>NC_092560.1:79178548-79778548 GCF_037038585.1 Patagioenas fasciata | reverse complement strand
CCTTACATTTCTGTATTAAAAAATGAGACAAAGAAAAATAAACAAACACAACTAAAAACAGTGAACAGAAGCTTCTAATCTCTTAAGCATACCTGAAGAAGGTAACTTACTGTTGGTCTGCTCCTGAAGTGGTGATATTTCAGCACACTTTCACTAGAGTTAGCACAGTTATTGGTTTATAATGCACAGCAATTTATTTTTTATTTGTATCTCTCAAAGCTTTCTTATCTCTCACAATAAAAACTGGCTGCAAGAAGCATAGTGTGCATGTTCAAGACTGCTATGATCATTTAGTTTGACCTTCTATGACACAATGTTTCTTGAAAGGCAAATATCTGATCATGCTGACTACATTTTATTTACTAAACAAACAAAGGGATCACACTTGTTTACCAATAAGTTGCTCTCAACTGCAGAAAGTAAAGAACTGTGAGATCGTTAGATGAAAGCTTCTATGGAGAAGCACAGATCACGTGTTTATTAAGAAAAAATGAATATAATATAGGAATAGTTAAAGTTTGTCGAGTATTTTTCTGACCCTGAATACCCACAAAGGCGCTTCAAGTACCAGCCAAATGAATGCTAATGTGTGAGAGTCAAGCACATCATATTAGGGAACTTCTAGTTTCCTAACGAGTCTTCTGCTTTTACAAAAGTCCAAAGAAGATTTATTCTGACTTGTAGACTCATATCATAAACTTAACATTTGAGTGAAAGTCTAAACCAACAGATTATCTATTCAAGAATAAAGCTCCCTAAAAAAGCGGAAATCTTCAGTGAATCATGAAATCATTCCACCATTTGTATCTGATAACCCAATACCTGTAATCTCTGCATCACCAAACAATCATAAAGGCCATTTATGTTCCTCTTATCTATAAACCCTGAACATTGCCCTCTGGAAAAGTCTGTAGTAAGTAGGCATTTCAGTGACATCTTTCATTCAAATTCTCTGACCATTTTCAATTTGAAAGTCTGTTTGCAGATGTCTGCATAGCACAAGGGACTTCTGACAGAGAAGACTTTCACATGTAGAGGTTTCTTGTTCTATCTTGTTGAAAAAAAAGTCTGGATTCCAAAGTGAACATGTGTATATTGTTTTTTTATCAATTTAACAGAACCTAAAGGAAAATTAATTTGACAATCTCTCTCCACTTCTGAGGAGTCAGTCACAGTGTGACTCTTATTCGGAAGTCCCATCTTCTAGACAAACAACTTGGACACAGGATTTGTTATGAGAATTTGGTATTTAGTATGTCTATTAATTAAACCTATAATAGTGTATCTTACCTGGTTAAAAAATATCACTCTTTCTTTAAACACACACCTGACATAGAAAAAAATAATCTCACTTCTCTTCCTCATGCTGGTTTTCTCCTTTTGTCTGTACGATTTTGAAAGCGTGGTGAAGTAAATTATCCAAAACCTTGAGGACTTGAAATATATGCTGAATCACTGTTTGTAATTATAGAAGTAGAATAACTAGTCTACAATCTCAAGGTAAGTTCAATACATTTCTATATTTTGTGATCAGAAATGCAGTTAATGCACTTGGAGTTAGTCTATTAAAGCTACTTTGCAAATTCTCCTGATATCACTTCCCCTAAATCTCTGTGTTTCCAAAGAACATTTCAATATTGGGTCAGATTATGAATATTAAAGGCTTTCCAAAACCCACACTAATTTTAAAGTACAGGCACTGTGAATTGCAAATGATCTGAACTGTTTAAGCCTCATAGTGTGTGTGACTCATCTGCTTCCAAAAAATCAGGTCATGAAATTTTCTGTGTTCACAACTCAAATCCCTGAAATGCCAAGTCAGTGTTATGATTCTCCACACTTTCTTTGCAAACATATTTTTAAAAGACAACTTATAGCCTGAGAAAGGCCTGTTATGAGAGACCCACAGTGCCTCAGAGACTAGAAACTTCTTTTCAAGCACTGGTTAGAACTGCCTGCACGATACCCCACCTTAAACATAGCTAATGCTATTCTTCTCTCTCAGGTAGCCCCAAAGTATTGTATTATTATTTGTGACTACAAGGCAATGATTTCCAACAATTCCTTTGCTGAGATTCAGGATAGACATATGAGGCAAAGCCAGCGGAAGTCTATATTCTGCAGGAAAGGTAATTATTCATGAGGATTAAACTAATGAACCTGATACTTATCAGCCTTTGTTATCAGAAGACTAGATAACTTGTCTAGATACATTTACATATACATATATTCTCAACACATCAACAGAAATATACAGACTTTGACAGAGGCTGACCATAAACCCCAGTGAAGTTAGTTTTGAAATCCCACTTCTCCCCATCTTTTTCTTCCTTAATGCAGATGTTGTCACTATTTTTCAACACAATGCAATAAAATATTTTTAAGCTCAAATAAAGATTTAAATAACATAAACAACAGCAAGATGTGGAGTTTGTGCATGAAGTTGTTCAGTTGCTTAACTGTAACAGATGACAGTAATCACAGAAACTCCAGAGAATATTGGGTATGATACACTTTTTGATTATTTTTCCTGCTGTGTTTGTCCACAAAACTATGGGTCAATACAAAATAACTAACTGGTGAAACTCGGGGATAGATTGATCAACATTACTTAGAAGACCCCCAAACGGTAAACTTCTTGAAGAGAATGATTCATATGCTCTAAAACACTTTTTTTTAGAATCAGTTCTCTTGCACTCAGGAGCTGCCTATTTCTCTCTATAATTCATAAAGGTGTTGTGGGTTGGCACAGGCTGGCAGCCAAGTACCCACACAGCTGCTCCCTCATTCCCTACAGGGAAAACAATAGGTAGAAACAGAGTGAGAAAACCCATGGGTCAGTATAAAGGCAGGGAGATCACTTACCAATTACTGTCAGAAGCAAAACAGACTCGCCTTGAGGGAATTAACATAATTTGTTGCCAATTAATATAAATATTTAATTACTGATTTGGGTATTGGGAAACAAAAACAATAACAAGAAGGAAACTTTAAAACACTTAGAAAAACATTTTTCTTCTGTTTTCTCAGGCTCAATTTCACTCTTTCCCACCAGACCCCTGTTCTCCCACTTTGCCATCACAGCAGGTTACATTTAGTCCCTTAAGAGAGGACAGAAGTGGTGCAGGGGGGTGGTTAATCAGTACATAGTAATTTCTTTCTATTGGTCCTAATTCTCATGATTTTCCTCTGCTCCAGGGAAGGTTCTTTGAGAGCTACAGGACCTATCTGCTCCACCATGGAGCACCTCCTCCTCTGATCTTGTTTTTCTCCCCATTATTTCTCAATCGTTTCACCTTCCTCCTCTGTCTGTGTTGCATTTTATGCCCTTTCTTAAACACACTTTCATACAGGCACCACAAATGTGGCTGACGGGCTCTCTGCAGAGCCAGCTGGAAAAAGCTGTGTCCAACACAGGACAGCCCTTGACCTCTTATCACAGAGGCCACCCTGCAGCCCTTCTGTTGCCAAAACCTTGCCCTATACACTCAATGCAAAAGAAAACCTAAGTAGTGAAAAGAAAAACCAGACCAAACCAAACACAACAACAAAAAAACCCACAAATTTTTGATGCTTACATTTGTGCAAATCGCTTCCATCTCTTCCATCTGCTACTTTACTGGATAAAGTGCTTTCTGGTACCTATGGGCCCACAGACAATGAGCAAGGCTAAATGAGTGTCATGAATGATCTATTCTTGTAACTGATACTTAAATCTTTTAAACAAAAAATAATTCATATTGAGAAGATGACTTTTTTTTTTTTTATGATTGGAAGCGCATCATGGATAGTTACCTCTGCAATAGGACTTATCTTGGTAGCCTAACGTCATAGAACTGTTGAATATTAGACATTGGAAGGGACCTTAAAGATCAACTAGTCCAATCCCCCTGCTGGAGCAGGAACACTTAGATGATATTATGCAGGAATATGTCCTGGAGGGTTTTGAATAGCTCCAGAGAAGGAGACTCCACAAACCCTCTGGGCAGCCTGTTCCAGTGTTCTGTTACCCTCACTGAGAAGTTTCTTCTCATATTTTAGTGGAATCTCCTGTGTTTGTTTGTACCCAGTGCCCCTTGCCTTATCATCGGTTGTCACCAAGAAGAGCCTGGCTCCATCCTCATGACACTCACCCTTTACATATCTATAAACATTAATGAGGTCACCCCTCAGTCTCCTCCAAGTTAAAGAGCCCCAGCTCCCCTAGCCTTTCCTCATAAGGGAGATGCTTCAATCCCTTAATCATCTTTGTTGCTCTGTACTGGACTCTCTCAAGCAGTCCCATGTAGCTCACAGACTTTTTCTCCTGTGCTGTAAACATTTTGTGTAAGTTTTAATTAACCCTTTCTTTTTTTGACCAGCTCAACAAACAAAAGGTTGTAAGTTTATTACAATTAGTTGGCCTTTTGCATCGCAGCACCTTTCCTAAGATCTCTATTAGCATTTAAATGAAGAAAGGTCAACTATACACATTATAGCTCAAATTTACAAAACCAGCCAAGTGATCAGGGAAAAAATAAAATACTGCTGTAAAAGTGAGAGTTAGGAAACACGCTTGGAAGGTATATTGGCCTAATCGATTTAAAAGAAAGAGGTAGAAGTAAAATGAAAACTTACTTCAGAACTCACCTTGTTTGTTCTGGATATTTTATTTGTTTAGTGGCAAATTTCATTCTTTTTTTCTCTTTTCATAAGGTCGAAAATGTGTTTGACTACATACACACCTGAATCATAAGTTACTCTAGAGTCATGTTGCTCTAGACAGAAGCAGAATTGGACCCATAGGTTTTCTGACTCAGATTAGAATCTTGACTTCTGTGCAGTTAGAGGTTCAGTACCATCTTGCTACTGAACCCGATGATCAGATTCAATCTCTAGCGCAGGAGGTTCCCACGTTCCTTTTGGAGGATGGACTGTTCTGATGAAAAACTATTCCATGTTTGTTCTTTTTTAAATATTTTTTTACCATAATTTTAAAGGTATAATTTCTGGCCAAAATCAGAAGCAAGATATAGTGTAAATGGAACTTTATTTTGACCCAGTGCAATATTATTATAGTTGCATTACCATGATCTTCCTAATTTTTCTTTGATCTGTGGAAATTTGCTGTAAAATACTATATAAGCAGCTGTTCTTGTTTAGTTCTGCATGTGTGGTATTGTACATTTTCCTGAGTACCACAGGAGTGCAAACTCCTCCAAATCTGCACAACTGGTGCACATAGTCATGATTTCAGAAAAGATGGCTCGAGAACAGATGAAAATGAACCATTTAAACCAAAAGATGTTTAAAACTTTCAGGATCAGGAATGTTATATACTTCCCTTTTTAATGCTTTCAGAGTATCTGGTCATCCTGTACTGTGCCAGCACCTCAAGGGAAAGAAAAATGTTTTAATTTCCCCAGAGTGGGGGCCTGGAGCAAGACTTAAATTGACCAAAATGATTTAGGATTTGATTTTTCTTGAAATGTATAGTTTTATGTATCCTCAAAAGAACCCCACATAATTTTCCACCCCAAATCTTGTTGTGGATTAAGAAATAGATCCTTTTTCTTTTTTTTCAGTTTCTGACATAAACGCTGGTTCTGTTTGGGTTCCAAGATTGTTGTGAGTTTTAATGTAATTACCAAAAATTCAGAAAATAGTTTAAGTATGTGTTGTTGTTAACAAAATTTTAAAAAATATTTTAATTTATACATAGTAGCAATGTGTGCCCACATGGAGTTAAAGGTCATGCCGTGTACATCTGTGATAAATAACAGAAGCTCATCCATGCTCAGTCATTGAAGAATTCCTTTCCATTTTTGTTCTGGCTTTTTTTTGTTGCTTTTTTTACATTTACACTCAGTCACAATCTGATCCACCCACTGCCATTGTCTCAAAGACACGGTCAGTTGTTTGCTTGCAGACAACCTCCAGCTTCACTGCTGTTTGCAGTAACCTATGTTCTCATACTTTCACATTCCTTTTCTGCTACACAGAATGAGACACCATTCCCAAAATGCAGGTAAACATTCTAAGCAAAAACCAGTTAAGAAAGCTGGGTTTAATTCTATTCTGGATGTGTCTAATCTGTCTATGAAGTGAGCCTTGATGTTAGCCAAACTACACAGACTACTGTCAGGTGGATAAATTTAACTCAGGTGATCCCACCAAAGGTGTTTATTAGTACCAAAGTTGAGAAAGCAACTCTCTTTTAAGAAGGCTTCTTCGGAGCTTTGTTTGTCCAAAGCATGGTGCTCAGTGGCACTCCAATTCAAGAACCAGATTCCTCAAGCATTTGAAATGCTAATAAATTAATAAGTAGTGGAGTCATTTCTATTTTTGAAGGGTGCATTAGCTATATATGATTTTCTCAGGTGAATTTTATTTTTAAAAATAAAATTATTTTTATTGTGCTACTTATCTTTACAATAGAAAGATAATATAGCTACATTTTTTTCATAATTGTGTGCAGCCCTTTAATAAGGCATCCATTTGAATGTACATTCACCAATTCACATTAGTCAAAGTAATGTTTTATTTATTCCCTTCCCTAATTGGATAAGCATGCCAAAAATTTGGCCTCAAAATTAGTATGAGTATGAATATTATTACAAATATATATCAATATGACTTTGAGATTCTATTCAAGCCATAGTCAAACATGGCCACTCGAGGTATCCATAAGAAACCCAGTTTTCCCTAATTGCAATAGTTGTGCAAAATTTCAAATTAAAACTAATTTTCCAGCAGGATTCTATTCACTTCTGCTTGGTTTCTGGAACAAATTTCTTTGAAAAATACCAGTTCTCCTATATGTAATAGAAAGTCATTCCAAGTTTTCACCTTACTAATGACTAATGGCTTTGTGAACAAATTCCTTTTACCTCCAGCCAGGCTTCACTGAGTTGATTGCTTGCAAGAAGTTCTCACTGATCTTTGGAAGAATATGAAAGCAAAATAAAGGCAGTAATGTTGTCTAATGTGGTCAGAGGATAAGAAAAATATTGCCTTGTCCCTATAGCTTCTCTCTTGGCTGCCAGCAAATCTACTGCTTGACATATCTAGCCACCTGCTTTTCTTCCTGTCCTTCAGGTGGATGAGTCTCATGGAGAGATTCTGTCAAGACTTCATGGTCATCACTGTAGCAGTAACAAGACAGTCCAAGACAGTGACAGAACTGCTTTAAATAGTGACAATTTATTTTAGAGAAGTCTGTATTTTTATTTGTTTTATTAACAATAAAGGAGTTTGGGAAAACACCTTCCATGAGTGATGGGGTAAGCAGTAGAACTGGCAGTCAGCTCATAGCTGACACAGCCCAAGTTCGCTCCCTAGCTTATCATGATTCAGCTTACTTTGATATAATTTTCTTCTTGCAACAAAGCTGAATGTCCATCTTTCTTAGAGTATCAACTTAGAAATCAGCTTGATTATCTGGCAAGGAAATGGAATTGTTGACAGAGCATTGCATTAGATTCATTCTAACAGATAAACTTTGCTTAGGTTTTAGTTTTGGTGGTGGTAGTGGGTGGTTTGTGGTTTGTTTTGTTTTCTTTTCTTTTCCCCCCAAAAAGCCAGACATGTTCTACTGTGAGTTTTCATGCTGATTATTTTAAAGAAAATTATGAACCACTGTGTGTGAAGGTGTATGTATGTGTATGTGTGTACTCATCAGATTTGCTAGCTAAGCTGTACCCAAATAAAACAAAATGACAAGCAGGAGTGCAAAATTCCATTCATTTACTTGTCAGGCTGTGTATAAGACATAGAGGAATTGTCTCTAATGATTCTTCCTTCCTTGTTAGTATTTAAAAGGGCAAAAAACCATGGAGGTCACTTTTGACAAACGTGTTTATTTTCCATTTTCTACAGCATTTGCTGTGCATCCTGTTCAGTTTGTGATTTTTATTTATTTATTTATTTATTATTTATCATCCCTGCTCCCTTGTCTCTTTAGCCTTTTACCCCTTTTTCCTCCTTGAAAACTCTAATGACTAAAATCAACTAAAATGTCAACATTTGCAATTCCAGAGCTTCATTTAAGCAATAAAAATAATAATTAAAAGGGTAAAACCTTAGAGAGATTTCTTCATTTTATGTGGTTTTCCAGAGATGATACACAATCAAAAAAAGCCAGTAAAAGAATTAATTAGAAACAGCTAAAGCTCAACAAGCTATGCAAGTTAATGAAGCAGAGAGGGAAATGTCATCTTTGAGACCCAGAGATACATTGACTTGGATAATATATACTCCTGCCTCACTCTCCTAACTAAACCCCTTTTAATCTCACCTCTAAAAAAAATCAATGCTAATGACACTGATTTACCAGCAAATGACAGACGAATAATACCATAAGAGTTGTTTAATGTTAACTTAGTTCTGAAGAACTACAAGGATTTTATTTTGAAGAGTAGGTTTGGTTTATTGTAACTTACTTCCAACTTTTTATTTTTTACTTTTCTTCTTTTTTCTTTTGTAGCTGATCTTGAATCAGAGCAAAACCTTCCTGCATGTTCTGTAAGGAATGACAAATATCTTACAGATTCAGACCAGAAAAGATCCATCTAGACTACTGTCTTTGCTGAGTTTCTCTTGCTTTTTCTCTCCATCACTCATTATGATGAAAGATAAATGAAGAACAACAAATATTACTGCATATAAACAACACTTACCAACACATTTTGTTCTCCAGGAGCTACTTCTGCATGTTCATGTTTGTAGAATAATACATGACATTGGAGGATGAATTAATTTATTCTAAAAAAAGACTCAAAAGTGACAGTAATAAAATCATACAAGATAAAGGAAAGTGAACATTTTCTCTACATAAGTATTAAAATAATCAAGAAAAAAATATAGAATATTCATGCATTTTTGAGTGTGTTTAACAGTACTATCCCTTCAGTTAAGCTCTCACTGTCACATAAGAAATATTTGGAATGAATATTTATATATTTTCAACTACTGTCAGTATTATGCTGTCTGAAAAATCTTTGAGTAGTTGTGAGACAATTTTCCACAGCTCTTCTGAACTATTTTGCACGAGTTCATTGTGAAAATTGTAATGGCTTTTTTATGCCTTCTCATTTCTCCAAATCTTTCATTTTTCCTTACAGAGACTTAAAAAGAGCACATTGTGTTAGGTATTTAGATACTGAAGGTACTTTTAGCCTTTTTTTTTTTTTTTTTTCACTAAAGCCTCCACCTATGCAAAGAAACCTTATATACTTAATCATGCAGTTGCTTGATACATCCAAATAATAAGTAGGAAAGAAGTACATAAAGTATAGGTCTAAACCAGTGATTTTTAATGGATATATATAATTTCTTTATTCTAAAATTTGTGTTTGTCTTTTTAAAGCTTTAGTTATATTACATATATGCATCTCGATTACTTTTTACACATAGAAAAACTTTTTATTATTATTTTCTTGCTATATAAATATGTGTTATTAGCAGGATTTTTTCCTAGTTTGGTATATTATGGACTTAGTGAACCTGGTTAAGCTAGTCTGCTGGGTGATCTAAATGGTTCAAGCTGTTCCTAAAACCTACACATCTGCAGACTACTTTTTGAAGGAAGAAAACCTTTCTGTAAGTTATCATACTTTCCAGGCAAAGTATGGTAAACTGGTTAGAGAAAATTGTGTACAGCCTAATCTCTTGAGATATATGCCAACATCCAACAGTGCTGTTTTGAACAGGCCTGAGATGGATGTTGATTCTGGAATGCTTATCCAAAAAGATCTTGGTCTCAGTTGTGAGAAATGTAAAGTGTATCTAACACAACTTGCCTCCTATTTTACATTGCTGTGAGCAGTAACATATAAATAGATTGGATATTCATTAATATTTTTAAAGTTATCTAAGAACCATGGCTCAAAGGTGCCATAGTCATGTAAAGCTTTATTACTGCTATCACACAGGAGAGCCATAAGAACTAATTAATTAATGTTTGTAGAGTATCTTGCAAATGCAAAGAGCAATGTGAATATGGATCATTATTATTTATTATCCTAAAAGATATAAAGATATATTGGAGAGCCTGAGCTCCTTTTAAGTTGCACTTCTATTGCATCAAAGTGGGTATAAAACTGCCTTAAGGCACCTGCTGAGGATTCAAAAGCAACAAGGATGATCAAATGTCTAGGAAGCATGATCAGGGAGAAAAGAGCAAAGTTTATGCTAAAGAAAAGACTGATGTGGAACCTGATAAAACCCTTCAAATGTTTTAAATACGCAAACAAGAAGTGAATAATTTTCTTTCTTTATACCCACTAGATAGAGCCAGACATAACAGAAGAAAACATATGAAATGAAAACTAAGAAAGCCCTTTGAAAGAGGAAGATAGTTTACATTAAATTTCTTCTGCAGGGTTAGGGCTTCACTGCTGAAGTTTTATAAATGTTACACATATAACTGTCAAGAACGCTACTCCAAATTGATACCTACAAGTCGATGGGGGCTGATGGGGTTCATCCAAGGGTGTCTGAAAAGCTGGCTGAGATGATAGCGAGACCTCTCTCTGTGATTTTTCAACACTCTTAGGAATCTGGAGAGGTCCCAGAAGACTGGAAGTGGGCAAACATTGTCCCAGTATATAAGAAGGAAAATAGGGATGACCCTGGCAACTACAGGCCTGCCAGCCTCACTTCTGTGCCTGGCAAAATTGTAGAGCAGATTGTGCTGGGAGTTCTTGAAAAACATCTGAATGACAGTGCAGTCACTGGTCCCAGCCCAGTTCATGAAGGGAAAGTCTTGCTTGACAAGCTCAATTTGAATCTACAACAAGGTTACCCACCTAGTTGACCAAGGGGAGCCTGTTGATGTAATCTATTTAGATTTCAGTAGAGCCTTTGATACCGTCCCTCACACTATCCTCCTAGAGGAGACGTCCAGCACACAGCTGCTTGACAGAGTGGGTTCAAAGAATTCTAGTAAATGGGGTTTTGTCAGGCTGGCAGCCAGTCCCTAGTGGGTTCCACAGGGATCCTCCATCTTAGGGCCAGCACTCTTCCATGTCTTCATAAATGACTTAGACTCAGGACCTGACGGATTGCTTAGTTAACTTTGCTGATGACAAAAAACTGGGTGGAGCTGTTGACACTCTTGAGAGCAGAGAGGCCCTTCAGAGGGATCTGGACGAACTGAAGAACTGGGCAATCACCAACCACATAAAGTTCAACAAGGGCAAGTGCCAGATTTTGCACATGGCAGCCCTGGTTATACATACAGACTGGGGGACGAGATGCTGGAAAGCAGCTCTGCAGAAATGGGATGTGGGGGTTCTGGCTGACAACAAGTTGAACATGAGCCAACATTGTGCTCTGGCAGCCAAGAGGGCCACCCATGTCCTGGGTGCATCAAGCACAGCATTGCCAGCCGGGTGAGGGAGGTGTTGTCCTGCTGTGCTCTGCACTGGTGCAGCCTCACCCAGAGCACTGTCTGCAATTTTGGGTGCCACAGGATAAAAAAGATACAAAGTTACCAGAGGGTGTCCAGAAGAGGGCTACAAAGTTGGTAAAGGGTTTGCAGAGGAAGCCATATTAGGAGTGGCTAGAGTCACTTGGTTTGTTTAACCTGGAAAAGAGGAGACTGAAAGGAGACCTCATGCAGTTACAGCTTCCTCACAAGGGGAGGAGGTGGGGCAGGCACCGAACTCTTCTCTGTAGCGATGAATGACAGAACCTGAGGGAATGTCAGGAAGGTCTGCCAGGGGAGGATCAGTTGGACATTAGGAAAAGGTTCTTCACCCAGAGGATGCTGGACACTGAACAGGCTCCCTAGGGAGATGTCATGGTCTCAAGCCTGACAGTGTTCAAGAAGAGAGTGGACAAGTGCTCAGACACATGGTGTGAACTGTGGGGTTGTCCTGTGCAGGGACAGGAGTTGGACTCAATGGTCCTTGTAGGTCCCTTCCAACTCAGGACATTCTATGATACTACAATTATATAAGAATGAGCAATATATTTGCTTTTGCCTTTGGAAAGGTTATTGGATAATGTGACTAATTTGTATCTTCCTCAGAACATTTTTCTGTCATTCTGTTTGTCAACAGGATCAGAGAAGTTTGAACCATGCTTGAAGGTGAGATTTTAGGGTGGATTGGCATAAGGCATGCAACTTATTCTTCTGGAGTCCAATATCTTTACTCAATTTCCAGTACACAGTCCCAAGAGTGCTCTTGGTTTTCACACTGTCTGCTACTAGTTACTGGAAATATAGAGGAGAAAGAATTTTCTTCCCTCATAGATTGGTGTATTTCTTTTTCTCCTCCCAGTGAGATTTTATTTTAGATCCAAAGTTAAACTTGGACTGCAGTCTTAGCTTTGAGGAATGATGTGCCTTTATATATATACGTATATAATGAGCATTTAAAAAAAAACTACAAAGCAAATAAATAAATACTACAGTTGTAGAAACTGATAGTTTTAGATTCCTGTAGCTTCCGAGAAAACTCAGAGCAAATATTTACCTTTCCTTTTTTTTTTTTTTTTCTTGTCATGGAGTTACTTTGCAAGTGTTAGCATAAAGAAGGTGGCTTTTTTCTAGTTATTCTCTGCTCTTTGGGTGATGTCTGCCTGTTTCCCCTCCCTTGGCCTTTCACACTGTGATGCTTTGTGGAAAATCGTTGAGCTATGTTTACACACTGTGAATTCAAAAAGATACTTAAGTTAACAAACAAAAACAGCAGTGTTGCCTGTCCCCATGTTTGTTGCTCAGCTACTGCTTGGGAATTTGATAAACACTTATAGCAGGATTAAAAATACAAAGCTACATGAGGAAATGGGAGGAAACAAGCTATTTACATTTCTTAAGCTTATTTAATTATTCTGTGCTCTGTTAAATAATGGCATAGGCGTTACTTTATTACTTGTGGACAATTCATGGAAAAGAAACAAACAAAAAACCAAATGCTAAACTTGATACTTTCATTTACAGATAAGAGTTTTTTTATCACAGAGTTATGTGCACATCTGAAACTTTCTCTGTATTTTTAAAATATATTACCGTGCCTTTGATGACAGCAAAAGGAAATAAGACCTTAATTTCTAGTAGACAGTAAAGCCTAGAGCCCCAGATCCTTT
The DNA here is from genome assembly GCF_037038585.1 of Patagioenas fasciata. Classification (NCBI taxonomy): domain Eukaryota; kingdom Metazoa; phylum Chordata; class Aves; order Columbiformes; family Columbidae; genus Patagioenas; species Patagioenas fasciata. The sequence continues at coordinate 79,765,474 of NC_092560.1, read as the reverse complement.
AGGATATGTAGATATGCCCAGTTCCTACTGAAATCACCATGTGATCAGCAAGTGATGTACCCAAGTGACCTGATCAAATCCACACAGAGAATTCATGACAAAAGAGTTATTATACCAAGTTTCTTTATATACAGGCTAAACCAGAAATAGTCCTTTTAATTCACCCTAATGTTCCCAGTTCTCAGGAAAATTTGGCTAGTAACTAGTAACTAGTACTAGTAACTGAAGTGTGAGGAATAATGGCACAGAAATTGTAGATAAGTTGATAAATTAACACTTCATAGAGGAATGTGACTAACAAAGACAAAATCCTACCATGGCTACTTGCACTGGCTTTAAAGAGTATCCACACTGACCATTCGGTGTGGATCACAGATGTGCAGTTACGTACCATTTCCAAGAGAAGTAAATTGCATGGCTGCCTGATCAAAAAGGTGACCTCTCACAAAGGGGAGTTTCCCTGTGACATTATATATCCTGATCAAAAGATTTTAATAACCTTATTTTTATTAAAGCATCTATTTTCCTTGTTCATGATGAAAGAACTCATTTAAACAGGAAAGCTCAAGTACATTTTTATTCAATATCTACAGCGCCCTTCCTTCCTTCCTTCCTTCCTTCCTTCCTTCCTTCCTTCCTTCCTTCCTTCCTTCCTTCCTTCCTTCCTTCCTTCCTTCCTTCCTTCCTTCCTTCCTTCCTTCCTTCCTTCCTTCCCTCCCTCCCTCCCTCCCTCCCTCCCTCCCTCCCTCCCTCCCTCCTTCCCTCCTTCCCTCCTTCCCTCCTTCCTTCCCTCCTTCCTTCCCTCCTTCCTTCCCTCCTTCCTTCCCTCCTTCCCTCCTTCCTGCCTGCCTGCCTCCCTCCCTCCCTCCCTCCCTCCCTTCCTCATTTTGTGTGCTGTTTTTTTTTTCTTGCTGAGTTTAGAATCAGACATAGGCAGGTAACAAGCCTTGCCCAAACTCTTAAACCAACCTTATATTTTTTCATTTTAGTACCTTACTTTGAACTTCAGTTTTCTATATTACTCTTGCACCAGTAAGTTACAGTAATGTATTTATTCAAGTTTTGTTTGTGTGATTGTAGTGAGTTTTCACCAGATGTATGTATCAATAATCTTATTTTTATATTCTTGACAAACACATCTTCTCTTAAAGGCATCCCAAAATATTCAAGTCCTTAAATAAATGTTCCTGATGAGTGACTCCATTTTTGTTTCCACCAAGAAGCTCCAGTGTCATTCCTAATCTGGTGTCACGGAATGATTTTGTAGAAGATTCCTTATTCAATGATAACAGCAGAAAAAAGAGCTGAAGAGGTTGTATTCTATTAGAGAGGAGTACTGCTATGAGTCAGCAAGTGAAAGAATCACGGCATTCATTAATGGAGTTGTCATGTTAAAGGATGATTATCTGCCAAATTTCTGGCAAGGCCAAGGAAGTCTTTTAAAAGAAAGTCACAGGACAGGTAGCCATTCATTTTCTCTGTGGTTCTAGTGTACTACGTGGTTGGGTTTATCATTTTGAGCTTTATCTCTTGAAAAACTAAGTACAATTGCTGCTCTCCTGTGTTGTTAAGAGGGAAATAAAATAAAATAAAATAAATGTTAACAAGTGTATAGGGTAAACAAACAAACAAATAAATAGAACCACATCCACATGCAAAAAAAAAAAAAAATTACAGTACGATGAAGAATAACATGACTTCCACTTCCTCTGTCTTGAATTTAATATCTGATAGAGATCAAGCCTCCATGGGAAATAATGAAGGAAAAATCAGCGGTGTGCTATAAAATATTTCAGCTTTTTAAACTGAAATAATATTAGAGATCAATGAGACAGGATTTTAAAACAATAACTTTTTTTTTTTTTCAGTTACCTGTATTTCTTTTGGTCTATTAGGAATGTACAATTCAAAAGGAGCTTCCTGAAAACATTCTGAAATACGATATTCAAAGTCTGACCTGCTAGATTGGTTGAGCGAGATCACTGCAAAGTTTCAAAAATGTTATACATACAATCATGCCATTTCTATTATGACAGTATAATGCCAACAGACTTACATATGATGGCTTTGTTGTCTACAAAATAAAAATTATTTAGTATTATTTTATATTAATATATTATAGTCTCTATATCTATAGATATATACAAAATAAATAACGAAAGGCCAAAAGGAAGAAAAAAACTGAACTGTCACCGACTTGTCTTAAACATCTCTTACTAATATAATGAAAACAAATTGATATTTTTATTAAATAGATATCATTAATGCAGCATGTTGTGATGTGAACTCAGAGTTTAATTATCTCAGTAAGAACAAAGGAAAATTGTTAAGATCAATGGAATCAAATAATTCATTTTAGGGGAGAGAAAGAGGAAAAAGGCAGTGTCCTTAATTGCAGAACATCATTGCCATGTAGCACCTAAGAGTAAATCTTGCTGCAAGATGTCATACCTAGCTACATTATACAGCAGGTGGTGGATGAATCATACCAGCTTCTTGAAGAATTGCTGAGGAAAGAAGTGTCATTAATGGGTAGAGCTCCAGACTGGGAGTAAGGTCTCCTGAGTCCTATGAACTGTTCTCTGTCTGACATTTGGCAAATCACTCAGCATCAGTTTGTTTAACTGTAGAAGAATAACATGCTGTTCCAGCCAGATGAGGACAAAGAACTTCCCTAAAGTCATCACAGACTGGACGAAATCGAAGAACATAACACATGCACTGTCGCTTGCCCATATAAAAGCATAATGTAGTCTGGGATCACTTTACATGGATTTATAACATAACAAGCAGTCACAGAGTTTGCATTCAGTTCAGGTGTGTTTTTGTAAAAAGAATACTGATTGTTAAAAACCTCTTAAGTATGCTTAGGTAGACGACCATATGCATTTCCCTTTTTAACTATGGAGCCATACACAATCTTTATTCTTTCTGTGGAAAGAAATGCACTGGAGGGATGTGAAATGGTTGTATGTTAAGGTATGATTGAATTAAAACATCCCCTGAGAATGGCTGCGGGGTGTTTTTGATGATGTTTGCAAGAGGCAGGCAGATAATGGTGTCACTGCAGATTTCCCCCTAGAAGTTAATTGATTAAGAAAGATGACCAAAACTTCATGGTGGCAATAATGAGAAGGATTGGGACACTAAATCAATGTGATTTTTTTGCTTTTAAGAATCCTATGGAAAAAAAAAAAAAAAGTTATTTTATTGATGTTTATTTTGAGGACACAAATAAAAAGAATCAAACTATAAAGTTCAGTAACATAAAGAGAACATCACTGTTCCTAATGCCTCCACAACACAAGGGACAGGTCCAAATTTCAAATTGAGATCTAGTTTCCTGTTAAGAACATGACTTACTTTTCTGAATACTGATATGTGTGTATTCACTGCCATCTCCCATTATTCTGTGCACAAACGTGGAATTCTGATGATGAACAAGGAAACGCACAGTACAGGGAAATTTGACCACATCTATACAATGTAGAGCCAAAAAATGGGTTTTGTGGTTATACTCTGTTTTCTAGTTGCTCTTAATGAATAGTTTAAATATAACTACTAAATATATCATGTCAACTGCTATGAAGGAATCCAGAGTAAACAGAAACATTACGCAGAACTGTCAAATAATGGGTAAGACAAAATAAAAATGTAAAACTTGATTCAGAAGATGACAGGTCTAATGAATGAAGATTAGAGAATGGAGCATAACTTTTTAAAATAGTAGCTCGACAGGAGACCACTGAAGTGAAAACAGCTGCTGGAACTATTACCTAGAAAACAGCTTGAAAAAAATGCAGCTACATATATTGGTTGCAAGGAAAGGATTTCAAATGTATGGAAAGGTCCATCCAGAGAACAGCTGGGGACAGATGTAGCCAAGGCAAAGCTGGATCTGCAGAGGGAATTGGAGAGTCTGGTTTGTTTCAGAAACTGAGATTTAAATAGCAGAAGTTTGTATGAATGGTCCATTATCTGGACTGAATAATGAGCCATGGCTTTGGGGGCAGGGAATTTGCTGCCTGAGTATCTGAAACCAGGTGTTGCTCTTTTTTTTTCTGTGGCTAGTACCATCTGTTCTGTGCCCAACAGAACACTTCAGCCCAAATAATTTATTTTATGGCTGAGGATGCGAAAGTGAGTGATGCCCTATGGAAGGCAATTGTAACATGGTGTGGAGGGAGTACAAAGCATGACTGGATGAATATTCAGACAGATCTGGAGTGGGGAGACCTATTATAAAACCAACAGACTTCATGGACCACTTTTTCTCTATATAAAATGTCTGCAGGTGAGTGGACCCAACACTAAGTTCTGTTTGTTGACTAGTGAGCTGGCAAATACAAACTGAGAAAGCTTGTGCCAGATCTTTGCAGATGTTTGTGTGCTGCTGATGATTCATCTCCAGGATGCACCACCTGCCTGTCACAGTGGCTTGCAGCATGGCTTCATGAGGAAAGAAGAATATATAGCACAGGGGATTATTTAAATTTTCATCCACTCCTGAGCATCCTTATTCCCATCAGTCTCTGTCATATTTGCTGCAAATATGGAATAAAAAGAAGTATTTTCTATGCAATGAATGCCTTTGCTTATATGATAATTTTCTTGAATTTCCAAGGAGTTTGTCTGGTTTGGTTAGTTGGTTGGTTGGTTGGTTGGTTGGTTGGTTGGTTGGTTGGTTGGTTGGTTGGTTGGTTGGTTGGTTCGTTGGTTCGTTGGTTGGTTCATTGGTTCATTGGTTCATTGGTTGGTTCATTGGTTGGCTTGTTTGTTTGTTTGTTTTTCATTAGGCCACAAAAGCACTCATTGCAGTTTTATGCAGTGCAGTTTACAACTGTACCCAACAGGAATGTTGTACAGCTGGTCTGGCATATAACTTCCCAACTTCTCGCTGCTGACAACCTCATTTCCTCATCCTCAATCAGGTTAGTTCCTCCAAATTCTCTTCAAGCAGTACCAACTATAACAGAACATTAGAACAAAAGTTGTTGTAAGTAACTAACTAATCAGAGTTATATCCAAACTTTGCCATTTTTGACATTTTGAAATTTTCCTAAGGGAAGAAATCCTTCATTTAAACAAGTAAGCCTTCTCATATAAGGTACTCTTACAATGGTTATTATGAAATTAAATATAGTCTTAAGATTTTATAGCTGCCAGAATGGATATTGGAGGTAAATGCATTAGATTAAATGTATGAGTGGTGTGCAAGTGTCTGGCCAGATAAAGAACCAGGATACTCTGAAGACATCAAGGTAGAAGTACTGAATTTCCGAGGTTTGGTTTGGTTTCATTTGGTTTTATTGTTTGTTTGTTTGGGTTTTGATAGTTGATTGTTTGTTTGGTTTTAATTTTATTATACACAGAGTTGTCATGTGTATAATAATATTTTGAACAAGAACCTTTAAAGTGTAGGTTTTCAGGGTTCTCAGCAGCATAGAAAAGAACATAGGTCTCACACCTTATAAAAACTCTGTTTTTCAGAGAAGAGTTTGTAAGTCTGGAAAACCTTTCAGGATCACAGACTTCTTTATGCATATCTGCAAGTTCAGGATGAAATTCTTTTGGAGCTATTGTCTTGCAGAGCTGGTGGACTTTCAAGGTCCTGATCCTGTAGAAATAATATTAGGAATTTCAAGAACCAAATTATTGAGACTTTCTTACTACTCATTAAGCAGTATAGTTAAGAATAAGTTTTTGTGGATTCAAGACTGTCTCTAAGACACAGAAATTAGAAGTGTCAAGCACTCGGATTTTCAGATACACATAGGGTAAAAATCTAGAAAAACATGTATGCTGCCTCCAGGGAAGAAGTAATTGACCTTGAGGTCTCAGGTTATTCAGTATCCACTTATCATGAATCAACCAAAGTCCATGATATCTGCTGTCTGCTATTAATTCTCACTGTAATTATTCATTTCCAAGAAGATTTAGACCTAAAACCGTAATTAATAATGTTAGTATTTTCCAGTTTCGATCACTGTTGGATTCAAAGTAAATAACTACCATTTCAACTCTAAATGAAGAAATAGAAATCCTGTAATAGCAAAGTGTATTTAGGTTTAAAATTCTGTCTGAAGACTCTCAGTTGTAAGCTGTAGACATAGATTTTTCCTATTCCAGACAAGTCTTAGGAATTTTTGAAGGAATGTTTCAGTAATCAGGATGAAACAGAGCATACTTAAGTGCAATTTATTTCTTTCCTTTACACACTTCTCCACACATATGTAAAAAAATAATTAGTTGCACTCTAATTCCCAAATCTTGAAGTCTGTTAACATAAGTATTTCCATCTCTTGTTTCATTTTCTTGTTGAGATATTTACATTACATCATTGCTGTTGTTGACATTATTCTGCTTAATGTCTGCCTAAAAAGTAAAGAAACATACCCTTCACTAGCTTCTAAATTTGGATCATGAAAACTCTTGATGCTGAGATATTTGGTCTTGAAACGGCTTAAAAGGCTGCTATCTGTGGAACCAAAAAAAGCGAAACAATTTTGATATGAAAAAACATAGATAAATACTTCAGTAATTGATTATTTTCTATGGATTTTGAAGGAGAGCAAGAAACAATCAGCTGATTCTGCAACCAGAGAAATTGCCCTGTATAATGCAGATGGCAATGGGAATCTGTTGGAAGAGTTTTTCTTTTTGTAAGAATAAACAAAGAAGGAAGCTGCTGATTTATAGAGATTGTGGAATCCCACTCTGGAAGATTTTTTAAAACAGGTTAGATAAACATCCCTTAAGAGTTACCAGGCCATATGATTTGTCCTTAAACCTGAATGAGCGATTAGGTAAGATCTGGAGATCAGTTCCAATGCTGAATTTCTATGGTTCTATGCAAATAAAACACAAATAGGAAACACTGACTGTTCTGAATTTATTTGGGTATCTATGGTCCAGCTTATAGATGCCCTTATACTGACACAACATTACAGATTATGAAAATTGTGTTTATTCTGTAAAGTTGTACAGAGTGAAAGAGAATAAACAAACTCAACAAACTTTCAACATAGTCTGCTTACACACAAAGTAGAAATCATGGTGTCGTTATTAAGAAATACAAAAAACACATCATCTTGTGTTGCTGAATCACTCCACATTTTAATGTGCAAATTTGTTCATTGGCTTTTTGTTGAAAGGATCAAACTGTTTGGCATTTTGTCTGAGACATAAATGCATTAGGAAGATGCAGTATAATTTATTAAAATGTAAAAAGAGAACAAAGAACAGGATTAATTTTCTTCTCTTTTAATTCGAGGGGCACCACTAGGGCATTTAATATGGGGTTAAACCAGATTCAAAAAGCTTTTCATTAGACATTTAACATAAGTGACTAAGAGCTTAATCAGCACATACCATTTAAATGCTTTGAATGGAGGAATTGAACTGTACATTGCATTATAATTTACAGAGTTTTGTTTTTGATTACATAAGGGAAATATATTTTTTATGCCTTTAAAGCATTCTTTTGTGATGTCAAAAAAAAGCACATGGTATTATTGTTCAGAAAATGGTGTTTCAATTTGGTAGTGAAGTCTAAAGTCACTCAAGTGGAAAAGATAACTAGCAAATTCCTCAAAGTCCTGTAGTTTGTGGGTTTTCTCTTCAAAATGTCCTTTTCTTCTGTGCTTGATAATGAACATTGCCTCCACTTTCCACCCTATGTTGCTTATACATTCTTTTTAATGGTTTTAAAGAAAATGACTTGTGAATACTTCTGGAATGCAGTTTAAACAGAACTGGAGAGAGCATCGCTATGCTGGGCTTGCAGCACGGAAACAAAGCAACGCTGAAAACGTGTTTTTCTTCCTTTTTTCAATCATTTAGTGATAGTATAAAAGTAATTCAGTCCCCACTTAAACAATACCTGGGGTAACTCTCTGCGTATCATCTGTTCCATCAGAGATGATTATAGGAAATTAAAGTGCTGCAGAGGCAAAAGTGGCTCCCATTTTCAGGAACTTTATCAAAATGTTAAGGAAGGATAATATTCTAAAGAGCTTACTTTTTAGTTTCTGTTTGCCTTCAGCAATACTGTCTATTACAATTGCTCTTCAAATTGCAGTTAGTTTCCTTTCTAACAAAAGGCATTGTTTTTTCCCCCTCTCTTCTCTTATATCTTTGCAGGAGACAATAAAGTATCTCTTCTTATCCAGAAACACTGAGAGCTCTTATCAGCAGAAAGGTAAGAAAAAGGAAATATCTCAGCAATGGAGATTTTTTTTTTTTGTAGTGTGTTTTATTTTTTCTTTGTAGGTCAGCAAAAGAAAAAAGAGGCCCCATTTTCTGAGATGCTATCCTTTATTGTTAAAAGGAGAGCTTGAAATCAAGATAAAGCTCTTATTCTCTGAGAATGCAGTCACCCTAAAATGCATACCTCTGTCTCACACTTGCTGTTTCTTTTTTGCCTCCTTTTTTTTTCTTTTTTTTCTCTTTCTGTGTTTTTTTTTTTTTTTTTTTTTTTTTTTTGTGTGTGTGTGTGTGTATGTGTTTGTGTGTTCTTCTCTTTCCTAATAAAATAATGTTAATGTCAATTTTATTATGGTGGATCTTTTTTCCCTCCCGACACATCCTATTTACAGTACTGGAAGAACAGGAGCAAAAGCAAACTTTGAGAAATCAAAGATGTATTTATGCATACACACACAAATATATATATATATATATATATATGTATGTATGTATATAAAATTCTACATCTGCGTATTTATATATCTTTTTCAATGTATACACATATGCATATGTGTAAGTATGTATATGTAGTTGTATATATTTGCATATGTTTCTTTATATGTATGTATATAAGGATATAAAGGAGCTCTTAGATGCTGGAATCCAGCTTTCATTATGGAGGGAGGTTGCATAATGCTCTCAATGTCACCCATTTATTTATATTTAAGACAATAATGTATTAAATAACATGATTAACATTTGCCTGGTGTGGTTCCTTCTTTCTCTTATCCTCCATCCAGTCAGAGTTCTACATGACCAGAATATTACTTCATTTTGGTAGTCTTTTCATCTTATGAAAAATTTACCCAAACTAAGGTATATGTGAGAAACAGGGGGGTAAAATCTGTTAGATTGACTTGAGTACTGAACACAGTAAAATCTGTGAAGGTTCCTAAATCCTACCAGAGTTTGTTTCATTCTCTCAAACTGTTCCTTAAGAAATCTTCGTCTTTTTGCACAGACGCCACAGTGGACGAAGTGTGCATTTCCACATCCTGCTAAGTCCTATCAAAGTGTGGGGTGATGCTGAGATGGAGAACTGTATACTTTTTCCCCATCCCCAGTAAATATTCCTGTTTGTGCTTTGTATTGGGACTGGGAATACCAGGGAAGGGGGAAGTCAGGTCAGTTCTGCTGCTGAAACAATGGAAAATTTCTGCCTTGTTGTCTTCTCCAGCTCCAAGGTAATCATTATGTATCAGTTAAAGACTATGCTACACTACTAACTGATGTCTAAAAATTAGCTATCAATATATGAACCAATTATGATAAGGACTCTTTAATCAGTAGAAAGAAGTACTTCTAGATGAAGCTACTTTGAACTTATTTTAGATACTTATCTTGGAATGAGATAATTGCTCTTTGGAGCTACCCATTTTCCTCCGTTGTTTCTAAGGGATGACTCCCTCAGAGTTAGTCTTGCAAGCCAGACGTCTAAGCTAAGAATCCCACATGTTGTCTTTCTTTATAGTTGCTACTCGGCAACTGAATCATCCTCACTGACCTTATCAGGAAAATATTTAAATCTGTTCACAGAATCCCAGCTATCACTTTGCTAAGGATCAACTAAGAAGGGAAAATACAAAAATAAAATACATAGTTTTCAATATCAAAATAGAAATGCTCTCTCTTAGAACACCCTGAAAAGCCGGGAATCCAATTAAACCAGTAATACTTTCTTTCTAGATTTCAGCTGAGACTGGATCTAAACCAAACTACTGCACATGTATCCTACCAAAATGGGTAGGACCCAGGCAGCAACTCATGTCTGTTGAGAGTGTGAAGCGAGGCAAATGCCTGAGCTCTTGTTGAGAAAGGCTGATGTGTTCATCTGTCTGCATCTACTTCTCTTGCCTTCATTGATGGCAAGAGAAGATGTAGTAGAAGATAGATAACAGAAACAAAGTCCCCTGCCGAGATACCTCAAGTAAGATTTACTTGTAACCCTTTGCTGGTTGCTCTGGTTCCTTTTCAGCACACATGCCTTCACCTTAGATACAGTCAGTAGACAGAGGATGACTCCCAAAATCAGGTCTTGGAAATCTGTTGACCTTCAGAAGGGTCCAGTTTCACCACTGGCAACAACTGAGAGCTTTAACAAGTTACCTGGATTATCTGAATCACATATAAACCAAAAGTGTTTCATTTAAAAATAACATCAAGTGTAATCTGATTACCTAATTCTGGTTGTATCAATATTCACATAAGCATATAAAAAAACTCGTTATGTAAGTGAATGCTTGTATGATCAGGTGAATTCTTCAAAAAGAAGCAAAAAATAAAGACAAGTTATGGCCAAATCTGACTATACTGGTTTACCAATTGGAAGGTGTTTGCTGGAGAGTTTTGATCCAGAGTCCTTTGAAGTTACCAGAGCTCATGTCAGTGATATTCACAGTCACACCTCACGATGAACATGAACATCATTTGTGTCCGTCAACTAGTCCTAGAGAGTAGATTTACCAGCCCTTTTCAGGTCTTTACCACAACACTGATCAAGGACAAGGCTGCCATGGACTTCATTGTAAGAAAGGCAAACCTCCTTCTCAGCAGTGTGGTTTCCATATGGCTTTTGTGATCTTCTCCCAACATATGAAATTGTAGACCGTCTCCACAGGATACTACCTATATAACCACTTATGCATGTATACACACACACCAGCATGCTTAGGTATAGATACATACACAGAGGCTGCAAGGGTGGCCTCTGCAAGGAGAAGTTGAGGCTGCCTTGTGCCAGACACAGTCAGGTCCAGCTGGTTTTGCAACAGCCTGACTGCAAAGAGGAGCTGAGCCTCTGAGTGAGGCTAATGGTACCTCTGGGAAAAAATATATTTAAGAGAGAATAAAAATTCCAGATGAGCAGAGGACTGAAGGGAGGGAAAGAAAAAAAAAATAAGTGAAAAAAGTGAAAAAAACATATTACAAACACCAAGAACAGAGCAGGAGGTGACAGAGGAGATGCACCAGCCCCCAGGGCAGAGACTCTCCTGCAGCCTGTGGGACATGACCACACTAGAGCAGATGGATATGCAGATGGTCCTCTGCAGTAGAGGACCCCACGCTGGAGCAGATGGATATTCCTGAAGGAGACTGCAGCCTGTGGGAAGGATCCACTCTGGAGCAGGAAACCAGCGTGAGAAGGAAGGAGCAGCAGTGAGAAACTGTTCTGTAAGGACTGGAACCATCCTCCCCTCACTGCGCCACTTGAAGGAGGCAGGGAGAGAGGTTTACGGGTAAGGAATGAAGCTAAACTTGGAAAGAGGCCCAGTGAGAAAAGAAGCATTGCTTTAATTTTTTACCTTAGTTTCTCACTGACTAAGTCTATTTTAATTTGCAACAGATATTATTATTATTATTATTATTATCATCATCATCATCATCATCATCATCATCATCATCATCATCATTTTCCCCAGGTAGAACCTGTTTTGCCTGTGATGGTGACTGATAAATTATCTTTATATTGACTCACAAGATCTTCGTCCTATTTTCCCCCATGTCTCACTGAGGAGGGGAGTGAGAGAGCAGCTGAGTGAGTCTTTGGCAGCTGGCCAAGGTCAGTTCACTACAAAGATGTACATAAGTTTGTCTATTACCTATTTAAATATATCAGACTACTCAAGATCAGATGACCAGCATCTAGTGCCTCTTGCATGCTAATACCAGTTTGCATGAGGGTTCTGAGCACCCATAGCTGATATTCACTTCAGGGACATTTGAAGTTGTGGGATAATTGGGAAAATAACACTATTTCTGATAGTTTCCTTGAGAATTCGAGCAGAAATTTAATTCTGGGCAAATGTGTTCCAAATTTGACCTTCTGGTATCAAAGGGTGCTTGGTTAGTGAAGCACAATAACAAATTTTCAAAGAATAAAAATAATTAGATAAAAATATTGTTGTGTGAATGAGCCTGGTAATATTTGTTTTCAACTCACCAATAAACGAAAAATTGTCAAAATCATTCATCTTCTTGCTGATTATTATGCTGCTCATCATTGTTTCCTACAATTTATGGTTGGGTCTGTTTGTTTGTTTGGCTGGTTTTAATGTGCATGCATGCACATCTTTTTCTTTGTTTGGTGCATAGTTGATTTTTACACTTGTCTTGATAAATTATCAAGGGATCTCTTTATAAATATCTTCTTTGTTTCTCCTAAGCACAACATTAGTAAGAGTTTTTTTCATTAAGTTCAGTTTTATGCATTAAAAGAGGGAGGGGGAAGCCACCACATTTTGTGATTTCGAAATTATTTTTCCCTTTTCTGCATATTTTTTTCTTGCTCATCATTTAGATATTTTCACTCCCATGTTGCTTTTTTGTCAGTGATGACAATATGGAAATCCATACATATTGGTATTCCAATAGAGATTTGCCTAGCCAAACATAAGCAAAAAATTATGTGAATACAAATGTATTAACTGCAAAGATAAATCACAACCTGCAGGCAACTTGAATGAGCTGAGGAAAGAAAGGAAAAGAGGTGGAGTGGGGAGTGCAGCTTGAAACCAGCTTGGGTCAGAAGACGGAACATCACACACAGAAATCAGGAAACATTTATAAGCATAACTTTTTAGTATCACACAAGCAGAAAATGCAGCAATTGGAAAGCAAGCAGGCCCACAACCACACTGCAATGGAGAAGTTTTATCGTCTTTGGAAATCATCTGTGCTCATTGTCAGTCTTTTTACAACTCTACCTTGGTTTGGGGGTCTTTTTCTTTTTTCTCCTTCTTCTTCTTCTTCTTCTAAAAAAGTTTAAAAAATATGAACTTAGGAAAAGCCAATTTCATGTGTTGTTAATTTAATTCCCAACATAAAACCTTACTTCTTCTGATGGAAAATGAAATTACCCTTTCTACATCCGTTTTATCTGTCAATTAAATTCTTCTTTTCCCCTTTCCTCCCCTCAAAGAAAAAAGAACATGCACATTATTGGTTATATTTTCTGTGCTTGCAACAAAATGAAAATGGGAAGAGGTTGCATTAACTACAGTAAGTACACAAAACCTGCTTGATTATCATGTAAAAATGCTGGAATGACAACCCCGGAGACTTTGAATCTCCTTTGTGAGGCTGTAGATGTCTAGGCTAATTTTCATTTTCCATTTGTCCTGGTATTGCATGGCAAAGCAGTTTTAATAATGGAACTCTTAGCAGCGTTAGCTATTAACCTTTCTATTTTGTGGTATCTTAAAGAAATGGCTTATGGAGACAGTTTTCTCTGCCTGAATCTGTGTGTGAATAAAGATAGGAAAATGAAATGCGTCTTTTGGGCAGAAAGAAAGGATTTTCACTGTGACCCATTCTGTATGATTAATTTCAGGATGATCTTTGTCTCTACTTATGTTGTCATTATTTGACAGTTATAAAAAAAAAAAGAAAAAAAATCACCTTCTTTGCTCTCACTTAGTTATTATTTGTATTACCTTAGTCCTGATTGGAAAACAGTATTTGAAAAAAAAAAAAAAAAAAAAAAATCAGTTATTCAAAATTGAAAAGAAAAAGTAAATGAAGACAGCTTTGTTTATTCACTTTTGAATGAAGAAAAATAATTCCTTCTAGTACCAAAATTAAACAAAACTGATCATTTTAATTTTTCAACAGCAGCACTCCGAAGAAAGTAGATGCCATTTGTTGAGTAATAGAAAACTCTACAGGTCAACCACAACAGTTTGTCTTATCTATGAAGATCTGAAATCTTCTACTCTTTATCTGGGGTAATGATATCTTAGGTAAACTAACTATAAGACACTTTTGCTTGGCAGATGTTTAGCAGCGATGATGGGGAGTAGCAAAGTACTAGTGCTGAGGGGTATCTCTTGGTGAACCTTTTCATTGCAGCTTAAGGAGTCACCACAAACCAACCCACCCAACAGTGCCATCTGCTTACCCCTAAGGAATGGGTGGTAGAAGCACCTACTTTCCAGCTGTGTCAGTTGGAAATTAATCGCACTAAATTACACAAGTGGATTTAACTGTGAGCAGAAATGACGGGGTGCAGCTAGATTTTTCTTTTCTGTTATGTTTTTAGAGGGATAATAGCTTAGAGACTTCGAGCCAGAGGACTGATCAAATGTATTTCTTCAAACTTCTGCAACCAAATTTGCCAGAGGACAACTGCTATCTGGTCTGTCAGAACAATTTACAAGGAGAAGATTTGAACCCACTGTCCTTTACCTTCACTGACCTTGAGAAGAAGAGCGAGTGACAGTTAAGTAATTCCTGTTCACACCTGTAAGAGATGGAGAAGTTTAATATCAAGTGCTGTAAATTGCCCAGGGATGCAATGAGGGGCATTTCCTGGGTGAGCTCCCTCCTACTCGAAGAGTCTTTGCATTGCGTTATGTATCTCAGGGTCTCAATAAATAACACAGAATTTTATGTCCAATGGTATAAACGTATCCAAAGAGAACTGGTTCAGTTCTGCCACAGCAGAGGCATCTGAAGCATGATTTTTCTTTCACTTACATCTGTAAAAATCAAGTACAACTCTGTTAAAGTCAAAAGTAGAATTATACCAGAGGAAAGTCAGAGTGATCAAGAGAAAAATCAGGCCAGCAGCCTATAAAGTGCAAGTGTAAACAGCATCACTTTTTTTGAACTTGACTACATAAACCTGGAAGGCATTCAATGCATGCACTTGTGGTTATTTGTTACTCCAGGAATGATTAAAGTAAATCACATTGTTTGATATGAAAAATATGTTGTACACACACTTCTATTTTTCTCACTGCTCTGCCCTCTATGCTGCATTTTGTAGCATAATCAAAATGCAAAATACGTTTTGAAAAATTAAAAGAGAGACACATGTGTGAATCATAAGGTTTATTTGCATGTTTGGCCCTTCAATTCATTAGGGATTTTAGTTTTTCCAGGAGGGAAACTGTCACATTTACATATTCTTAGACAGGCATGCAAATATTAATCAGAAACCATAGTTTATTCAATGCATTACAAGCTCCTGGGCTGCCAAACAGTAATTTCAGTTCTTGAGTAATATAGGTTTTTGGAAACCCGGAATAATAACACTGTATTATAGTATTGCCCACTAGGACCACTTATGATTTTGTCAGGTTTTCCATTATCAAACCTTACATTCTGGGCTTCATACATTGTATGCCAGCCATATAAATTTGTTATCTGACTTGCATGGTCTCAGTCCCAGAGCAAATTTCTTTTGCAAATTTCAGAGAGCAAAATCACAGAAGCTCATTGAGAAGTTCCAGCTGGACCAAAGGAGACAAAACACAAAAAGAAAGAAAACCAACTAGTATAAGCTGTTGATGTCCATTTTTTTGTTTCTGTGATCTAATGTGTTGCAGGGGTTTGCTACTGCAGATGCAAATATGCATCTCAAAGAATTTGCACAATGAAAATACACTGTCAGTAATGCTTGTCAACTTCAAAGGAAGTCTCTGTAATCTGTCTGTGAAGTGGGCTTGTAGTGTCTTATACACCCTTGTTTGGCATAAATTCATAAACTGCTGTAACTGAAATGAGATTACTCCAGTGTGTACTGAAGAAAATAGTTCACACCAACTGAGTTCCCTTCTGCCTCTCTCCCATCTCAAGTGAAGGCTATTATAGCTGTTAAAAATTCCCATGGGTAAGTTCAGGCCTGGTTAGTTACAAGGTTATTGCTGAGGTCAAGAATCCACTGGAGCAAAAATAGCGTACCAGATTGATATAATTCCCAAAGGTTTCTGTAACCAGTGTCAGAAGAAGAGTGTGATTAGTATCGCATGAGACTACCTTTGACTTTCAGTCTGGATGAACCAGGGCATATTTACATTTACTTAGGCTCACCTTCATTCTGAGTGAGGCTTAAACTCATGCTTCTAGCTTTTTCAGCTAGCAAAGGAAGTGTAACTTTTATAATGAAAAACTGAACTCACAGGTGATAAAGATCAATATTCTTATAGAAATTCATTGAGGAAACATGGATTGGATCATAGGGACTGAATTGACCAATAGACTCCTCTAATGAATACTAAAATATAAGAAAAGTTGACCTATAGGTAATTTTTCTTGTTCTTTGGACTAAATACTGAAGACTGCAATATTTGGTACAGATCACCACACAAGCTTTGCACTCCATGCAGCTATTCTAATCCCATTTTCACTACATTTGGAGAACTGGGACCTGACAGATCCCGTTCACAAGATTTATGCAATACATTGACATAAAAACAACTCTGTAGATTTTGAGCTCTATTTAAGCTATCAGGAAGTCTGCATAGAACCTCTTGTCATGGCTAAAGGAGACAAATTGATAGTTAATGGACATCTGATACATGTTTGAAAAAAAGGTGTTTTTTCCTGGCAGAAGAATTACAAAATTTTCCTGCTTTTCATACACCATAAGGTCCGTCCATTAAGACTGCATGAGGTTTCTTCGGATGCAGAAGGGCTGTGCATGTGGAAAACTGCTGCTTTCTAAATTTACATTGACAGGATAGATTGTAAACTCTTTTAAGGGGACTGTTACAGTCTATCATGTTCATGATCCATGGATTTAGGACTTCTGAACACACAGTGGCAGAGTACTTTAATGATGCATTATATTGTATCAACGATATGTGGATTATGAGCTGATTGCAGATATTTGAACTATGCCTTACAATCCATAGTATGGTTCTTTCAGGATTTGTTAAAGGCACTGAGGATGAGTGCGCTTTGACATGACTCCAAATTGGAGCTAAGAATTAAACCATGCCAAAATTTCAGTACCATAAAGGCATCATCATGCCATCATGATTTCAACATAGTCTAAAACTCACTTACCTGGAATGAGTTTACTTGGGAAATGATCTTACCCCAGCATAACATAAAAGATTTCAGCATAATGTAATGACTCAGGGATTTTCCTGGAGTCTTGGTAGGGTCTTACAGCTCACACTGATTTCTATGTTGAGATGGCTATGCAGATACTGAAGCCACATTTAGCCAGCATCTGTCAGTGTTACATCATGATCTTTTGTCAGGGACCAAGAAGGGCATCTGAAAGAGTCTAGATCTAAGGATTTATATTTTCTTTATTTTATATAATTAGTGTAGTAATACTTCATAATACAGTTCTCTGAAATTCATTGGTTGCCTGAATTTACATCAATCACAATAATACAAATTTTAGAGAGGAAATATGATCCATTCAACATTACTACATCATTGTGTTTTGGTTACAGTGCTGATTCTGCTCTTCACCTGCAGGATGACCATATGCTACTCATTGTTTCCCCCCTCCATTTCTGCCTTGTCTTTTTATACTTGTATGTTACTTATGAAGAGCTACTCACAGCTTGGTTTGTCACTAACTACTGTGCAGACAGTGTCTTCCAGAAAGGCATCTTGGATTAAACACTTAAACCCCATTGTAACAGAAATAAAAGTAAGACAGGATATTTTATATATTTACCAGAAGATAATTGTCTCTTCAGACAAGCAGAAAATGTGACTCATGATCCCAAATCCCATCTTTTCTCAAGGTAAATTACTAGCAGAATGTTGCTGTCAAATATTTTCTCCCCCTCCTCGCTCTTCTGTGGTGGATTTATTCTGATCACATGTGCAAGTTGAAAAATATACAAAAAACGGCCCTTTCATTAAGATTAGAAAGCTGCAGCCCTTAAATCATGCGTTTATACAAATTTTAACTGTTTTTAACTAGCACAAAATGGCTCGTTGGAATTATGCAAGTATAGATCATTTTAATTTGAATCATTGTGGAATCATAAAGGACTCTGTTCTTTAATTTTTTGCCTTTAAGTCAGCTACTTTGATTAAAAAATAATAAAGCATGAGAGCTGGAGGGTCCTTGCAGGTTCTTCCAGCTATCATGGATCCCTGATCTTTGGTACTAATTCTTCTCATTAATATTAATAAAGGGCTGATAGGCCATCTCAAAGCATAGTACAAAAACCATGCAATTAATTGCTTGTAGTGTTTTTATGCTTATTTTGCACAATGAGAAGCGATGCCTCAGGAGTCTAAATATCAGTTAATCAATAATATCAAATCCGCTGAAAATGAGCCCTTCAAGTGCCTTTTTCATAAATCTTCCCCAATTTTCAGCAGGATTAAAACCAATTACATGTTATTTGTTTTTAAATTAAAGAAAAAAAAAAAAAGAAGAAGAAAGGGGAAGAAGATATTTGCATATGTCCCCCTGCTTCTCCTTTCAACACTGCACTTTCTAAGAGGTAAAATGCTGGGGTTTAGATACCTTTTGTTCTCCACTTCTAGATAATAGCCAAGGTGATCACAGGAAATCAGACTTGAACACTATCAAGAAAGTCTTCTCAACAGGTTCCTGCAAATGTGGATAACATAGCTATATTGATCTGGATGGCAAGCCTTAACTGAACAAGATTACACATGGTATTTTGGCCAGCAAAACTTTTCAGAAAATTGAGAACTACTTTCTTATCCTGAGCTGACTTACAGGGATGTTTGATCAGATTGAAAACAAGAGCCAAGATCACATACTCTCTCTCGTTGTCCTCAGACCAGATGTGCAATAGGGCTAAAGACTGAGTCCATGTCACCCCACCACTTCTCAGACCTGTTGTTGCT
The DNA here is from genome assembly GCF_037038585.1 of Patagioenas fasciata. Classification (NCBI taxonomy): domain Eukaryota; kingdom Metazoa; phylum Chordata; class Aves; order Columbiformes; family Columbidae; genus Patagioenas; species Patagioenas fasciata. The sequence goes on along the minus strand of NC_092560.1, from coordinate 79,746,649 downwards.
CACAAAGGACAATTACTGACACTACAGAACTAAGAGGGAAATTGTTAGGGCTCTCTTTGTTTGTTAGTTTTTTAAATACAGGTATGATATTGTACTAAGGTTTCATAATGGGGATAGATTAGATCATTAAAGTAATAAAATTTGGCCTTGTAAGGCTGCACATCCAAGAAGTTCCCTCTCTTTCTTGTGAATTGTATTGAAGTGGGCATTTATGCTCCAGTGTGTCTATTGGCATAGATGAAGTGCAAAATACAATTTTCTGGGACAAAGACTGAACCCGAAAAGAAATTGTTTGTTGTTGTTTTGTTATTGAATTGCTTTTGCGTTATGGTATAGAAAACGGATTTGGTAATGGGCAGGTCTGTGGTAATTTCAGATTGCAACACTGAACCTACAGCAAAGGGTTGTTCTGCTTCATATGGTTCACAATAATTGGTTAATTCCTGCAGCTATTCCTCTGGGCTTTTTACAACTTCTGAAATATTTTTAGCAAGAGAAAAAGTACATTTTTATGCACACCTCTACCTGTATTTTTCCATCAACAACTATGAATTTATAAGGTCAAGTCTCATCTTTCAAGTAGTCCTCATATACACACGCACACGTGAAAGAAAATGGTTTTAGGAAATGTCAGAATGCTTTATATCAACATTTTCAGAATGAACTAGAATGTTTCATTCAAAATGTCATTTCCATTTTGAAATCGATCTTTTTAAAGGGTAAGAAAAGAAAAAGAGAGAAAAAAAAAAATAAAAGGCTTAAATAACTTGAAAATGAAACACAACATTTTCCAATTTGAATGAAACTTCCTTGTGTACAAACCCACACTCATTGATTTATATCTTTTACTTTTTATATTGAACTCCAAAGTCTAATATTGTCGCAGGTCAAGTCTTTTTCTTGGATTTCAAACCAGTGGTCAACTGAAAGTATGCTTTCTGTTTTTCTCTGTGCCTGTACACCAGGTGCCAGGTCTAACCTGAATATCTGAATGATACAGACATGACTATGTGGCTGTGTAGTTCCAGCCTCTGCTCTGTTCAGAGGCACGGTAGGTACCACAAATTAATACAAAAATAAATTTTGGACAAGGAAGGCCTATGTAAGTGAAAATAACGCAATTTTTGCCTCAGCAAGGAGAATCCACAGCAGAGCAGAAAATTTAAGGGATTTAAACATGTGGAATCGTATGGATTTTTTTTTTTTTCTTGAGATCTAGAATGCTTGGATTCCAACTGATTCATAAGGGGATCAGACATCTCCATCCCAGGCACCCCTTCTTTCAGCAGGTTGACAACAGCCAAGAGTTAAATACATGTTACTATCTCCTTCCAATTCCCTGTGCATTTTGATGAGGTCACTAATATAAAATTCTTGGTTTTGCAATTGTTAATATGTAAAGATTTTTTGAGGGGGTGATGTAGGGAACAAAAGGCAGATCAGTCCGACATCAATTTTAATTTAAAATAAAGCAAAATTTAGTGTAGAAACTAACTGTAAGCATTTCATGTTGTGAATCTACTTATGCTTTTAAAGTCATGGGCTGAAATGGAACATCTGAGAAAAATTTTGATTAAGACCATTGTCGTTTGATGGAGCTGACTTTAACAGCCCAAGCAAGCCAAACAGTTGCATGTCTCTTTCTCTCTCTCCCTCTTTCATACTTGCTCACTAACTCTTTTCTGCTATGTCATTAACCTACCTGGTTATTATAGAGGACTTGTCATTGCTTTCCCTGGGTCCCTCATTTGTTGTGCAGACTTTGCACAAATTCAGACATTCATTTGATCCCTCTCTGGGCTGGTTCAGTTCACTTATGTTGTAATAAAAATATTCAGTTTATTGTCAAATGTTTCAAATTAGTGTGAGTGATAACCAAAGAAATAAAGTTATCTCCCTTTTAACAACAGTGAGTTATTTCATTAGCTTTATGGCATAGTATAGAACTTCAACCTCTTTTTTTTTTCTTTTCTTTCCTGTTGTTTGAATTCAAGAAGATAATCTAGCCTTCAAAGCAGTGTCTCTGTTTAGTTCAGCTAAAATCAATGTCTGTAATACAATATACATTAGTAAAAACAAACAAAAAAAAGGTTTTTTGAGTACAGGAAGTCCGACTATAGGTGCAAATAACCCCAGCCCAACTGAATCCCTATGAAACTCTGAAATCAAGTCCCGGAAGCCTCCAGAGGCAGTTCGTTGCTGAGCAGGGATATATCCAGTTGATTTCCAAATAGGTTGAAAGTGCATAAGATAATGAAAAAACCCCACCATAATAATAAAAAACAAAAACAAAAACTTAAACAAAAACAAAAACAAAAACAAAAACAAAAACAAAAACAAAAACAAAAAACAAAAACAAAAACAAAAACAAAAACAAAAAACCAAACCAAAACAAACCAAAACAAACAAACAAACAAACAAACCAGAAAAAATCTGATTAATCCCCCCAACATGACATTTCCATAGCTTTCGTCAAATCATTGGTCAAAAAAATATTTTTTTAACATTCCATGTTTCACAAAATCTTTTACAACAAAGATTTATCATAAGAATAGACTTCAGAAAGCTGAGATGTGTTTCATCCCCTCATGAGGCTAACTAAGGTCAGAACCCCGTTGTGTTAATATTTGTACAAACAAATCCTTTCAACAAAGGACTTGCAATTTAAACAGGTAGGGACACAGGGATAAGAAAATTTTTAAAAGGGATTCTTGAAACAGTGGATGATTATGCAGTTCACTTGCTGTGACATAAGTGCTCAGAGTTGGTAGATATTTACCTGAGATTTATTATGAGATTACATTATATAAGTGTCTGCCCCACACTAGGTGAAGAACTTTCCCCATCCTTAGCAGTAACTTCAGACAGGGCGATGTGCCCATCATTCTCAGTGCAATGTATTAAGAGAAAGTGAAGTTGTGTGTGGTTTTAGTTAATATTCAATGTTGGGATGTGCAACAACAGATGTTTGAAAACACCACCCATTCTTCTGTTCACAGCACAAAGATGGGACAGACACCTATGGCTAAGCAGATCTCTTCAAGTCCTGCAATCAAATATCCACATAAAGTTAAAGTCGACAAAAATGGTAATGCAGTGATGAATGAAGAAAACTCTCCTAAGTCTCAAGAGACAGTTTCAACAGCAAAAAAAACCAAAAAAACACAAACCTTCTTTGCCACTAGCAGGTTTGAACCACCTCATTTTGGCAATTTTCCTATCATTAATTTAAAGGTATTAAATGAACAGAGATCATCAGAATTAGCAATAAAATGTACTGGCAGTTGCTGAAGCTGTAATTCACAGTCTGACATACTAGTTGAACAATGGGGATAATATTTTAAGAAAGGAATCACAACCTATCTGTGATTTAAACCATGCTTCTCCCTTTTTTAAATAGTTATTTAAATACGAATGAATGATTAAACTCATATTTCTTGAGGATTAAAAGCATCTGTATCTACGCATATTTGTCAACATTAGCATAAAAACAGTTGGAGACCGTGAACAAAGTGCTGTTAAGTGACTGTATGAAACTGTACTGTGGAATTCCACTCACATCTAACACCACTCACACTACTTCTGTTGGGTATCCCATCTGTTTTACACCTGTAAGTTGATAGGAAACAACATGAAGTCTCTCGGTGGTCAGTGCTGATGGTCATACATATCTTGTATGTTTAGCTACTGAAATACCATGGGGTAAGGAGAAGGTGTAAATTACCCAGAAGCTGCCTGATTGGTGGTGCATGCTTGAAACAGCTGTAAGGGGTCCTGCACAAAGCACAGCAGTTGTAGTGAGAAAACTATTAGCATATGCATGAATAAGTGGGTGTGAAAATGCTGGCTATCAACATGCAGTATCTACTGTATTCCAGCTGAGTAGGTGTAAAAAACATCCTCTTGACACAGAAGTGTGAATTTCAGGGAGACAAGTCTGATGAAAGCCAAAAATTTGTATCTGTTTCATTTGTTAAGATAAAGGGCCGTGTAATTTTCTGTGTTATTCTGCTGTCATTAGATGAATTTTGCTCCAATTTAAGGCAAACAAAACAAGCTGGTGAACAGCATAAAATAATAGGATGGCAACTGGGTAAGACTGAGTATCACAACTGGTTTTGAAGCAGTTCTTTGAGGTCGTAGGTGTAACTTTGCCCCTGGTAATACTCAGTAGACCTTCAATGCCTTCACCAGGCTAGACAGAGGTCATGGCCCAGACTTCTGTATGACTCTTTACTGTATATGGCTGTTAAGACTACCACTAAAAAAAAACAAAAGAGAAACTGAGCTGTTCCTTTGCTGGAGAGCATAAAGCCCGTCCACTGAAAAAGGACACTTGAAAATCCTGCTCCTGGGCACTTGAGGACATTTCACATTTCAGACATTCACAATTTATATTTATTTGAAAAATTGTGTTGCTCGGCAGTCTTTTCTAATAGCAATATAATGGTATTGCAGCTGGAATTTAATGGTACACTATTACACTTCAGGGCAACCACAGCACAAGTGTATCAATTCTGGGATGAGTCAATGGTGAAAGAGCAATATTGAGGTCATATTTTTCCTCTTTCTGCACATCAGTGGGACAGAGGTATAGAACATTTTAGCAGAAATGTAAAAGATTATTTTTCAGTGATCTGGTTTTATTCCAGACAAATTTCTGTATTTCTTATTTGAAGTTTTTCAATACCACATTGTTCTATTCTCTGTCAGGATCTGTCACAGTGATATCAGAAGAGTTACCAACAAAATAATAAATGGCATGATCATCTACCTCATTTGCTTTTATTTTTAATATAACTTTTCAACATTTCTAGAAACTTATTTTGTGTCAAAGATATAGTGAACACATGGTTGAGACAACAAGTTGTGGAAAGGAATATGACTTTAGTTGATTCAAAAGCATACTTTCAATCCAGAATTTGAGAAAATGGCATTTATTTTGCTATTAAACCTTGGCTTTGCAGCTGATAGACGTGTCAGTTTAAAAATGAGATCACATCAGACAGATTCCGTGTTTTGCTGTAGTGGTTCTCAACTCATTTAGAGAGAGAAAGCATCAAACTGCAAGGGCATACTGGTTTACACCTGAGGTTCACCTAGGCTGATGTCTCCTTTCCTTGCTGGCAGTTGATAACTGAGGTAAACCAAAGTAACAGACAGGTCTGCAATACATTATCCTCGCACACTCTTACAACCTTCAAGGGTTTGTGCCTTGGAAACTTCTTGAGCTAAAGGCTACATATTTGGATTTAGTCACCTTAGGTGAATTTTCCTTTAATTTCTTTATCTAGTCATTTATTGAATCCAGGTAAACATTGAACTATTAGACTAAAGAAACAGGAATTATACTTTTCCTTCATTTTGCATCTTTCTATCAGTCTGTATATATAAACGTTTGTATGAATATAGACATAAATATCCAGACAGAGACCTATAAAATAGCAGTTATACATGAAACAGAACAGTGTTATAGAAAACAGAAGAACAGAAGAATAGAATATTTCAATTGGAAGGGACCTACAATGTTCATCTAGTCCAACTCCCAATCTGCCCATAAGTTATTGTCATTGCTGCATTAAGCATCGTCCTAGATAAATTAAAAATTATGGCAAAATCTGTAGTCAACTTCATGCCCGTAAGAATCACAAATCTCTACAGTGTTGATAAATTACCTTTCACTGATCTGCATGTAGTTCTTCAGCTTGAGAAAGCAGTCATCATGGATTCAGAAATGCACGGAGAGGATGTATTTTTGCAGTCTAGAGATTTAAGTCCTCATCTAAGTTGTTGAAGATCTCGGGCTACTGTCAAGAACATTTCTAATTAACTGAATTTTTAAAAGGTATCACTGGAAAACATAAATAAACAATCTTATGAATAGAAAAGACAATTTAAACTTTTTCTTTTACAACAGAATACTAAAGTGAAAATCTGTTTTATTTCCTTTTTGCCCTGCAGAATTTTCTGCCTAATGGCTGTGCTTCAAAGATGAAGATGTGTAAGTACCTGACTACAGACAATTATGGTTTTCCCTTGATTCTGCCCAGTAAATACTTTTTTTTTTGTTGTTCGTACAAGCCCACATCCAACAGTGCAGTGTCTCTGAACTGTGTACATACGCCACATCTATATAATGAACAGAAGTTTTTTATTCTATTTGGGACCAGTGTAAGTATAGAGCACTTTCAGACTTCAGCTGGGAAACTGCAAAGAGGAAGCAGATCATGCAAATAAAACGGATGGGTGGAAAAAAAGACCTAAGTGAACTGAAAACTGAGGAATCCGCAACTGTTAATATCATACACCTCTGCATCACCACACGGTTCAGGTGTAACTCTATCTCATGCATTCCACTTCAGGGGGACTGAAGCTTTCAACATCATAGCTCAGAGGCACATTGGGAGGGTAAGCATAAAAGCAGAGAGCTCTAGTAAGTTTTCTGAATAACAATTACAGCTGTAAGAGGCTTTTCTATGTTAATTTTCACCATGTGTGTTGGAAGAGGGAGAGGAACACAACTATGAAGTAGAACTTTTAAAACTCAACACAAAACCTGCTAATGAGAAGAGAATCCAGGAGATACCACATGGCCTCTGAAAAGATTATGTCAACAATAACTAATCCTTTGTTTTGTCACAAATCTCAGTTCTTAGTCCTGAAGAAATCTGTTATGTATAAAATAAAACAAAGCAAAGGAAAGCAAAGAAAAGATAATTAAATTACATTACATTACAATAATGAAAAATAAAATAAAACGCATATATATAGACAGTGAAATGTCTGGGAACTTCCAATTTTTGCTGTAATTATCACCTTCTCCCCTTTTCCACGTGTCATCCTAATTCTGTAGGGTATCATGCCATCACAAAGACATCCATTTAATCAAATGCCTTCTGCACCTGGGACACTGCTAGTCAATATGTAGTAAACAACCAATGTGTTCCAAACTAAAGTGGAGACACTATGTTTCAGAGAGATCCATTGATCTCAAATGGCAGAGTTAGTCTTCTTTTGTGAAAAGAATCTTTCAAATAAAGCTACTTGAGTGTTTGAAGGTGTGAGCACTTTGATGTTTCAAAGCCTCAATTATTTAGGTACCACAGAGCTGAGCATTGTGTATCTGCCAAAGTCTCGTTTAAAAAGCTCAGATGGCTAAGATGTCATGTTCTGTTCAAAGTCTTCTGGTGGCTGAAATTAAGAGAAAAGGCCTTTCATTTTAGTGACTCCTAAGGCGCTCTCAGCATTCACGCTGTTGTGCTTCAGCATGACACTATTAAAGGCTTGCTTGCAATTTGAGTGCATTGTCAACAGAGCAGATGGATTCTAACTAAGGAAGTGGTATTTATGCTGATAGGCTGTGGTAAAAGTAAAACAAACAAACATCCTGTCTCCTCTTCCCCCCCAGCTTCTGGTAGCTCTTATTAAAGGGATAGGATTCAAGTGTCTGGTTGAGAAGCAGTTGTAGTGACACTATAATCTTTAATAATGAATTCAATTTTTGTCTCCAGGATTGTGTAAAGGTGAATGTTCACCTACCCTCAGTTTACTAGAGTTAAGGGGAGAGTAATTCCATCAAAGATGCGTCATGCTGCTTTCTTTTATTATCGATCTATTATTATTTCCACATAAACACCTGAGTTAAGTTGCTCTACAATAGTTCAGCAAGCCAGTATGATCCGTCCCACAGAGGAAAATGTGGTGTCCAGACAGCAATGAGATCACCCTTTAGACAAAATTGTTAGGTAGAAATCAATGTTTGAGAGAATTTAGAGGTGGCACTGTGGGTTCAAAAACAAAGGCTGAACCCAACTTTCATAACTGAAGTATTTAGGCTAGAATACTTTAGATAAATTACTCTTTGCTCCCTCTGTAGCTACTGGAAAACTACAGAAACCTCCAGGGTGATTCAGCTCTAAGCATAGTAAATTGCCACCTCAGGAAGTATATTTTTCAATTTTGATTGTATAAATAGACTAAGCTACTAAGAAAATGGTCTTTGTAAAGATCCTAAAATTCAATGAAATCAATCTTCATCTTTCTTCCTGTTCATGAATAAGATGTGTTCCCTTATTAAAAAGGGGAAATAATACAAAAAAAGGAGTAAAACACAAGTGGAAGATGTAAGGGTATAACAAGTGAAGAGCTAAGAGACAGGTTCTTTATATATCAGTGTAATTTGCAGTTGCTTAAGGCTGAATCCGGGTCTTGGATAAAAGCTGGAAGCAGCTCTGAAAAGGGATTATTTAGTCAACGCTACAGAATTTTTACTCTTTCTTTGAGGTATCTTGTTAACAGCCACTAGATGGCCCACCAGCTTGAAACAACACAGCAGTTCTTGCAGTGCAGTGTAGCGAATTAGGACAGCACGTTGTCCTCTCCTGCTGTCACATCACCACTCCGTTTTCACACACAGGGCCCTTCACTTTCATTCACAGTGCATAGGGACATGTGAGTGGAGGACGGAGGCTTAAGGCATGAAACAGTAGAGTATTTCATCCTAAAAGCTAGACCGAGATACATCAAATGAGAAGTCTGGTTGAGAGTCTTCTACAAACCAATTTGTCACAAGTGATGCTAAGATCATTCTCTTTAAGCAGGCTTTTGTTTCGTTTGCTCACATGTTGATATTCTTTGCAACACTACCTGTTGGCATTTTGTAAAGTACTTATCCCCCATTCTACTACGTAAATAGAAACTGAGAGAAGGGTAGTATCTGTAGACATAGAATTAAGCCCCAAAACTATCATTGTACTGTCATTATATCTCATTTCCTTGCAACAAAGACCTTTGAGCTTCAGGCAGGTTAGGACATAGATACACAAGAACTGCGTGTGGAGGTTGTTAATGGAAGTGATTTAAGTCAATTGAGAGCTGCAGGATTCACTATAGGAACTTTGGGAATTAGGAACCTGACATTAGGGAGTGTGAATTTCCTGCAACTAAAAAACAAACTATGTTTTCTTCATCATTTCACCATCATTCTCATCTAAAAGACACCTCCCATGTAAAATGCAAACTTTTATCCATGTTTGAGTTTCTCAGTTCAACTAGCTGTAAAGAATGCACTTCTGCTTTAACACAAAAGCTTGAGAGTTCAATTAGCTTGATTTCTTCCTCATATGGTGGTGTGGTTTAATTCCAGATGGCAACTAGGCCCACATAGCCACTCACTCATTCCTCACTCCCCAAAAGACATGAGAGAGAGATTCCGAAAGTGAAAAAACAAAACAAAACAAAACAAAACACAAACACAAACCAACCAATCAACCAAAACCTCATGGGTTGAGACATGAACAGTTTAATACCATAGCAAAGGAAGACAAATAATAATGATAATAGGCTATGCAAAACAATGATTCACAATGCAATTGCTAACCACCAGTATCACTGATAACCCATTCATTCCTCAGCAGCAGTATTTGCCACCCAGCCAGTGCCAGTTTATATACTGAGCATGATATCATATGGTAAGGTATACTGCTGCAGCCATTTTTGGGTTAACTATCCTGGCTTCACTCCCTCCCGACTTCTTGTGTATCTGGTAGACCATGGGAAGCCAAAAAGGTTCTTGACTACACAGCAACAACCAAGACATCAGTGTATTCAGATTTTTCTCATACTAAATCCAATACAGGACACGTGGAAGGAAGGGAGAGATATGAACATGATTTCAACTTGCTTGATATCTCAGCTATCACACAGTGGATCCCAATTAGAAAGACAGATGGCCACGCCAAGTTCCTCCAAGCCCTTACACTGAGCCACCTTGCTAGTTTTGTATAGCACAGACAGGCAGTTAGTCATGTTATTATACAGGAAGGTAGATGCCTTGTCTGAACTGGGTGCATCAAATGCGTCTTTTCAGTGTACCTATCTATAACAGTATCAAATTGAGAACAGAGATACAACTGTTGTTTCTAAATAGAAAATGAAAACTTATGTATTTGTTAATGAGCTAAAACTGCAGGTCAGTACAGTTTTTTTTTCTGATTTTTTAGCTGCAATTTTAAGATATTGTTGAAAGAGAAACTGAGCAAGAAGATAAAACAAAGAGGGAAAACATAGGAAAAACAATAATTTTAAAAATCTGAAGCCAGCTACTAAGCTAAAATGACTAATTTTTCTGGTTTACTAGAACATATGCAAGTATTTGATGGTCTATGAAATCTGGTATCCTGTCAATTATGATCTCAAAAGATTTCTGAAACATTTTTTAAGTGAGTAGTAAGTAAATCATTGGTTTGTCTTTTAAAATATGTTTTATTATGGCATTACTTCAAATAATGTCAGTAACTCAATGCCAGTTTGAATGGTTATGGAACACTTGTAATTCAAGGGGGTGTGATTATCAGTGTATATTCTGGTATAAAAAAGGCTTTAGCCAGATTACTTTTTATTGGCTCATGAATTTAGATGCAGTTCCTTTAGCGCCATAATGCAGCTGTCTGGAGGTAGATATATGCAGTCCTCTAGATTGGCTGGCATTGAGAACTCATAGTGTGAAACTTGATAGTTTGTATTGGGAGGAGCTCTACTGGTTCTTGGGTAAAGACACTTTGAAGTTAAAACAAAACCAAAACCAAAACCAAACCAAACCAAACCAAACCAAACCAAACCAAACCAAACCAAACCAAAACAAAACAAAACAAAACAAATCAAACCAAAACAAAACAAAGCAAAACAAAACTAAACTAAACTAAAAGCCATTTCACAATCTGTTTCTGCAGCTCATCCTGTGGACAAAAGTGCTGGTCAATCACCCGAAGATACTCAGTAGATTTAAGGCATATTTTAGTTTCTTCCCCCAACAAACAAAACCTGTACTGTCTCTGATATGAAAACATTAATTTATATGACAAATTAATTCTCTCTATTTAATGTTTTTGCATTTAGATTCTAAAACCATTTGCAAAGTGGGGAGGGAGTAGCAGAACTAAAGGTTGGCAAAATTCATAGTTCTAGCAATTTTCCTTCCATTTGAGATTAAATGCACCAAATTCTGTATACACCTACATGACTATCACACACAGCAAATAATTCAGCAACTTGAGATTAATTAATTAGCAAGCTGCATGTCCCTGAAAACAAACAAACAGACAGACAGACAAACAAACAAGCAAACAAACAAACAAACATCTTTTTGGAATACTGCAGATGTTATGTAGTGGGATAGTGCAGAAGTTACTCATATGAACTTGGACTAATAGTTTGAAATCATGACATAAAAAACCTCTTATGAAGGAAGACACAAGTCACACTTTTGGTTAGTACAGATTAGCCTGTGCTAATATAATGTGCACATTTCTTTCAGGACACAGCTGCATGTAGTCACAGTTTACTGACTGATCTTTTGGAGTTGGACTTTACCAACTGAATCTTCTTGTAAGCAAGAAAAACCTTTTTTATTAGGAATCCACAAAAATAGTAGTTGGGATGAAGCCCTTAGACAGTGTGGTGACTGCAAGGAAGATTTGTCCCTATTCCTTGTCCTCTAAAATCCATTCTGTAAAGCAGTAAAAGGAATAATACAAACCAGGGTGTAGTTTATGTGTTGTTGGTACAGCACTTTGTGAACATAAAGTGCTATGCAAGTACCATTATTAGTATTATCAGGTGAGTTTCTCCTTGCATAAAAGAGAAAAATTGCATCAATATAGTTGTTGTGTCCTGAGTCTCTGGGAGTTTTTAATTAATACACTAGGACTGAAGCTGAAGATAAAGTACTGGGATCTGTATTGACTACAGTTACTTTTGCTGGTGGCCTATCCACATTTCTTGACATGTTTATAATCTGTTACTGTATGCATATCAGGTCTGATGTGCCTCAATGCTTCCTTTTTTTTTTTTTTTATTTTATTTTGAGTAGTTTTCCTTTTCCTTTCAAGTGTAATGCACAATCATTGAAACTAAGGACTACTTTGGTGAGAAACTAGAAGATGGGCAGTGCACATATACCAGCTCAAATGTTGACTGTTTTTTCAGGTGAGATTGTTGGATTTTTTGTTTATTTGTTTGGTTGGGTTTTGTGTGTTGAGGGGGCAAGGGGGAGTGTTTGTTGTGGTTTTTTTGTTTGTTTAGGTTTTTTTTAGTTTGGTTTATTATTATTATTATTATTATTATTATTATTATTATTATTATTATTATTATTATTATTATTATTTCTGATTCAGTTTTATTTGATTAGTTTGTTTGTTTGCGTTTTTTGTGTGTACGGTTTGCTTGTTTGTTTGTTTTATTGTTACTTCAGTGATGGATTGACTGAAGCATATGAAAGTTGAGTGATTTTCCTGGGCTTGCCTTCTAGTGAACAAAGGTGTGCACCTGTTAAATGAGCAACTCTAGGTAGCCTTATTCATTAAACATCAAATATGCCCCTTCATTTTGTTAAATGCTCTATGTAGCCCTAGTTGAATGACAAGAAGCCGTTGAGTCTCAGCATTGATTGGCAATGGGCATCAATCATTATTTTGGCAAGGATCTTCAGGAACATATCACTTTATAGCAAATCTGCCAGGTTTGAATGGGATTATTTCAGATTGGTTTACCAATAACTGTCATACCTAAAATCTTGACTCAGTAAGAATTCATCAGTGGTGCCAATCACACACTTTGTGCCAACCTCAATTCACATCCTCCCCTGGATAGTCTTAGCCACACTAATACTCCAAACAGAATTACAAGGCTTCAGAGGTAAGGAGAAACAAATGGTGCAAAATACCATGAAAAAGATTGGACTCTACCCTGTCGTTTAGAGAAAGAACAAAGTGTTTTGTACTAGAGATCCACCGTTTCACTGGGTCATGCACCCACAGTACTGAAAATAGCTGAATACACCAAGGAAAAGAAACCATTCCAGATGACAATTAGTGCAAAGCTTCTGCTGATTGAGAGGACAAGAACTTATACACATCAGTTTCTGGTAATAGCAGGGTCTAGAGTCTTGTTATCAACATATTTGAGCACTGGGGAGAGGTAGGAAAATATAAAAGATTTAGTCACAGAGGCAATAAATATAACTTCTGAGGTCACATAGAAGGTTTTGGTTAAAACAGACTTTGAAATATCTTTGCTGCTGACATGCTAGAGCAGCAGTAAACACTAGATGCATTCCAAAAAAGGGCAGACTTTATATGCAGACATTCAGTACAACTTTCAGGGTCAGGCTAGATAACCACCGAAGATGCAGGAATAGAGTTTATTCATCCAGAAAGTAGCTGGTGTATAAATTAAGTTTGCTTTACGTCAACTCTACATACCACAGTAAATGTAGGAATCAAGAATTCGATCTATAGAAAAACAGATGCAAAACAGATGTTATAGATATTGGGGAGACACTATTTCCAAGACAAACTGCCTGAATCAGGACATTATCAAGATCCTGGGGGAATAAAGGATTCATGCTACTTGATTTCTACCAGACTTGTCTGACCGTATTAACTGATCTTCCAGTAGCTTTACCTTGTGAACGAGACCACAGAGGCTCTTCTCTTAGAGGTCCTAGAATAACATATCAGCCCTAAGCTAGAACATTCTGTGGGCTGATTAGACTGTAGCAAAAGAGGGCTTTTTTTCCTATGCGCTGGAAGTATTTTAAATACAATTTGTAAAAGAAGACATGTAGCATGAAAGGAGAAAATGACAATGCTAAGGATAAATATGCTTCATTAATGATATACAGCATTTCAATATATGTGTGTATATATATATATATATATATATATATATATATATATATAAAATAATCTGGCATCTTCAAATGAGTATGCAAGTATATCCACAAACATCTATATCATGGACCATCTGGTATGCAGAATGGATTGTAGTAGTCGATGGGACTTCTGAGTCCTGTAAATGCCAGACCTCCTAACACGTTTATATTTTCCTAGAGAGGTGGTACGAGAGGATTCATATATCATTAGGAAGCAGCAAGAGCAGAGTACTGAGATGGGGAAGGTGAACCAGGAGCCAACAGTGACAGTGAGAAGAGCGAGTCCAGTGACTACCCCCAGGGTCAGCCACAAGCAGTGATTCCCAGAGAAGTTCATGGTGATGAAACAGGTCTAAGGCCAAGTCAAGCAGTGCGATCAGCAGGTCAGGGTCAGCGTGATCATGGAATGTGCCACAGGCATGCCTGCAGTGTAGCTCAGACAGGGACCAAGGGTTCAGGCAACGACAGTAGCTCCTGAGCCAGGAGACAGATATCCCAAATGAATCTCCTTGCAGCTTCTTCTCGTACAGCTCTTTTCCCAGCAGGATGATCCAGGGTTACACAACTGCATCAAGAGCTGATCTTAAGTGTGTGCAGCCAGACTCCTAGGTGCATGGGCTGGGAAAAAATGTTTGAGAGTCTGTTGGTGCAGTCAGTGTCCTTATTATGAGGAATCTTCAAGTAGTATTTTATAGTCATGCTGCTTTCAAACCACATATTTTCCTGTATTGAAGTGCTCAGTTTTAGAAAGCACCCTGAAGTTCTTCATGGAGAATTCTTGTACAGCTCTCTTACTTTGTCGTGACATGTGTCTCCACTGTGGTGATGAAGTTGAAGTGGAGCTGTGCACCAAAGCAAAAGAAAATCCCACTTAAGAAGCCCTCGGGTGCCCTTCAGATCAGAGGATATATATAAAGTTGCTTTCTTCAGGGTTATTCTTAATCAGTCTCATAAACTGAAAGGAAATGGTGTTGAGAAAAATTACTTTGATCTTGAGCCCATATAGAAGCAGTTTTTGGACCAGGATAGGAACATAATCTCTTTACTACACCTCTCAATCAGTTGAACGTTCATAGCTACAGCACAAGAGCCTCTGCTGTTGCTTTCTAGGTGGGTCAGATGGAAGATTAGCTGGAGAGATATCCCCAGTAGCACTTCTCCCCCTAACCACTGTCTAAGATCGGTGGTATTTTTCATTACATTCTGTTGACACTACATGCTTAATTTACATCATACTTACATTCTAGAATTTTCACAATCCCTTTAATATGGGCACCAGTGTGTTGTCAGGTAGTTTTATATGTCCATTCCTGAAGGCCAGCTTAGTTAGTAACTTGGTGGTACAAACCCAGTTACAAATGTGGCTCATCACAGTCATCTTCATTGGAACACAGATGGGTCTAAACATACTTCCAAGTTCAAGCTCCCTTCAAGTTTGGTCACTGTTGAAGTCCAGTTTCAAAGTTCATAGTCTGGCTCTACCATTTGGCACTCAAAAGGCAGTACCTGTCAAGTCTATGTTCCCTATTAAAAGTTTATGCATCAATAGACACTTCCTACCCTTTTTTTTAATGTATGCATCCGACATTAGCATGTATTACAGTAAATCATAAGTTTCTTTGTCAGATAGCAATGGAAAATGCAATTGTGTCTACAGAAAAGGGAAAAAAAAAGGAAACAAAACAAAGTTCTGCATATCTTAGATAAACTGAGGCTTTCTCCAGTTGTTTCATTTCCTATTACATTGATTGGCCGGTGTCACATCAGCTCATATAGATCTGAGAGATAAAGTAGTTGAAAGGAAAAAGAGTTAGGTCATGTGACAAATGTCCAAATTAATTTCACAGTTTTGGGATGTGGACACTGGGCCACAGAAACTTGCTTTCTTCAACACCTGGGTATCTAGTTACAAACAAGAACACTTTCTGGATAAACAATCTTCCATTTTGAAATTGATTCCAACTCCCATCAAATGAAACCTTTGCCTGAGACTGTGAAAAAATTCAAGCAATCTGAGCAAATGCATACAGTAGCAATGAGCCACAAAACTGTGAAAAGAATTCCTCAGAAAGATTTCTGGTATCATCTCCTAACTTAGATTTCCTCAAGATTCATTTTTCTGCTCTTCTATTTTCTCATTTAACAACAAACAATAAAGATTTATTAATGAATGAGAACACAGTTCTCCAGCTTCTTATATTTTAAATATAATTATTAAAAATTACATGGAAAAATATTCTGATTTTTGCTAATAGCAGTGATTTTCCTGAGACAACGAAAGGAAAAAAAAATATTTTTCTCTTTGAAATTATACCAGCCTTAAATAGACTGAATCTGATGAAATTACAATACTTTAAAAATCTGTTTCAGCTCTTCTTTCACTAGCTGAAGTTGACAACCTTCTTCATTCACTGGAATGAATAATCATTTATGAGATCTATTCCCATGAAATTATAGGGAAGTTATAGCAGACAACTGATACATCTTTTCTGTTTTACCAGAAACTTTTTGGATAGTTTTAACAGGATGATTCCCCCCAAACCTAAATAATAATAAAGTTTAATTGGCTGCAGACAACCTGATTAGTCTAGAGATTTGGAGATGAAAGAACATGAGCATGTCTGGAGCACAAGATGGTTTGAAATCAGAGGACATTATCTTTCTGTTTGAATCCAGGATAACCATGAAGTCCAATAGTGTTCATAGTGATGATGTGTATATGGATATCATACAACAAGGTTCGCTAAATCAGATCATGTTAACTAAGGGAGGGATGGGGCAACCTTGTCTAAAATTCCTGGGTTTATTTTGGCATGTTGTTGGAAGGCAGTCACAAACATGAGGGCCTGACATGAGAAGAAGTGACAAAGTAGAAGCTCTTGTTTTGCATCTTTACATTGTGCATAGATGAAAAATTACTACAGAAGTTGTTCTCCTCATCTGGTGAAATGACCATGATGGGAGCTCTCAGTGAGCGTTCTGTCAACTCACTGTGTAGGACACAACTAACAGTCCCTGCACAAAGGAATTCCAACCAGTAGTAGCAATGATTAAAATACATATTGGTCTTAAATCCAGATCTCCCTTAAATAACACTCTGTTGAGCCACACTAACCAACATTTAATTCTTCTCTTTCTGGATCCATGGTTCTTGCTGAACAATGCCTTCACTTCAAATGGAGAGGCATATAGCATGGTCACGTGTTGTGTTTATACATTTGAATGACTTTCCTCACAGATACAGAATTTAATCCATGCAAGTTGAGATCTGGACTAAACCAATATGCTCCAGTTTCTGGACACGTGCTGTAGTGGCCAGATGTTATGTTAAATGCTTGCTGCATCATCTTGCTCTCTTATTCCCCAGATAATAGTAAAGGCCTGTCCACAGGAATTCTATAGATCGCCACTTTCAGGTAGCTAGGTTATAATCTGGAGACTGTGGCCCCAGAGATGGCTTATTCAAAAAGTGCTCAGATACTAAACAAGAGGAGTATTTTCAGACATGCTGCTGTCCTCAGCATCTCTTCTCTTTTTCCTGTTGTAACTCTCACTATATGCTCAGTTTTCTCAATACAATAGAAAGAGAAATGCCATGTCCAATGCCCAGTTGTGCTCAGACTGTTTTGAGATCTAATCCCTATGCTACCTGCTTCACTTCTGGGAAACATCCCTTAAGAGTTTTTAAAGAACAGAAAGAAAATGAAATGTTTACAGGCAGTTACACAGTCAAAGCTCCTTCTTATACAGTGAGGTCACACATTTGCAGAAGATTTAGTATCAAATTCCTCCTTTTCCTTAGGGTATACTGAGACCTAAAACTGCCACCATTAAGACAAGAATGTGTAATGTTATAAAACTGTTTTTCTTTTTAGTGTTTGTTATTGAAATTATTCTAGTTTATGTGGGAACTGAATAAGAAGAGAAATAGAGAAAAAAAAATGGATAGTCAGAAGATGCAGGTGTGCACTGAGGCACATTTCCATGGCCTAGAAACTTTTCTGTGGGACTTGGGGGTTCCAGTCTGTTTTGCAATAAATTATAATTATGTGTAGGTTGCTTTCCCATGGGAATGAGGCAACATGATCAATTGGTTTGTAGGCATATCTGGGTCTCCCATAATATTCTTCTGAACTTCTTTGCTGTTTTAAACCCAGTGGGGCTGAGGAGTGATGGTCTCAAGATAATTGGATACTCACAGATGTGAAAATTAATAATAAGAGAGAAAGCAGATAAGATATTTGAAGTAGCTAGATAGAACACAAATATTTTTATTTTGTGAGGTCTTTGTTGTAGAAGTTGAATACAAATCTTCTGACAACCAAAGCAGGGCTAACTTCGGGCTTTTCAAGCAATTGCTGGGGGAAATCCCATGGGCAAGACTGCTTGAAGGAAAAGGGGCCCAAGAGAGCTGGATTGCATTCAGAGATTGCTTCTTCCATGCTCAGGATCAGAGCATTCCCACACGTAGGAAGTTGAAGAAGGGAGCCAGAAGGCCTGCGTGGTTGAATAGGGATCTGTTGGGTATGCTCAGGCAGAAGAGCAGAGTTTACAGGTCATGGAAGCAGGGACTGGCCACCTGGGAGGAATATAAGGCTGCTGTTAGAGGATGTAGGAAGGCAGCTAGGATAGCCAAGGCCTCCTTAGAATTACAGCTGGCGAGAGGGGTCAAGGACAGCAAAAAGAACTTTTTCAAATACATAGCAGATAAAACTAATACCAGAGGCAATGTAGGCCCACTGATGAATGAGGTGGGTGCCCTGGTGGCGGAAGACATGGAGGAGGCAGAATTGCTGAATGCCTTCTTTGTCTCTGTCTACTCTGCCGGAGGCTGTCCTGGGGAGCCCTGTACACCTGAGACCCTGGATGAAGCCAGGTCAATGGAGGAGTTTGCTTTAGTCGATGAGGACTGCGTTAGGGAGCAATTAAATAGTCTGGACATCCATAAATCCATGGGTCCAGATGGGATGCATCCGCAGATGCTGAGGGAGATGGCTGAAGTCATTGCTAGACCGCTCTCCATCATTTTTGCCAAGTCTTGGGAAACAGGAGAGGTGCCCGAGGATTGAAGGAAAGCAAATGTCACTCCAGTCTTCAAAAAGGGCAAGAGGGAGGACCTGGGTAATTATAGACCGGTCAGCCTCACCTCTGTCCCTGGGAAAGTAATGGAACAGTTTATCCTTGGTGTCATCTCAAGGCATATCAGGGATAAGAGGGTCATTAGGGGCAGTCAGCATGGCTTTACCAAGGGTAAGTCATGCTTGACCAACCTCATAGCCTTTTATGAGAATGTAACAAGGTGGATGGATGATGGCAGAGCGGTGGATGTGGTCTACCTTGACTTCAGTAAAGCCTTTGACACAGTCTCTCACAGCATCCTCACAGCTAAATTGAGAAGGTGTGGTCTAGACAATAGAGTAGTGAGGTGGGTTGCAAACTGGCTTAAAGAGAGAAGCCAGAGAGTGGTGGTCAATGGTGCAGAGTCCAGTTGGAGGCCAGTATCTAGTGGAGTGCCTCAGGGGTCGGTACTGGGGCCAATGTTATTCAATACATTCATTAATGATTTGGACGAGGGAATTGAGTGTACTATCAGCAAGTTTACGGATGACACTAAGCTGGGAGGAGTGGCTGACATGCCAGAAGGCTGTGCTACCATCCAGCGGGACCTGGACAGGCTGGAGAGTTGGGCGGGGAATAACCTGATGAAATTTAACAAGGGAAAGTGTAGAGTCCTGCATCTGGGCAGGAACAACCCCAGGTTCCAGTATAGGTTGGGGAATTACATATTAGAGAGCAGTGTAGGGGAAAGGGACCTGGGGGTCCTGGTGGACAACAGGATGACCATGAGCCAGCACTGTGCCCTTGTGGCCAGGAAGGCCAACAGCATCCTTGGGTGTATTACAAGGGGGGTGGTCAGTAGATCAAGAGAGGTCCTCCTTCCCCTCTACTCCGCCCTGGTGAGACCCCATCTGGAATATTGTGTCCAGTTCTGGGCCCCTCAGTTCAGGAAGGACAGGGAACTGCTGGAGAGGGTCCAGCGTAGGGCAACAAAGATGATTAAGGGAGTGGAGCATCTCCCATGTGAGGAAAGGTTGAGGGAGCTGGGTCTCTTTAGTTTGGAGGAGACTGAGGGGTGACCTCATTGATGTTTATAAATACAGAAAGTGTGAGTGCCACAAGGATGGAGTCAGGCTCTTCTCAGTGGCAAACAATGGTAGGACAAGGAGTAATGGGATCAAGCTGGAACACAAGAGGTTCCACTTAAATTTGAGAAAAAACTTCTCAGTGAGGGTGACAGGGCACTGGAACAGGCTGCCCAGGGAGGTTGTGGAGTCTCCTTCCCTGGAGACATTCAAAGCCCGCCTGGACATATTCCTGTGCGACCTCACCTAGGTGTTCCTGCTCAGCATGGGGATTGGACTAGATGATCTTTTGAGGTCCCTTCCAATCCCAAACATACTGTGATACTATGATACTATAAATGCAAAGTCCTGTTTTTTTTCAAATGCCAATAAGCCATCAAGACATCTGGCTTCATCATCAGCTGAAAACAAAATTATATATGTGTATATATAAATTATGATGATTCAGTACAAATTAAATCCACAAAAAGCTAATAAATCTATTGGAAACGAGACTGTTTGTCTCTAGTGCTTGTCACTGTCACTAGTGGATCCTTAATGTCTTCCTTTCCTGATGCTATTCTTAACTTTTGATCCATTTCTCTTAATACATTGTTTTCAACAGTTTTGTGCTTTTGTAACATAGAAAGCTACAAAACCCATGAAATAGCCAAATATGGAATTACCTGTAAGTTGATGTTGTTTCTTCCTAATTAAAGTCATGATCCTGACAGCTTGACATAGTGGATAAGTCATGATGCTTTTCAAGAGTGGAAATGTAAATGCTATTATCTGGTCCATAGTATACTTTGGATATTTTTTATTTGCATCTTGAAACTGGGAAAGGCAACCATGTTATTTCCATTTTCTGTTCAAAATAAGTTTCAGCTCTGGATGATATCTATAGAATAAGACAATGCTTAGTTGCTTTTCTACATTAAAACAAAAAAAAAGAGGACTTTGAATGTGAAAAGTATCATTTGTATTTTTGCATGTTTGTGTGCATGTGCATATAGACATTTCTGTGGATAAAAGTCTAAGTAATAAAGAACTCCAAAAGGTAAGATTAATATTTCTTATGAAACCAGTAGTTTGTCTCATTATGCAGCAGGAGTCTGACTGCAGCCAGTATGAAAAAAGTCTTTCCAGTTCCTGAGATGAGACTTTTCACATGGTAAAAAAAAATAATTTTACCTCTTTAAAACAGCCAAATACGCATTCAGATATGTTGTCACCTCAAACTCACAGTGAGAAAGTATCCTTCGGATTTATTATATATTTTAGTGTATGGAAGAATCCCATTGTTGTTTTTACCAGTAATTCCACACTTTTGTTTGTTTGTTTGTTTAATTACTATGTAAGGAACTGCATATTTTTTTTGTTATTGTTGGGCTTGTTTTTGTTGGTTGGTTGTGAAGGTTGATTTTGTTTGTTTGTTTGTTTGTTTGAGTAATCAACTCTATTTTAAAATAAAAAAAAAAAAAGTTGTCAGAAAATCTTTTCTCTCCAGTATGTCATTATCATCTGATGCAGCTAGCTTTACTGTTATATCTACATAACATATATACAAATACATATAAACATAATGCCAAACACACACATATCACAAACATACACATTTTCCATATAAGCACCCCTATATATGCATTAAGATTACATCTCTAAAAATGAGAATCTTCTTTCTTTTCTGAAAATTTGCTTTTAAATTTCAGATTGTTCTCTACTGTGAAGGAGAATGGGAATGTACAAAACACAGAATTTAATTTTAAAGATGGAGAAAGAAAAACAACTGGTTAATGTTTAGAAAAAAAACATAATAACACAAATTAATCTTTTTACCTCTCTAGATTTGAGAGGCTGCTGGTTAGACTGATAGAGGGAAGAGTTCATTATACAGGAAACACATATGGTGCCCTTAAAATATAGCTCCTGAAATATGTAATTTTAAGAACCATTATTTACTGTGTATGTATTATGCTTTTATTATTTATGGTCAGGTAGTTTTTAATTGGAAGTGGGCTGGATACCTTCCAAGGAGGTTGGTACCATTTGCAATGAGTCTTTGACTGATAATCAAAGAACACATATTTAATTACATGGTAGTATTTTGTATGACTTTAAATGGAGATGTGGGGAGGAATTAATCAGCATTCTGTGGGGTACCGTCCTGATATGTTCTCAGCATCCCATCCCACAGAAACATTTCACTTTTGCACTAGAATAAATGATTTATATTGCTTGAATTCCTCTTTTTTAAGGCTGCCAAACCATGTAGGTTAGAGACTACCACTAAGAATAATACTAATACTTGAACCAAGTTCCAAACATAGTTTTGAACTTTAATGACAGAATTTTCTTTGTACACTGGATTTTTTCTCTCTCTTCTTTTCTGCAACACACAACAAAGAGTACTCTTTAATTCACTTACTACTCAGAAAAATCTTCCTGCCTCTATGAAGAGTCCAGCCTTATTTCTTCTTCAGTGACTGATTTTTTTCTTATTTTTTTTTTTTTAATTAGGTGTGTACCTTCTCTCAGTCACATTTGTCTGCCACTGACTCAAAGGCTTCTATTCAAAGGGGAGTTCTGCACATTGCAATAAGGGAAGGCAGTAAAAAAATGTAAAGTTAATTAAAAAAAAAAAAGTAAAGGTAGTAAAAGAAAATGTAAAGGAGAGAGACAGACAGACAGAGAATCTGAGAGGTATATGTCAAAAGGGTGTTAAGCCAGATGAGTGTGTAGTCTCTAAATTTTACTCTGCCCTTCTTTACCTTGATCTAAAATATTTGCACATCATAACCCGTCAGATTCAGAACAGAGACCTCCAGAGAACTGGTGCTCCTGTGGTATGGCATTCAGGAGGAACTGCAATCCTCCACTCTCTGTATTTAGAGACTGCACATTTTGATTGAACCTGAGGCCTGTAACCAAGAGGGACCATGGAAAGTTATTTAAACTCTCCAAACATTCCTCAAAATTAACGGGAAGAAGAAATGTTTGGAATAAGGTTCCCTTTTTTCATACAGATAGACTTATCCAGCCTTTTTCTCATCCGACTGTTGCTACTTTCCAGGCTGAATAGATTTGTCGTAAGTAATTATCAATGTTCTAATTTTTAACATATTAAAAAGAAATTTCTAAAATCTCACATTAGACCCTAATCCCATAAATTTCACTGCCCCGTCTCCATCAAATACATGTAATTTGTGTCCTTTCCTTTTTGCATAAAACTGAGCGTCTGAGTTCATTGTTTAACCACATAGAGTGTCTTATATTCTGTGCTACATTCTGCCATGACTTACTCTGTGCAGCTGGCACAGAAAATTCTGTTTCAGGGCCAAGAGAGATTACAACTTTATAGCTTCAACAATTTAGTTTAAGACTAGAGACACCAAGAGTTTTAAAGTACTAAAAATCCTACCTGACAGCAAGAAAGTTTAACACAGACACTCACATGCGTGCACGAACACAATATATATATAGAGACGGTCAGAGCTTTATGGTGATCCCCTGCGGAGCAGATTAGAAAGAATTCTTTTTGTTTGCTGCAGTGCAAAGGCAATAATAGGCTGTTTGCCTTATGCCAGCATTTCCCCTCTCCCTCTGTCTCTTCACCCTCAAACCTAATGCGTCGTTCAGTAATGCCCATCAGTCCTGTAAGAACATAACAGAATTATTCATTACTTCGCTTGATGCCCCAAAGATTGAAAAATAGTTGTTACATACCGAGAGATGATTGTGCACTGAAAGATTAATAGGCATAAGGATTTACCAGCTGTCCACTGTATTGAGAGAGAAGAAAAGAAAAAGAAGTGAATCGCTTTGGCTGCTGGCACAAGATGTTGTACAATATTTACCCAGTGCTGGGATCACCAAAATAAAAAATGCTCAGCTTCATTTAGGACTTAGTACCTTCCTACCTAACGCTGTGCCACGATGGATGGTATCATTAGTACCCAAACACCAAGAGCTGATTGCTCAGGGGCTCACATCTCTAGCCCTTCATGTAAATTAACTTCTCTCTATGCAACTGAGCCTCTGTGTGGAAAAGTTTAAATAGAAATGCTTTTAAAACATAACTTACAGCAACCCTCCCTCCACCCTAGTCCCCTATTACTCTCTTTCTGTCTCCCTCCATGGAATGGAGGAAACGGAAACTTTTAATTACTCAATATAAATTTGTTTTTACATCCTTTATATTATAGTACAATACAGCTTTCTTTGCAATACCATTGTGTAGGTGTTTTTGGTTTTGTTTCTTTGGTTTGTTTGTTTGTTTTTTTATCAGCAACATAAACTGTGTTCAGAGCTTCAAAACCAGTATTAGATATACTACTGACAAAGTAATGGAAGAGAGTACGGAGAGATACATGAGCAGAGAATAATGGGGATTTTGGAGGGCAGAAAAGAGACAGATTATTAATGAGATAAATGTACAAAATTTTTATTTGATTGTTACGGATAATAAGTATTTTCATCGTACTTCCAAAATCCATATGTTGTTATGCCACCTTTTGGAATAATTTTTTTACATAAACACCGAAGACACTTTATATACAGTTAAAACTTCATGGATTCACCACACATAAAGTGTTCCCTACATGACATACAGGAGATAAGACTATAATTTTGCATGCCATATGATCAGTAAAGAGAAAAAAAGGTGCTTCTAGAGTGCTCCAATGGGAATACCACTTCTTCCTTTCCTACGCAGTCAGATTAATACTCAGTTTACTACACAGCTGAATATTAATTTTAAAAGGTATTTCAGTTGTGGTACCAACAGTTAGGAAGACAAATACCTATCACACACATACAAGTTATTATACTAGAGGAACTGAGAAAAGAATACCAGAACCCTTATTTTCCACAGTGGTAGCTTACATTGTAACAGACTTTTTGTACAGTGACAGAAAGACGACAACAAATGGCAAAATACTAGAGAAAAAGTTGGGAGTTCGGGTTGTTGGAACTTGAGGTTCTACACAAAAAACTCTTCTTTTCTGTAAATGGTAATCTTGCTTTGGAGGAGGATTCACTGGATAAAGTATGTGTTCACATCTAGAAATGCATTATTCATAGTTAGCAAGTATGAAAGTTTTAAATCGGTAATCTTGGCAAAAGAAGAGGAGTGAAAACAAGCGTTTGATATCTTTAATGACTCTTCAAGATGATTATCTGCCTATTCTGGGAAAGATTAGAAGAAGATTTGCCCAGAGGTGGAATTTCTAATACACCAAAATGTTTTCTGAAGAAGAGACTTCTCTGCAAACATCACCTATATTGTGTTTATATGTTTACTAAACAAAAAAAAGTAACCGAAGTTAACTAATCAAAGATCAGCTGCTGCTGGTCCTATTTTTCCTGAACATGATGGCTTGTAAAACAGAGGAAAACACATATGGGTTAAACACACCTGAAAGATGAGCATTGTTGTAGCTGAGTTTAATGCGTTGCAGTCTTTAAGGTCCACTGTAGAAACGTGGCCTCACTCTGGGTTGTCTAATTGGGACAGTAGCCTGCCTATTTATAGTCTATCTTCTTATCGACTAAATGAAAAATATTACTGTTCTAGTCAGGTGTGATATATGGATATATTGAATTACAAAAACTAACCAGTCATTTTTTTTACCTCAGCTCAAAGGGGCTGTAGTTCAAACTCAGTCCTATGAAACTCAATGGGAATTTTGTGACTAACTATTTTGTGATCGACTGGTCTTTTTCTGAGATCATAAGAACTCTCAGGCTTAAAATGACTGAAAGCAAAAAACCCTACACTATTGCTGCCATTGTTATAGCGAGCACCTTATACATCAAAAGTACAAATACAGAACTAGGTGAGAGAAGTAATGGTGTTGAATAGAAAAGTATCCAGGAACTAACGATAGATTGGAGCTGGAAACACATTCCTTCTTGGTTTTTTGTTGTTGTTGTTCTTGGTTTGTTTGTTTGGTTGGTTGGTTGGTTTGTGTTTTGTGGGTTTTGTTTTGTTTTGTTTTGTTTTGTTTTGTTTTGTTTTGTTTTGTTTTGTTTTGTTTTGTTTTGTTTTGTTTTGTTTTGTTTTGTTTTTCTTTTAAGACTTAATTTTGGGCAGTGAAAGGCTTTTGAGTTTTCTTCTGAGACAAAAATATGTGTGCTGGCTATGCCTACATACTCATCACAGTTGTTTCTTTGGCCTGTTGCTATCCATAATTCGATCCAGCACAGTCTGAGAATAAATATCAGTCTAATTTTTGCCAGTCAGTTGATTATAGTCAGCCTTACCATTGAATTCTTATTCAACTTTGAGTCATACAGGACTCTCATAGACCTCAAATGGAGCTGTGGTTCTTCAGTGACCTCAGACTTCAGCTTCTAGATTACTTTAAGTGGACCATCTTTGATATCGTGCATCTAAAATTTGGCTTTCAGAAAATACTGGTTATATTGATACATCCTGGTAAGTGTAACCTTAGGACCACCTTCCAAACCAATGTGTCTGCCCCTCTAATTGCAGACATAGCCTGAAGCTTACATACTTTCTCACCCACACAAACTCTCCCATGCCCAAGCCCATATGCAGTGTATCCATAACACCAGGCATACGGACTAGACTCCTCATGGATGAATCATTATATAACAAACTCGTCTTTCCTACACAAAGCCACTTCATGTCTCCTCAGCCATCCTTTTACTGAGCTCATATGCTTTTCTCTGCTTCTTTTCAGATGAGTCTGAAGACCAGCCTGCACTCTTAAATTAGTGTGCCAGCACTGGTTTAAGAATATTTGTCACTGCTTTAAGAAAGACACCGTATGTCAGGGTCTCCCCATATCTCCTCCCCTTTCACCTATTACAGGAAGCCCAGACGATGTTCACCAGGCAGCTGTGGGAGCAGAAATAAGATGAAGTGTGAATATCGTGAGCTTGCAATCCCTTTGGAGCCTTCTTTCTCAGCTTAGTATAGACACAGCAATAGCTCTGTGATTCTACTTCTCTGCTCACATAATGAGGAGATGATATTTCCTTCCTTGCAGGGGTTTCACAAAGCTTAATTCATCAGTGGTCTATGAGGAACCACTATGAGGGAGTTTTTGCAGGGATAAGTACCTCAGAATGGCCTAAATATTTTATCCTTCGTTTTTTCTTTTACCCAGTAGGCTTCTTTTTAAAATGCTTCCAGCCCTTTAAAGCTTGGGAGCACACTGTACTTGCAGAAAGAAAAAAAAAATACAAAGAAAAATGCATAATGTATGATAATGTTGAAAGTAGCAAGAATTAAAGTAAATGGTCTGATATAAAAAGGGTTTCAAACAGGATTAATAATTCTGCAATTTGTTATACAAAGTCAATTTTTCCACTTCCAAAGCTAAGTTGCCTGGTGGGGTTTATTGGCTCACTCATTATTAGATATATATCACTTTTATTGTTTCACATTTTTAGGTGTGGTGGATTTTTTTTTGTTGTTTTGGTTTGCTTTGGTTTTTGTTTGTTTGTTTGTTTTAAAGACATCACTCATGAATAAAACATTTTTGCTCTAAGCTACCATATATGAAAGTTGGTCTGAGAGCCTATATCCTCTTTTATTGGAAAAGGGAAATATATAGTATATTTATACAAAAATGTATTTATGTGTTTATGGGATAGCCTATGTTGGGAGGTTTTGTGTGTTTGTATGCATATGAACATATGTATGCATATGTATATATGGTAATACGATAGTACGCATATGCATCTATCGTGTATCTCTTTACCATTTATATACACAACAGCCACTGAAAAAGGACTTAGTTATCCTAAGAAATTTTGTTTGATTTTTTTATATCTTTCTGATAAACCTTCCCAAGCCTGTCCTCTTCTGCTTATCTGATCTACTCTGGATGGCATCTTTCATAAATGTCATTTTCCTTTCCCCTTTCCACTATCCATCAGGTCTCCCAGCTGATCACATCCACTCACACCCTGGTTCCTTTCCTAATCTGTGGCAGAATGGCTCCTATCCAGATGTCACCTTACGACACTAGACATGATTGAGCATCCAGGCTACAGCCAATGTGCTGCTACAGATGATGCGAGGAAATGTTAGTTTGATAGATAATAGTTTTATTTTTGGTCTTCTTAATCACTCTGCACCTGGTAGGAGTTTTATATGAACAGATAAGTAGTATCAAGAGACAGATAGAAGTTGATGAGGAACATTTTTATGTATGAAAGCATTTATTTATTTATTTATTTATTTATTTATTTATTTAGAATATTTGAGTGAGAGGCTTTTTGTGAAGAGATTTTTGAAGATTTTTTTATAGTATTCTTTCAGCTCATGGAAGTTAATTTCCCGATAGCAAATTTGTACAGGAGTTTTAAGGCTGAGAAAAACAGGAATAAAAGAGAAGCCCAAGAAACTGCATTTCAGTTGATTTGAGGGAACTCCCTGCTATAAAAGCAGTTTTAAAAAATGGGTTTTCTAATGAGAGTTCAGCCTTTGACCTTAAGACTCTGTCCTCAATAGTGGTGAGAAATAAATTACATTTGCTATCTTCATCTATGACACGACAGAAATAACTCCATAAATGCTCCATAATTGTGCTGTGATTATACGGTTATTGCTGCACATTGTCAACAAAATGATCACTCTGTGGCCCTATAGCTCCAGTGTACGGCACATGGTAATTAGTTAAGAAAGGATTAGGATCTAAGGGGTTCTGGAGGAACTACTTCAGCAAACACACAAGGCAATCAGCATGTTGAATGGACACCTCCAAAGACAGCAATAATGGAGACTGAATCAGAGAACATATTTTGAAAAATGTGAGGCACAAACTTAATACAGGACTAAAAGAATCACAGGGAAAGGGGAAGAAAAGCAGAGTAACGTCCTGGTCCAGAATCTCACAGGAGAAAAGCTTCCATGCTAACTTGTGCACATCAGATAAACACCACATCAAGGCCAAAGAGGATTTCACCCTGTTACAAATGGTCTCTCATTTTATTATTGAAATTAGTAGTTATTGTAGCTGCCAACAGAGTGAGCTCTGAAGTAGAGCTCAGAAATTTTAAGGGAGCTGTGAGACAAAGACTGGACAATGTCTACTACATATGCTTCCAGTCTATTTGGAAATATCAGGCTGTCCACCCCCTAGACCAGCCAGAAGAAGAGAGACTAGAGTGTCTTAGTGGTTAAGTCCAGGACTGTAACTGTTAAAATTTGGGCATACTTCCCTCCCGTATCTCCACTACCGACTGAAATTTGGGGCCATCTATGATCTGTATTATTATTTTAATGGAGCTTAAGTGGAGTGATTAGGAGAGCAAATAAAACATGTCCTAGTCTACCATTTGCTATACTACCTGGCTTCTTTTAGCATGGTGTATTTTGTCTGAGTCCCACCTGCAGCTAGACTGACTATGCATATAGGAAGCATGTGGGCCATGGGCTTTGTTGTACTTTATCCTAATCTCAGCCCTGTTAACTTCAGAGTGAGCTTCCAGGGTTGTTTTGTAGTGGTTTGGTTTGGTTTTCTTTTGTTTTTTTCTGTTTTTTTTTTTTTTAAATGTTTGAATTGAGCTATGAGGGTACACAAGCTGAAAGTGGAAAAGCATTGGTGTTATTCCTTACTGCAAAGAACAGGATGATATTTTGTCAAAAGTAGAAGAGTTTCTACACTTGGAAGAGCCCTCTATATCTTTAGGTATCCTATATATCTTGAGGTATGCTGATCAAGTTATGCCTTTCTCTTACTGATTAGTTCTCTTCTTGGGCTGCTAGTTTTTTCTCAGACTTCAAGCTCTTCGTATATAACCCAGAAATTCTGGACTCTTAATATGTCAGATGTTACTTCTTCTAAGTCTTTTTGTGAATTTAACTAGAAATTATTTGGTTAAGGTCATGTGGAAAGGCCGTTGCAGAGCAAGGCCCTGAACCCAGGTCTACAGTGTCCCAAATTCCTGCCCTAACCACTGACTCATCCTTCCTCCCACATGCTGTCCCTCACCCCTTGCTGCTCTTGGCTTGGCTTCCTCCTGTCCTTATTCCAAGGGACGAGGACACGTGGAAGAGAGCCAAGTATATCAGACCCATGCCACTCAGAAACACTCTTACAATGGGGGAGCATTTACAGCTACCCCTTTCAAGCAGATTTCTGGTTGCTTTTCCTTATCTCATTAGCACAAAGCAGCTGGAGTTGAGGTCTTGGCTTGACCCCAAAGTATGGTCTGTGTGAGATGACTGCCAGCAGTGAACTGCTTGATTTCTCACTGCAGTGAATGATTACCTGGTTGTTGGACATTTTTGTTTGCCTGTTATTCAAATGAGTTGAAGTTAAATTTTGACTAGACAAACTACTCCCAAGCTATGAAAGTTTTCAACACCAAATGCATCAAACTTTCCTAAAAAAATATTCTTCTGCAAAATCGAAGTCTCCAATAGGATTGTAACTTGCACAACTTAAAATACTGAGAGCCAAATTCATCCCTGTAGTGTATCCATTGATTTCAGCATTGAGCTAGAGTAAAGACAAATTGGTCTGGAATGTATATGTTGAATATTTAATGCAAATACAACATGTCATAAGTGCATGTCCTGCAGGTAGAATGCAATTATTCTAATTACACTGCAATTACTGTACAGCTACAGAGTAAATTACCTTATTGTTTGCATTCTGTGCTATAAAATGTTTTACTTCAGCCTCGAAACCCGTGCAAACCTGTTTGCTTTGCATAAGACTCCATCTATTTTGGTTAGCAGGCATTGCTCTGTCATGACAAGACACAGTTCTAGGATACTGACCTAGTTTTACCCCTTTTTCACATCTCTGTGTCCGCTTCCATTTACCTGTTGGTAGCTATGTTTTAGTTGTTAGATACAGAGAAAGATTTTCACAACCTTTGTATCAGCAATGGGCAATAATGGTGCTGTTGCAAACCAGTATGGCTGTAGCACACTGTGGTGCATATTGTGGATGTGGTAGCTAAGCGCTTGGAGATACTAACCCGATTTTGTCATACAGGTAGCTGATACAGCCACAAAGGAGAATGGATTAGCAACACAGCAGAAATGAAAAGGCTACTAGTGATGGAGTGGAGCATCTGCCTTATGAAGAAAGGCTGAGGGAGCTGTGTCTCTTTAGTTTGAAGAAAAGGAGACTAAGGGGGGACCTTATTAATGTCTATAAGTATATAAAAGGTGAGTGCCAGGCTCTTCTAGGTGGCAAAGAATGATAGGACAAGGGGTAATGGGATCAAGCTGGAACACAAGAGGTTCCACTTAAATTTAAGAAGAAAATTCTTCTCAGTGAGGGTGACAGAGCACTGGAACAGGCTGCCCGGGGAGGTTGTGGTGTCTCCTTCCCTGGAGACATTCAAACCCACCTTGACATGTCCCTGTGTGACCTCATCTAGGCATTCCTGTTCTGGCAGGGGGATTGGACTGGATGATCTTCTGAGGTCCCTTCTAATCCCAAACATACTGTGATACTGTGAAAATAAATAAATAAATAGGAAAAATGGAGAGTCCCTCTGGGAAGAATGGAGATTCATAGAAAGGTCAATCAAAAGGAAACTCTGGAGCTCTTATCTTCTAACCGTCTGTTTAAAAACCAACACTGGATGAGGTCTGACGTAGCTTTGTCTAGCCAAGTGCTGGGAACCTCCAAAGATGGAGATTTCATAACTTCCCTGTGTAACCTGTTTCAGTGCTGTACTACCCTCCTCTGGGAAGATCTTTTCCTAGTCCCCAACCTGAACCTCCCAAAGTGCAGTGTTTCCCCACTGCCCGTCACTGTGTCACCTACCACTATTGAGAAGATATTGTCTCTTCCATCTTTGAAACTATCCCGACAGTAATTGAGGGCAAAGCTAAGGAGTAGAGAATTAGACTGTGAGAGCACATCAATAGAATGGGGAGTGTCAGGTGGAATAACTACAAAAAAGATCACTTCCTTGATTCCCTGTCTGTATATAATGTCAAGCTACAGTACACATACATAGATTTCACATACACATGTGTTTACTCAGGATATGGTGGTCTGGAAGATACAGTATAAGGTAAAGATCCTCCAGAGTCTAATTACTTCTCTTCCTATAGCAGAGGTGACATTGATCAAGTCACTTCTCTACATAATAGGGGTAGTGAGGGAAACTTTCTCTATAAGCTACTTTGAGACACACTAATGAGAAAAGCTAGGTAAGAATAAGGTCATGTAATAACTGTGGTTATTAAACACTATTATGTGCTATATAAAATACATACTAAGATAATACATTTCTGAGAAATGTATCACCAGAGGTCAGTAAATTCCTCCTTTTATTTTTTTTTTCTTTTTTTTTTTTTTTTTTTTGTATTCTCAGGTTGGAGTAAAATGATCACTGTTTACTGAGCAGGTATCATGGATTCCCTTCACCCACCTCTTTCCCTCTGTCTGGAAAACTCTCTAAGGCTTTGTTTTCTACACTTTACAGCAAAGGCAATTCAATTAGGACATCAAGCCAGACTGAAACTGGGATCTCTAAGGTGTACTGGAGACAATCTTTTAAGATGGTCAGTCCTGCTGAATTGAAAGTCTTTCTTATTAATTTGGGAACACAATGGTACTTCCTGACTCTTTGGACCCTGCTTTTTATTGATCAAAGTGGGTAAGCATTTTTTTCCTTGGGCAACTTCTTGAACAGGAAGGCTGTTTCCTAAGGCAGGCTTACTTTTCTTGGGAAGGTGATGTAAATTGTAAAATAATAATCAAAATGATAGTTCACATACTAAAACCCAAAAAGTTATAGCTTGTTGCATTTTAATATTTGATATGAAATACGAACAACGTGTGTTTATCATATCATCTATACTTAAAAATGAAATTAAATCCACTTCTCGAAGTCAAATATTTTCTCAAAATATTACAAGGGGTTACAGTCCAAGATACAGTATTTCTGGTGAGTCTTCAGAGATCTTTGAAATCATTAATGCCATACAAATAGACGGTGTAGCTGACATTAGCACTGAATGAGGTTTCGCTATCACTTTTTGTTACAAAAATGTTCTGTCTTCATGGTTTCAGTAGTAACAGTACTACATTATTTTTCACCAATTCAGATTTTCCTTTTTTTTTTTTTTTTTTTTCCCTTTGATAGCTACCCGTGCCTAGGTTATTAGTAATTTTATTTACATTACATGAAATTTCAGGTAAAGTTATTTAGATACTTCCATTAATAAGTTTGAAAACAAATAGGCCACTCTCATCTATATTATAAAATTAATAAACCAGTAACAAAATAATACTAATTTTACATGTGTGTATTGGAAAGTCCTGGATTCTTTGTGATTGATAGCATAGCACTACACTTAAAGTATGACTGTGATTGCATCAAGGTTCCTCTCTTCATATTCCTCCAAAGGTGTTTGATGCACAGGCCCTTCATTTCCCACATGGCCAATTCACATTGATAGCAATTGTCAGCAATTATTTTCTGAAGTATTTGTCCCCTGTGTACTCCACCCCTTACAATTCTTCTGTGCCAACTGTCTGATACACATTCTTGAAGTTTTTCATACTAGGCCTGGAAAGATTAAGCAGGACTTGTTATGCCATTGTTCTCCTTGCCCTTCTGTAACGTTTCTGTCTGGTAGGACTAAGGGCAAGCAAAATATTTACAGGAACAAATGTTTATGAGAAGACACATCTCATATAATAAGTACATGTGAAATAGCACACTTATGAAAGAGCAAAAGAATAGTCAGTTAATAACTCTATTGAGCAATTTATATTTTTTTTAACGTTCTTTCAAAATATTTCTAAATGCATATTTTCATGTGTAAGCTGGAGTAAAAGTTTGTAATGGATGAAGAGAAACCTGCAGGTGAGGTAACATATACTTATCAATTTTCTTTTCAAAGCACTTAAATAAGGCTAGAGGAAGGAAATGTATTTTCTTACAACAATCTCACGTTGCTTTGAAATATATGGAGGTAAACCCCTGAAGCTGCAGATGATCTGTCCCCTGTCAGACTATCCCATTATTATACACATTTGCTGTTCAAAGGTTTCATAAAATACAGAATATGTGAAATATATATTTTATAGTTAAGGAAGCATTTAGAAAAGTTTCAGGTGAATTGCAGTAGTCTGGAACTTGCTGCAAATATTCCACAAATTTAGATTTAGTCCAAGCAAATAACTACACAATCTTAGCCTTACAAGTTAACACACCTGGTTTTGAACACGACATTTTGAAATGTGAGACCTAACTCTTCAGTTTCCCATTTTACAATTCAAAGACTGATCTTTTCGCCAAATCTCATATCAAACTGTGTGTCTCCATAGACCCGAAAAATGTTAAACAAGGCCTTAAACAGGTGCTTACACCTTTTTTTTTTTTTTTTCCTTTATATAGGTTAACATTTGTGTCCACAATGTAGTGATGGGAGGAGTTATCGTAAATCTTTCCACACCCTTCTTTTCAAGTTGATGCACAATTTATATTCATTTGCTTCTAATGAGATGATTAGAACTGAATCAGATCACATTTAGTCTGCAGTTAGACTGTGAAGTTATTTTTCCCCCAAAACGAGGTTGTAAAACCAACATCAAGCTTGAACTGCTATGTGTGATTTTTTTCCTCCTTTTTTTTTTTTTTTTTTTTTAACTTCAGTATTTCACAACTGCAAAACATCTATTTGAGCATGGTAAATAATTACATCTGGTTCACAGCTACATGTAAACTACACCAGTTGAACTACAACTGTGTGAGTATACTATCCAGATAGACAGAAAGGTTGTTCAAGTATGAGTTAGATTTCTCAGAGATACCCTTGAAATTTTATTTACTGACATTTCACAAACTTCTCAGATTTGATAATAGAACACCTTTTGCTGAGTTAGACGAAAATTAACTTTTCTAATCCAGACAAGGTCACTAGAGGCCACATTCTTTCTATGTCCAAGACCTTGAGAATGTGTGCTAGTATTAGTACGCTTTCTGTGGATACATAGCACATTACATTTTAAATATTCTTACCTCTCAATGTATCAAATGTGTGCTAGTTATATACTTAGGCCAAGCACACTAATGGAAAGGCTCCACTACTGCTGTTCACTTCTCTGTTTTTCTCCTATTAATCAAAGGGTTCATGCCAGATTAATGCAACTGGGTCACACCAGTTCTTCCTACCTGTAAACCCCAGTTTGAGAACAGAGAATAGATTTTTCACTAATTTCATGTAGCGGTATCAAAGATACCAAATGCCTCTACTTTCAGGATGAGATTTTAATCCATGACTTGTAAATGAAATAGCCAGGAACTATTACAATAGTAAGAAAACACACAAGCTGTTGTTAAAGTATGTTTGAGCGGCAGGGAATCATGGGTCTCCTGTGCTTTATACACACAGGTTACTGTAGTCAACAATCCACAAAGGGAGGGTGTATATCGGAAACAGAACCCTTTCAGAACAAGGGACAGATTTTAGCATCATTCTGAAGTGAGGCTTGCACTCACAATATGACGCACTAATAGCTTTAAGAGCACAATTACTATATTGTTCAGGCAACTCATAAAACCTGACCATCAAATCACAATCCCTTGAGTCCATGTGAATTCTCCATAGTATAAAATGCCAGTCTGTGACTCCTTGCTAGAACAACTGATTGCAAGGTCATAGCCTTAGAAATCAAGGTCTTCACAAATGAATGTCTAATCAAATAACCCCAAGTAACTATATTTAATGCTGTCCTTTTCGTAGCATTTTTATCATGTTATATTTAGAAACCTATAGAAGTTGTATACTGTACAGTCTGCTTATCTATAGCTTACCCAGTGAAATATTATTAGTTTTCATATCTATAACTTTTATTGTTTTATCTTTGACAAACTCTGAAATAATACACTAGTGACATTTTTAAAAATTAGCCTTCTCTGTTTAAAGACCACTCATCATTTTCATCTATCATTGTTCTGGAAATGTCACATTGATTTTATCCTCTTTGCAATAAATGGTAACATCCAAAAAAAAAAACAAATAACGGTCTGACACTTCAAAATCAGCTGCCACTCTTGGATAGAGCAAAAATAAATAAAAGGACAATTTTCTTGAAGGACAGGAGAGAGAAAAAAAAAAAAGAGCATATGAGTGAATGAGAGAAAGAACACTTTATCTCTCTCTGGCAATACTGACAACAACCAAAATAGCAGGAATTGTATCTGGATTTTGGTTTTGCCTTTGTTTTTTTTCTTGTCCCACCAGTGCTGTATGAATACCAATTTTGTTGCTGATAAATGAAAATACTTGCAGATATGTCTCAAAAATACTTGTTAAAAATCTTTCTATGTATTAATTAATACATTGAATAAGGAAATGGGAAGCAAAGACAAAAAGCGAAGACTCCATTTCTCCTTCTCGCAGCTCCAGCAGTATGGTAAGTTAACAGAGACCTTAAACTGAAACTCTGCCTTCCTGAATCTTGCAGGAATTTTGCCGGTAACCCCACCATCTACGGCACTTCACACACGATGATAGCAAGGATGTGCTTGACAGTCTGAGAAGATGGCACTGAACCAAGCAGTTGTCCAGAAGATGAGCTTGGCCAAAGCCTGCATGAAGTTACTGCAAGACTATCTTTGGTGACGTTGAATGGTGGATCATATACCTGTATCCACAACCCAGATGAGCTAAGGAATGGAAAAGCGGGGTGATGAGGGCCAAAAATGAGGAGACAAAGAAAGATTTAAGTTTCCAGACCTATACAGATTATAACAGTAGGGTTTCAAAATATAAGAAGTCCAAGGCAAGTTAGGTAGGGAATTCCTGAATAAGTATTATCTGAGGGCCTATAGAAGGGGACAGCACGGCTTTACTGATCTTGGTTGGTCCTCACAACCAATAATCTAGCAGAACATAAAGGATTTTTTGTTTTAATATTTTCAAAAAAATGACAGATTATGTCAATGGAGAACAAAGTCTACTGAGTTCGTAGTTTGCAGTCAGGACTTTTTAGATCTTTTAAAATTCTTCTCCATTTTTATGACCGCAGCCCTTTCTCTCTCTGGAGATAGATCCTGATTTGCATCAGCTTATGTCTTACCATGTCCATTTAGACAATTGCAAAAAAAGCAAATAAGCATGTCCTGAATATCTACTTCAGCAGAAGCAACAAAAATGGTTTCCAATGGGTTCACGCCTTCAAGCTGATTGAGACTGGAAATGGAATTAGACTGAATCTGCTGTCTCTATGCCACTCACATGTCCCCTCATGTCATATCTCCTTCCCCAATACATGAAAAAGCTTTCTCTTGTTCCAAACAGAACTCACAATATTATTTTCCTCAATGTCTTCTCATGCTCTCAGACAGTAACACAGTGCTCACCATGACAATTTCACTCTTCAGCAGAAGAATCTCATTTTCCCATATCACTCAGCTCCCACCCAGTCCCCTGTTTCCTCCTGGTCACCAATCAGGTAAAGAACAGCTTAAGTGTTACTTAACTTTATATTCTAAATGCTAACTGGCTATCAGGTCCAAAAGCATTTTTGGGAAGGAGAGAAGAGGAAGAGGAAACAGTTAAACAAGCAGAAAACATAATCAAATCTGCTTTTTTTTCCTAGTAAACTTGGGAACAATTTCCACTCAGACACAAATATGATTTCAATTTAGCACTTCATCCTTACTCAGCAAAGCATGTAAACACCCACTTAATTTTAAGCAAGTGCTTAAATCCTATTCCAGTGGCACTTAATCAGGCACTAAAGTTAAGTATGTGTTTAAATGCTTTGATGATTTGAAGCCTAAACAATGAGCAAAGTAATGACTTACTGAGATTGCACTGTGCCAGGAAATAATGCTTATTGAAGAAGGGACACTATGGTACACCTCAAGCCATTTCATGGTGAAAGAAAGGACTTTAGATTGCTTCTGTGGTTTTCTATAGTCTTCCTTCTTCATTAAAACAAAATACCACAAAATAAAGGAAGAATATCCTTGAGAAAAATTTAAAGATATATATAAATAGTGAGGCACACAATATTTCAATCTATAATCACAATTTATAGAGGTAAGGGACACTGTGGTAGAGATGGGTTCATCTGTCATGTACATGAACAACAAGGCCATGCCATGAACAATGAGCCTATAAACCAGGATCATAACAGGAAAAAAGCTTTAATGTACATGATATTAAGATTAGGATATAGCACTGCAAAGCTTTTTTTTTTTTTTTTAATTTAATATTGTGTGTATAACTATGAGATGTTTTATCTCCTTCACCACTGATGGAGTGAGTTTTTAAGTGTTCTTATGTGGAAAGAATATTTGGGCAAAGATTTGGAGGTAATAGAAATCATTGTGCCTCCCAAAAAATTCTGTAGTCAAACAGTTACTTTTAAAATCCAAATATTTTTTAAATTCATGAGAAAACACCTGTATTGGCATGCTTGTTTCTGCAGGACAGTAACACCTTGCCTGATTTCATATCAATCCTCATGGTATAGCTTGAGGATATTGAAGAAACAAACATTATACTGTTGAAAATGAGAATCTCAAAAATACTGAAAAAAGGATAAGAACACTTATAAAACAGAACATAAACATTCAGGTTCAGGGCATAAGCTAGTCAGTAACTGGAAGGTTAGAATGAATTGATGTTGTTTGACTATTTCACAAACTTTCATTACAGAATACCTTGCTCTCCTGAAGCCACCAGTGTTTGACACAGAAGGGCTAGGTAAACCATTAGAAGTCTGTAAAATGAGTGCAGCAGTTGCACACACTCTGATGAGGTCTGGGGCTTTCAATATGACAGTTTATGGCTCTTTAGCACCTTTTGTGCCCCATTGTGGCTGTCCTTATGAAGGCACCTTGGGCGATGATGAACATCACATCCACACCCACCCCAGGGGCACAGTGACTCCAGTCATATACATCTCTGGGTTGAGGTAACAGCAGGAGAAAGACCATCAGTCAATAGACATGGTCCTCAGCAACGAGCTGTCCTAGGACCAGAAAAGCTTTGGGACCATGCTCACAATGACCACAGTGAGATCTCACCAGGTTGGAAAATGGGGCCTTCACCTAAGTCCTGCTTTGAGTTGTCTTCTAGGAGAAGACAGACTGTGATCAGAGCTCTCCCCTTAAACAGGGAAGCCATTTAAGGAGAGTTCATGGGATTGAGAGTGCTCACCTCCTTGTTGGTGAGTGATTACTTCTTCTGGATATATCCTCGAGTGTGTCCCTTTCCCATTCATGGACAAGCAACTATTTCTTCTGGCTTCTTTAGAGTGAGTGCATCCACACTGTTGGTCATTGTTCTTGTGTGGTCCTATGGCAATAATGTCCCTACTGTTACATCTAACCTGCAGTTTGTTAAATGTTTCTGGGGCACTGGCTTATTTCAAATTACCCCCTATTTGCATTGGTTTCTGTTGTTTGACTTCAGTCTGTCATTCAGTTTCAGTTTCAGTTCCAGTTAAAATATGTTTAAGCTTACATATGCTTGGAGTCATTTTAAGGAACCACCATCACAATGGGAATGATGATATTCTATTTCCCAGTCCAACTGATGTCTTCAGATCAGGAGTGTCGAAGTAATACTCTCCAGTCCAATCTGAATAGCTTGTACATTTTGCTATACCTATAAAGACAGGTGCAATGCTCCCTATATCATGTGAGAAAATGCAGATTACCTATATTAGAGTATATATCCTGTCGTTTTTTCCGTTCAGGAAGAATGTGAAGCACAACCACTTTTGAACTCTGTGCACTTTGAGTAATCTTCTGAATGAGTGAGCCTTAAAAGGTTTCACATCGGCATTCAGTTTATAAAGAAAAACAAAACAACAACAAAAAAAGCAAGCTAACAAAAAAAAAAATCCTGGTTTGGACAAAATTACTGAGGTATATACTATCTCTTCATTTAGTTTTATACTGTACTCACAAGAACAGAGGCCCCATATTTGAGACAAGCAGATACTATCACAATAATTAACATTAAAAAATTGAGAGCATTTGAAACTGTCAGGCATCCTGTCTGTGTGTTTTTTCCCTTCATACGTTTCTGATATTCATAGGGGAAGCAAACACAGTTTCAGAACTATCAGGTTCCTTCTTGAATTTCTCACAGACTCTCAAACTTTGTAAAGAAATTATCTTAATCATATAATCAAAGGAAAAGGCTTGAAATATGATCTCAGATGGAAATTCTGATGGAAAGAACTACAGCATAAATTTCTCAGCATTCAGGCTTTGGAAATTATAGCCAAGACTCCGTATCTCAGGCTCTGAAACCAATAATAATTACTATTCAGTGATTTATCAAGGTGAGAGTTCCACTGGAAGGAACCTTGTATTTAATTTGGGAGCTGAAATTACACAACTAGTAGGATATTAAATAAAAACACAAAGAAGGAATGATATGCAAGGAAAAAGATGGAATAAATCTGAAGTAAAGGTGAAGAACTCATAATGAGTTAGCAAGCCAGCCTTCTTGATTTCCAGTTATTATCTTCACGTTCTTCAGTAGAAAAGTCTTCATAGCATGCTGACCCAGGTCAGTAGCAACTAGTAGCAGAAGCATTTGCAGAAGATCCAACCTGGAAAAGTTCAACTGTTCTGCTGGTCTTTCTCTTTCTAGACTGACAAACAGGTTTTCTGTGTATATCTACTGATTCAGCTGTTATTTGCAAGAGAATTAATATATATATTGCCTGTAACCTTCAGAACCTGTCTCCTCTAACAGACAACTTTCTTGCAAATTCATTAACTTATTTACACCTTATACCAGAAGAAAAAGAATCAGCACCTTTAGAATTTTTTATGAAATGGGAGAAGCTCCAGAACAACCTATTCAAAGTGAATGTGGAGTTAGTAGGGAATTGGATTAGATGACCTCCTGAGGTCTTTTCCAACCTAAATTGTTTGGTGATTCCATTAATTTGATCTGTTCTAGACATCTGCTTTAGAATATGATAAGTCTCCTTATGGAAGTGTGCATTTCCATGGTTTATCGAAGTAACCTGGTGTGTCCAGCTCAGATACAGACATCCTCACTGGTTAGGTGACTCAACAGGAACGCAACAATTTCTTTGGATATGCCGAACCACTGTTTATATTAACATAAAAACATATAAACATGCATGTTCCTCAGTTTGCAAAACTGCAGTGAAGATGAGACTACATTATGTGTTGCCTATTGTGGTACAGGTTGATAAAGGCAGGGGGTGTCTTCTTTAGCATGCCCAGAAACATGAGGTTTCAATGGTACAGATACCTTATGAAAGACCGATGTTAACTAAGCTCATAATCAATTAAACAAATTTGAATCATATGTTTTATATATGACATTGGATCATCTAGACAAAAATGCCTTAAAACTCAGCACCGGATATCTGAACCAGAGGCAGGAATGACACATTGAATTTATCTTTGCTTTACTACATTTAGTTCACAAATTTCCTGCATATTTGTCTACTCTCAAGGATATTCAATGCAATTCCCAGACTGATACATGAATTACTGCAAAAATGTTTAGGCAGTGTCATGCTTTACGAACCAGCCCCCTGGGCTGTTCAGTATGGGTTAAACCAAGGACAGACTGTTTTTCATGACAAAGATATTAAGGTATCTATTATGAACCCCTGACCATCAAATTACTCACTGTTTGTCATACTATTTTTAATTTACACGGTGCAAGGGGCTTAAATGTCAGCATCTCTGTTATAACTTAGACTCCAGTGTCTTTAATTAATGTTTCATGTTCATGTTATGGTTATTTAGAATTTGCTGAAACCCCAAGAGTCATAAATTTCTTTTACAGGTCTTTGTGGTATGAACTTTAACAAAACAGCTATAAAGAGGTAATAGGAATGAACAGTACATCACATAAAGCAGGGCAAAGAAGGAGGAAAAGTGGGAATTAACTCCAGACAGATTAAAAGATTTCATCTTTTTTAGGTGGGGTTTACATGCATTTTGTTATTTTCTTCAGAAACAGGGAGGTGAAGGGTAAGTAAGACGTAAATTGTGCCTTTTTTCACAATTTGTATGGTTGGTTTTGTTTTTTGTCTTGTTTTGTTTTGTTTTCTTGTTTGCACTGGGATTAAATTAGTATTTCTTACAAACATTTGTCTAACTAAATCTGAAAGGAGGCATCTACTTGCATGTAATATTCCTGTGTTTATTAAAATTGTGTTTGATGAATGTCTGGACTCCTTCAGTTGGTCATGCGACCACTGGTATAAATTTGGTCATACAGCTATGAAGAACAAGATGATGGTGACCAAGGGGAAATTCACTCTGCTGGTTTTCATCTGTGAATGTTGAGACACATTACAGAGCTGGAATAAACAGGGGACTCATAAAAAGTCAATGAAGCAACATAAGTGGTAGTAGAATACAGACTTATATTCCAAATGTGGCCTCCTCAGGTCAATAGTGACCTAGGCAATGATCTTATTTTCCTCTGGATCACACTGATAATTAGTAAAAGTTCAGGTGAGAAACTGTAGTCATGAATAAGTTATATATTTAATGTATAGGAAAACATAAATGGACTGAAGGGTATGAAAGAACTGTTATGAACTGTGTATCTAGAGTGAACTGAAAAACATTATGGTATGAGTAAGAAGTGTAATACCAAAGGTGCAACAGATTGGAAATGAGATTGATATATTGTCATATCCGTGAGGAAGATGTTTTCTTGCCAAGGGTAAGTTAGGGGGGGAAAAAAAAAAAAAAAAAAAAAGGAAATATTAGCAGAGCTATCTTGGTACTAGTGCTTGATTAGGAGAATTATTTGAAAGACATTGGAAATGCTACATAGGTTTTCTGCCGACAGAAAAAGCAGAGATGGAATTATGAAACAGTGGAGTTGTCATATGCAGGGACAGGAGCTGGACTCAGTGATCCTTGTGGGTCCCTTCCAACTCAGAACATTATACGATTCTATGATTATATTTGCCAAAAAGTGCAGAGACTTGTGTCTCCGATGAAACAGCAAAGTAGCTCTGAACCACCCTGTGGTTCAAGACTGTGGTAAGCCTCAAACTGAATGTGTTTGGATATGAGTGTTAATATAGAAAAAGAACAGGAATAAACTGTATTATGTATTTGTCAAAAACATATACATACTTTAAAAATCTCCAAGTTGTTTTAAGAATAAAGATGAAGAAATACTGTGCTACCCCAGGCTAACCTGCTTTGGTAAAACTTTGTGGGGAAATAAATGACAAACTGAACAAAACAAAGGTTATCCTGCCCACACACAGTCATTATCCACCATGTGATTGTGATTTCTAGGTATCTTCTAGAGCATCTAGAATATACAGAAACCATTTGAAGAATGAGCAACAGTGCCCTCCATCTACCATCTCTGCCCTTCCTGGCCTCACTGCAGTCCAAAGGCTGACAAACAATCTATAGCTTTAGCCTACTTTGCATGCTTAACTGAAAATATGACTTTGTGTGAAATATTACAGCTGTATAAATAGGGCCTCTTGTGGCTGTTATGCTGAAATTAAACATTTATGTCATAATTGAAATTATGCAATCTAGTAGGATAAAACACAACAGTCAAGAAGACTCTCTGAGCTCATGAGTTGCTCTGCAGAAAAGTACCAAGCACAAATGTGAATTCAGAAGGAGACTGACTTCTCACTTCTCCCAGGGAAACAACTGACCATCTGTATTGCAGATTTGACCTGGATTTGATACCGAGTTCTGTCGAGGTAAAGAAATCTACAGAATCTTGTTATATCCAAATCCGTACACGCTCAGAGTTTGTTTTCATACACTCTGGGACCATCACCACCACTTACACAACACAAAGCACGGTAGGTCTCAGCTGAAATGATCAAGGCTTGGTGCCTCTCAGCTGAAGTGATTTCCTCTTTGTGCACATAGACCATACAGACAGAACTGAGTCAAATATGTATTATAGACATAATGTAATGTAGCTGGTATTTGAGAAGATGAAATACAACTCTCATTTAATAAAATCTAAAAAAATCATTTTTATTCCTGAATTTTAGGGTACAGTTTCATCAACGGAAGATGCTTCCTCCCTCAGATGCAAGTACCTACACATTTTTTAGTCTCAAATATAATATTTTGGTGCCTTTATAATATGGAGGTCATACCTGAAAGCTGAGAAAGGAGCTAAAGACACAGTGTGTTGTGTCTTTTTAGAAGGATAAACAGCCAGAAATGTGTTTGGTACTGTTTTGGTATTTCTCAAAGTTTCTGTTTTGAAAGGAAACAGAAGGTAATATTGTCATTGCTGTTTCTTTGCCACAATTACCTACACATGTTTAACATGACAAATACGATGGAATCTGGTGTATTGTTTATCATTACATTTTATTTACTACTCAGTGCCTTTAATTCTAGAAGGTATTTGTAAGATTGGAGATTTGTTAATTTTTTCTTTCTTTCAGCTCCTGTAAATCTATGAAGCCCTAAAAAATTTTGGTGGATCCCACTGCAAGCCATATGCAACAGTCAGAAATGGAACTTTCAGAGGACAGGTTTTGATAAACAACCAGCTGAAGTCTATATGCACAGCTTCAATCATGCCAGTGCAGCTACATCAATATACA
This sequence comes from Patagioenas fasciata, assembly GCF_037038585.1. Lineage (NCBI taxonomy): Eukaryota > Metazoa > Chordata > Aves > Columbiformes > Columbidae > Patagioenas > Patagioenas fasciata. The sequence continues at coordinate 79,702,268 of NC_092560.1, read as the reverse complement.
CCAATAAGGAATACACCTCATATAAGTCAAGATTGCGTGTCTGCTAATTGTAAACTGCACCAATGAAGTCATGGAGCTGCTGTAGTGCAAAGTGTATTTGCAATGAATTGTTTCAAATTTCACTAGAATTTTTTTGCAGATTTCAAAATACTCTGATTTTGCCTTTCTCAGATACATTTGGCATAAAGACTCATCCTTTTCCTATCACCAGTCTCTGCCTAGAGATTTTGGGAAATCCTTGTAGTTGTCTGGCTCAAATTATGTTACGAATATTCTGCTGTGGGCTGCTATCTGTTGTCATCCATGCAAATATATTTATAAAACTTGAGACAGTGACTAAGGGCATTATTCATTCAGCTCTCCCATTCTTCTAGTCGACTACAAAAAGCATTCAGTTTTCCTTCTGTTGACTTTCCTGCTGACAGTTTCCACTAAATTCCCATTTCCCCCACTCAACCTGACAAAACCTCAACTATTTCTAGTTAACCATATTTCTTCATGCAACAAACTGAAAATACTCTTCAGACTCCACTGAACAAAGGGTCTACTCATGAACAGTTGTGAACAAACTCCAAAGGGCATCTTAGTGTTCATTAATTAGCACAATTCCTAGTAATGGGATTCACTGCATGTTCAAAATTTGGGGAGTGGAAGAAGATGGGAGAAATGAGAAAAAAAATGAAACAAAAGTGCAAGAGCATAGTTGAAAGGGTAAAAAGCTCTTATTTGAAAACAACAACAACAACAACAACAACAAAAAAACAGTCTCCCCCTGAACAACTGAAATTCCAATCTTGATGTAAAGAGGAGGAAAAAAAAATATATATATATATTTATTTTATTCTCTTCGGTATACTTCAGTACCAAAAGCATTTCTAGAGACTGCTACCATGCCTCAAGGGATTGCAAATGCCTTCTGTCATCATTCCCATCCATTGAAATGTACGTTAGACACTACAGAGAGAAAACTGGGGCAAGGCAAAAATGAAACAAAACAAAACCAAAGAAGAGCCCATCAAAGAAAATACTCTTTTTTTTTTTTTTTTCTGGATTTCAAAGGAATGATGTGTCCCTAAAACAAACCCATTTTCTCTCCCTGCATGCACCACAGACACGTACACTTGCACACACACACACTCACACAGGCTTCTGATCTCGTTGTAGGCATCCACTTTCTAAATAACCATTTCTGCAAGTAAACAAGCTGCTCTGACTGCAGCATAAAATGAGCTTAATAACAACTGAGATCAAAATGAGCCAAGATAGTAGGGGAGAATAGTGGGGGATCATTCCTAAGACTGTTTGCCCCTGAAGGGAGAATTATTATTATGACCTTGTACCACCGAGCGGGCATGTGCTCCTTGCTGGATCAAATGTAGGCCTTGGCAAAGCTCTCTGCCTGGGAATGTGGTTGCAGTATCTGGTTTTTAACACTACTGGAAGTGTTGCTATGGGCACTGAGGCACAGGAGCCAAATACAGGGGAAGGGAAATAATGAAAAATGTTGATTAGGAGCTCAGAGAAAGGAATGGAACATTTGTGCTCAACAATAAAATGTAATGCTCTGTTAATCTGTTTCTTGGCTGGCTGTATTCCGTAGGCTTTTTAATATATTTTTTTTTGTATATTACTATATAGGTTATTTAATACACTTTTACTCTACGGGATATTTAATATCTTTCTTTATTCCCTGTTTATCTACCTATATATGCCCTTCCTAAAAAGCCCACAATCTTTTCAAATGCATTTTGACTGAGTCTAGTATGCACTCACGCTCTAGGAAATATAAAGCAAACTCCCACGCTGACTGCTTGAGAGAGCAGATATTAATTAGCTCTCAGGTTACAGACCAAGGAAAATATTTCCTTCTATGAGATCTTTCTTTTACATCATCCACTGTGGTATTCTTCACTCTTTTCCCACTGATCAATAATAGTTCTTACATATGACATGCTCCCAGGGATGCCCAGTATACTGTCAAGTTAAAAAAAAAACAAGCAAACATAAAGTTTTCTGATTTCTACCACTTTCCCTTTAGCCAGCAGTGACATTGGGACATTCTTACTCATTTCCAGAATTTTGACATTTAACAAAAAAAAAAAAAAAAAAAAGATATATAGTTGATACAAAAAAAAGTTGCTGAATCTACAGTTGTTTAATTGTTCAAATAATAGTTTAATGAAGTTGAGTATCACCTTTTTAATCAGAAGTATCATGCACTTGCATATCACACTACTGTGCTATTATAGTTTTTCTTCTTCCACCCTCAAAAACTTTAAGTTTTGGCAGAGTCAATTTTGGATTTGTAAGTCTGTCCCTCTTGCAGCACATTTTTCTTTAGCTCCTTGGCCTTCTGCAATCAAACTCCTAACCATTATGTTATAAAATTCCAGTGTTAAAAATAATTTGATACTTTTCTATAAATACATGCCAAGCTAGAATACAACCATACCATAGATCTCAACAAAATGGCTGATATTCACCCATGCTGAACATCTGCCCAGGAATTTTGAATTACTAGAGTTATATTACTTATTTCATATAAATACACACCCACGCACAATCATACAAATGGACATACATGTAACATGTAAAGGTAATACAACATGGTGATGGAAACCCTCAACTCTCTTTAAAGTAAATGGACAAAGTTCTTCCTCCAGCTTTAACAAAATCTTCATTCCAGTACAAGGTTAGTTTTCAGTAAACACAGAAAAACTAGTGAGAATAGATGGTTTAATTCCTATCTATCCCATTAGGAATGGAAGGAATTTTACTTCATGCTCAATAGTGTTTATAATAAACTAGGCAATCTTGGAAAATGAACTTAGGTGTATATTTTGTGAGAGTTTTGAGTAAAATTCTTCTAATGTTTATTCTACTCTGAAGTGTTTTAGTCATGACCTGCTGAACTTAATGGGACCACAGGCCCATCAACATGCAGGTCTTTGTGAATTCCTCTTACTTTTGAGCTGACAAGCTGGTCCAGTGGCCTTTTGCACCTGTATAAACTGTACTCAAAAATTATTCTGGTACATTATATCAGAATTAGACTTTTGGTGTTGTAAATAAGGAAGGGAAAAACAGATGAAACAGGTGGAGGAAGAAGAATCTGGGAACAGGCAGAGGGAAGAAAATCTCATTCGTTCTTCTGAGCAGATGCACGTGTGTGGAAACTGAAATAATATCCTGTTTAGTTAATCTGGCCTTGGAAGTGTGCAGTGTTGTAGATTATGCATGAAGACAGAGCCTGATAATTTTCCAAAGGAACGAGATTGTTTTAGCTATTCAGCATGCACAGGGCCACATTGAGAACACTTATGACCCTATTCTCATATGCTCAACCAGCCTCCCTCCACACCCACTTTGACCAGTGATGGAAGAGAGGAGAAGGGAAAGAGGGGAAGGCAAGACACACAAATGCCATGCAAAGTCAGTATCAGGTGGTGCCGATTTAATCTCCCTGCTCAAAGCTCTTGATTTGATTTAGGATAGCAGTTGTTAAGAGCAGAAGGAGCTGCTGGCACAAATGGCAACCCTCTCAGCCAGCCGTGCTTTCCAACTGTCCTGAATATTAAAAAAAAAATGGGGAGGGGGAAGAGGGACTGAAAGAGAGAGAAACAGAGGCTCAAAGAACAAGTCTACTGAAGAGCAGTGGCTGCAGCTCACTCGGAGGAATTCCATTAAATGAACTCATCCGTCATCTTGCCTTTTATTGATGAGTGGCATTGCTTGGCGGCAAGTGACATGGCAGAATAAATAGCATCGGAGTCCTGGCTTCCTCTTCCATTGCACACAGAGACACATAGGCCCCAAAACAATGAGTCATTACTTATTACATTCATTATTAACTCAGCTCAGGCTCATTAGGCATGGAAATTGAGGAGGAAAAGAAAAAAGAAAAAAAAAAGGAGCTAAGTAACACCAAGTACCCACACATTTAGGGAAAAGGGTGTGGTGAGAGAGAGAGAGAGAGCAGTTAAAATCAGCTGCTCAACATTTTTGACATTGTCAAATCCTAAGGGTCACGGGTAGTTGATCATATGTTTTCCTTTTTCTGACATGATTGCATTGAGGACTGTACTTTAAAGCAACAAGGCCAAAAGAACAGATATGTAAGAACTACATCATTAACTACTGCAAGACCTTCAGAATAAAGTTTATCAACACTGATATGGTTTCATTAGAGGAATCTCAGGTGCACACAATAAAAAAAAAGTACTATGAAAAATGAAGCTACTAGGATTATAAATGAAGTCAAATGCAAGTATTTTTTTTGTGAGGAGAATCAATGGAATTTTTATGTTTCTTCCTGTCCGTGGCATTAGATTAATATCATTTAATGTTATTTGTCTAAGGGTTAGATATCTAGCCTAAGCTAGTGTCTTGTCCAAATTTCCTTTACGGTTAAGGGCAATAAATACGTCACTGAATGATTCCTCCAATCCTGAAAAAAAAAAAAAAAAAAAAAAAGTTTAAAACAGATTAAATTACTTGCTATGTGGAGATGTTGATATCTCTCCTCTTACTATCAAAGAATCCTAGATGATCAGCTTTGATGGAGCACATAACTTGTAGACAGCTGAAGTTAAGTGAAGTGAGTCTGATGGAAGCAGTCTTAAGACATGTTTGACTACACCAGCAATTGCTTTCTGAACCTGTCTGAAAACAAGGTTTTTTGGTTTTTTTCAAGTTCCTTGACCACTCAGGTCTAGAAACATTTTCTGAAACATGTCTGTTTACTTTAAAAAAACAAAAAAGGCAGTAAAGGATTCAGGAAAAATAGTAAGGTGGAACTACTGCTGAGACAATGGAGGATGGATAAGATATAGGTAGAACTAAACTGGGAATGATTTGATCTGAAGAAAAAATGAAAAAACCCAAAGCAACCAGACAAAAATAAATAAACAAATAAATAACAAAAACAAACAAACAAAAACACACACACAAAAAAAACCCAAGAACTGTGTGCACCCACTCATGTAGAATGAGAGAACCGTGAAGCAATTCCAGTACAAGCAAGACTGTGAATTGGTTTAGTCATCAGTTCAGATAAAGTTGATCTGAATTGGTCTGAATGTCTGCACCAGATTCAGTTTGATTCAAGTTTTGATCTCTCCGAACTTCAGTAAATTCTATCAACCCTTACTGGCTCAATTTCACCTTTTCTTTTTCACTGCTCATTGGCTTAAGGATAAAAAAGAAGCTTATGGAAGCACTGAGAAAACTGTTGATCTTACAAGAATTATCCTAACTTGAGGGGAAATTCTTGAAAATTCTCAGTGTAGTCTCATCAGTTGGTGAAGCAAATGGAGACTGATGGCAGGCCAGGTGGTCCTCATCTCCACGCGCAGAGTAGAGGTTGATTTCTGAACATCTACAGTACTTCCTAAAACTGTTTAGAAGGGCAGTGAAGCTGATGAAGGGTCTGAAGTACAAGTCTTATGAGGAGCAGCTGAGTGACCTAGGGTTGTCCCACTGTACTCGATGCTGGTGAGGCCACACCTTGAATCCTGGTTTCAGTTTTGGGCCTCTCACTACAAGAAAGACATTGAGGTTGTGGAGCGAGTTCAGACAGGGGCAACTGAGCTGGTGAGGGGCCTGGAGCACGAGTCTGATGAGGAGTAGCTGAGAGAACTGGGGCTGTTTAGCCTGGAGAAAAGGAGGCTGAGGGGAGACCTTATCACTGTCTACAACTACTTGAAAGGAGGCTGTAGCATGGGGGGCGTTGATCTCTTCTCCCAAGAAAGAAGCAATAGGACAAGACAAAATGGCCTCAAGTTGTGACAGGGGAGGTTTAGATTGGATATTACAAAACATTTCTTTGTGGAAAGGGTTGTTAGACACTGGAACAGGCTGCCCAGGGAACTGGTTGAGTCACTATCCCTGAAGATTAATCCCTAGATTAATTTCTTAGGGACATGGTTTAGTGGTAGACTTGGCATTGTTAGGTTAACAGTTAGACTTGATGATCTTGAGGGTCTTTTCCAATCAAAATGATTCTAATTGCCACAAGACAGGGATTAAGTTTCACATCGTGAATGCATCTAAACCAAATGAAACTAAAACTTAGAATAAGTAGCTATATTTTCAGTGCAATCAACAGAAATAGGTAATTGCATGAATTTCTGAAGCCAGGTATTTCCAAACTGGCTGGCTTCTTTTGTTGCACTCAAACACTTGTTATAAGTGTTACATCTTGTGTCTCCTGACTTACACCTGTGGATAACAGGAGGTGGACAGCTCGGGAAGAACTTGCTTATTTATCTTCTCTGGAGGTTTTCTGGGAACAGGCAGTAGTAGAGAGTAGAGTAAGATTCCTTCCAAGTGCATCTTGGCAAGAACATGTATACTAAAGACTCTTTTTCTGCTAATTAATTCTGAAAAGAAGCACAAAAGAAAGTTGTGTTTCTTGACAGCTGCCCTAAGTGTCAGAGTTTGTTAGCACATGCTGCTGATCATACTCTTTCAGCTCAGATGCATAAGTTGCAGTTAGCTTGTGCAGGAGTTAACAGACCCGGAAAAAGAGAAAATATGTTCTCCTTAATATGGGAATTCAGCTGAGGTTTCCTTATATTTTTTTTCACCCTTCTGCAGAACCAGTTTATATGTTCATACATGCTCACAGCTTTTTTTTTTTCTTTTTTTTTTTTAAACTCATCTCATTAAAGAGAATAGAAAGCATCTCACCCTTTTTCTTCTCTTTTCTCTTTCTTCCCATTTTAACGTAATCTGCTCTTTAAGAAAATCCAAATAATGGAAAGCATAAGAAATCAAAGTTTCAGGGAAAGGAGATAAGTCTTTATTGGGTGTATTGAATTGAGATGCATTTCACTCACACACAGAACAAAGAAATGATTCTTATATCAAAAATATTTTAAATAAGTATTTGCAATACTTTCATATATGCATTCTAATAATATATTTTACTTTTAATCTCAGAAAGCACCATTTCTTAGAGAGTTTCCTTCAGAGGAGAGATAAGAAGCAAAGGAGATTATTTACACCAGATCATACTCCCAGTCAAATGTCCAAATTTATTCTACCCTTCGAGGTACAGAGAGGAAAACATTAGAATCATACTCTGTTTTATTTGAGTCTGTGTTAACCATGAAAGTAGATTAAATCATCTCTAGTGTTTTGCCAATGATTCAGAATGTGTTAAAATGCAAGAAAAAAAAAAAAAAGATAAATTCACATGGTTTATTTTTCTCTAAATAATTCTGAGGCATCTGCTTTGAATATTAAAAGAAAAAAAAAAACACAACAAAAAAAACCAAAACAAAACACAACATTCTCTTTGTAAATATATAATTATTAAAAATAATAAATCGTATATAGTCTTGGCAAGCTACCTGCCTTTCCAAAATCTATGAGAAGTGCATGAGTTCATTTAGAAGCTCAAGAACTTCAGATCTCTTCAAGCAAACCAGTTTCTCTGGATGCTCAGGCAATATCTCTGTCATTATTTTCATTTGCCACTCCTGGAACCTACTGTGGGAAATCATTGCTCATAACTTACAGCACCACAGCACAATCCACAGGAGCCTTTGCTATGGATTATGATCCTCTCTCATTCAGAATACTTTCTCTGAGGATCCAGTCTTTCAATGAGCTTAAATTATTTATCAGCTTTCCCATTCAGCGGAGCCCATTCCAGGGCCAGGCGTAGAGGTGGGAATCATTTCACCTTGTGTTAAGTATCTGTAGAGTAGAAATGAAGGGGAGTCCATATTTCAGTCTCTTTTTTCATTAATAAAGAGAAATAGAAACATTTAGGGCACAATTCAGTGATCTATTTTTGACTTGCACCTTAGGATTAGATGAATTGTGCCTTAAACATGCTTGATTCTCCATCGATTACAGAGCCTAAAGTGACTGGATCAGATGTCAACAGCCACATTTGGGCAGATTAATCTCACCCAAGAGGTTTACATTTTATTTAATGATTTTGCATTAAGGTACCAGAGACAAGACACACAAGAAAATCAAGTCAAAGAAAGATCATCTTCCCTTTCTTGTGGTACAGTGGTATTTTCCGTTAATGTTTTGCAACTGTTGTTCAACATTCGCGTCTTTGCAATGTCTGCAGTAGCAAGGAGACTGGAGGTGTCGTATCAGTCTGTCTCAGTTCTATCAGCAGCTGCCATAGCAAGAGAAATCCTAATTCAGTACAATATGCCAGTAGCTGAGGTTAGCTCAGCAGCAGCAGCTAAAAGACAGATGTAAAATCAGTAGCTGATGATTTTACATCAGGGGAGTGAATGTAAAATCAATGAGAAGTTTTAAAGTAGGGAATGGCCTAAATTTAACAAGGGAAATTAAGTCAATGTTTATTTTAGCAAATTGAAAGGTTTTTGCTCTCTCAGACTAATACTACGATCAGCAGAGCACTAGAAACTAAGAACATTATAACAGAAGCTTGCTCTAAGCACAGCTTCCTCATATCAGAAAACACACTCTGCATTTCACTGAATGTTCACTGATTCAAACAGTCTTGAATCTCGCAGAACAAAATATGTACTGGTAATTGAAAATAGTGTTGCATTAAGCAAAGGCAACAAACAGAGCTGGGGAAAATAAGATATAACATTTTCCAAGAAGAAAGATTTTTTTCTGAATTTTTAGTTTTCTTCATTTAAATATATTATCAAGCATCATTTGTAAAAAATATTATCTATATATATATATATCTTTTTTTTTTTTTCCCATAAATTTTTAAGTTCTTTCTTTCCTCTTCCGTTCTGTCTTTTTCCTCTTTTGCACGGTGCCTCTTTCTGGGATGGAGGAACGGGATGGAAAAGGGAAGAAGGAAAAAAAAAAAAAAGAGAAACAAAAGGAAAATAAGGGATAAAAACATTGAAATTAAGAAGAAGCATTACAGCATCATTTTTTGCTTTCTTCTGTTTATTTTATTCTTTTACAATTTTGCTTAAAAAAAAATAAGTGAAAAATTGAAATAAACCACTTTCTAACGCAAAGGATTTTGAACCTGAACTTCTGTTAGCTCCATTGTTTCTTGATAAAGGTTAAGTGCATGCTTAACTTTAATCGTATACTCCCTAAGAAGTCCCAACTAAACATTCATGTTCATACAGAAAGGACCTTGAAACTTCTAGGTTTAAAATATTTGCACACGTATTTCTGAGTAAGCCAGTACTTAAGTGTTTTGTTGTGTAGGTGCTCCTTTATAATGTTTAAGATTCTGTGCTGAAACCTTCATTACATAAAACATTCTTCTCTGAAGCCTGTCCGAGAGATTTATGTATGTCTGCGTATCAGTTTCCTCTCTAAGATGTGTGATCAGACATGAGCTGGTAGATTACAGTTTAGGTACTTGCAGTGCTGTGACTTTTCCTCTTGTCAACTCATCTCTTTCCGCATTTTGAAGAAGTCTAATTTGGGAAGATGCCTTCATTTCTCATGTGTTTTAATATTGCCCTGTAACTCAGAAAATATTGAATGTGTATGTGCCCAAATGTTCATGTACGTATATATACCTGTATAGATACAGAAATATATGTGCATATCAACTGTCAATGTGGCATCCACATGCACTGTTGGTATTAGAAGCCGAAGACCTCCAAACTGTCTATGTGTTATATTTCGTTTGCATATCCTTGGTTAATATTTTTCAATATATAATGCTAAGGGAAAATGCCTTCTACTGTTACCAGTTTTCTCATCCTGTATTACTGACAGTAAATTTCAGCTCACATGGTTTTAAAACTAGATGACTAAACTAAGCTGATTGTTTTCACTCAGTTGAAAGCTATGCTAGACATATGTGGAGATTCAAATTTCCCACACCTTTCTAAAAGGTACTGGCTTTGGGTTGGATAAATCATCTTCTGGAAATATCTGCTTGAATATTTCTCTCTTGTCCACCTATCTCTGTTTCCATTTCTGTCTTCATTCTCCCAAAGCTATACACATGCTTAAAGGAAGGGAGATTAGTTCCCCCATTTACCCACCAATGGTATTTTCTAACATTTGGCACAGGGAAAGATAGTAATTTCTTACCAGTGGCTTTGTGGTAAAGATGGGACCCATGTAAGTATCCATTTTTAATGTAAAGGATAAAAAGAAGTACTTTGAGATTTTTCTGAATAATAAAAAAAAAAAAATCACTATTCTAAATCCTGGAGCTTTAGAATTCTATAGGGAATCTGCAACAGTGAATGAATTCTACAGCACAATATTGAAATTTTTCATGAAATATAGTATTTTGCGGCAGCAGGTATATTAAGAAGAAGGATTCTTAAGACAATATTTTAAACTATTTTCATATATCTAAAATTTTAAAAGGAGTGTAAGATGAGTTAAATATATCATGCTATACAAAAGAGAGAAAAAAAGAATACATGGCAAATACAAGATTGTTTTAAAAACCTTTTAATGTAACCTTTCAAAACCTACACTATGATGAAGCATCCAAATGAACCGTCACGACATAGTGTAATACAATTGCTCAAGGTCTTCTTTTTATTAGATCCTTTATGTATAGTAATGTAAAGCATGTACAGTGGCTGATATTTGTTATCAATTCAATTGTTCCCTATCTAGACTTACATTTCCTCCCCAGAATGAAAATAAGATGATCTCTCTAACTGACAATTTCAGGATTCAGATTTTGGATGTAAGCTTTTAATTGCTATGTGTTTACTGTGTCTAAAGATATGCAGACTGCTTTATGAGTAACTCAATAAAATACTGTGTGTTTTTTTGTGATCTTATTTTGTTAGGGGCTGATCTAGAGCTCTTTGAAGTCCATGAAAATTTTTTCATGGACTTCAAAGGGTTTTTGGCTCAGACCCTTATCCTTAAATACTGAATAGATTAACAACCAATTTGTGAATATTTTGCAATGCCAAAAGGGAGGGGGAAAAGCCAGCATTTACAAAATTACATATCTTGGAAACACTATTTGACCATCTTCTATTAATATGTGTATTAATACTAAACCAGTTCCACAATGGCATATGTACACTATTGGGCTGCCAGAACAATGCAGGGGAAAAGTAATGCTCTACATACAGAAACATCTAATGATATCTTTGTATTTTACATACAGCTTCACCTAAGCCTATTCCAAGAGTGAGGCCACTGGAGTATTCAAGGATGCACAACCATTTCCTAGGCAGAAGTTCTTTCCCAGATGTTCAGTTTGACCTGGGGCAACTCAATCAAAGTCTGTAAGGTTTCCAACATTTCTAGTGGGGATTTATTTTTAAAAATGTGGCATATGGATTTTTCTGGCAATAATGAAATATAGCTGTGCACACTCTATTAAATAAAATGAGACCATAATCCTTAAACTGTGTGAATAACTAGAATTGGAAAGCTGGGAGCTGGGAAAAAAGGAAAAAGGTTCAGGGTGAAGAAAGGGAAGAGCTTCAGGAAGGACATTTGAAGAGGTGACCCATGCAGAATATAGAATGAACCATATGGAATAGATGGACTCAAAGGACATATAGCCATCCTGAAAGGCTGGGTAGATATAACATTGTCTAATCAACTCAGAAAATAAATCAGATAAAAATAAGGAGAATGACTTTATAAAATTATTTCAATAAGTAGATTTTAAAAATATATTTTCTGTGGAATTCTATCTGTATCTCAACCTCTTGCTGCATAGAAATGCTGCTTTTGATAATTAACTGTCTTGCTTTGCCCTACTCATTTGTGAGACTTTCAAAGCAGGAAGCGAGGCTTAAGAAACTACCTCCATAAATTCAGTTCCAGTTTCAAAGAACTTAAAATATCAATTGACAAAGCAGAGATAAAAATGACTCACTAAAATATTCCTCCGCTTTCTTATGGAGATAGGGCCTAACCCTTGAGTTTGTACAGCCTTTCATCCCAGCACAAACTGGGAATGTTAAGGTTCAGTAGAAATATTGCTCTCACTTTGCTCCAGGATGCCTGATTGCAAAACAAGCAATATCACACAGGCACAGTGACCTCTGCAAGAGCATCGTGACCTCTCCTTTATGAACAAATGACCATGTATTTGTAATGGCTGCACGCACCTGCATTTCTGTCTGTGTACATGTTAAAGTAACTCCTTTCCCTCTGCTTAATAGATATGAAACTTACTGAGTGCATTTAGTAAATAATAAGTAAGAATAACAATAACAATTATTTAGTTCCATCTAATGGAATCATTTGCTGTCTAATCACAGTAATAAAGGGAGTCCATTATGCCACCAAAATTGTTTCTGCAGACTAACTCGAGCAGCTGCTGGCAAGGTCTTGTCATATTGCAGAAGCACTCAGCTGGCCAAAACGTCCTGGTGCAGAGACGTCAATCTCGTCCCCCGTTGGCTGCTGAGCTTGCTCTATAGACAGCCAGTGTCACTGTCAGCTTTGCGTCTGCAACAGACGATGGAATTGGGTAACAATGCGCTCGAGTAGCATGTTGCTTTTTGCATGAGCAGCAGGTTGTACTGTTAGTGACAGTTGTGGGTGAGTTGGTAGTTTTGGTAGGAAATGAACAAATCTGAAGCCATTAGGAATATGAAGGGAAATTAATGTTGCCTTCTTCACTGCCTGTAAAATTCAAAAGCAGACAACCACTACTGTACTTTCTCCTGTGCTTCCCTTAGTCTAAAGAGTAAGATATGCGTAAAAGAACACTGAAAAGGCACAGGTATTTGAGAATTTTTGTTCAGCACAAAAGAGAAGAATCAGTAAGACTCATTGCTGTAATGACCTAGACTGAAAATTTGATTTTAGACACAGTTTAAGAACCTGGCTCTAACATGACTCATAAACCCTTATTGCTGAGGCACCTCAGTATTCACAGGCATCTCCATTTTTTTGCCCCAAGACTTACAGTACACCTTAAAACCCCATTACTGAACATATCCCAAACCATCGTTTTGACAGAGACAAGCAGCCCAGCAGCTATTTTCATATAAGACTGCTTAGGATTGCATTTCTGGGTGTCCTTTCACCCACCTCTCCCAGGGACCCCAATGTGCAGGGACAGTGCTAGATTTTGTGCAAAAGGCACCACCTCCTGTTCAGTAGCATAGCAGGACAGCACATAGCACCGACAACAGCAGTTAGTTTTCACTTCATGTCTTACACAGATGTCCACAGCTGTCAGGCATCTCCAACTTACACTTGCCATAACTTCTGAGGATGTCTTAACAGTTAGTATTAATATAATTCTGTTTTACTGTCTTATGGACTGTAATTCACATACATTTTTTTTGTTTGTTTTTTTTTTAATGTTTGTAGAATAGGATAGTTTCAATAGGAATGGACCTTCAAAAGTCACCTAGTCCTAGTTTAGGGAAAGACAAACATGATAGCACAAGGTATAGATGGTGTAGATGGGCATCCATCCAAGCATATGTTCTTATCCTTTTACAGTCATTGTATAACTTATATTTCTCTCCTAAGTGTGACAGAGTTTATCCCTGTTGCTAAAAGATCATACATGACTACTTATCATCAGGTATGATGTAAATTTAAACCGTACCTTATTGAATGACAGTTTGCTCACATTATCCAATCTTACTTACAGCTAAAAAGATAGAAGATTGAATATCTCAGTATATCTATATCTATATCTATATCTATATCTATATCTATATCTATATCTATATCTATATCTATATCTATATCTATATCTATATCTGTATCATCTATATTATCTATATCTATATCTATACCTATACCTATACCTATACCTATACCTATACCTATACCTATACCTATACCTATACCTATATCTATATCTATATCTATATCTATATAGATATCTCTCTCTCTCTCTCTAGGTAGGTAGGTAGGTAGGTAGGTAGGTAGGTAGATAGATAGATAGATAGATAGATAGATAGATAGATAGATAGATAGATAGATAGATAGATAGATAGATGATAGATAGATAGATAAAGGGTTAATAAGACCTAGACTGTCATTGTCAAGGTATGGAGAGAAAAGTCAGCTACACAAGTGTAGGACCTCTTGCACTATATTTTCTATGCTCAGTGACAAAGTTGGTTGGAAGGAATACCCAGAAGACAGCTTTACTCATCTTTCAGGGGTCACACATAGTTAAACATGAGGTCGGGTGCATCACATTGCTGTGTCGTGGTCTGCACAAAGCAATGGGCCTTAAGGACTGCAGCCCAACAGGTCACTGTGGCTGAGGTAGGCTTTGGGGTTGACTCTTTTACCCAGCTCTGAAGGCTGCTGCTCCATTTTCCCACTAAACCAGCACGTTTCTCAGTGTTAGTTTTACAATTCTGGCTTCTAAATCGCATTCTCAATATTAATTTCCCGAAGAATAATTTTTCATCAAGTGATTTACAGAGTGAAAATGATTCTCGAAGAAAGTGGCTGGAAAGCATGAAGGGAAAGACAAGTAGTGTCTGATGTTCCCCAAGGAGTTTGTGGGGAAAGTGGAAATGTGAAAGTTAACTTGCTGTGATAAATTGGACTCACAACTAGGAAGCTGTGGAGAGCTCTGCAGCCCAGTCTAAGCCATAACTTGCCCACATGCATATTTTTTTTTTCCATTGTGCCTTTTTAGCTGTAAGTTCACAGAAATTCAGAAATCAATGTTTACGGTATACAACAAGCAGATGTGGACTGAGTGACAGACATATACAGAATACTAGTAACAGGTCAAAGTAAATAATTGTCATTCTTAACCATACACACGTGCAAATCCGAAGAGTGCTTTGTTTTTACACATATTGTTGAATCTTATGTTAAAAGCTAGATTGTTTACTTAATGTACTTTGTTTTTCTCAGTAATTCACACTTTGTGTTTAAATGTATTTGATCATGAACCTGTGGGTTGTTTTTTTTTTTCCTTCGTCCCACTGTATAATCAATAGGTCTTTGGGAAACTGGGTTTTTTCTTGATTTAATTAAGAGGGATCATATATTTTCTTCCTGTGGTATTTTCTTTTCAGCTCAGTTTTACTAAATCATAAACTTAACTGCATCAGATCTAGTGATATGCAAATGAGTCCTTTAAAAATCCACCCTCTAAGCTCCAGAGACATGTGGGGTGTAATACACGTAGAAATCAGAGCCTCTGGGGTACATCTGTTTTTAGTCCTGTCACAAATGACATCCCTGAACACGCACTGATATCTTCGTTCCCTCTTTCCTCCCTTAAAGTACTTGTTTGCAGATTGCAGCTTTTTGAGGCTTTGAAGTGGCACCTCCGACTAAACTGCCACCCACACTTTCCTCTATTTAGGTCAGAGTCACTCCAAACTAAGAAGAGAAGTGCCACACATGCACAGACACACGCACACACAGACTCGCACAAACAAAACTGATGCAGAGAAAATCAAATAATGAGGTGCAGCCACCCAAGGCTGGTGTGAAAATCAACATATGGGGAATTATAGCGAGCGTCGGGCTCTGCTTCAAATGGGCTTGTTTCGCCTGGAACCCTGAGATGAGCTTTTTCAGCTCAGAGTCGGTTGCTTTTGCTAATCGCTGAGCTACCTGCAGAGAAACAGGCAACCATAAAAAGAAACAAAACAATAGAGAAATAAATACAGAGTGAGTCTCTGCTGAATAGCATAGGATGGGCTAGCTGGCACCTCCAAGAGCTTTTCTAAAGCTGTAGGTTAAAAATACCTTCTGCAGCAGTCATTACAAAAGCCAGACCTCCGGTTTTAGATGCTACTCTGTTGCTTGGGCACCTGCATGGAAAGCTTTTCAGTGCCAACAGAGCGAGGGGCAGACGTGACTCCGTTTCACTGGGTTGCCCACTGCCAAGACCAAAGGTTTTAGTGGACCCCTGCTTCAAATGCTGAAGTAGTAGATAAAGTGTGGACAGGAGAATTGTTCTTGTGGATTTGTATTCCAGAGGCTTCCAAGGATGTCACTTGATAAAGGGCAGTTTCAAGGCAGAAAAAAGAAAATGAGAAGGGGAAGGAGAGGGAGAGGGAGAGGGAGAGAGAGAGGAAAGGGAGAGGGAGAGGGAGAGGGAGAGGGAGAGGGAGAGGGAGAGGGAGAGGGAGAGGGAGAGGGAGAGGGAGAGGGAGAGGGAGAGGGAGAGGGAGAGGGAAGGAAAGGAAAGGAAAGGAAAGGAAAGGAAAGGAAAGGAAAGGAAAGGAAAGGAAAGGAAAGGAAAGGAAAGGAAAGGAAAGGAAAGGAAAGGAAAGGAAAGGAAAGGAAAGGAAAGGAAAGGAAAGGAAAGGAAAGGAAAGGAAAGGAAAGGAAAGGAAAGGAAAGGAAAGGAAAGGAAAGGAATAAAGAAGAATTTGAAAATGGTAAAACAATTCTTAAATCACTCAATAAATCAATCATGACACCTGCATTCTAAGAGCTATAGAGTAAAGTAACAGCAATAAAGGACACCTTCCAAAACAGTGGCTTCAGTTCACAGATTTCTAATCTTATGTTAATGGCCAAGACTGGTAAGATGATCCACTCTTTGAAAATGCCCATCTGTCTCCTTGCACATGGACAATTAAATTTGCTTTTGATAAGTTAAATCATACCATTTTAAAAATGAAATAAAATATTCATTTAGTTTTATTTTTTATATTAAGGTTTTTCTGACATTTAGGCTACATTATAATATGTATTTAAATATCAGTGCATACATAGATTGAGTATAATGTAATGGTTAACAATGGACATTCTTTGTTATAATAGAAAGCTTTATTTTATTTTTTATTTTTTTTAAGAAAAATAAGAAATGTAGCAATATAAAGAGGTGTTGGGGCTTCAGATTTCTTTTTTTTTTTTTTTTTCAATAGACAAACAAGTGTAATATATTTATCTGTATGTCCGTATGAAAACAAAATGCATGTCAAAGCTTGGCAGAAAACTGAGTTTCAAAAATGTCAGATTTCCAGGAGGAGGGACTTTCTTTATGCACTTGGAGAAAGCAGAGATTTTGAACTTCAACAAGGCAAGAAGGACAAGAAAGTAAAACAAAGTGAAAAAACGGCCTTTATCTACAGCCATTTAAAAAATCTGCTTTAAGTCCCCTGAAAATTGATGTGTATTTGATATTCAAAAAGAAGTGCAATGCTAAAATACCATTGCAAATCCGAACAGTACTCATCTAAAAGAAGACAGGTGAGTTCCAGGATGAACTCATTTCAGTTCAGATTAGGAATGTGCTTCTGTGAATCTTCAGGTGTTCCTGTTACAGATATACCCAAACCAGATGACGCACTCCCAAAGACACCAATGCATTCCATATCCCCACAGGTACACAGTCTGCAGTACCAGGCTGAGGTTTTTCCCCCAAAATGCACACGATACGGAGGTGCTTGTCCAGCCATCTGCTAAAAAGCCTTACCTACACCGATGTAGGTAGATACTTAAAGATTGGTGGGATCATAGTCCTGAGAAACATGAGGTGGTAAAATGTAACTGTGTTTGCCTCTGTGTGTGTGTGTGTGCAATACAGTTATAACCACGCCAGCAGAGAAAATATTGCCAGTAGTAAGATACTATAGAGATTTTAGCACCATATTGTACTGTGGTGAATAATTCTTTCTTTGTTCTGCTCTAGTTTTATACCCTTCTTAAACTGCATTATTGAGAGTGGTTCCCATATCCCCTAGTAGTGATTAGTCAGTCATGAGTGAGAAAGTTTCAAAAGAAATTGTGTATATATATAATAAAATAATTTTTCATTTTTACAGCTGTAATAAAAGCAGGAAAAAAAGAGAAAGAAAACAAAATCCAGCCAAACAAACAAACAAAAAAAATAAATAAAACCGATGAATACTACTAAAAGGAGAAATAAAAGACAAAGGCATCAATGGCAGGTCAGGATTCAGATAGAGCTTTCAAATCATACAGGAAATGTGAAAAGCATTCAGTACCAGTATTCAACTAGCAATATGCATAAAGCAAAAAGATATTAATCCCTGAATGATGCACATCTCTCACCCAAGGCAGACTCAAGCTAACCAGAAAAGTCAAGTACTTATCACGAAAATTACGTGAAGGATTATATTACCAACATTCTTATCATTTTTAGAGAAGAAACACAAACTATAAAATCCTTAACGCCAGTTATTTAGTGAGGTGTAGTTTTCATTTTCTTTCTCATTTTCTTCTTTTCTTTCAGCTTGACAAATATAACTTGTCTAAATGATAGAAATACATCCTGTCCTGCACCAGTTCCATCCAAAATCTATCTGGGTAATAATGTCATTTGAAAAACCATCACAGAAGCTCACTGAAAATATTACTGAACATAGACTCCAGAGAGACAATATGCCTTATGGGTCACATCAGGGAGATTAAAATCGAAGTAAAATACAAGCTAAGTGACATGCCCCAGGTCTCACCAGTATTTTGTAGCAGACCAGAGGTGTGAACGCAGGCTAATGTTCTGATCAGTACCTGTCTACACAGACTTTGATTTAAATAGAGTTAGTTACAGCAAAAGTAGCTGTAAATTCTGAACTTACAGACAGGAAAGTGAAGCAGAGAAAGAGGGAGTGATTTGAGTGTAAGTAACTTTGTGGAAGATCTGGCAATTAAATGTATAATTTCTAAGACTGAAAGCAATGTCTTAATCACAAGACCACACTTTCTGAGCAGCAGGGAATTATTTTTTTCTTTTTTTTTTTCTTATGTTCTCCCAGATAAGTGCTATTCAGCAAGAAGTTGGGTGACATTATCAATCTGGAATGTGCAGAAGCTAAAGTTTGCCACACACTTAGCAGGAATTTACACAATGGTAGGTTATTGCTAGACTGAGTTGAAAAATTCAGTTTAGAAGACACCTATGTCAACATCCAGGCTCAATGGGATTAAAAAGGTTTGAACTCAGAACTAGCTAAACCAGGAGCAAATAAGGGCTTGCAAGAGAGGACAGCAAAATATTTATGAGCTCATTACCTGAAAAATCTTTGAAGGCAATTTTTTTTTTTATTATTTATTTTTTCTGTTACATCCTTAAGTACTCCTCAAAGCTTGCCTCTGGCACAGCTACTACACAGGGGAGAATATCTCTGATTCCTTCAGCTTTGAAGCTGTAAGTCACAGCACCCTTGTTCGACTGTGTGGCTCCCTTAAATGGGTTTGAAACATACTCCGTACTGAAAACTTAGCCCAGGTGAGAAACATCCAGCAACTCTAAAACAAACTAACACTTTTGGGTCAGGAAAATGTAAAACAACTTAAATCTTTTTTATAAAGAAAAAAACGAGAAGGCATAAGTCCTTTAATCCAGTAACCTAAACCACATAGAAGAAGCTTTTGTTGACTTTCCTTGATGTGTTTTCATAATTTAACATTTTCTCCTCACCAATGTTCCCGAAAACCGGTTTTCAAACTGTCATACCCAGTATTTTTCCTCATATCATTGTTCCATTCAATTTCCGATAGGCCATTCAAACAGATGTTTATATAATCTCATTTCTTCTCTGGGGCAAAGGTTTTCACCCATTCCTGCACACATAAATAGCACACAGAGACTTGGAGAAACTGATTTAAACACAATGAATGTAAAATATTACAGAACATTCTCGCTTTTGTTACAATACCAGATATACAAAAATATTTGTACTCCATTCCAGTTGCTGTTTAACTCTTGTCTTACTCCAGTCACATACAGGATTTCTGAACTTGTCTCAATCATATTGAATTATTTGGCTTCTCTATTGCTTATACACTCTTTGGGGGTTTACAGAGTAGACGTTGCTCATTCTAGATCATTACACGACCTGGTCTGATGGACACATTCAGAGTACACCTAACAGGTCAGGCACTTCAGAAGATGTAACTAAAGCAAAGTGTGCTGACGAAAATCCTTTTAAAATCCACAGTTTTTCTCCTGTTTCAGGAAACAGGAGATTTTAGATCAATTTCCACCTTTTTCAAAGAGGAACTTAGAAACTGCTTTTTAGATACAGGGTTTTTGATGCTGGAGGTAGGTATGGCTGTAGTCCAAATTATCCGTATAAAAATTATCAATTTTGCATGCCATTGCTAAGAGAAATTGAGTGAATGCTATTCTTTAATTCGTTATTTGAGAATTTAAATGAACATGCAGATCTCTGAATTGCAGTGTTTTTGCCTTTATGTTAAACTCTTAATTCTAAAAGGAGACCACACTAGAATGAAAACAAAACAAACAACATCTTGCCATCATGTGAGTGCTTCTTCACTAGAATACTGGTCTTTTTGATTTCTTTGTTGTTCCTTGCCTGAAGGTCACATTCCTCCCCAGATACCATTACAGTGGTGCCCCAGCACAAAGAAAATGTCTGTGACAGCGGTGATGGCTGAGGGCTTAAATGATAGGTGCTACAATAATGAACACTGTGGTGCCTGAGATCCTTTGTATCTCACTTACCAAAAAGGGGTAATATTCGTCTCTGATGAAGGGTGCTTTATTAGATTACAGAACTTTTCTGTGGAAGTCAATAACATTGCTTTACAGGTAAGACATTAAGTGAATTATTCAGCTGTAAAGTGGCTAAACTGAAAATAAAACCAAACCCTTATCCGTTAGATACTCCCAACAATTGGACGGGCAAGCCACCCAGTTAAACACCACATATATTTGGAAAAAAGCTGGTTTCTGTTCTGAATATTTTTCCATCAATTGTTATTGACATATGAGCTTCACCATGTCAAAACTTGAGACCTCCCTGTGTTACTTCTTGCTTTGTTCTTTTCATTGACTCTATGAAGAAAGTACCCAGATGATTCATGGCATTACTAGTGTGCTGTCCAAGTGGATACGATACTGTAATATATATTTAGAGAGATGAACGCGAGCCGCTTGTATAGGCTTTTAAATAAAATTCGTTAATAACCTCTCTAGAATACTCCATAGGTTTTACAAAAGGAACTTAAAATGTTATTTAAGTCTGGTTTTTTTGGTCTTAGCATGGCAGTAAAGAAAAATCTTGTGTGGTGAAGCACAAATCGTATCTGAAGCCAGTATATCATTAGATCAAAATACAGAACTACCTAGAAAGAAATCCATAATTAAGTATTCTTTACTTCTCCTGATTTTTTTTCTACTTCTTACCTCCTTTACTTCCCTCCAGCCTCTCCACAAGCCAGGTTTTTTGGCTGGTTATATGGGAAAATAAATCAGTTGGATTTGTGGTATCAGGGAGTCTGTCATTAGGAGGATATTTGTATTTTTCTGCTTCCCTTGTGGTTTCTATCAAAGGTTCAAGCATGTGGGTTATATCTCTCCTTATCTCTATTGTGTTCTAACTTAGAAGGGAAAGAAAACAGAAAAGATATTTTATCTCCTTATGTACCATATAAGGATCAGTAGTATTGAGTTAGCACCCATATCTCTCTTCTATTTCACTTGTCCACAAATTGTTTGAACCAACTGACCAAACTGAAACAAAAAAAGCAAGAATGTGATTTAGATAAGATTTTTTTCTGGTTTACTATTATAAATTAATGAAAGTCTGGGCATTACTGCTAGTTTGTGCAGTCTCTGTTCTCCTTTGACCTTGTTTTGGGTGTGATTTTCTGTAATTTTTAGAAAAAAGAATAAAAAGAGGAAAGATGCATTTCAGCAATTAACCATATGATGTAGTTTTTTCTTTAATTTAAAGTATTATTGCATTTCCTTATTACTAATATGAAAATAGAACTCACTTGAAACCTCAAATTAGTTCAGTTAAACTTGTACAGTCAACCAAATGTACATTTCTTACCATGCATTTATCATCATCCTGTAATATGTAGTTAACAATTGTACAATCTAAGATTTTTACCTCAGATTTCAAAGATCTTCTGGGACCAGCCAGTCTATGACTTCTCCGAAAGGAGTAAATTCATATTTCTTATTATCCTTTCCCAAATCCAGAGTGCTATGGCAAGAACAAAAACAACAACAAATCTCCCAGAAACAAATACAACAGCTGAAATTACTCAAGGGTTGTAAATTTGATCAGAGTGCAATACATATTTTACGGAGCAAGCCTAGTGTGATGCGAGAGCTTTTTACTGTTGTTGGGTTTTGTTTTATCTTTTGGTTGGTTGCTTGGTTTTAGTTTAGTTTAGTTTTGTTTTCAAATAACTGTCTCTGTCTTTTGCATTAAACTTATGTTACACTGAAGTACTTACTTAGCGATGTGCCCATTAAGAGATTCATATGCTCTGATTTGACCACATACTTAAGCACTTTGTAAAATAACCCTTATGGTGACTGAGGAATAAACATGATATGAGTGAAGCCAGTTGCATTTAGTAGTGCTTTTCACATTGCCAAATGTGAAATGTGTCCGATCCCTTTATACATGCAACATACTGCTCATAAATTTGCATTTCTTGTGCTATAATGTTCAAATTTTCTGCCTTTTTTTTTCCCCTAATTTTACATTGAAATAGACAAAAAAGCAATTGCTTGTATGGAAGAAAAAAAAATAAAAAATATAGCTTATGTTCTAATGTTTAAAACTGGTGTTAATTCTGAGTACTCAACCAGTAATAAAGGGTAAGATTCTGAAGCACATAGAGGCAAAAACATAGTGAAGTATGAATTAAGTGATGATAAAAATACAGTGGCTGGGAAAGATGTCTGAATTATTCATTTCTGTTGATATTAATACCATAAATATGGGATAGAACAAGCTGTAATATACATCTTGGAGGTCACATAGATAACAAAATCAGTTGTTTATTTCAATAAAAATCCTAGGAAGGAGTTTTGATTGAATAATAAGGATGTGTTAACCATGATTTCTTTGAATACTTTCAGAGCAAATGTTGGAGAGGGTGAAGGAAATCTGTATAACACCAAAAAAAGGTTTTCTCTTTGAGAGAATTTTGCATTGTGATAGCAATTCTTTTATTTTGATAGAGAAATACTACCACTTTCAAAACTTGAGAGATGTCGAACTGCTGGGCAGCTCCTATGACTCTACCATAACCAGTACAACTTCCCAGTTTTCCCTTTGCAACAGCTAAAAGCTGTATGGTCTACCAGTCCCTAGTAAAAGATGAACAGGTCCTGGTGGATTCCATCCACGTCCTCTGTGGCTTGTTAAAGCATTTTCCCATTTCATTAATCTGTGCATATCTCTGATAGCCTGTTCATGTAAAGTCGCATGATATGAAAATATTTTCTAATGATAGCTGTATTTAAGCTGATCAGTTAGGAAACCAGAGATTTTCTGTCAGTGTAGAGGGATTATGTTAGTGTGTCATTGATGCATGGGAAATTGTTCTACTGTGATATGAACAAAATCTTTAATTTCTGCAATATAAGATATTAATATATTTATGTTCATGAAGTACATTAGTTTCCCAAAGGTATTTGGTGTTTAAGCACGTTAGGTGTTTTTTGTTGAAGGTTTTTGCTTGTTTTGTTTTTTTTGACTTTGTTTGTTTGTTTATTGTTTTTTGAGGGGAAGATGGTGTTCTGCATATGTAACCTATATTTGAATTTACATATGTCCACAGGAAGAAAGAACTGGAAATTTATTCACTGTTTTTTCATAATCACATTTTCAGACCAGGGCTACACAGAAATGCAGTTGTTTTAGCTTAAACCTAAGTTACTTTAGTCCAGCACATTGCATCTGACAACAGCCAAAACTGGAGGTATAGAGTAAGAACAGAGTGTGCATGTAGAAATAGTTCCCAGAATATTCTTCCTGGCTGAATTCTTCTCCATGTTTCTTGGTTTATTTTTACTGCAGGCCATTCTACACAAAGTAGTCCATTGCCTCCAGCTCTCCTGAGCTACCGGCTATGGAGGCCAAACACAAAAAATACAATGCACAAGTTTCCCATGACATCAGAGAAACAGTGAGAAATAGCAGATGTCCCTTAGAAGTGCAAAAGATACTATTTTCCCCAGATGCCGATGAGATCTAGCAAAAATTTTCTTGCAGTCTGAGAACAGCAAAACCTGAAAACCTAAAGTTCACCAAGAAATAAATACCTTTTGAATCCTGACTGCCACAAAGTTGTTTTTTACAGCCCCTTCTCGTAGCTGTTTTTGCCACTTGTCTCTTGAACATCCCTGTATTATGGTGGCTACTTCTGTAAGTAATCTTTTCCGTTGTCTTCTTTGTTTGCCTTGTAAGAGAACATTTACAAATGTGCAAAGATGCAGATAGAACAAAAAAAGGTTTGGTCATACATATTTAAAAGTGAAGTTGTATGAGGCTTCAACTTAGAAGATAACATTGTATATTTATTTATCTTTTTAAAGTATTGTTGTAGTTCCTAGAGTTCTTTTTGACATCTTATCTGTCACAGTGCTTCCACTGAATATTCTAACACTGTGCAGCTTTTAATCTTCAGATGTAAACAAAAGCTTATTTTTTCATACCACCATCACAACCTGACAAAAGAAGAGGTTGAATATTGATTTATCTGCTGAAAGAAACTGTCCAAAGATAATTCAAAATACCCCCCAATGCACTAAATATCCATTATGTGCTCTGTTCTTTTTTTTTCTTTTCTTATTTGTATTCTCACAGACCACGTTTGTAGGGAACATATGCCAGGAACCGAAAGCTGCAACTTTAAGATTGTAACTTTTTGGTTTACACTAGGCACTGCAAAAGGAAGAATGAAAAATCAGTGGTATAGTGCACTCTCACCTTCAATACTATGTTCCATTTTGTTCAACTTGACATGGCAGTGATAGAAAAGTCTTGAGGAAAGAAATTAAAATGACTAAGGTTTCCAGATGAGAAGAGATTAAAAACCGTGGAACTATTTAAGCCTCAGTTACCCTAGTCCTTACTTTCATTTGTAATTTGCCTGGCTCATGAAAGGTTAAACAGAGCTAGCTGAGGCTTGGATTACTGACACTGTTTATCTGCAGATTCATTTCCAGGGTATATACATGTCTACTGGGTGTCTACATGTCCACTCTTCCCTTGATGAAGTGAAGTAACTGGCGCAAATATATATTTAAGAACAGTAGGACTGTGTCTCTAATCTGGGGATCGTGAGGAGAGATTAAGAGAAAATGTTTTCTTTTAGATTAAAAATTACTTGGGAAAGGTATATTATCATGATATATGTGTACAATGCCTAGTAGGGTGTGTTCTAATGCTTCCAAAATATAAATGTGAAATAAGAAAAAAGACAGAGCTGGCAGAAATTTATAAGTGACATAGAAAAAAAAAAAAAAACAAAACCAAAACCAAAGACAAAAACAAAAACAAAACAAAACAAAAAAACAGAAACAAAGACAAAAACAGGCAAAAACCAAATACAAAAACAAAGACAAAAACAAACAACAAAACCAAAACCAAACACAAACACAAAACCAAACAAAAACAATGAAACATAACAACCCACACACAAAAAAAACCCAAACAAACAAACAAAAAAAAACACAAAAAAACCCCATGACAACAACAGCCAAACCAAACCAAACAAACAAAAAAAATTCAAAACACAAAAACCACGTTAGGCATGGTGTTAATTTAGTTCTGTCTTAATTATACTATTAGGGTAAATCTCACTATATTATGCATTTACAAACAGTCTTCCAAATGACTTTTTCCTGGAATGCACAGAAAGGATTTATCCAGAAAACACATTCTGTATTTTTGTCATTATTATTATCCCTCTATGTTGGAAGTTCTTACAGGTGTCAGGATAGTTTACTATCTTCCTTCAGTTTTTAAGGCAAAGGTGATTTTGGGAACTGGATAGAATCATAGAATGTCCTGAGCTGGGAGGGACCCACAAGGATCATCCAGTCCAACTCCTGTTTCTGCACAGGACAACCCCACAGTTCACACCATGTGTCTGAGGACATTGCCAGTCTCTTCTTGAACACTGTCAGGCTTGGGACTGTGACACCTCCCTGGGGATCCCATTCCAGTGTCCAGCACCCTCTGGGTGAAGAACCTTTCCTAATGTCCAATCTAAACCTCTCTGGCACATCTTCCTGATATTCCCTCAGGTTCCACCATTGGTCACCAGAGAGAAGAGATCAGCACCTGCCCTTCCTCTTCCCATTGTGAGAAAACTATAGACCACTATAAGGTCGCTAATCTCAGTTTCCTCTTCTCCAGGCTGAGATAACTGGTGGTTAGATACAGGAATTTTCAGCACACATTTTGACCCTGTTCCAGGGTTATGGTACTCATATCAATTAAATAAATTATTGTTTAAAATAATGTTCCATGTCACTGATTGGCAAGTCCAAGATGTTAGGTAGCTCTCAAGAGAGAGGTATAATGAAATGATTAATGGTCAAAATAACCAGAGAACTAGTAATAAATCATAAAAAATCCAAAGACATCAACAAAAAAGATGTTGATGTTCAGCTCTGACCAAGTGCACCTAGAAAGTCAGTGTCCAAAGCTATAATTACCCTTTTGGTAAAATGGATAGTTTATGCTTCCACCAGAAATATGCAGATAAAAGAAGAACATCAAAATTGATAACTGCTCAGATTTTTCAGAAATATTCATCATTTTTTAGGAAAAGAAAATGTTACCATCTGACCTCTGTGGGCAGAGATCAAACACAGAGCTGAAATGCTGTGGTTTGTTACCATTCATCACAGAGCAAAGGTAACCTCACTAAGGACTTGACTCTTAGCCTTTTATAAACAACATATGGGGAACTTTAGGGTTTTTTTTGAAAACCAAAACAGAGCAAAACAACACCAGAAAAACCTTAACAAACAAACAAACAAACAAAACAACAGAAACTTTCCCGAATGAAATAGGTTTAAGTTAATATATATAAATATATATATATTTGTGTTTGCAGAAGATTATGATCACTCATTCAATCTGAGGCTCAGGTAAAAAATGTTAATGTCATCAGATGTTGTTATTTGATCCTGAAGCTGATATTTTACATACCTAAATTGAAAATGAGGTGTTCTGAAAGCAGGCAATGGCTGCTGAGTTCTTCTAAGGTCTGGCTCTGAGCACCGTAGAAAAATCCCCCGTGTACAGGTATTGCTGGTGTTTCACATCTGTGGTGTATAATGTCATGGGAGTGCCTTTGTCATTCTGCATTAATGGTGCCTGTCAGACAAAGAACACTAATTCCTTACAGTCTGACTTGTGACCTGGCACATGTATCTTAGAGATTGCACCTTTGCTAATACCTGAGTTTGTCTGTGTACATTCTAAACAGGGTTTTTAAAATCTGCAATGAAAAGATTTTTACAGGAGTTTGGCATGCGGTTCCTGTTGCTAATTCAGTCTTTCAGACTCAAAAATCATCTTTCTTGCATGATAAGATAGGGGGGAAAAAAACAAAAAAAAACAAAAAAAACAAGGAAAAAGAACTCTCCTGGGAATCTAGTCAGCTATCTACTACATAATTTTTCTTCCCTTCAGTAATCCAAAAATCCAGATTTTAATATCTGCTAATGGGCTAAGAACATGGCAGCCTTCATCTTTGTCATGTCCTGAGCAGTCACTGTTTGATAAATCACTGGAAAAAGCCCTTAGGTGTTATTGAGGCCAATGGGATAAAAATGTATGTTTAAATGTGTTTCCACTCTGTGAAGCTGGATGGGGACCTACCCGTATCTCCTACAGGTCCCTGCTGCAGACTTGACGGGTAAGGGAAAAGGTCCCTGCCCAGAACTTTCTACAGACAAGCACGAAAGAGAAAGGGCTGACATCACTGAATCTCTAATCCCTACCAATACAGCCTAATGCACATGAAAAACTCTCAATAGCACATTATCAAACAATAGGAGAAAAAATATGTATGTGTATATATATCTATATATATGCATTTAAGTTTAAGTAGTGTTCCCTAAGAACAATCCTGTTCACAAAGAGAAAAAAATAATACTTTAATGCTGAAGAACTTTTTAAAGGAAGCTTAAAGAGATGCTATAAAAGGTCTTTTTACCAAGAATTTCTCATTATCAAACTCTCAGAGAACAATGAAAAAGAAATTTTAAATGTGAACAATGCAAACTATGCAAATGGAGAAAGAAAAGCGAGAAAGCTCATGTAAAACCACACAAAACAGATGAAAATTCAACTTCTTATTTTGAGAAATCAATAAGCTAAGACATTTTGAAATAAGAATATTTTTCCCTTAGTAATTTTACCAAAAAATGTTCATCAGTTTTTCAACAATAAGAAAATGAAGTAGTCATTTGGTCATCTTAAGTTTCACTTCTTCAATTTCTTCTGCCATACTGGTTTCTATTTGTCAGAACTTGTGTATTCCTCCCAGTCTGAATTTCTTAGGTCTGTAACTGTCACTGAATCTTACTCAGCTCCTTTTTTCTTCTATTAGTAACTCAACATCTTCCTTTAAACCACAGTAAATTGATGCAATTATTCCACAACTTCGTGCTATGTTCATTTTATGATTCTTAATAGATGATTAGATGAATAAATTTGTAGATGATCATAAACATTCAGAACAAAATTTTAGCAAAAGATATTAGCTATTGCACACAGGAATCTCTAGTTTTCAAATTTAAATACAGTTTCCAATTTATTTTAAAATTGTGTTTAAAACGAAGTGTTTGTGCTGATCTTAGAACCTGGTTTATCAAATAAATCAGAAGTTTAAGTAAATTGTTCAGAAGCTTTGTAAAACTCTTTATCTAGAAATTGTCTAAGTGCTATTTTTGGTTGGTTGGTTGTTTTATTTTGTTTTATTTTGTTTTGTTTTGTTTTATTTGTTTTGTTTTCTCTAAGAAGGAAAAGAAATAAAAGGAAAAAATATAAACAAACTAAAAAGTTTTTCTTATTTACAACTGAATCCTTCACCGAGATGTACTCTTTACTACTGATGTTAAACCACATGATCCAGTCTTAACCAGACCAATGTCAGAGACAGCACCATCTTTTTTCCCCTGACATTATAAGGTCATAAACTGTTTTAGTCAGCTAAAGATCCCAATCCTCCTACAGTAGATCTTAAGCAATCAGTTTTAAATGTGTCACGTCAAATTGTCCTTTTGCTACATTAACTTTAAACTAGAATGAATTACTCTATTTATACTTGTCCTGGTCTGATCTAATTTTACCAGTCTCCCTATGTATTATTACCTTTGAACATCATCTGGTCTCTTCAGTGATTACCCATTAGTACCTATGAACATGAGATAACTCCTTCTTCCACATGAAGGCCAATGAAATATGTGTCACAAAGGATAATTTGGTGTGCCTAAATTCTATCAAATGCACATGAAATTCGCCTTGTAACATGATTTAAAGCAAACAACTGACTTTGTTGGCTTTGTAACACCTAACATTGTTAAATGTGTTTATGACCAACATGAAACTCTAACTCTGTGCAGGAAACCCAACTCTCATTCTGATCCCGTACACTGTCTGCTAGAAAATTAGAGTCCCAGGAAACCCCCACTTCAAAGACAAATGTTGTATTTTGTCTCATAGAGAAGGAAACTAGTCAGAGACCTAGTCCATTTTTACTGACCTTGTCCAGTCTTTTGGTCATGGATAGTGAAAAACAACGGAAAAATGGGCATTTTCATCCTTTCTTTTATAAAGTGGTACTGAATTGCATAATATTCCATTACTATTATTTTTTTTCTTTTTTCTTTTTTTTTTTTCTTATATTTAGACTTCAAAAGTTCTAACATGGTGTTGTTATAGAATCAGAAAAATCAGATAGAACTTTGGAAAAGAACCCAGCAATTTATCTGGGACAACCTTCTCCTCAATGTAAGGGCAACTTGCAAGTCAACTTGGTCCATGTAGAGTTCATTCCAGACAGGTTTTGAAACTTTCATGTTATCCTCTATCCAAACTGTGTATGTTTATGCTTTCCCCCCCTCTCTGGTTTGTTCTGCATTCTATAAAAGATTTGGGAGTCCTTATTTTGGACATCACCAATTAATAAGAACCTAAGGTAAAACATGAAGACTATCCAATTCCTACCCTTGATAAAATTTTTTTTTAAGATAAAATTCAAAGAACTGCTGGTATCTTTACTAGAACTCTACTCAGAAGCCATTTGTTTTTTTTAATTACTTCAGTATTAAACCTCCAAGTGCAGTTCTTAATTTTTCAGTATTTTTTCCAAAATATCTTGTGACAGAATAACATGCACAATGTAATGAGTTTGCCTCAGCCATAAAGTTTATTGACTTAGACTTTTATCTCAAAACATTGATATTTATGTAAGTAGATCGATGGATCACAGATGTTCACAGATGACCTAGCCAGTGGCATTATCCAATATAAAACAGAAATACTTTTCATCAGCTCACAGCTTCTGCAAATTTGCATCTCTTCAGTTCTTTCATTTTTGTCAAAGTGCCTGAAATATTTATGTGCACAGCAGAAAAAACACTAAGAGATGAAATAGTATAGCAGAGTTAGGTTAAAAATCTTTGAGGTCTGTCAAAGATGCATTGGAGTAGTCTGCCTAGGAAGGCTGTGGATTCTTCAGCCTTACAAGCACTGAGGCTATTAGAAAAATGTAGACTGGCAGAAAACTAGATAGCATGAACACTCAATCTTATTGCAGAACTGACCCATGGAGAAGATGTCCTCCTGAGAATACTAGCAGTTTTAATTTTTGTGAAGAAGTTAATGTTTCCTATGTTTTATCAATGGAAAATATTGTCTGGTGTTTTTTCAGTAAATATGAACACTGTAGTCATGATGCTAACAATGCTATTAGAAACACTTAATCATTCTTTTATCAGTTCTGAACTTAGGCTTAGATATAATAAAAGATGAAAGATATTCACACAAGCTATTTTTATCCCCTAGAGAGTTTGGTGGCTTATTATAATCAGAGACAGTTATTTGCAAAGGTGATTCACACAGACTATCCTATATTACTGCTGGAAACTACCCTTAAAGTTTCCAAAAGATTCTTTGTTGAATGAAGAACATCTGAAGTAGATGTGTGATGTCTGGGAGGTTCTTTAGTGACTACGAAGGGCCAGATAGGAACACTTCAGACTTCACTAAACCATTTTATTATTGAAGACTGGGATGAAATCTTTTTCCCAGCTCTATTTTTAGCCTTTGGTAAATCACGGAAGTTCAGATACACAGAATAAGTAGGAAATTTATGTACAAAAAAAAAAGAAAAATGTCTAAAAAGGTCAGACATATCTTGATTGATTAGAATAAGTTTGAATGGCAATGAGATTCTTATTTTATCCACATCCATCAGCATTGAGAAAATCATGTCAATGTTTAACTAGTCTTCCAATAATTGTGGTTGAAAATCCAGGGAATTTATACAATAATGATAATATTAAATGCTTTACCTTCTGTAGATGCATTTTTGTTTGTTTTGTTAGTTAGTTTGTTTGTTTGTTTTTTATTCCAGTTCACTCCTGAGTTCAGAAGACTGATCCTTTCTTCAAAATAATTATTCACCAGTGCCATCAGAGAAAATAATAACAACAAAAAAACAACACCAAACCAAACACCTTTTAACTAAGTTTTCTTGTTTTAGCATTAATATCCATAATTGTAGAGCATAAAGGATTTACCCTAACAAGTCACTGAAAATGGAAGGGAGAGGAGGAACAGTATCTTCATTATGTTAGTGATATATTAGTTGCAAAAGCATTGAATGACTCACTGTACTTCAGAATGTTGGCAAAGAATTTTATTTTTAAGCCTTGGACAATTTAAATTTATAGGAATTTGAAAGAGTAAAAATCATCAATTTCCTACTCTGTCTGAAGGAGTCCTTTCCAATTGTCTTTTTCAGAGAAACAGACATTTTAATATGGTAATTAGCTAGTTAACTGAGAAGCAAATATTCTTGTGATCACTCAGGCTAACAGTGAAAGCAAGCAAGAACAAATCTGTACTCTAATGGCTGCAGATGGTAATATTCTCATCTCTTCTGCATTGTAAATTCTTCTACTAATACCCTTATATGTCCATTTTAGACTTGGGAATTTTCTCATGTTACTCCAAATTTCCCACTGGTGTTAGTAATTAAAAGTCTCCAGAGAAGACTAAAGTTAGTCTGAGCTTTTGTTCTGTCTCTGAGTTTCATAATTTTAACTTGCCATCTTCACTTTTTTTTTTTTTTAATGCAAGTCCCAATGCCATATGCAGTGTTGCTATTTTTGCTTTTGGTGAAGCAAGGGCAGAAGGATATCTCATTTATACCCTGGGTGTCAACACTATCACAGAAGCACAGAGGCACAGAGTCACACACAGAATCACACACAGAATCACAGAATAGTTGGGGTTGGAAGAGATCTCTGGAGAACATCCAGTCCAATCCACCTGCTAAAGCAAGTTCACCCACAGCAGGTTACACAGAATCGTGTCCAGGAGGTTTTTGAATGTCACCAGAGAAGGTGACTCCACAACCTCTCTGGGTAACCTGTTCCAGTGCTCTGCCACCCTCAAAGCGAAGAAGCTTCTCCTCATATTCAGATGGAACTTCTTGTGTTTCAGGTTGTACCTGTTGCTCCTCACCCTGTCATTGGCCACATCTGCTTGACGCCCACTCTTGAGTTATTTATAAGCATTGAGAAGATCCCTTTGCACCCTTCCCTTCTTCAGCTGAACGGATCCATCTCTCTCAGCCTTTCCTCATGATAAAAACACTCCATCCCCCAACCATCTTTGTAGCCCTCTGCTGGAGTCTTTCCCAGTTCCTTGTCTTTCTTAGACTGGGGAGCCCAGAACTGGACACAGAACACCAGATGAGGCCTCATTAGGGCAGAGTTGAGGGGGGAGGAATAATCTCCCTCGACCTGCTGGTCATGCTCTTCCTAATGCAATCAAGGATATAATTCACATTCTTGGTCACAAGAGTACATTGTTAACTCATGGTCAACCTGTTGTCCTTCAGGACTCCCAGGACTCTGCAATGCTGCTTTCCAGCAGGTCAGCCCCTAACCTGTACTGGTACTTGGGGTTGTTCCTCCCCAGGTGAAGAACCCTACATTTGCCCTTCTTGAATTTCATCAGTTTCTTCTCTGCTCAGTCCTCCAGCCTGTCCAGGTCTCGCCAAAGGGCAGCACAGCCAATTGGTGTATCAACCCTTCCTCCCATCAGAAAACTTGCTGAGTGTGCACTTAATCTCTTCATCTAGGTCATTGATGAACAGGTTAAACAAGAGTGGACCCAGTATTGACCCCTTGGGAACACCAGCAGCTACAGGCCTTCAACCAGACTCTGTGCTGCTGCTCTCAGCTCTGCCATCCATCCAATTCCTGATCCATCACACTGTGCGTTCATTCAACCCACACTTCCCGTGCTTTCTTATGAGGATATTGTGAGAGACAGTGTCAAAAGCCTTGCTGAAATCAAGGTACACAACATCCACTGCTCTCTTCTCATCTACCCAGCCAGTCATACCATCACAGAAGGCTATCAGATTGGTCAAACATAATTTGTCCTTGTGGAATCCTTGTTGACTACTCCTGATAACTTTCTTTCCTCCACATGCTTGGAAATGACGTCCAGAATGAGCTTGTCCATCACCTTTCCAGGGGTGGAGGTGAGACTACTGGCCTGTAGTTTCCTGGGTCATCCTTCTTGCCCTTTTTGAAGACTGGAGTGACATCTGCTTTCCTCCAGGCCTCAGGCACCTCTCCTGTTCTCCATGGCCATTCAAGGATGACAGAGACCAGTTTAGCAATAACATCTGCCAGCTCTCTCAGCATTCATGGATGCATGCCATTGGGGCTCATGGAATTGTGGGTGTCCAGTTTGCCTAAACAATCTTTCACATCATCCTCCTTGGCCCAGGGAAAGTTTTTCTTTCTCCAGACTTTCTCTCTTACCTCCAGGGTCTGGGATTCCTGAGGACTGGCCTTAGCAGTAAAAACTGAAGCAAAGCGGTATTCAGTAACTCCACCTTCTATCTATCCTACATCACCAGGGCACACACCTAATTCAGCAGCAGGCCTACATTTTCCTTAGTCTTACTTCTGCTACTAATATATTTGAAAAAGCCCTTCTTGTTGTCCTTGGCATCTCATACCAGATCTAATTCCAAGTGGACATTAGCCTTCCTCACCACAGCCCTCCATACTCTAATAATATTCTTATATTCTTCTCAAGTGGCAAGTCACACTTGAAAGCAGCAACCTGGAGCACAGAAGCTACAGATGCTTCTATGGGACAGGTTTCTTAGCTTTTCAGTGTGGGGTCAATTATAGTAGCAATTGCATCACAGATTTAGCCAAAATCCTACTTTTGGCATTGAAACAAATCCCCTACTGAAAGCCATTACAGGCAGCTAGATTTCGGTTCCAAAAAAAATCCAGTATAATTTGGGTGAAGTTAGGATGCAAGCTCAATATAGCATGAAAAATATCACACATGAACTCTATGACAGGACAATGTATTATCTGCTGTGATCTGCTCAACACGTCTCCTCATCATTTTTAGTGCATGCCCTAGTGTGGCTGAAATGCTTTACTCCCACTTTTCAGGAGCAAACCTAATTCTCCAAAGGAAGAGAAGGGATTGTTAAAGGAATTGTGTCATGAGTAAAATACTACCAGTCAGAAGAAGCATGGCTTTGGGTCAAGGGAAAGACAAATCTGCAGCTCTCTCAAGGAAAAGTTGGAAGAGACTCAGCTTCACGAAGTATAATCCTTCTACCACTTCTCTGGCCTATAGAGCAAACATATATATGATGGAATCACAAATGGCTCAGGCCAAGTACTCTCTACAGTTTGGGGTATATTTGAAGATGGCAGACAGAAAAGAATTGAGACTGAAATTGTCATCACAGCTCCCGAGAAGAAAGGAAAGGCACAACATGTGACTGTACTCCCTGTTTTTAATTGTTTAAGGACTGAAAGCAATTAGGAGAATCAACTGACTCAATGAAAGCCTAATGAAACTTCTAGTGAGTGGCAAGAAAATCACAGTGGTTTTAATATTTGTCTCCTGTTTTCACGTGAGGATCATCCAGGAATACCAATATTTACACAAGGTTGATCAAGAAGAAATTCAGACTAGATCTGAACAGAAATGTTAACTCTCACACTTTGAAGGATTCTTAGCAGCTTGAAAGGCTACTGTATGTCAGCTTCTGCTCATCTGAGTCTGCCAGGGCCTTTTAGCTGTGTCCTTACTCCTTTTCATGCGCTAACACAGGTGTTTATGTACACCAAGAAGGCTCTGGGAGGAGGAAACAAATCAAAACAAAACAAAACAGCTTTTTTGGTTTTTTTTTCAGTGTTCTTAGTTTAATGTTGAAAAAAACTCTTTGCATCCAAGTTGACTTTGCCCACCTAAGCAGCTTGCTGTTACCAACATGTAAGCCTCCTGTTCTTTTCCCCTTTTCCA
The DNA here is from genome assembly GCF_037038585.1 of Patagioenas fasciata. NCBI lineage: Eukaryota > Metazoa > Chordata > Aves > Columbiformes > Columbidae > Patagioenas > Patagioenas fasciata. The sequence goes on along the minus strand of NC_092560.1, from coordinate 79,667,091 downwards.
CTGATGCAGATAAGCAGCCCTGTACTGGTCATTCCAACACGAGTTTGTTGGGCATAATTCAGCTCACCAACTCAGCAAAAAATGAAGGAATCAAAATAATAATTAACAAAATGCAGATAATTTTGGCTTGCTTAGGTAATTGTACTAGCTCATAACAGTTGGGAGAACATACTCTACACAGATTGAGGGAAGGGACAGAATCATACCAGTATTAGTTAGAAAACACAAATAGTTGTTCTCCCTTCAGTACTGTAATTCTTTTATGTGCCTTTTCACCAGGATTATTCTTGTGATTTACCTTTCCTACGTTTTCACTTAATGGTATAGAAATATTGAGGGTGTGGAGAGGAGTACGGCAAGTGATGAGAAAAGAAAGAAACTCATCAGTTTGACGATAGACTTTGATTAACTGCTAGAATGAACTCAGAATTGTCCCAGAGACCATGGAACTACCATCAGTGGAGAAGGCTACAGTTTGAGTTACGCCAGACCTATTGGAGACCAAGGCCTTAATTATAAACCAAAGCATGCCCTGTGTCTACTGTTGCAGAACAGAGGAACCTGTATGCTCAAGTACTTGTATTATGGTTCAGAGGGCTACCATGCAAAGTTCCTCCAAAGAGAATTTCAAAACTGATATGTAATGTAGTATTTTCATGTCTTTTTTTTTTTTTTTCCTTCTGGAAAGAGTCCTTCTGTCTATCATATGTCCAAGCCCCTTAAGTGATGTGCAATTGCCACTGAAGCAGAAACACACCATGTTGCTTCCTGTCTTAGCTTATAAAATCTTGGGCGGAGCTGCCCAAGCACTGAGCAGCTCCGTGACCTCTCCTTGTCATGGATTGGCTATACCTACATAATGCTTCCCAAATAAGCACCTTCTCTACAGCAGGCAGAAATGGATCATCAAGAAAGATTAAAAGCATGGTCAGAGAAAAGTGACTTTCTTTCACCTCAGCCAAGGTTTCAGCTGCTCTTAAACCCCTAATTGCCGGGCCTTCACACTCCACTTCCTAGACTAAAGCGTGTTGCTGGCTCTTTATTTATCTCCCTCTAGCAGTCTTCCATAGAAAACACAGCAGTTCTTTTTTTTATGAAGCAAGAACATTTGGTTGCACTGAGCATGTATTTTATCCTGTATCTCTGTTACAGCAAGCAGAAGCTAAATGGGTGATTAGGGATGAACAAATCTCAGGAGATTCAGAAGTGTATTTCTGACAGGCACTTGGGACTGCTGTTGTTTGTATATTATGCAACTACACCAGTGAAGTCTCTTATATGTTCATCTTTTCAACTGCAGTGTCCCATATGAAGACAATAACCCAAATTAATTTATAAGAAAGTTTCTCTAACTTTCTTCTGCTTGTCTGAAAGTCCTTGGGTTCCCTAAGTGTTAAATTAGAATGGGTTTGTTTAGGTAGAAGCACATTTCTTAGGACTCAGCATTTAAATTGAGAGATCTGAGGTTCACTGTACTGTGACATGAGAAAAATTAGACTGCGTTGGGTTTTATGTTTAGATCTGGTGATTTGAATGGTATCACACAGCAATATGTAAGCAAGGCAAGTAAGAAATAGAAAAGCTATCAGATAGAGAAGTTTCTCTTTGAAAAATTATTTCTGTCCCCGAAAAGCTTATATGTTTTTCCAGCTAGAGCTGTCAGTCTAACACTGACTTCTTATATTGGCTCTCTTATACCCAGGGATCAGCATTGTTTTTACATGAATAGACAGGATCCTTTATCTGTCTAAAAGGTGACTGGGCTATGTAAGCTGAAGAAGGGAAAATGTACCATCTTTCTCCTTTTTTACATACCAGAAAAAAATGTGATTGTTGTTAACCATCACTCTAAGAATACAAGCACACCATAGTGGTACAGAAACACAAGTATAGCCATATGATCAATGTACAATCATATTTGCATGACAAATCATCTAAATAAGGTAGCCCTCCTAAGTGCCATGCAAACATGGCTAATTTCCTTCTCGAACTGAGCTGGAACATTCAAATGGTGGGGTATCATGATTTAGTTTATTTTGATGGTTTGAGGTTGTCTGTCTCTCAGGCTCCTCTGAGATGGAGATACTCTGAGTTGTTCCCTTCTCGTTTCCTTCCCAGAAATCAGCCCTGTAAATAGACTGTATTGGTCTCAGGCTGGGGGCTTCATTTAATTTTTCCTGGCTTTACATAACAGTATCTTGTAAAACTGCTACTTCTTTTGGTTAAAACAGAACTAATATAAACCAGCATTTCCTTCTGGTCTTAGGTCTCAGGCTAAATTAAAAAGTAAAGATCCTGCAGACAAAACCAAGAGATTTTAAAATTTACATAAGTAATATTTTCAGAGATCAAAAAAAAAAAAAAGAGTTCATTATGAACTTGGGCCAAAGATTTGAGTGGTTTCTTATTTGATCAGAACCTGTTTGTTTATCCCTAACTTTAACCATATGGGACAGTTTTATAGAGCAAGCTCATAAAATGAAAATGACAGAGCGCACATCTCAATCTGAGTCTGCTTGGGCTGTAAATATCCAGTTATCACGAACTGTGATGCTCTAAACTTTAACTCCTGAGTTAGCATGGTGCTGTGTTCTTGCAAATCATAAAGGTTCAGAATGAAGATACGGAAATGGAGAGCACCTAAACCACACACTGATCGTGCAAATGTCAGCACTGTAAAACAAAGGGTAATATAAAGATGTTCAGCACCTTTAAGAAAGAGGAGAAAAAGGTGAGTAGAGGAGGAGAGGAGAGGAGAGGAGAGGAGAGGAGAGGAGAGGAGAGGAGAGGAGAGGAGAGGAGAGGAGAGGAGAGGAGAGGAGAGGAGAGGAGAGGAGAGGAGAGGAGAGGAGAGGAGAGGAGAGGAGAGGAGAGGAGAGGAGAGGAGAGGAGAGGAGAGGAGAGGAGAGGAGAGGAGAGGAGAGGAGAGGAGAGGAGAGGAGAGGAGAGGAGAGGAGGGAGGGAAGGAGGGAGGGAATGAAGGAGGGAGGGAAGGAGGGAGGGAAGGAAGGAGGGAAGGAAGGAGGGAAGGAGGGAAGGAAGGAGGGAAGGAAGAAAGGAAGGAAGGAGGGAAGGAAGGAGGGAAGGAAGGAGGGAAGGAGGGAAGGAGGGAGGGAAGGAGGGAGGGAAGGAAGGAGGGAATGAAGGAGGGAGGGAAGGAGGGAGGGAAGGAAGGAGGGAAGGAAGGAGGGAAGGAAGGAGGGAAGGAGGGAAGGAAGGAGGGAAGGAAGAAAGGAAGGAAGGAGGGAAGGAAGGAGGGAAGGAAGGAGGGAAGGAGGGAAGGAGGGAGGGAAGGAGGGAGGGAAGGAGGGAGGGAGGGAAGGATGGAAGGAAGGAAGGAAGGAAGGAAGGAAGGAAGGAAGGAAGGAAGGAGGGAAGGAAGGAAGGAGCGAAGGAAGGAAGGAAGGAGGGAAGGAAGGAAGGAAGGAAGGAAGGAAGGAAGGAAGGAAGGAAGGAAGGAGGCAAGGAAGGAAGGAAGGAGGGAGGGAAGGGAGGGAGGAAGAAAGGGAGGGAGGAAGGAAGGGAGGGAGGAAGGGAGGAAGGGAGGGAGGAGGGAGGGAGGAAGGAAGGGAGGGAGGAAGGAAGGGAGGAAGGGAGGAAGGGAGGAAGGGAGGAAGGGAGGAAGGGAGGAAGGGAGGGAGGAAGGGAGGAAGAAAGGGAGGAAGGAAGGGAGGGAGGAAGGAAGGGAGGGAGGAAGGAAGGGAGGAAGGAAGGGAGGAAGGAAGGGAGGAAGGAAGGAAGGAAGGAAGGAAGGAAGGAAGGGAGGAAGGAAGGGAGGAAGGAAGGGAGGAAGGAAGGGAGGAAGGAAGGGAGGGAGGGAGGAAGGAAGGAAGGGAAGGAGGGAGGGAGGAAGGGAGGGAGGGAGGGAGGGAGGAAGGAAGGAAGGAAGGAAGGAAGGAAGGAAGGAAGGAAGGAAGGAAGGAAGGAAGGAAGGAAGGAAGGAAGGAAGGAAGGAAGGAAGGAAGGAAGGAAGGAAGGAAGGAAGGAAGGAAGGAAGGAAGGAAGGAAGGAAGGAAGGAAGGAAGATTTCCTATGAAGTACACAGTTTACAAAAACGTCAAGTCAGACACATACCAGGTGAGGAAACTCAAACCCAAGCAGACAACGTAAGTTGTTCAGGCAGCAGAACAGATCAGTAGCAGAGTAAAGCAAGTCTGGTTTCTGAAATAAATTTGTAATTTAATTTTTCTGCCTTCTCTTACTGACCCTTTCCACAGCTCATAGTTGCAAATCTGTTGTGGCATGGCTGCTCTTACTCTTTTATTGTGTTAACCTTAAGGAAGGAAGAATAAAATCAAACCAATAAAAAAGAAAAAAAAAAAAGGTAAAACCTCCCTCAGTTCTGCTGTTTGGAGGGATGCTAACCCTCTATTCCTTCTTCCAGATGATGCTTATTTAGTCAGTTCAGTGGTGCCATATCAGCTTCAGCTGGTCATCTGACAAAATCTCCCTGAGGTTTATGAACCTCAAAACACTTACATATCTGATTCGGATAGCTTCCAGTGGCTCTGCACCACTGGGGCGCTAATAAGAGTTAAAATTTCACCCTAACTGATGTTATACCTGCTTCCATCAGTGCCTAGTTACACATTAGATTGATTGTAAAGCTTTATTGTTTTATAAGTCTCTGCTTGGTCTGTTACCAAGTCACATTAACAATCTGTTAATGGTTTTCATTATTCCCAAAGCATCCACAATAGGTGTCTACGACCTGGAAACCATCCTTAGAGGAGAGAAGAATAATGGTGATAATTGTGTTGATCTGTTCCTCAAGTGACATTTCTGATGTACTGGTACTGAGATTTCTGAACGTGGCTTCTTTTCCGCAAACAGCGATGGGCCCGTAAACAAAGGGATATTAAGAAAATGTAAAAGCACTCGGTGACAATATGGGGCAGAGAGATTCAGTTCACTCCTGTCAGTGTTTAACTTCAAACAAGGAAAAAGAAAAAGTTAAGAAAAATGCAAGCTTATTTGGAACTGTTTCCTAAAAGTAAACCCTCATCCATCTTTAATGGAAATAGAAAGTATATGGGCTGGCTTCAGTCATTTAAATGTAAATTTGGCAAGTCACTGCAGAACCTATGAGGAAAAATCCTGTCAACAACTTGATAAGACTTCGTGAGCACTGTCCAATCTACAGGTTTTTGGTAAGGAAACTGGTGCTAAATAACGATTAGGAAATCAGCCAGCAACTGCTTCATCAGTGACCTGAAATCTGACATTGATCAAATAATCTCACTTCTCCATTCATTTGTTTCCTACTCATATTTTATTTCACTGAAAAATGAGGGTTTGGTACCAATAATTGTTGCTTCTGATGTATGCAGATTGCAGGAATAAGGATTTGAGGACAATGTCAGTTGATGTTTTCAGGCACATCTGTCCGTGAAAATCAAATAAAACTATACTTCAGTGATTAGAAAGTGTCAAAGAATCCATTCCCTGATTAGTTGTTCTTATAGAAAAGGATTAATTTTTCATCAGTCTCAGAGATGTTACGTAAGCAGATATAATTACTGTAAGCTGAATCACTGATGGAGGGGAGTATATTTAAATATATATAGATATATTTGACACCATTGAATCAAATCCTTCTTTATCTACCTGAAATACTCAGTGTTAAATTATTTGCCTAATAATGAGACTAATGGGACTTGCTACGAATAAACAAGGATTGTCATAGAAAATCTAACCTTATGACAAGGTGAACTAGTAGACAACAAGCAATTTGGATAACTCAGAAAAAAAAAATCAGTTTGGAAGTGTGGGATCCTTTCCCAGCCAGAAAGTTCTCAGATATGTCTGTACAAAATCCATTCACTGTGCTGGGCTATCTGTTCCTGCTCCCCTCTGCTTGAAAACCACCTACCGAAAATGAAAGGAAGATCACCATAGCCTTTAAATAGTCAGACTGGACTTTTGCGCAGGTTGAAAAACATTTCTAAAATGGTTTTAACACACTTTGATTCATGTAGGGTATTTTTGATATCGATGTGTAGAAATCAGGACATTAAACTTTCTGTGAGCCTGCAACCATCTTTCACAGATTGGTGAAGTCAGACCCAAATTACTAGAATGGCCACCCCCCTGCCCCCCCCCCCCAAAAAAAAAATCAAACCCAAGCCCAACAGCAACAACAAAAACACACACAAACAAAACAAAACAAATCCATTAAAAATTGCTTACTTCCTTTGAAAATATGACATGTACAAATTTAAATTTCAAATGAATTTTCCAATACTGTCTGTAATTCTGACAATTTTTCCTCCTGTAAACCTTCCTATTACCATACTGACAGAAATAAGTTGTTTAGACCTTGTGTCTAAGTATGGTTAACAACCAAAAATTATAGGGCTTCTATTACAAAAATCTCTGTTCTGTAGTTTTCCTATATCTCATACTAAAGGACTAATTTTTTTCTGTGTAAGCCACCGGACGTCCCACTACCTAATTGGAGATCCTGGATCTCATGATAAGAGTAGAGAACTGAAAAATAATTGGCTATTGCAATACTCATCTTTGAAGTTCCTAAATCCAATTTTGCATTCACACTGCCCTGGACTGGTTTCTTCACAGTAGGAATTACTATTTTTAAAGTCTTATTGATTATTTTTTAATGATTTTGAACAGGTTTGAAGAGGCTTAACTTCTGTTTATAAGTACTGACGTCAGCCATTTGAACTAGTCTGAAAAGGCCAGACCTAAAGCTGAAGTATCCCCAGATGCACAGTATACATGGCTGTATATATATGGCCCTGATTACTCATCTTCTTGTATCTACTAAGTTACATTAAAGTATGAAAGCATGAAATACTATTAAATTACAGTGGCAGGAGTGTAAAAACCAATACAAAGCAGTGATGAACAGAGAATCAAGCACATAGTTTTTTACAATTATTCACAGTTTTATACATGATAATAATTTGTTCAATAGATTTGTAACTCTTAATACACAGAAGATTTTTTTAAAGAAACTTTCCCAAAAGATTAACATGTTTAATTCTTGAAACTGTAGTGAAAGTATCAATTTACAGTGAAGTTCAGTATTGTTCTGGGTGTCTCAGGGTACATTTACCTAAATCCTTGAGTTTTAGCGGGCTATATGGCAATAAGTAGAAAATAAAACACCTGCTGAACAAGCAAGAAGGTTTCTTCTTTTAATGATGAGGTGATAGCTCTGAATCTTCCTATTTTTCTTTTCATAAAGCACTTAAATGATGCTGTATATTTATTCCACTGCTGTTAAGAAAAAAAGACAGGAAATGAAGAAATCTTGCAACATAAAAGAAAGAAACAAAATATAATCTTTTACTTCGAATTTGTTTGGCAGTAGCTTATAAAATCTCTGGGTTATGTGAAGCTTTTAATCCATCACCCAGAGCTGAATCTTTTCATTGAAAACACATTTTATTGAATTGCATTTAAATTATTTAGCCATTTTTATAGACATAAGGTGATCAAATACATAATGTATTTTGATGCTCCCCAAAATGTCCCTGATGTGTGCTAGCTTTTGCTAATTAAATTCAGATTGCTCCTAGAGGAGAAGGAGAAAAAAAAAAAAAAAAAAGGAAAAAATAAATAGCCTGATGCACTTTTTAATGTTTCATTTATTTGTTTCTCCTTCTACGTTTTTCCTTCATTTTTCTCTTTCTTTCCTTCCTTCTTTCTCTCTTTATTTCTTTCCTCTTTCTTTACTTCTTTCTTTCTTCTTCACAGGAAAAATAAAGGTCAGCTGTTAATTAGTGTCTTTTTGAAAGTATCCATTAATATTACATAAATTACTGTCTCAAAATCCAATTAGAATCCTGGGCCATATTGAAACTAAATACATCATTTAATTTTCAGGGCACAATATGAAATGAGGTCTAGAGAAGAAATCAATACTGGTTCAGTAAGGAAATATCAAGAGGGTCTGTGTGTATGTGTGTTCGTGTAACATAGTAATCTGAGCTTTACGAAAACCTGGGTATATTAATGTGCATTTAAACATGCAGGAAAGTCGACTTTAAAGCAGTAGGAAAATACTTGTCTCTCCACCTGTCTGTATTTTTTGATTTGTGAGGTTTTTCACTCCTTCTGCTCTCTTCCCCCTGACATGCATTGCTTGTATTCTCTTTCAGATATGTTAACTACTTATTCCAACTCAAGAGAGGTGAATATTGAAAACTGTTGATTAAAAGAGGCCATGACCATAAAATCAGATTTTTGAAGTGGAAAACTATGGATAGGAAGAAAATATTTATGAGCATTTTGTTTATTTTTTGGTGTTGATTTTTTATTCTAAGTGGAGGTTATATAATTTAACCATGAACAACTAAATGAAGCAGTGTATAGGACTGTGCTTCACTTTTCTTTGAATAGTGCCAATACATATGTTTCTTGAGTATCTGTGAAGAGACAGTTGTGTCAGGTGGCTTAATAACTCTTAGGTTTGTAGGACATTTAGAGAGCCAGTGTGAGGCATTTCTTCTAGCAATAAGTGTCCTTCTCTGTATCGTAATGAACTCTAATTGATCGATATGACATGGAAATGTGTTTTTGTTATTATTAGCTTCTCCTGCAGGAGGATAAAAGGAGTGCAAGTACTTCTACAGAGACCATTAGATAAATGGACTAGAAGTAGTAGCTGTTATATTAAATGGGTAACTCCAGAGCTTGAAAAGTCAAGTTTGTAGGCAACTAAATTTGGTAGATGGCATCACACCCACTTAGACAGCAAAAAGGACCTGGAAAACAAATGGTTCAGAAACAAGTTGCATTAGCAGATCAAGCAGCTACTGACAGATATGTAGAGAGATGGAAAAGGAGGTACCAAGGAACAAGAGAAAAAGGGTTGAAGAGTTCTGCAAACAGAAATTTCTGCTATTCCTAGAGACTAAAGGTGGAATATGTGAACAATATATCCACAGACTCGCCTGGTCAAACTGAAAACGAGTTTAGAATGTAACTTTGGATAGCTACTGGGCCCCAACATTAACCAAACATAACCTAAAAGAGTTAGTCAAAATAATTATGAAATATAATATAAACACTGGGAGAAGAGCAGAACACTTCTAAGGTTAAAATATTAAAATGTATGGATTAATTTAGCAAAAGAAAATGAACACCAGCAATCTCTTTCAAAAGTGGTACTATGTGTTCCTTAGTAAATTATGATTCAGAAGAAAAGTAATCAGATGAAGACATAAAATAATGTAAGGAAATTTTAGAAATACATTTATGGTTTGGAAATGATGCACTGGTTGGGATGTTGGTCTTGTTTAGTGACTTGCCCTGGAGAGTGGATGTGAATGAGAAGGAGAAAGTGCAAAGCTCTGTTAAGTCCTGTAATCTTAAAAGTCGGCAAATTGTCAGAGGTCAGCTAGATTACTAAGAAATCAATGTACTAAGGAAAAAGAAGTGTGTAAGTAACAAAGAACCCAGAAATTCTGACCCATTTAGCATAAAAACAAAACAGAGGGAACACAGGTAGTATTAATCTCATTGACATCTTCTGCTTTCTCTGTTTGCATAGAGATTGGAAGAGAGGCAACATTTCAATGGACACAGGTTGGAATATTGGAAAGTCTTGTTAGTCTTGTGGGTTTTCCATCTTTGAAGTTTTCAGAACTCAACTGGACAAGGCCCTCACTAAGCTGATTTAGATGGACCTTCTTTAGAGGAGTGGGGCAGTTAGACCAAAGACATCCAGAGGTCCCTTCCAACCTAACTGTTCTAAGATTTTGATGCTCTAATCAGGACAGCAAAAACCACAGCAGTGATAGGATCTTTTACGAGAAACACAAAGAAACACAAACTGCCTTTTTTATTTTTTTTTCTTTTTTTTTTATGAAAAATAATTCTCTCTTAGCTTTGATTGATGAAAACTGACTGCAAGGTTGAAAAACTGGAATTTTAAACTAATTTGTACGACCTATTTATCAAGGGCATAGTTGACAAACAGGGAGAATAAATTTACTTTTTTCCGAATCCACATTTCTGAAGTAAACTGTTTTGGATTACTGTGTATAATGTTATAGTCACGTAAGTTGGAAGGAACTGCTAAAGTATATCTAATCCAACATCATGTTCTAACAGACAAAGCAAAAAGAAGTGGCAGCTGGTATCTCTTACTGACCAAAAACATTTGTGCAAGGAACAGAAATTGTATCAGTTACTTAGTAATGGGAATGGTAGAATTGTCAACAATAATACAACAAAGGAAAAACTTTTCAGTACATAATTCCCTTCTATATTTGAGAAAAGCTGAAAAATGTAGTCACATCATATGATTATATACTGTCAGCTCACTGAAATGGCTGAGAAGCATGTTAAGCCACTGCTACTAAGTCTGAGACACTTATATTAACATATCAGATAGTTTACACCAAAGAATTTTAAAAGTACTGTTTAAGACCATCTCTGAGTTCTCTATATCAGTTTTCACAAAATTTTGGAACAGGGAAGATAATTCAGAGAATGGGATAAAAAAGTGCTGGTATTTTCAAAAGGGAAACCTGAATAACTCTGTATATCTAGGAAAGATTCACTCATTTATTTTATGTAAAGTGTGTCCCACCTAACTAATGTGACATCTTCATTTTGAGAGCAGCATATGTTAAATTAATAAATACAACAGCGCTCTTAAATGTCCATGAGGCATTTGATTTGGGGCTACAGAATATTTGATTAAGTAATTAAAACAGAGTCAAGACCATAAATATATTTTAAAGAATGAACAGATGCATTTTATTGTAAATAGTTTCGTTTGCAGTCAGATCTTATGCCATTTATGTTTATCATGAGCGGCAGAGCTAAAGCCTCAAGACTTCAATTCAAGAAAAGCTGTGTAGCCTCGTGTAGTGTTGAGAACCTCAGGGGTGATCTTATCCATGTGTTTGAATACTTGATGGAAGAATGTAAAGAAGGCAGAGTCTTAGTCCTGTCAGTGGTGCCCAGTGACAGGACAGGAGCCACTGGGCACTAAGTGGAAAAAAAAAAAAAATCCTTCAAACATAAGAAAACCCCCACATTTTATGTCATTCAAGCACTGGAACAGACTGCCCACGTTTCCAGAGAGTGCGTGGAGTCTTCACTGCTGGAAATACTAAAAATCCAGCTGGACAATAACCTAAGAAACTTGTTGTATTTAACTTGGCTTTGAGCAGGGTGGTTAGCCTAGGTGACTTACAGATGTGATTTTAAAACTCAGCTCTTCTATGATTCTGTGATCCTGCAAAGTCTTAATCAAGCTTTAAGATAAAGCAAAGACAGGTCAAGGCTACAGAACTTGATGAGCTAGGCAAAAATTATCTTAATGATTTTAATACACAGCCCAAGATAAAAATTGGCATCAAATTATGAGCAAAGTTGGTCATGCTTCCCTGTCTTTAAAATAAGCAACTCTGAAAAGTATTTGATGATTGTGGTGGCTAACCAATTAAAATAAACGTCAGTACTATTGCATGGACCAGAAGTACAAAGAACCGATATAAGACCTAATCTAGATAAACACGAAGATATTGAAGAGGAGGACAGAGGTCAGAAGATCTTCACATTCAGTAAAATATATGAATAAAACCTTGAAGAAGAATGAGAGAGTCATGTCACATTAATGGTTTTGCCTTACAGATGGGGTCTTTGTTCTGGATTATGTAGTGCCTCATTCCTTTGTTCTGCAGCCTTGTGGGATGGCATATGGCCTTATGTGTTTTATACCAGACATAGTCTATTTAATTTTTTCACAACCAATTAAGTTTCTATCTTAGCTGGTTCAGAGATTATTATATCAGAACTATTAAACTGGTGGGATGTTTTTCTTCCACCTCAGTTTAGCTACTTTTTTTGTTGTTGTTTAAAACAAACACTTGTCTCTGTGGTGCAGCACATACCAATATAGAACAGAATTACAATGTACTTCCAGCCAAAATCAGTTTATTGTCTATTTCAGTAGTTTTCTTATGGTAGCAATTATTCTCTGTAAGCCTGCAAGCAAGCAGCAGAAATCTGAAATCATCAAAGAGTTTTTATCTGTAGCAATTTCAAAAATGGCAGGTAGCTGATAGTTTAGACTTTAGTTCTCTGCAGTAGAGCAGTGTGAGAACTGGAGAATGCCATCTGCCTTCACCAGCTAGTTTTAAATGTTCAGGAATCAGGCTGGTGTTGCAATTGTTCATATACGCTAGTTAAATCAAGCTGACATGGCACAGCAACAAATGAGTTACCCGTAGCAAAAACTGATGTGTGAACTCTATTGCTTTGAGGGTTATGACTGGGTTATATTCTCAAGTCTACCAAGTAGACCTTTTGTATTGTACTCATGCAACTGTCTATTAAACTAGAGGAGCACTCATTTAAACTATATTTAATAGTATCCTCATTTAACACAATATCCTCGGAAGAATGACAGATTTTGTATGCATATAGTAGGAAAATTTCAATAGTTTTATTGCAGTCAAAAAAACTCAAACAAAAAACCCAAACTCATCTTCACCTAAATTCCCAAAACTGGGGTTGAGATTTTTTAATTCATAGCACTATGGTGATTTTTGGATGTGTAACATGAAATGTTCTAGTTTGCCACTATTACATTTCTATCAACGAAGATCAAGTCCCTTTCATGAACATGAGAGGAAAATCAGTTCCCAGATCTTAAAAAAAAAAAAAATGAACTGAAAGTCTAAAAGGAGAAACTTTAGGGTATTCCCACCCCTTGAAAAGGGATGAAACCAGTGCTGTTTTTCTGCCAGGCTGGACAGGGCTCTGAGCAACCTGAACAAGTTGATGATGGACCTGCTCATTGCAAGGGGTTGGACTAGATGTTCTTTGAAGGTGTCTGCCTACCCAAACTATTCTATGATTCTATGCTCACTCTTTCTCTTTCTTCCTTCCTTCCTTCCTTCCTTCCTTTCTTCCTTCCTTCCTTCCTTCCTTCCTTCCTTCCTTCCTTCCTTCCTTCCTTCCTTCCTTCCTTCCTTCCTTCCTTCCTTCCTTCCTTCCTTCCTTCCTTCCTTCCTTCCTTCCTTCCTTCCTTTCTCTCTTTCTCTCTTTCTCTCTTTCTCTCTTTCTCTCTTTCTCTCTTTCTCTCTTTCTCTCTTTCTCTCTTTCTCTCTTTCTCTCTTTCTTTCTCTCTTTCTTTCTCTCTTTCTTTCTCTCTTTCTCTCTTTCTCTCTCTCTTTCTCTCTCTCTTTCTCTCTCTCTTTCTCTCTTTCTCTCTTTCTCTCTTTCTCTCTTTCTCTCTTTCTCTCTTTCTTTCTCTCTTTCTTTCTCTCTTTCTCTCTTTCTTTCTCTCTTTCTCTCTCTCTTTCTCTCTTTCTCTCTTTCTTTCTCTCTTTCTTTCTCTCTTTCTTTCTCTCTTTCTTTCTCTCTTTCTTTCTCTCTTTCTTTCTCTCTTTCTCTCTTTCTTTCTCTCTTTCTCTCTTTCTCTCTTTCTTTCTCTCTTTCTCTCTTTCTCTCTCTCTTTCTCTCTTTCTCTCTTTCTTTCTTTCTTTCCTTCTTTCCTTCTTTCCTTCTTTCCTTCTTTCCTTCTTTCCTTCTTTCTTTCCTTCTTTCTTTCCTTCTTTCTTTCCTTCTTTCTTTCCTTCTTTCTTTCTTTCCTTCTTTCTTTCTTTCCTTCTTTCTTTCTTTCCTTCTTTTTGAATTTTTTTTTAATCAGAAATGCCCCATGATTCAGAAGAAAGGAACTCATGCTGTGCAGTGTTAATCACACCTCTCTATTACAGGACTTGCTCATGTGCTCAACTTTGTACTGCAGCCTAGACCCTCTCTCTGACTGAAACAGATCAACAGAAACACTGGAGTGTTTTGGCCTTCTCTCTTTGCTATGGTCAATAGATGACCTACTGAAAACATTTGGTCATAGTCCCTGACATTTCACAACATTTAGATGTTTGTAACAACTTGATTCCTCCCAGTAGTTGCTCACAAAACAGATTAAATTGAATTTAATGTTGTCATCTAAATTAAGTCGCAAGGATAGAACTAAAATATATAGATGCAAAACTGACAGCCTGCGTAGCCTATGAAAACTACAAGAGAACAGAATTTTGTTTTGTTTTGTTTTGTTTTGTTTAATTCAAACAGTTTCTTTTGAAAGACAATAGCATTTTTGGATTTTTTTTTTTATTTGAATGTTTTCTCATTCTTGTAACAATTTTCAGAGACATACTGTAAATTTTTAATTTTGAACTTCTATTTCAAGAAGAATCTTCTGTTTAAATACCATCTGAACGCAAAGAATACATTTAATATTTAAAAATAGGTAAAGAATACATTTTATATTTAAAAAATAGGTAGTTTAGTTTCAGTTGTTGATCGAAATAGTAAAATAATAGCAAAATTTTGCACTATAAAACCTGTTACTAATTATTTGCAGTTAAAAATATGTTTCCCGTGGAAACTTCTGGTTTTGAGTAAACCTAATATTTTTTGGTTTTGGTTAAGGAACTATTCTGTAGAAAAATTCTCAACTCTGTCCCAAAATTGTGTAGCTCTTTTAGAACTATACAATAACACAAAGAATCTCAACGTGATTTAACAAAATTAGGTGAAAATACTAAAAGTTATTTTGTTATAAAAAGAAAATTACGGAGAATGGATGGAGCAAGCTGAATTGCTCCTGTATTCTGCTGGGGTCTAAAGACAGGAGAAGAGAAGAATCCTGCCTGTTTGATGAAAGGCTCAAGATAATGAAGACCTTACCTGTAGAAGCCATACAAGAACAGAAAGGACACCTTACCTGGAGTGTGTTCCACTTTGGTTATCTGGTGAGACAAAACCATGACATTGCAGAAAGAAAATGTCTTTAGACTAAAGGAATATAAAGAAACATTTCCTCTCTAAAATAACTGCAGTATGTGTGTCTTCAAATTAACAACATATAGAAATGACTAAAGTGCTTTTATTTTAATTTCTTATAACGGAAACATATGGAAATATTCAGTAAAATTCAAAGGCAGCTCATTTAAAACTGATTAAAAAAATATGGAACTCATTTCCACCAAATAAAATTTGGTGCAAACATTTTTATAGGGATAATATAAATATCTGCAGTTATATTAAAGAGTACCACATGGGAGATTTTGAACAAAATACAAACTCTATCTGGCTGAAATAAGTAAAACCTGTCCCTACAGAGACAAAGTTTAGGTATTTCAAAGAAAATGTAAAACTTACTTTCTTAAACCTAATTTTACTTCAAATGCAGAAGCAACACAAGAACTAAGGCCATGTTCACCATTAATTTTGTATATTAATTGCAGGGAGAGAGACAGACCCAGCAGCAAAATATCCACCAAATTTTTACTAGCAATATTTTTCTCAAACATTCTTTTGAACTTTCAGTTCTTTGTTCTGCAACAGCAAAAAGACAGGCTGAACTTTTTTGTATGGTTTCTGTTATTTTCAGTTTCAGATGTGTTAGAATTATAGCTACAAACATTACCTCCTGTCAAGTTTCCTTCAGGAGGAAGTGGCAGCAGAACATTGGGAAGAAGCAACCAGCAGACAAAACACACACACTGAAAACTTTCCTAAACTTTGTTAAATAGCATAAAATCTTGAGTTCACTTTAGTATTTGGAAAATGTTTTTAACCCGGCTCTTGTTTCCTGCTGTTATCCCTATAACCAGAATAAAATGTGATTCCATGGCCCCCTCCAAATATATCTGAAACCCTTCTCACTTTATGATTCATCCAAAACTTCCCTCATTACAATTCTGTTTCCTTTCTTTATACAACACCTTTTATCATACACTGGAGGGTGATGGCTTAAAAGTCGTGCCTAAGGGTTGAATTACTTAGACTCCCTTGAGCCACAGTTTCAAATTCTGACAGGGTTGACTTAATTCCGCCTCCTTTCAAGGGAAAGAAATTGAATTCTGTGCAGGTCATTCTGCGAGAGTCTTTCAGGGAAGAGCAAAATTGCAACTAATATCCAGCCTGCTTTCTGGAAACATTAAAGCTTTCTATCAGAAGGAAGTTTTCCCCACCATCTTTCACTAGTATTTCCTTTTCTGTCACTTCAGTGCTGCAGCTTCACCAGTGCTGTTCACTTAGCAATCACACTTTAGCAGGGGTTCCATACATCTGCTGTGGTTACACAGGGCCAGAGAACATATTGCCCTGAATTCCAGCCCTGCTACACTTATTTGATTTGTTAAGGTCTTACTAACATTCACTATTTCCTAAAATTTTAAGGTGATTTTTATTTTAAAGCTTCAAATGAAGAGACCGAAGACAATAGTTGAAAATCTTACCTTTAATTACAATACTTTCACACTTGCATCTTGAAACTGGGAAGCACACACACATTAAGGGGCCAGGAGTATAATGATAAATAAGGACAGCTTCAAACCTATCATTTTGAAATTGAGTGGTTTTCTGCAGTCTTTCATGGGTTGTAAAAGCTTCAGGCTGGCAGCTCTGTGAAGTGATGACAAGGATGAAATCAGCAGCAGAAGGCAGCACAGGTTGTAAAAGGTGTTGGCATCCTGTAGGAAGAATGGCATCACAGAGCCAGACAGCTTAGAGACCAAAATCAGCGCTTAAACTTGACTTGACATTTCCCACACCTAGACTCTTTTTCCAACTAGTAACAATATTGCCAGTCCTCAAAAATTCAGGCAGAAATTTTCCATGCTGGTAGCCTACGTCAGGCAGATACTGCATGGGTAATAGCAAAATAAATAGTCATATCATTTCCAAAAATAAGATTAGGGGAAAAAAAACAAGGCTTTGCCTACTTGTAAGTAGTACTCTCATAAAAGTGTTTTCTGAGAAACATCATGACCTTTGCTTGTTAGAAAGATTTGAATTTTTCAAAACTATATTTTCAACATTTGTGTGAAAATTTACCTTATTACACTTGATTTGTCAAAACACTCTTTTTCAGAAGTTTAGCAAGCAAGCTAGCAAGCACTAGGGCTTGCTAGCCCCACCAGTTGATAATTGACCTACAAAAAATGTACCTTATCTCATTACAGAATTTCTATTTTCAGGTGTAGAGTTGCCTTATTGCCTGAAACTACTATATATTGTATTTTGGGGCAACAGAGTTGAAGAGGATTTCCCTGGAGTCACTACCTTCAGTGACCACTGATCAGAACTGAAGTCTTTGGTAGGATGCCGGGAAAAGAAGATATAGCCTAAGGAAGACTGAGTGGGGTGAAGTCCAGAGGTTGATTTTAAAAAAAAAATGTAATGGATAACAGAAAAGATACACCATATGTTTATGACTTAGATAATTTGTGACAGACTACTTTTACCTCCCTATAGGAAGAGTGGCAGCTGCCTACACTCTTTTCATATGTTCTGCAACATAATTGAGGGACATGCTTCCCAAGGGGGCAAACAATTGATTTTGGTGGAGATTGCCCTTTCTGCTGACTGAGGTTGAGTCTCTACCATCATCCTTCTGAAGGTCCCGTACCTTTCTCTTATTGCATCTGGCTTAATACACATGAGCATAAAGAAAGTATTTCATGCTCATTGTGAAAGATGATTTCCCCATCAAGAAAATACTGTTTTCTTAGCACATCCTGAAGTCAATTTCTGGCCTCTTCTGTTTCTAGTTATGTCTCATGCTTTACTTAGGTGCATAGAGTCCAGGTGAGTGGGGAGGAAGATGCCTTCACATCATAAGGGTCTATTGTGTGTCCCAATAGCTTGTGCATACTTCTTATTCACAGGACTTGGTCCTTTGTTTAACAAAACTCTCCCAGAGGCATGGAGGGTGAATGTTGGGCTACAGCAGTAGATTGCTTCCCTAGAAAAGACACGTTATTGCATATTTTTCCAGTAAATCTGCAATTATCAATAGATGTGCATGCTTACCTGTGTTTGTGTCAGCTGTTACAGTATTTTAGCTAAACACAATGACTTTGACCCATAGGCCAACATCTTAAAAAATTGTTTCTACTCTGCTGTGACAACTGTGCCCATATATGACGGGTTTTGGTACTTGTTCAAATTTTTTAAATGCAACAGATGTCCTTTTTTGGTGAACATAGGAAATGCAGAAAATAAATAGACTGTTTAATATGATCTGATAATATTTTAAAATACAATTAAATCAGGGTAAAAAAAATCCAGAATAAATATTTAAGAGGTTTGGTAACAGTGGTTTCTTCCCAGCCCAAGCCAAGGAAAAGTTACAAACAACCAATGGCAGTTTCATGGTTCCCAATTCAGAAATGTGTGGCTGTGATCCAGTCTTTAGGTGTGCACATCGCTGCCCTGTGCTAGCTATCCAAAAGCACAAAGATGGAACACTTAAGGTCACAGAGTGTTTCAGTGTTGAGACATGATGTCTCCAAGTCAAAATTCACGAATGTATTCAGGGCATTAAGAAAAGGTCTTCCAATCCATCTCTGCTTCTGGGCAGAAAACATCAGCTTGTATAGCTGCTACAGTAACACCTCTCATCAGGTGTTTTACCTTCTGGGAGGCCATGAGAGGCAAGATATAACTTAAATTGTAAGTAACCAAGACTGTCTCCCAGAGAACGTGAGGATAGCATAGCTGGTTTCAAGCTGGTGTTCAAACTGAGCATTAATTTTTCAGTTAGTGGTCTCATTAATGATATCCAGCTTAAAATTAACTTATTACCATTTTTTGCTCTTAAATTTTGAAATATGAAGAATGTAGAAAGCACAACAAAGCACAAAGCAGAGCACTCTTAGGAAGTAGGGAGAAAGAAGAATGAGCAAGGCACTATGTTACATCGGAAAACTGAAACCTTCCTAAGCATAGAGCTTCAAGTGAGTAATTGACTTTCTCATTATTGTTTTATCTTTCTGATTGACCCTCAATTACAATTACAAGCCAAAAATGGCAACTATGCTACAAGTGGCCTTTCTTCAGTTTCATGTGTACTAACTCACAGTACAGGAATTGTGGGATGGAAAATCAGGACATGATTTGAAGACATTGCAGAGTTTAGCTACCTATGATGCTAAATCATTTTTCTAAAGACTTTTTTTCTAAAGAGCTGTTTATGCCAATCTCAATGTCACCTTACCATATATTTCTTTAATATCAAACATTTTATTATTGTTTCTTGATAGTGTGGACCCAAATGACCATCACTGAGCGGGAAAGCTATCAGTCCTCCAGTGTTAGGAAGTTCATAATTTCCTGTTTACACTATTTTGTTGGTATTTTCCACAGTGCCATCCAGGTAGTGGAAAAAGGAATGTGACAAAATCTTTTTTTTATATTTACAGCTAACTGCTATAATGTCCCTCTGGCACTATAAGTAAAAAGACAGAGGATAATACTTTTTTTCCAGTATTCTAATGAGAACTAAGAATGCCTGCATCCCCTCAGCTAGTTCTTTTAGCCAACAGCTATTGCAATATGCCTACAAGGAGAAACTCGAACAGACAGAGAAGAAACTAAAAGAGGGAAAGGTACATAGAAAATATCTCATCATCATCCAATTTCAATGAAACAATTCGAAGATAACCAGCTTATAAGTGATTGGGGTTATATTGCTTTTAACTACAACCACCTGTTTCTAAAACAGGAAGGAAGGGTTCTTGGCTAAAGCTTGGCTAAAAAAAAATCTACCTACATTTGGATAACTTGTCTCTCTTCCTAGAACTGCTAAAAGCTTCCTGTAGGACCTCATAGCATTCTTATGCTTCCTGGGAGTTATTTTCTTAATCTCTGTGCTGGTTTGACAGAAAATGAGTTCATTTTCCTTCATGCATTTAGAAACCTTAATTTTTTTTTGTGGCTAGCATGGTCATTGTTTGGACTTAGTTTAAGAACAAGAAGACAACACCCCAGGACAGAGTTAATGTTTTTAATTGCTCTAGTCTGAGAGCTGAGGTCTCTGAACTCTCTGGCCACACGTGTGAGTCAGCTGGGAATGGGTGTAGATGGGACAGACCTTGACTGACATTCAGGCTGATCAGTAAGAATATTGCATGCCATTAGCGTCATGCTTATTTAAGGTGAGTCAGGATCTTCCAGCCAGGCTCAAAGCTGGGACCTGTTTAGGAAGCTTCTGTTCAGGAGTTTCTTTATTTTGGCCTTTTGTCATTCTGCCATTTTGCAGAGGCCCCTCTCTCCTTCTCCTTCTCCTTCTCCTTCTCCTTCTCCTTCTCCTTCTCCTTCTCCTTCTCCTTCTCCTTCTCCTTCTCCTTCTCCTTCTCCTTCTCCTTCTCCTTCTCCTTCTCCTTCTCCTTCTCCTTCTCCTTCTCCTTCTCCTTCTCCTTCTCCTTCTCCTTCCCGTTCCCCCGCTCCCTCTCCCTCTCCCTCTCCCTCTCCCTCTCCCTCTCCCTCTCCCTCTCCCTCTCCCTCTCCCTCTCCCTCTCCCTCTCCCTCTCCCTCTCCCTCTCCCTCTCCTTCTCCTTCTCCTCTCTTCACTGTTCAGGACCAGGACACTGCTTCCCGGGACTGACTACTCAGTGCAGATGGAGTTTATGAGGAATTGTATTAAGTGTTTTATATTCTATTTCCATTTTATATATACGTTAGTAATTCTAGCATAATAGTATTGTTTTGTTATTCTATTAAACTTTGTTTATCTCAATCCACAAGTTTCTCCCTTCTTTTTTGATTCTCTCCCTTATTCGGAGGTGGGAGGTGGGAGGAGTGAGTGAGCGGCTATCGTGGCTATATGGCTAGCTCGGGTTAAACCACGACAATCTCTGTCCACTTACATGCCTGTCTTTTGTTAATGACAAAGTCTAAAATACACGACATGTAGAAAAATAATATTTAATAGGACAGTAAAGTGATGGCAAATGTGGTGCACCAATCAGGGCACCAGAATCCAGGGAGGTAGTGGTGTTTATTTAATGGTATAGAAACTACCTCTTATCTTCTGGAATGGAGGTGATTTTGTATCATTGAGGTAGTTTTCTAATGCTAAACTGAGGCGTATATACACTAGCACACAATTGTACTTCTTAGATTATGTTTTATGCTCATTTATACTCCTGAAATGCAACGTATCTAATAGAGAGAAACCATCAAGCCATGACTTGATTCTCATTTCTGACATCTTTGCAGGCCGTAGAGAAGGTCACTTCATTTCTCTCAGCTTTTCTTTTCCTTCTGTGACTTTTCTCATTGACAAAGTTCCCTGGACCAAGGTTTCTCTTTTACAACGGCCTTTCATATTTTCTTTAGTCTCAAACGTCTCTCTAGTTTGATAGATCTTTCAATATGAAGACATTGTACTGAGTAACAGCTGCAGAGCTGTTAGGTTCCTCTATCCTTGACAAGATTTAAAAAATCCTTGCAGGTTCCATAGGGGAGGAATGATGGAAGGAATCATGATTTTATACACTTATTTATTCATTCTTTCATTCACTCACAGATATTACTGACTTTCAGTGTATACCCTAGAGTTCCAACACATGTTCTTAACAGATGTTTTATTATCTGATCTTCTGTTATGTTCATTCAAACTGCCACAACAGTCACCCACCTTTTATATACTTCTATGCCAAACTAAATAAAAAGAAAATAAACTCTTCATAATAATAGTGTTGGGTTATCCTGACTCAGAACTCATTCCCTCCAAGGACAATTATAATGAACTCCTATATTTACAAAATCTATTGTATGAACTTACTAACTTGAGATGCAATGTACTCTGATTTCTGAAGGGTCAGACTTGGATTTTCAGGAAAACAGGGACTACTGTTTCAGAACTCTTGTCTTCCTTTCTGGCCCTAAATAGAAGTAAGACAAGTTGTTTTAAAAGTATGTTTAAATTTAAGTACTTTGGAGTAAACGGTTACTCAGTCTACTTAATGGATCTTACTCTGACAGTCTCCAGAATTTCTTGCG
This sequence comes from Patagioenas fasciata, assembly GCF_037038585.1. Classification (NCBI taxonomy): domain Eukaryota; kingdom Metazoa; phylum Chordata; class Aves; order Columbiformes; family Columbidae; genus Patagioenas; species Patagioenas fasciata. The sequence continues at coordinate 79,645,299 of NC_092560.1, read as the reverse complement.
TGTAACTCATGAATCATCCTTCAGGAGAGGAACCTCGTGATTCAACATGGTGTGGGTTAAACAAGAAGTTTGTCCCCTTGATCTTCTTGTTTCTGATTCAGCCATCCATCTACCAACAATTTTGCCTTGAGATTGTCAGTTATCTGAGCATGCACAGCACTGGAAGGTTACAGTATGAAAACAGAGTTATTTGTAAGTAATTCAAGTTCTCCTTGAATCTTTTTGGTTCTAAAACAGCTTCTAATTTTACATTAAAGTTACTTCATTTATTCATCTAACTATGAAAATGTTTGCTTAAGTGATATTTCTTCATTGACTTAGCAAGTTAATAGCAGAGGAGACAGTCCATTGCTTTATCCATCAAACTACCATTCCCACTTCCTCTCTCTGGCTGCCATTGGAAAAAAGAAAGTTTTTAACACTAGCCATATTTATATTTTTCTTTAACTTAATTTTTATACTTGTGTGCATTGGCTATTACTTATCATATTGCTTAGGGAAATCTAAAATAATCCTGAATCTAGGAACTAGCAACCATGAGATATTCATATCAATATCATCCTTCTTTTTCAGAGTTTGGAAACACGTCTGAGATTTCTTTGAGCTGTTTATACCTCTTTTTACAATATTTATACATTTTATTATCTATAATAACATTTACCATCTAAAATATTTACCTTTTTAATATATTTACAATAGCACACAAAACTTACTTTTAGCCAAGAGACAAAAATTATTTCTATCTGAATCGTCAAATACGAAATAGAATCATGAGGGTACCAAAATATCAAAGAAAAAAACAATGAGGAGTGTCATAAAAATTTAAAATTGTATGGTTTTGGAAAAGGGTTAATAAAAAAATAATAAATTATACATTAAAAATTTTCAATACAAATATATTATAGTCTGTCAGAACATTTGTCAGTGGAGAAATTGTTTTTTTAGCCTAGACTTTTTTGCCTATGTATTCTTGTTTTCTGTATAAGTTATATTGTTTTTTATTTTGTACTTAAAAAAGAAAAATACTAGAAGATTTTTTTTTCTTAAACATCAATGGGAGATATATATAAGAATTGTCAATATTCATTTATGATACCTAATAACTTGATTTCCCTAGATCAATTTTATTTGATATTTGACATACATTTTGGTAGCCCATGTTCACAGTCTCTTATAGAAAAGGACAAATTTCTCATGAAAGTCATGAACTACGATAAACACCCTTTGTAACAGGTATTTTACTAAATTCAAGAGCTTATATTTGCAATGTCCATAACTCCCAAATGCCCATAAGATACATTAAGTTTTCCAAAAGACAGACTAGATGACAACCTTTTTGACAAGTCAAACAAGAATCAGAGTTTCAAGCTGTGGTCAAGTAATTTCCATTTCCATTTCTGAATGTTCAAAGACACTTAAGTCAGGAGAAACTGAGAAAAAGCTGTACAGCTTCTACACAGTTCTGAGTCAACATCTTGCCAACTCTTGAAATATAAAATTTGAGGTAAGCCAGGAAGATGGCTATATTGATCCTATATGATGCTAAAAGATGATCATGTATATACACCTTATGCATATACATGTATACACATGTATATATGATGTATATACATATATATATGATTATGTATATTCAAAACCTCTGTGCGCTCATGATTTCTATTAAATAAAACGTGTGTAGAATCCCAGAAATAAATTCTTCCCCAGGACTATACAGAGAATGTAGCCATTTTGTATCTGGTACTGCTAAGGTAAATGTTGATTTTATATTGATAGTTCTGAGCAAGCATTGATTTCTCAGCTTTTATACAAATCCTTCATTAGATAAGGTTCATTTGAGAAATTGTAAGGTTTTTTAATTATTATTTTTAGAGTTCCTTTCACAGGTCTATAACCTACTGCAAATCTGGTTGCTTTCATCTTGGCTGACATATCAGGTTGGACCCAAGATTCCCCATTAAGAGAAAAGCTGATGACATTCAAAGCACTATCATCTCTTACTCTGCAAAGATGGACTTATACAGGTTATGTAAACATCTCGTACTATTGATAAATACTCAACAAACATTCTAGTTGGGACACTAGCCAGCATTTCATCGATTTCAATAGTCACCAGATAGTAACTAGCATTCTTATGCCAGACTTTTAATTTGGGACTTGTGCCTTTTAAAAAACATTTTTTTAGGTTTTGGTGGTGGTGGTGATTTTTTTTAAGTGATTATGGGAGTGATAGATTTTTTCATAGTGAAAGATGCAGTTGTATTGGTGATGTGGCTGGTAGTAAGTATTCATTTCCCATGCTGTGATGAAGAGTGTGTGTCCCAGTTCAGGACCCCTCAGTTCCAGAAGGACAGGGAACTGCTGGAGAGAGTCCAGTGCAGAGCAACGAAGATGATAAAGGGAGTGGTGTATCTCCCGTGTGAGGAAAGGCTGAGGGAGCTGGGACTCTTTAGCTTGGAGGAGACTGAGGCGTGACATCATTAACGTTTATAAATAAGCAAAGGGTGAGAGTCACAAGGATGGAGCCAGGATCTTCTCGGTGACAACCGATGATAGGACAAGGGGCTTGAATGCAAACTGGAACACAAGAGATTCCACTTAAATATGAGAAGAAACTTCTTCACAGTGAGGGTGACAGACACTGGAACAGGCTGCCCAGAGGGGTTGTGGAGTCTCCTACTCTGGAGACATTCAAACCTACCTGGACACCTTCCTGTGTAACCTCATCTGGGTGCTCCTGCTCCAGCAGAGGGATTGGACTGGATGATCTTTTGAGGTCCTTTCCAATCTCTAACATTCTGTGATTCTGTGAGTGTGTGATTGCAAATAATGGGAGAAAAAAGGGAGACTATTCCTTACCATTCATGAGTGTGTCTTATCCTGTGAAAGTCAAAATATTCTGATCTCAATAACTGTTATTGGACTGTCAGTGCCTATAATTATTAATTCAAAAGAGAATTCTCCAGAGGTGCTTCATGATACATATTTTTTTCTACTGACAGAAGATGAAACCCTAAGTGTGAGTAGGTACCTATGAAAACATGAAAGAACATTTGATTTAATACAAGGTTTCCACCATGGGATTCCAATGTTTTCTTTTAGAATGCTGTAGGAAAAGGAAGTTGTATTAGCTATCATTTCACATCTAGAGTTCTTCATAGTCTTAGCAGTCACTACATTGTGATGTACAGTGATCTTCCCACAACCACTGAGAGATTATTCTGTATCACATGGCATTATAATAGTATTTTCCAGAGGCATTAATTCCTATTTGGACTGAAGTGGTAAAGCACAGATGACAAAAGCTCCTGTCGTTATACACTCAGCAACAACTCCAATACAAGCCTGAAGATTTGTACTACAGCAGAAATTATTATAAGATGCTTCTATTTTGGAGAATGTTTATTATATGGGACATCTAAGATAACTCCATTCTTCAGGCTATACTTTCAAGAACTATTCCAGTCAGTTGAATAATTGCAATATTTTACCTGTCTTAGTATATTTCCTGGTAGGATTGTATCTCATCTCCTTACCACAAACTGGATACTTGTGACAATAAAAATAACCTGGTACAGAGATAAAGATAAAACAAATTTAACCACACGCTACAAGGCTGATATGAGCTGGCTTCTAATCTCATTGGTGAGGGTTCAAGAGAGGAGTAAGTTTATTCAGGACAAAGGAATTTCCTGACATATCCTCCACATAATAGAAAATGACACTACAAGTTCTGACCCTCTCTGGGACCACAGTTTCTGTTATTATGTAGAAGACTCCAGTACCTGTACAGTGTTCTCAAAGGAAAATAACAAATAAAATCTTTAATAATATGAAAACAAATGAATACTGATCCTATCAGCTCTGTGTTTCTTGTTGATTTGGTTTGTTTTCCTGCAAAGAAAACACTGATATAGCATGACATGATAAAAATCTCCTTTAGAGCTTTTAAGCTGAATGGATTCTGGCTGTCTCGAATCAAGGCTGGCAGGGAATATTCTCTCCAGACTGTGGCAGATGGCATCTCTTTTGTTTGCTTGCTTGGGTTTGCCGTATGTTTCTGAGTGTTACACTATGTTCTGCTCTGTTCAGCTAAAAGAGTAGAGGTAGGAAAGTTGCCTTTTCACTTTCTGGTGCCTCCTACTATCTGGAGCTGGTTAAATGTTTTGAATGAAGAAAATATCAGACTTTCTCTATCTGCAGTGGATTATGATCTACTGCAATGTGGTTTTGAAGAACTGGTTTGAAAAAGCAGGGAGTGAAGTATCAGCTATCAGGGATGTTGAAGCACAAAAAGAGGTAAAGAAGGTTCCTAGAAAGAGAACAAAGTAGGCAAACATGTTTCAGAGGAAGGAAAAATAACTATGAACACGAGACACAGAATGTTTGTGTGTGGTGTGTTAAAATCTCAGAAGCATAAATGGTAATCAGGTGCAGAGCATGACTGAAGAGAAGGACATACCACATAAGCACATCCAAGTTGAGTTTGTCAGAAGCATTATTTTGTTGAAAATATGTATTTGAATTTAAATAGATGCATTAATAGACAACATTTAAACTCTAGAATTTATTGTCACCTGACATTATGGACACTCAAAAAGATCCATTCAGAGAAGAAGATGAATTCAGCAAGGATGGACTCCATCTATGGGTAAATCAATGTGTTATACTTTGATCTCAATGTGAATAGTGGCTACTGAAAATAACTTGTTAGATCCATTGTTAATGTTCCTCACATGTTTCTTAGTAATGGGATGCTTTTCTCACATATGCAGAGTGTTCACTCTGAGTGAACAGTGTATTGATAGAGGGTTGCCTGACCAAGAATGACAAAATGCTGTCTTATTCTTCTCTCACTAATTAAAGAGTAACCTGTTCATGTAGAAAGCATCATCCTTAACATCCAGCAGAAATGCCTGAAGGAAGGACAAACTTTCCAAACACTGATGAAAGAGGTAACAAAGGGGTACAGAGAGAACCTTTTGTCCAGTTAGGTTTTTTAGACCTCCAATTGGATGAAAACATCACTGAGATCTCCTCCATCTTAGCTGCAGTAACTGGTGCATGTCCTTAAATTCAGTTTGGATCCAGATAGTATCTGGGATGCAACTGTCACTGCCCCAGCAACAGTTGGTGAAGATTATAACCTTGGAATTGGCCTTTGCCTCACCCTCAGAAATCAGAAACGTGGACGATCTTTCTGCTGTGTGGATAAGAAACAATTTGGTAATTTGACTGGTTGTCTTAGATTTTGTAGCCAATCAGTCATATTGCCTTACTCTACTTTCAGCCATCCATGCTTATTTTAGGATGTTTTTGTATATATACACATATATATATATGTGTATATATATATATATATATATATATTTTTTTTTTTTTTTTTTTTCTGTTGGCAAATACATGATAGAAGAATCATCCCTGCTAGCCAATTGTTCTTTTCCAGTCACAGGTCAATGTCTCCTCTGTTATGATGATTCCTTTGAGGAAGGAACTGAGGAGAACTTCTAAAATTTCTGAAAAAATGTATACTTTGAGGGAAAAGTCTTTTTGTAGGAGAATGGTTTTTTCCCTAAGTACTGAGAACTCAGCTGGCTGTTGTCTAGAGATGACAGACAGATAGAAATGGAGATGGCATTTTCTAAGTAGTATCTGAAGTAGTGTGATAAGTTTTTCCATCTTACTTCAATATCCTTGGTAAAGTTCAGTCTTCTTCTAACAGTGAAAGCTTACTATGTAATTTCTGTGTGCTTATCTTCTCTTTGATAAGAGGACGGATGGTCTTGATTAAATTCATTGACCCCAAAGTTTGTAGAAGACTATATTGGCTGACTGTGTCTGCTGAGAACTGTTGATATTTCTTGAGGCAGTTGATACGATCACTGTTTTCCACAAAGTTACATCAATAACAGAGTGATACTCCTTTCCTGTGTCACAGAGAATTGTGATCATAAAATCAACAGCCTTTGTTTGATGTTCATGCATAATCCTCTGACTTACATGAAGTTGAGGTTTCTTGTTGAGCTCTCAGGGACCAAACCTGATCTGATAAGAACAAAATTTAGTTATTACAGGAGCAGTATTAGATCCAACCAGTGACCAAGAGGTGAGAGTTTTCATACCCTTAGAAAGACATGTTCTTCTAATGTCCTCATTTACTAAAAAATATTTAAAAAACATTATTTCTGGGTTCCTCAGAACAGTTTCCTAATTTTGAATATGGAAATAGCTGATCCCTTTACTTATTAATTAATTTTTTATTCTGTTATCTCTATTAAATTTTTATACTTTTGCTCTTCAGGCAGAAGTCTTGTTTTCCTCCCCAGTTTCTGACTTTAAATTACTAATGTATTGATTGACAGAAAAACAGGACAGAATTTTTTATTTTTTTGAGTAAATGAAGCTGCTTCTTCATCCTTAGTAACACTATGCAGCCAGCTAGTAATGGGCTTTTTGTGTGTATAAGCACAAATGAAAGGGAGTGAGAGAGAGACAGAGAGGTAGAGCTTCAACATTTGAAGATAAAATGTAGAGCTTGAGAGAATAATCATAAGAAAAGAAAGAAAAGAAAAAATAAAGGAATTGTATGAAAAAGGAAAGTTAATTGGTATAGAAAACTAAATTAAATATTCACTTATGGACTGTCTTAATGGTTTAATAACTGCCAATTTTGTACACAGGCTCTGTGCAGTTTTAATAAGAATTTCATCCCCAGCTCTTACAGGGAAAAGATAAGCAAGCAAATATACTGTGGCCACTGAATGCCCTAGTACTGTGTTTTATTATGTTTACTTTATAATCCCATCATCCCCATGCCACCAGCATGCTTGAGGGGTAGTGGAGGCAGCAGTCAGCACTCCCTGTTGGCTCCCTGTCTTTCACTGCTACCCTAAGGTACTTAAGAATGACAGTATAAAGAATTTCTGTGCAGATGAGCCTGTAGATTTGGGGAATTGGCTGCTTATAGACAAGGATTCTTTTGGTAGACTTAATTCCTTTAGCAAGGGTGAAGAACCATCTGTGGGGATTCTTGTCATGTATAAGGAAGTTAGTCATGCTCTCTGCGGAGTTGAGTTTCTTGAATTTTAATGAAACCCACGTCAATCTGTCTCCTCTATACCCCTGTGTTGAAATCAGTGGTCAGCTAGTCAACAATCACAACAGTAAATCACAGCAGATAAGCCATGAAGGACAGTATTGAAGAGTTTACAGTTTTATCTTTTCCTCTTTCTTTCCTTCTTCCTTTTTTTCTTTTTCTCTTTTTCTTTCTTTCTTTCTTTCTTTCTTTCTTTCTTTCTTTCTTTCTTTCTTTCTTTCTTTCTTTCTTTCTTTCTTTCTTTCTTTCTTTCTTTCTTTCTTTCTTTCTTTCTTTCTTTCTTTCTTTCTTTCTTTCTTTCTTTCTTTCTTTCTTTCTTTCTTTCTTTCTTTCTTTCTTTCTTTCTTTCTTTCTTTCTTTCTTTCTTTCTTTCTTTCTTTCTTTCTTTCTCTCTTTCTCTCTTTCTCTCTTTCTTTCTTTCTTTCTCTCTTTCTTTCTCTCTTTCTCTCTTTCTTTCTCTCTTTCTCTCTTTCTCTCTTTCTCTCTTTCTCTCTTTCTCTCTTTCTCTCTTTCTCTCTTTCTTTCTTTCTTTCTTTCTTTCTTTCTTTCTTTCTTTCTCTTTCTTTCTCTCTCTCTTTCTCTCTTTCTCTCTTTCTCTCTTTCTCTCTTTCTCTCTTTCTCTCTTTCTCTCTTTCTCTCTTTCTTTCTCTCTTTCTTTCTCTCTTTCTTTCTCTCTTTCTTTCTCTCGTTCTCTCGTTCTCTCGTTCTCTCGTTCTCTCGTTCTTTCTCTCGTTCTCTCTTTCTTTCTCTCTTTCTTTCTTTCTCTCTTTCTTTCTTTCTTTCTCTCTTTCTTTCTTTCTCTCTTTCTTTCTCTCTTTCTTTCTCTCTTTCTCTCTTTCTCTCTTTCTCTCTCTCTTTCTCTCTCTCTCTTTCTCTCTCTCTTTCTCTCTTTCTCTCTCTTTCTCCCTTTCTTTCCCTTCCTTCCTCCCTTCATCCCTTCCTCCCTTCCTCCCTTCCTCCCTTCCTCCCTTCCTTCCTTCCCCTCAACATTTTTGGTAGATTTTATCTTTCTTGATACATCTGTGTTTTTTATTAGTCATTTGTAAGTATTTCCATGACCTTCATTTTCCCCAGAAACAGAAATACAGAGACTGATTTTTAGTTTCCTGATTTTTAAAATTTAGATATATATAGATATATTATATGCATGAAAGTCAATAATCCAATTAAAAAGCACGTGGTAGGATAGACATCACTTTAAAACACAGTGCAATAGAGCAATTGGTTAGTCTCCCGACTTCTAAGGGTTATGTACATGAAGCAGTTAGAAGAAGCACATATATTCTTTAATATGCTGCTTTTTAAAACTTGTTGTTCTACTCTAATGAGAGAGTTTTCAGACTCCAACAGTAAATACAGTATAGTGCAGGGTTCTTTATTTTTTTCTTTTGCTTGTTAGTTTGTTTGTTGTTTTTTTGTTTGTTTTTTTCCCCACTTCTCTTTTATTTCCAATTCATACTGTCTTCAAAGGATAAATGTCTCTTTTGGGGTTGCTTTGAAAGTCTCTAATAATATTCTGGAAGGGGTTTTTGGAACTGATCAGAAAACAGATGTGCACTTGGCCTCCCAATTGAGGCTAAATGGAGAGAATAGATTGAAACACAGGCATAAAGGAGCCCTCCTGGGTTGAAGAAACCAGTCCTTCCTGCTATTGGTACCACGGCACATAAATTCTTTCACATTAAGTTCCATTTTAGAAGTCAATAAAAGGTATTTCAGAACCAAAAACCTCAAAAAGTTGAGATCTTTGTTCTAATTCTGAGATTATTTTTTTCCTTTTTTTATTATAGTCAGTTGGTTTTGTGCAAACTTCGAACTTCAACATAAATATTTTAATTTTTTTTTTTACTTTTTTCTTTCAGATGTCTGTTCTACCATGCTTATTGAGAACATTGCTAGTCTCAGACTGTTATCATTAGGCTAGAAAACTCATACCATCATTGTATATACGGGCTGACTCTATCGACTCCAGTTTAGTCTCAGTGAGTTTAGCTGTAATATTGTGTTAGTATACTATTTTGCTACAGTAAAGGCAGAACTAAAAAAACTTGTCAGTCATACAACTGGACTCCTTTCAATCAGAAACAACTATTTAATAGGTTAGAAAGTCCCACAAAACATTTTGTTTGATATCACTATACACAATAGGCTGCAGAATACAAACTACATGTGACAAACATAGAATTCATGTTAGAAGAATAAAAGAACCTTCAAGATGAGAGGACATGCACGTGCATGTTGTCCTGGGTCCCTCCACTAATGGGTTGTCTGCTAAATAAAGTTCTCAGGTAAAACTGTCCGTCAACTTAATCATCTTGGACACATCATATTAATGGGATTATGTGCTGTTGAACCAATCCGGTTTGAACCTGCACTGTCCAGATCTCAAGAAAAGCAGTGTGCGACTGTTCAAATCTGTTCATTTGGAAATAATTTCTAATCTGCTTTTCAGGTGACCGGTATCGAGCTACTGTTCCTTTTGGGAAAATTATTTTTTCTATTTTGTTTGTCCTGATGTTGAGCTTGTACTCTGAAATAGCTAGGAAAAATCAGCTGAGTTTTTCATGTTCAGGTTATTTTTCTATAAATTGAAAGAAGTATTAAATTTGTAGGAAGCAGCTGGTATTCGGTAAAATTAACAAAAATCTCCTAAAAATCTTGATATGTTAACATTCCTCCATACATTTTCTTTAAAATCTAAATGTCTGTCTTGTAGAAAAACCTAAAATTATTTCCAAACTTGTGCCAAATGCCAAAATATTAGAATTTTACATGCAGCCAAGACTGATTTTATTAAGCTCAGTTTTTATGTCAGTTCTTCTTACTGTTCTTATGGAATACAATAGCAAACTTTCCTTTCCTGATAGTTATCTGCCTCTGTGATTTCTTTCAGAAGCCCATGATGAAGAAAAAGCATTTAGATTAGGGCCTTTGTTTAATTATGTCTTTTCTTTTTTTTTTTTTTTGGGAGGGGGCGTGGTGAGAAGAAGGGCAGATTAATTTATGTGTCAGTATGAGAAGTCAGACACTACATATCTTTTAGCCTTGGTATTCTGAGAGCTATGGTATAGCAGAGTCACCATGCTGAGTTTAGGTCAGATATGAGAGGACTTTGAATGAGATTGTCTTATCTCACTTTGTCTTCCTAAGAACCCAGGAACTGAGTTCTGAGCTCAGCTATTTATCTAGAACACAGCAAAAGTCAATGAAGTAGGCAACTCTATCAGGCAAATCTTTCATAAAGCAAACAGTTTCTCTGATCTCTAGCTAGTGCCTAAGATGGAGAAAGTGAAATGTCATACTTTTACATGGCTAATGGTGCATGAGGTGAATCCAGTGGTACTGAACATGCAGTTTTGTTATTGATGAGAGCACCTGTTAGGCTGAAATAGCTCTATCACCACAGTCCTTTCCAATGAATTTCTGCCTTTGTCTTATATAGGGCACAGCTCAGACTACTTCATACAGATACGGTGGTCATTTGAACTTTAATAACTGATGGGATGCTCAGACACTGGTTGTCACATTAGTATGTAGGAAAGGTAGGCTGAAGCCTCGTATAATGAGAAACTATCAAATGTAAACTTTCTGGGAAGCATTGAGGCTAAGACCGAAGGCCCAGTCTATTTTGGATGGCTACGTTCACACATTGTAATATATTTGTTCTGAACCACATCATCCAGAGAGGAATCACAGACACTCTTGCTCTAACCCACTTTTTTTTTTTTTTTTTTTTTTCCAGTATCAACTTCTTCAAGCATTTTTCTTTATTCCAATTTGGTCAGTTAAAAACTGCAGCCTCTTTGCCTGAGTATTCAGATTACTTCTGATTTTAGAGCCATGAACCTGTCTGCTTTATGTAGGCTCTTTTGGTAGCTTCCTGCCTTTATGTGTTTATTTCTAATGCTTAGTACAGCATTTTCTGCTCTGTTGTTAAACACTGTCAAAACTGATCAAGAATTTCTTCCTTTCCACAGGGTAACTAATAGGGAAAGTTCTTCTTTTATCTTGGAAATGTTTGTAAAAATTAATGAAGCATGTTTTGCTAAATCGAAGTTGTTGAACTTTTACAACTGAAATGTATGCTGCCTTATTGAGAAAGACTAAGCATGGAGGAAAAAAAATAATGCCTAGATAACCCTTAATAAAGGAATCACAAAAATTACATGTATTTGTATTGCTTATTTTTTAATTGCTTAGCTTGCAAAATACACTTATGTTACTGGCCAATTAAGACTAGTGCATTCAGTCTTGTACTTCAAGTGCTTAACATTTCCAGCCTGAACAACTCCAATTTCTCCAATCTAACTTACCTCCTGAATAGATGATTTGAAATTATGTCAGCACACTGGGTTAGGAAAACGAATGAACAAACATAATCTGAACCTTTCAGTTGCGACAGGAACTGTTGTTAAATGTCCTTGCCTAGATTATGGTACTTCAATAGAAAGGTTAGATCAAATTTACACATGTGAACAAAAAAGAACACAAACTGAAAGCGAGGAATTTCCATCTGAAGCTGTAGGAAAGGGAAATCTTTAACTCATGTGCATCATAAGCCTTTGCTGCTCAGCTTTTTGTTCCTGTTGTCATTATGATCTCTTTTTGACAATAACTGCCCTACTGTATTCATCACTTTGTTCAGAGGTATAAAGCTTAACTCCCAGTGTTCTCTATCTCTTCTCTTTTCTTTGTTCCTTCCAAACAGGTTAGTAATCTAGTTTGACTATAGCCTCATTCTAAAGAACAAAATAGACTGGTAAGAAAAGGTGACATTCAAATCACCATTTAAACATGGTAATGATGAAGGACACTGCACTTAACTTCTAGTCTCCTAAATCCAGGAGTGGTACTCTGAGTTAGATAATGAAGCTCCCAGTCCAACATGTAAGAATATGTAAGTATATCAGGATGAAGTTTCCAATGCTGTGGATTTGAACAGGGTACAGCCAGGTTTAAGAACATCTGATATTTTACTTCTCCCTTAGACTGAAGATCCTACCTCTGGAGTGAGCTGGGTCACTCTGCAAATCTGCAGCTCCAAACCTCAAATCAGATCCAAACTTACTTCTTTTTCGTCTAAGTGTATGGAAGTGGGGATATTTTATTTTTCTGCAATAACTAGCTGATGAGAACCCATATGTCAAAAGAGGCTTTCTAAACTCCTTTACCCAAAAGAGTTTTAAATTAGTGATGGTTCCTCCTTTACTCTATTATATCCTTCAGATGGAAAATTCTTATTCTTCCTTCATTGCTTTGTTTACTTTAACTACAATGGAAATGTTATTTGGGATGGTGATGATGATATTGAAAATAACAACTTATTTATGGAATATTTCTTTCTCCGGTGTACAGTGCATTGACCACATTTAACATAAAATTAACAAAATAAATACACAAAAGAAAAGTAGAGGCACAATTTGGCTAAACAGGTCTAAGAGGGAAGGTAGTCTGGGAAGCAACACTGAAACACAGATTTTCCAACAGACCATACTGTTTGTGTAGACACGTGTAGGTATGTATTCTTCCTGCTATCAGGAAGAAGAAACTGTTTATTGTTACGTGTCTAAATATGAGAATATACTTACACGATTTTTATTTAAGTGCTAAAAGAGAAAGACAGGATGGACAGAAGTTTGCAAATTGCAGCAAGGTGTGGCATTGGGCAACCTGGAACTATCAATCTTGAGCTCAAATTTTCCAATAGCATATGAAATGTATTTTGCAATATTCATTCACTTTGTTTTGGGGTCAATGACATCATGCTACATTTGCACAGGTGTGATGAGGAGCTGCTGGATTGTACATCAGTTTAATCAGGACTGAATAACCGAATATCTTTGTCAGACAAGCCCCAACACCCCCCCCCGCAAAAAAAAAAAAACAAAAAAAAAACCCAAAAAAACCCAACAACAAAAACTTAAAAAAAAAATCAAAACAAAATCAAAACAAAGCAAAACCAACCAACAAACCAACCAAAAACTGTAAAGCTCCAAAGAGCAGTGTTCATAAGTTTTAAAATAGAAGCTGATAAACATCAATAAGTTCGGATTAATCTCAAGTGTACCATCAACCTCAGGCATCATCCTGTTTGTTTGGTTTGGCTTGGTTTGATTGTTTGTTTGTGTTGTTATTGTTTTATGATACACCTGTCTAGTATTACTGAAAGATCTATAGAGAAAACTACTGGGGCAAAATATAGATCCAAGTGGACATTGTAAAATAAGAGTATATAATATCTGTTCTCATTATTTGAATGGATACTTTGTAAAACCAGTATTAACAAGAGCAACAACTTTACCAGGTTAAGGAGGTTTTGTACTGAGTAATGACTGCCTGGAAAGGGAGTATATCCTAGCAGCCTTTTACTATTGAGGTAGCACATACAAGTGAATCAATAGTGGCTGGTAACCTGGTGCTGTAAAGATGTTTTATTGGTTTGACTAAGTAGGTTGGCAGGGACGCTGCCACAAGTATCAGTACAAACAATCAAATTTGATCCAAAGGCAAAACCCAAGGGCCTTCACTTTCTTGGGAGCCCCAAAAAATGAAATTTTGGTCATAAGAGCCTACATCATCCAACCTGGCCTTATATCAAGGTTGAAAACTGTCTAGCCAGTTTAAACATTTCCTTCTAGTCACAAAAGATAACTTACCTCAGCCAACTGCAAGGGAGTTTCTCACAGGAGACTGGTAACTACCTACATGCACACTGGAGTCCATTGCAAAAGATAAGCATATGGTAGTACTGAAGAGCTTGGTTTTGATTTACAACAGCCTGGATCTCTTCCTGCTCACCTCTGCACACCTACCTGGGGCAGCTAAAAGAAGTCTCAGTGCTAAGCTCCCTTTGTAGCCAGGGACATTCCTCCAAGGGGTGCTTCACTCTTGCTTAGATCTGCCTGGCTCTCTAAAGCAGCTCGTCTCTCTCCATTTACTGCATATGCAGCCTATGGAGACCAGGCTCAGAAGTTAAATCTTCTGCCTAGGTACCTAAATTTAGAAAGGCTGAATATAAGCCCTCAAGTGCACACTGGTGAGTTAGTAGTTTCTCAGCAGAGAGGCCAAAACTTGTTAAAGGGTGCTGCATTTGGGGTTTTTTGAACCTACATGAGCTACAGTTTTACCCAACACAAATCTGTTGACATACATGAGTTCCAACTTTGTTTTCAACAAATTGCAATCTGCTAACATCCTTCCGGCATCATTATCTTTGCCCATGCATAGGGCACAAGAAGTCTTAAAATTGCTTTAATTAATACTTTCTTAGATGTATTTCATTAGTAGGTAATAATGAATAATAATAATATGGATATATAAGAAACCTCTTAAATAAACAGTTTATCTGTTTGTGTCCTTGACATGAACAAAGATAATGGTGTTTACTATTATTATTATTAATTAGTAGTAGTACCAGTGGTGGCAGTACTTGTATTTGTATTTTTGTATTTGTATTACAGTACTGCTTAAAAAAGAGCTGCAATGACAGATCAGGATTTCATTTAACTGTGTATTGTGCAAACATAGGACCTTCGTCAAATAACTTACAAACCAGTTACAAAACACAGCTGGTGAATAAACACAAATATACCCATACCTGTACTTATATCTGTACACACACAAAAAACATATGGATACTCATACACACATACATATACATGTGGGGATTTTTTGTTTCTTTCTGTGTGTGTGTGAGAGAGTGTGAATGTATTTTCTATGTGTAAGACTACAACAGAACAAGGTGATGATCGTAGTACACTAAACAGCTAAACAGAATAAACAAGCCCAGAACCTTAGATTTCTTTGAGTCTAAAATGTTCTGCAAACAAGGATATTGAGAAAATTCATTGAAATTCACATCAACTGAACAAAATAAGACTTACATAAGTCACCTCCAAACAACATGAGATTTGTTTCTACCCAAGCGATCTGACCTTCTTTAGGGCCAAACATAGGATGAGATCTCATTTTAAAAGCTTTCTGAGGAAAACAGAATCAGAGACTACCCATCACCAACTCTTCTGCTCAGCAACATTGTTGATACTAAGACTTATGCTAAATATTTTACAGATTTCAGTTCTTAGTGTTTCATTTTTCTCTCTTGACAGTCAAATGACCTTTTCTAGTGACAAGATGTTGGGCCGATAACTAGACACATAACTAATTGCAATTCATTATTTTAATTGTTTAAGTTAGAGAGCTGGACAGGTTTTAAATCAATTAATATTTTGAGAAATAAAGATTGCACAAGAATTATTTTAGCTATATGTGGCTTCCACCAGGATTTATGAAAAAAAGCACAAAGAAAGTGAAAGCAAAAAGGCTTTGTGTTTTCTTCTGACAGTCTTTTATGACAACCATACTTCCCCCAACTAGAAATGGTCATTGTTGAGCATGGATACATCACTGTAAATAAGATATGTAAATTATGAGCAAATCTAATGTGGACTTCTTCTAAGACTGGGAAACAAAGACACTTCAAGAGACTTCAGCCAGTCTGGAGGTACTTTTCTCTTTTTCAGTGGCTACAGAAAGTGTCTGGATGCTTATTGCGAGACCCTTCCTTTCACATCAAAACCTTAAACCCTCCTGTGTCTGTATTCATTGTATTGGTGTAAGCTATTTGGCTTTGAAGACTATCTAACAACAGTCTCAGTTATATACATAAAATATAGCACTGACTATGGATTACAGAGGGGCTGCCAAGTGCAGCATTCAAACACCTGGTGATATTGATTTTACACTTTTTCTGTGATTCTACATCATGTTCCTTTAGTTTCTGGCAATCTCAATAACTTTTATACTGACATAAATTGTGATAAAATAGGAATCAAATAATCCCTCATCTCCCTCCAGAAATAGGAATGGTCTATAGCACCATTAATATTTTTGTTAATGTAGGTGAACTCAAGGAGGGCAGAAGTGCAAGGAAAGTTAAATGTAACCTCTTAGTGTGTTGTTATTGTTTCCATGTTGGCTTTGGATTTGTTATCTTAGTAAAAAATGTAGGATATAAGCATTTGCCCAAATGGAAAATCCCTTCTATTTTATGTCATCACTATATATATATTTTTTTTTTAAATGCATCCAACAAGAGGTCATCTTAACATCTCAGATTAATGTCCTGGTTCAGAGGTTAGAGGTACTAAGACCAGCCTCAAGAAAGGACACGGGATATATTCTTTTACTAGTGATGTCCCTGTTCACTTAAGTAATATCTGATGTTTTGTATAGTGAAATAGCAATAAGAAGTGGATGCAGTCCTGTGAAAACTTCCGTGTTTTACACTGTGGTATATGGAAGGATAATTTCTCTTTAGGACCTGTTTATCTTCAAAATTCATAAAATCATAAATTTGTGTTCATGTTACTTCCAGAAGGAGTGTGGAGGGGTTTTTGTTGTTGTTGTTGTTGTTTTTTGTTTGTTTGTTATTGGTTTTGTGATTTTGTTATTTTTCTTTTGAGTCCTGCAAAGGAACATGCATCCTCATAGTTCATCCTAGCTGATGAACCGGTGAAATTCTTCTAGTGAAGGTAATAGTGCCGTCTTAAATTCAAAATTCTAGTATGAAGCCACAATTGTAGCAGAATATACAGGCTGTTAGATTCTGAGTGTTTTTTTCTTGAATAACAAGCTCAGAAAGAACAAAGTTAATATTTTGTCATACCTCTGTTATCAATTCAGGGTTCTGGAGCAGTCCCAAGATGAGAGATGTAGTAATACTGTCATTCATTTTACATCTGTATCTGTGTATTCACAGTACCCTGCTAATAAATGTGCTTATTGTCCACTTTTCCCTTAAATTTGATTTTCACAGTTCCAGTAAATATTTTGCACAAAAGCTGTAAAAGCTGGAGTCCAGTAACAAAGCCGATATTCAAACTTGGAAGGGAGGAATAATTTAAACAAACAAATACAGATAACACAACAAACAAATAAACAAACACCCCCCAAACAAAAACACAATAGAAACACCAAAAAAACCCATCACAGAACCGCAAATAAAACAGACAAAAGTGACAAAGAGAAAGACTTTCACAGAACTGTTATAGTGTTTTGTCTTTCAAATAAATTGCTTAATTAGAAAATTACCTGTATCACCAAGAGCTAGAAGTGCACAGCTAAGGTTTTTCATAGCCTTTCAATATGCCTGCATTGCTTGCATCATAGGCTTCTTTAGGGCAAATTAACATTGTTTATTTAAGCAAACCATCTGGCTGTTCCCATGAGGACCTCTACTTCTTTGACTTCAGCACCCAAGAATCACACAGACCATCGTATATCACCTCCAGGGGCTGAGAAGAATTTTAATAACAATAATGTTTTGTTTCAATTCTTAAACACGTACTGATGAGTTTCATAGTTGCAAACTGTATGACACGAGAGACAGTAGTGGCAGCTTTGAATTTTGAAGGTCTTAAGTTCCCAGGAATGTGCTTTTTAACAACTTTTAATGAGTTGGATAAAGTAGGCTTTTCAGCATAGGTATTCTTAAGATTAATACCGGGAGATGTTCCAGTGAATAGCTAAACGAAAAGGCTGCTGTTGTAAAATACTTTCTCAGGATTCTGCTACCTCTGCTGTAACTGTATCAAAGTAAGAAAAAGCAGGTATTTAGGAAGCGTTATGATATATCCTGCTTTCAGTGAAAATTGGTTATGGATGAGACAGATACATAAGCATTAATCTGTTATCATTTAAAAAAAAAGATCTTTTGGTGAAAATCTTTTATTAAAAAAAAATAAAATATTAGAGGACTGAAGACTAAAAGTTGAATAGGAAAAGAGACCTGAAGATCTCCAGAGAGGGAAGAAATGTGCCGTATGAAGTCAAACAACTCAGTTCAAGCCAAGGAGTTCAAATATATTAGCTAAGTAGTTCAGAAACCACCTGTGAGAGAACAGTCATTTCGTTTTAAAAAATCTTAGGTAAACATCCAGAAAGGAGACATCTTGGAGGAAGTCTTTGCAAAATCCACAAAACTCCAACTGCCAGGCATCCTGCTGGTGTGAGTTTCATAAATGTCAACAAACATGGAAAAGAAGTGTGTGAGACAAATCCAAATGTCTTGGAATTCATCAAATTTCTGAAAATAAATGTAGCTGTTTAGATGAAGTGTGATTTTAAACATGGATAGGCACAGATTTGATTAAAACTGGGAAAAAGACATTCATTGATGCTTCTTTGTGTGACAGTGCCATAGATGTTGCCAGGGAGTCTCAAATAATTAGCAAGACAGTGGCCACAGTAGAAAAAAAACATATATTTGGCACAGAAAAATCTGGAGTGTTATTCCCAATATGTAAATAATACATTATTCAAAGGGAATAGTTATTGGACAGAACTGTGCATGCCTGTGGGGACTACACTTCACTGATAAAAAACAGATAAACACTGTTTAGAAATGCAAGAACTTGCCAAAACTGAGATATGTACCTTTTGCTTGAGTCTGAACAAGTCTAAGTTTATTTGGTTTCTGGAATTTCCTTGAGTAGGACCCTGCACTGAATTAAAAAGTAATACAAACTCTAACAAGTAATTCATGAAAAATAATAGATTCCAGAAAAAGGATGACCCTGAAGTTGGCATTTCAGTGTCATTGGAGAAGACAAGAAAGAGGAGAAACTTTCAACCAAATCATACTCTTTTTTTTTTTTTTTAATATAATAATGTTGCTAGCTTTTAACTGAACTATATTTAAAATACTTTGCATTCCTCATAGCTTGTGTTTGCATTTCTGACAGACTTAAAGTAAAGCACATTTTTAATTTTGCAATTGCTGCGCTTGCTTTTCACTCTCAGTTGACTTTGTCATTTGTTAGAAGCCTGCATGGCTTTAATAGCTGAAACGTGACACTTTTTTTTTTCAGAATAGAGGAACCATTGCCACTGCTATAGACAAAAAAATAGCATGCAGGCTTTTACAGGGGGTGAACAAACACTCACATTTAGAAGACAGGAGCTGGTTACTCCCCCAGTCTCTTTAACTGTTTGAACCATGGAAGATGCTACGGCTTAAAAGCTCTCAAGAGTTCATTTACCCATATACCACTCTTCTACGGTGATATTAATTGTGCAGCACCAGAGAGATGTTCATCTAACATCTAAAAGCTTTCTTTCATAGAGATTCTGCAATTTCACTAAGCTATCTTTTCCAGTGTGATCAGAACACTAGATAAATGTAAAGTGATTGTATTAACTTTCATCGAGTATACACAGGCTATGGTTTTGCTAACCAGACTTTGTAGTCTTAACAGAAGTTGTGCTGGACAGATTCTAATTAGATCCATAGCTCCCTTGTGGGTTCATTTTGAAATCCCGTTACCCAACTTCAGTTTCCTGATTAAGCTCCAAATGAAAAGGATGCCAGAAGTCTGCCAAGTAGAGTGCCAAGCCACCAACAAGACCTTAAGCACTTACGCTTTTGAATTGTGGGAGCCATGAGAAATGAGATAATGTGAGGTATCTGCTGCAAGGACACAATAACACATTCTCATTTCCAAAAATGACTTTCTCATAGGAGCCATCACTGCTGGAGCCGAAAGAGTGGATTTAGGTTGAAAAAGTGTTGTGAATTAAAAAATGACTAAGTTAAATTTGATTTCTTGTCTTTGACATTTTATCAATTATTTCATTTTATTACTTTATTGTATTATTTTCTTTTTGTTTGGGATTTATTATGTATTATCTCTCTTCTTTTTCATTGCTGTATTTAATTGGTGACCTTGGAGATTTTTTTCCTCAATTCAGACACAGTATAAGTAGAGATTAAGGGAAGGAAAGTACCCTTTATGCTGAGAATACCATGGAAGGAGACATACATCATTCAGACGACACAAGTTTTTGAGGTGAAAGTATTTTTATTCCCTAAGAACAGATTTATATTCTTGAAGGGAAGAGAAATGCAAAATTTTTGGCAGACCTGGAATGGTTTATTTTAGGGATCAGGCTGGGTTTTTTTTATGCTTTGATTTGCATCTATTTCTAATTAGGAGTGATTGATCTTAATTTGTTTTACATACTTCACTTTTACAAGAATTTAAATCACTTTAAATATCACCTTGTTTCTAAGTTGCCATAGACATTAATTTGATATCCCATACTTCAAAAAAAAACATCAGGCTAACTTTAGGAATTCCCAAAATGCAGCTCAAGGGTCCCACAGAAACCATTTAGGTGAAGCCAAATAATTAAATGTGAAAGTATTAGATACACCTTAGATTAAGTTTATGTAGCCTCTAGCTTGTTGTCCTTCTAGTTCTGTAACAAGTTTGGCAATATGTAACTAATGGTCTCTCCAAGCTGTAACACCTCAAATTGCAGTTTCTATGCCTTTTTTTTGGTCACAGTTTCTGTGCCCATCCCACCGTTCCTGCCACCACCTGACTAGATGTTGATGAACCCTCTCTGTGTTCCTTCTGATTTACTCTAGGAATGAAACCAGGCCATGAAATATATTCACTGCCTCATGTCGCTGCTTGACCCAGCACGGACAATTCAAAGACCAACATTTCAAGCAAAAGCTGTCCAAGAATGTTGCCACGTCATGGCCACATAGACAATCATTTGTGCTCCCACCCTGGAACCACACCTTTGATAACATTGACTTTGAATCCTACTTGATTTTCCATACACAATTATTTGTATAGAGTTGGGTATATAAATATATAACACAATTCTTCACTTAATTATTTGGCTTTGACTACTGTAATTTCATAGAATCAATGATGAAGTAAAAGCTATATGATGTAATTGAGGAAAGATAATAGCCCGATCATGAAATATCAGAGGTTAAGTTATGTAAATATAATATTTCCATAAGACACAATGACAGTGACTCATCAACCTGAAATGATGATGATTAAAGGAGTGAGGCATCTCCTTTATGAGGAAAGGGTGAGGGAGCTGGGTCTCTTTAGCTTGGAGAAGATGAGACTGAGCAGTGACCTTATTAATGTTTATAAATATGTAAAGGGTGAGTGTCACAAGAATGGAGCCTGTCTCTTCTGGGTGACAACCAATGATAGGACAAGTGGCAATGGGTGCAAGCTGGAGCACAAAAGGTTCCACTTAAATATGACAAGAAACTTCTTCACAGTGAGGGTGACAGACACTGGAACAGGCTGCCCAGGGAGGTTGTGGGGTCTCCTACTCTGGAGACATTCAAAACCCACCCGGACACCTTCCTGTGTAACCTCATCTGGGTGTTCCTGCTCCGGCAGGGGGATTGGACTGGATGATCTTTCAAGGTTCCTTCCAATCTCTAACAATCTGTGATTCTGTGGTTCTGTGATTCCGTGATTCTGTGAATGTTCTGCATCTTAGGTACAACATGAAAGAGTTTTCCCAGAAGTTTAGAGAAAAAACTAGACATATAAACAAACAAGCAAACAAACGATCCCACTTGTTTCAAGTGGAAGAATATATAAAATCTGTCATTCTGAAGTCACATTCAGTTAGTTGATTAATCATGTAGTAGATGGCTATCTTTATTTGACATTCAAGTAGGTCATGGTAGAATTGTCTTGGCAGAAGTTTATGTGTACTCCTAGATCATCTCAAAACTATACTTATGTACCATCTCTTCAAACAAGTCCTTTATTCATTAAGGAAATAACACAAGTCATTCTCAGAAAATCCTCCATCTTTAATTTTGAAAAACAATGAAAATAAAGCGCAGATATAACTCACATATTTCTCTTTGAGAATTTTTTTCTAAATATAAAAACCCAGTTCATTCAGACGTCATCTGAAAGATGAGAGAAACAAGATGCCAGAACTGTTGAAGTAGGATGGGGTTAGACCTGAACTGTCTTCTGAATATTATCATTTTAGAAGTAACAGAGTATGAATTTTGTGTCATCTCTATTACCAGAATGAGGGTAAATATTCCCAAGTGCCCTTGTTCTCTGCTTACAGAGTACCGAACAACGCTTACTTATCTAGGACATATATTTGGAACAGATCTGTGTCCTTTCTGATTAAAACGAAGACCTCCTGCCAAAGAAGTGTTTGTGTCTGGAGACTCAGAAAAATACCAGATTACATTTCCAACATCTGTAAACCACAGATTTATAGCCAGTGAGGATCTGGCTTGTCATATTAACTTCCCATTAACATTACAGAAAATAATAACTTGCAAAATATGAAAAAAAAAACAGTAAAGATGAGAGAATCACATACTGACAGCTTCAAAACTGGCTTCACAAGACATGCCTTCCGGTAGAACTCTGACAGATCCAATGTAATGACTTTGCCATGACAAAGAATAGACATTTATCAGAGCAATATTCACCCCATCTCCCCACTGCCAGCTGTTTTCAGTCATACTTCAGCAGAAAAGAGAAAAAAGTCCCCTGATTGTATGTAGTCTCCTTTAATTTCTTCCTTTACATAGCAAACAGTTCTGTGCCTTTTTAGGCAAGCCTTGTGCCTGGTTAGATTTTCTGGACCTTGATGTTCCCTTGACTAACAAGCCTGTAAACTGTAAAGCCAAATGAGACAGAAGAGTGTACAAAGGAGAGTGTTCCTGTGCTGGAGAGGTGGCTCCATCAGTCTCTTATTAGAAATTGAGGACAGATCCTGTTCTTCACGCTTCTGTAGAGAAGAGTAGCTCCAGAGATTTTGCTCAAACTGCAGTGGTGTAAATCTAGATAAGAATTTGTTCCTCCGTGACAGGAGCTCTAAACTTAATGGAATTGTGAAGACCGAGGGGTTAAAGTAATGAGTTCCTCAACAGTTCACCTCTTACTGCCAAGTATTCATTAAGCTTGTATTGGACGTCTTAGACAGTCACCTCCAAAGTCTCTGACTTTCTGGTGAGAATACAGTCAGTCTTCACTGTAATGTACTCAAAAGTTATATCTCCAAAATGTACTTCCACTAGATTGCTCTACAAATCACCCCTTGAAGACGAATTCTAAATATGCTTTCTGAACTGTAGAGTGATTAGTGCTGAATGCAGTACTTTGGGTGAGGTCCTAACAAAATACACTGTATTTCTTTAACAATAATTGAGTTGAATGTTTTAAAATAAGGGGTTTTTTTATTATTAAACTAACTCTCATCTCTCTCTCTGGGTCAATATGCTGTAGTACCTTCCCATTAAGCAGATATTATGTCCTTTTATTACATTCTCCGAGACTCATTATTCTGCATTTATCTGCATTGAATTTGTTATCTATTAGCTCAAGTACTTAAATGATCTAAATCCTTCCCTACCTGACTGTATTGTTTCTCACGGATGACCTTTCCTCCCAATTTAGTATCATCTGCACACCAGAAATTTTTAGTTTAAATAATGTGCTCTGAGTCATTTAAGGTACTGAAAAAGCTGTGGTTCCAACAATGATCCCTGCAGTGCCCCTGACACAAGTAACTTTGCTGCAGCTTAAAAGCATAACTCAAAATGTGCGATCTCACCAGCTGCAGTTTAACAATGTGGCATTCTCATTTTGAATGAAAGCCTTGCTTAATAGGTTTCTTATTTTTATTAAAAGTGTTCTGGCTTTCTTGAAAACAGATGATTAACATTTCTGAGAGGCTTCAGGGTATGTCTACACTATGGCTGCAAAGAACAAAATGGTGCTCACTAAGCACTGAATGACAGCTGGGGATGCACACCCAGATCCAGGGCAGGTGACCTCCAGCCACTTCAGCTGCCTTTGCGTAAAACCATGTTTAAACTGCACCAAAAGCTTTGCCACAGCATACCATGAATGTAGCCATGCTGCTCCTGGAGATGATTTGTAACACATTTGAGTTCGTCTTTGAAAGCATGTTGAATGAAGGATAAGGCCTGCCCAGCTCGCTGCTGCACGTGGTCAGTGCTGGTTTCATAGGACCTAAATCTCACCGTTTTGCACAGGGTGGATGTGCCAAGTTAGCTTCAGAAGGAATGTAATGCCAGGATGAAAGTTCAGATGCTGACTGTGCAATCAGTAATCTATATGAACTACCCCTGAGGAAGACCAAGGCTGAGAGCTTCACACTGCTTTACTTTTAGCACCGAATTGAAATACTTGAAGATGAGTATCCTCATCTAAAGATGGCCATCAGGCTGATGGTCAAAGCCGTAGACAGGTCCTTTCAAAAGGTACCTGTGGCACTGGCATCCCTCACCCTGACTGTATGTGTTCCTTAACTTCCCAAATTAAAACCCTGAAGTCAGGTAGAATATTTACTGTGTTCAATGTTATTTGGGGGAGATATTCTGGATATTGGTGCAATGTAGACAGGTGTTCCTAGTGTGCTTGTGAAGACTACAGCAAAACCAAGGTACTGTAAAAGATTGGGCTGTGTGTCACAAGCCAATTTAGCTGTGTGGTACTCTGTGTTTTCATAGTTAAAGCTCTTCAGAAAAAGTTTACCTGCGTGTCTCTGTTCTACAGTTTTTGCTAGAGAAATATTAAAAGCTTCTACCTTGTGATTTGACACAAGTAAGTTTGTCTAAATGGGTGAAAAACATGCTATTATCCACCTTTACAGAAAGAAAACTGACAGCCTGGAGGACTGTGTTTAAAGGATCACTCAAGGAGTTTTGGCGGATTCCAGTTCAGAAGCCCACCCATCTCCCCAGGGGTGTCAGATGGACTCTGTGTCCTGTGTGCTGGGACTTCCGTCTTCTACTGTAACCCATCCTCAAAGATCACTGCTTGCAACTAGCTTTCCTTAGCTCTCCTCTGCTTGAGGTTATCAGCTTTAATTACTATATTCAAAGGGAACAAGAGGTGTCCAAGGCTTTTCTTCCCCACAGCAATGTGTGTTTGCCATGGCTGGGAGTTACAGACCCCTCTGAACACAGCTGCACATACAGCCAAGCTTTATATTTTCCTTGAAAAGGAGGGGGAAGGAGGTGATGATGAGAAAATCAACAAAAATACTTCAAAAGCCGTATTTTACTTTAGTAATTGAAATGTGTCTCAGCCCCGAAGTTGTGCTGATATTTTCCACTTACAGTATTTTTTTCTTCCTGTTGAAAAAATAGGTTGCTATGACTGAGTAGATTTTCTTTTTCCTAACAGCAGAAAAAGAACCAATTGTGTCTGCACAATTTTAAGTTATTTAAATTCCATCGCCCCAAAAAGTTATTATTTTCTTTCCCTACAAGGCGTTCCAACAAATTTCATGCAGTCAAGGCAGGCTTAGCTACCTCTTTATTTGGCTTTTTCACTTCTCTGTGCTCCCCCGGGATGTTCTATGATGATTATTTCTTTCTGTCTTTATTTTCTATCTCTTTCTTACTTCCTTTTTTTTTTTCTTTTTTTCACAACTCATTTCCCTGAGGGAGACTGTAGCAGTAATACTGAAGCACTGCTAAATGTAGTAGGGAAAAATCATCGGTATTTGATTGCATCACAGTACTAGTATGTTGAATAAACTTTTGTCTCATCTATGTGGCATGAACCAGCAAGAAACCATATGCCAGAAATCTGTATTGTTTTTGTGCAGTTTTATTAATTTAAAAGCTGATTCCATCTCTTTTGCACAAATATTATCAGACAGTTTTAGGTGAAAGAAAACACAGGAGCTAATAGGTCTCATGGGTTGGATATTTAGAGCTTTTTACATCTCCATATTTCAAATATGTAACATTTTGAAAATGCTTAATCCTGAATTTATAAAGCTCTAGAGAATGAAATCTCCCATCCATTCACAACATAGATCACAGGTTTCAGTGATAGCATGCTAGAATATTTCCAGATGAGGAGGACTTACCCATATAGATGACAGGATATTTTGCATTTTGTGTCAGCTTACACTTTCACTCTTCTTTTGAGATTGGGGGTTGCATGTTTCATTCATAGTTTTCTGACACAGGCTCTGCCCATTGCAAAGTTAAGAAAAGTAATAGACTTATCTCATTTAAACAACTTTGAAGGTAAAAAGCAGCAGTTTTCAGGAGGTTAATTGCCACTTCTCACGGGTATTCAACAACAAAGTTTCTTCCCTGTTATAATCACTCTTAGTCACTCATATTCATAACCCGGTAGCTCATTGTTTTTCTCTGTCTTCATTCTTTCATGTGGAAAAACATATGAGGAGTTCAGCCTGTTCAATTTAAAAACCAAACCAAACCAAACCAAACCAAACCAAACCAAACCAAACCAAACCAAACCAAACCAAACCAAACCAAACCAAATAGAAGCCCTGGAAAAATCTGAAAAGCTCAAAATTAACTTTCTGAGGTTTTGGTCGTGTTAGTCAAACTAGATAAGGAAACAGACAGATATACAGACTGGTATATTTGTTTTCTTATTCCTTAATTTTCCCCTAAATGCCTAATTTTTCTGATATGTTTGTTGTTTATATTGGTTTTGGTTTTCTTCCATTTTTGTGAGCATTTAGGTTCAGGATACTTCTGTCCTATCAGTAGAATAATGGAGGAAAGGGACATGTTTTTATACCCCTGGCAGTAACTGCTTGGTTTGTGCCGTTATAAGTGTCCATAGAGTCACAGAACTGTACTTTTCGCCAGTGAACTCAAAGAACCAGCTAGCTATATCTCAGTTAAAAAAGAAAGCAAAAGACCACAAGTATGCCTATCTTAATAGTTTCATAGAGCAAATGCAAAAGAACAAATGCAATAAATATTTTTGGAACAAATAATTCAAACAATAATGGAAATACTATTGAGAAAATATTTTTTTCTAAATTAAATATCTTCTGACTTTCTTTTCCATCTTTGCTGTTATTTAAAATCATTATTAAACACAATTTGTTAAAATCATCAACCACAGCTACTATTGTTTAATGAGAATAGTTTGTCTTTTTAAGGAAACTGCTGTTAAGCAGAAACATTTTTACACTTGGGGAGAAAACAAACAAACCAACCAAATAAAAGAACTCCAACCAAACAAAGAAAAAAAAAAAATTTGGTTTGCTCAGGGTGAAGATTAAATATTGGAGTTTTTTTATTATCTGAAGTAGACTTTTGTACACTCTATGCTGCATTCACCAATGAGACCTGAATACTCTTTTGAGCTCTTAGTGAGTAAATCTTGGTGCCAGAAGACAATCAACATTTGAGGTTTACAGACAAATATGAAAGGAATAAAGCCTATCAAAAACAAACAAACAAACAAGTTACCAATATTTTCTTATCTTCCATCTAAATAAATAACAATTTTTTAAAAAGATTACTTTATATTTCTTTCCTACAAAATGGTCTTTGCTCTTCCACTGAGATTTTAATGAAACACTTAATGGAATTGTCAAATGTCAGAAAACTCCATTCTTCCCAGGGAAAAATGGGACGAGCTTTTCTATGCAAAAATGTAATATAAATTGCTGGTATCTGACACATAAACTAAAACTTACTGAAGTTAGTGAATACGAAGTTATTGTTATTCAGAAGCTGCCTTTCAGATAGTAGCATTGCTTTGCCTCTGTGATAATACAGGTGGTAGAACACTAGAAGGCAAGAGACCTGGGTTCTGAAGCTTAAGGAAAGTTGTTCTTCCAGCAATTCCACTTCAGAAGCTCAAACTGGACTTGAAATAAGCATTTCCCTCTTCTCCAGATGAGCTGTTGCGTAGTTGTGCATGCACATCTTAAAGGTTCAAAAGGAGGTCTGAATTTGCCGCCAAAGTGTTCACCTGAGATGGGGAACTCTGCTTCCTGGAGGACTCATAACTCATATTCAATTAAATGTGTAACCACTGGATGAAAACCAGGACAAATTCAGGTGTAAACCAGGGTCTAGATCTATCTGTTCTTTTGATATTCCCATTCACTGGTGGACTTTTGTGATCACACAGAAAGAACCACAGCTTCACAGGATCTGTAGGTCTTTCCCATCCACCTTCACACCAACCTCACTACAGAGGAGGATCACCTCTTCTTCAGCCAAACTCAGGTCCTGCTACTACGTTTGTGTTTTGTGGTGAAGTAACTGTCATTTAAAACACCTTCTCATCAACCCTAGTTCACCTCTGGGATACAACTCAGATGATTATTTTGTCGACATCACATAATACATAGTTTATACAATAGACAGCACCGTCATTGTAGCTAGGAAAAGATGGTCAAAGC
The DNA here is from genome assembly GCF_037038585.1 of Patagioenas fasciata. Taxonomy (NCBI): domain Eukaryota; kingdom Metazoa; phylum Chordata; class Aves; order Columbiformes; family Columbidae; genus Patagioenas; species Patagioenas fasciata. The sequence goes on along the minus strand of NC_092560.1, from coordinate 79,617,170 downwards.
CTGACCACACTTAACATGCCAAGGTTGTCTGAATACTGAGCAATTTCAGTGATAAATTTCCATAAGTAGGAAATAAATATCTAAGTACTTGGTTCAGTAAAGGCAGAGAATTGTTGAGAATATTCCTAAAATAACTCTAATTACCTGGGAATCTTCTTCCTGAGGTCTTCAATAGATAGGCTGTTGTCGGTGTCTAAGGAATTTTATCAGTGTTTTCTTTCTAACTTGGTTTCCTGAATGTAGGAACTGAAATTCCACTGAAATGTCACTTTTAATGCCTGGGTAGTTAGTTGAATGCCTGCCTAAGTATCTCAAAAAGACATTTAGGTGCCTAGACACATATGCAGCTGTCTTTAGACACTAAAATTTGGGGAAATGCATTTTGCTGATAAGGGAGACTGAAGAGAGATATAAAAAAGCAAAGTATCTTCCTATATCTGACATTGACATTGAGTCCCTTTACATTTTACTTTGCGGGGAGAGGGAGATTCTCTCTCTCTGTAAATGAAATTAACATCCTGCAACCTATAAACAAGTGTAATGAATATTATTTACTCACTGCATTTTTTTACAAGTCCAGAAACACCTGATTCAGATCTGGTCTGATGACTCATTTTAATAGACCCAGTGCGATTTTAATTGCTTGAGGTGTTCATTTTATTCCTCTTGTGAAGTATCTTGCTGCAGAAAATGGGAATCTTAACATGATCTGTATTGAGATTGTCATATCTCTTTTTTTTTTTTTAGTTTTTCTTTTGTTTTGTAATTTGATTTATCTGTACCTGTATTTAATGGGTACAAAAGAGTGCTTTATTTATGAAGCTGTTAACTGAAAGGAAAAAAAATATATGTGGTTTTTCTCACTAATACCCAATATTTATGAATTCTGTTGGACGATATGGACAGTGTTCAGAGTCACCAGTCTTCCGTGTAGAGGGAATTTATAGTTTGTAACCTGTATTTTCTCCTCCTCAGAAAATATGGAAAAGCAGAGGACTTCCAACAGCTTAATTACCATTTGTGGTATTATAAGCAACAAACATTATGTGATGAGAGACAAAAAACCAAGCAACAAAATAAAAAAAAAAATCTTCTTTTTGGTATCATTTTTCAGTGCTGAAACCTCTAAATTTAGGAAGAAGATGACTTTTCGCAAGTAATTCTGTTATGAACATCAGATCATACTGTAGCATAGATGAGCAGATGAACCATGTCTTGTGATGATGAAGAAGTAGTCATTTGTGAAACAGGATCCAGTAGAGATCTGGAGCTTTTGATACATGGAAGAATTTAAAGTTCCATGGATAGACATATATAGAGGGAAAAAGGGAGGTTTCAAGCTATTCTGAAACATTTCTAGGCCCTGATGCTGACAGTCCATTGCCAAAGGTAGGCAGGGTCTTCTCCTAGTGAGACGATGGAGACATTATAAAATTGAAAGTTTCAAGGAATACATGGATTCCTGACACCATAATCAACACACCAGCAACAAGGTGGTAACCTGTTGTGTGGAGGCCTGTGTTATCACAGTACCACTGAAAAATGTCTCCTACCTTGTGAAGTTTCTATAAAGATTTCATCACTTTGATGTCACTTGACAACTTTGACACGACATAAAGCATATGACTGTCAAAATTTGTCTTCCATTTCCATCTTAAATTTATTCATTGCTTTGCTTCTGTTTGGGACGCATATCTCTGTTTGTAAAAGCACTAGCTTCAAGATCATCACCAGAAAAAAAATCTAGCAGATGTTGACAGGTTTGAATCAGAATTTAAGATTTCCTGACAAACAAAATCCTGTGCTTGTAAGTGTTGCAATATTAGAGCAATCCTGAACTGGCAGGATTCTGGCACTTGAGCAGTTAAGTCAGTCCAACACAGGCTGAGTTACCCACCAAGGTAAGATGTAAAATAAAACGCATTGAAACACATCTCATCAGCACTCAGTGTTATTTATGGAGAGAGTCTGAGCACTCCGGCGGGTAATACTTCTGTTGTTTGTTTAAGTAAAATAACTAATTTGTCTCTTTAATAAGAACGTTATAGATATCTTGTGAATTTGTATGTCAGCAGCACTTTGAAAAGACGGTGTGTGCATAGACAGACTGACTGAGAATAAACTACTGAGAGCATTGCTCTGTAGCTAGAAAGATGAACCTGAGGGTAAAATATTTCAGAACTATTCTGACAACAATGCAAGTTTATGAAATGCTTGTGTTGGGAGAAAAAAAGATTAAAATAATACTCTGCACATGAGTTGCACTTTTCACCTGGGAAACCTGAAGTATTTTTCAGGCATCAGCACTCCCGAGAGGAAGGTCTTGTGTTATTCTGCAGATGGATGAACGAAAGTATAGAGGCATCTACCACTTTCCCAGCTCCCTCTGGAATAAGGAAGACTTTTCCACTGTGCAGTAAATGGTGCTCTATGTTCTAAACTAATTTTAAAAAGGAGAAAGAAAGAGAGGGAGAGAAAGAGAGAAAATGTATTTTCAGTTTTTCATGACTATCAGAGTTATTGTGGATTGGTTGCAATTTAACAGTACTAATTTTAATAGAAATGGTTTGAAACTTTTGCAGGTTTTAATTTCTTTGTATAATTTGATATTTTATCTTTTCTAAGCACGTAAAACAACACACAACTTCTACTACTCTTCTGGTTGTTGTGAGTAGTTTGTCTAGTAAGTGACTTTTGAAGCACTGTATGCACACGTGTTAGCAAAACCAGGAATAGAGGTTCTAATGTCTGGACAACTTTTCTCCCACTTAATACTACAAATAGAAGCCACCTTGGGTTTTTAGGTTATTATTAATGAAACTTTTGTTACTTTCAAATCATGCAAGAGTTTTACTTGGGAAAAAAAGAAAACTACTAACTATGCAACTGCTGTTGATTCTTTAGATTGAATTATTGTGCCAATGGATTAGCAATATATTACCTTATCAGAAGAAGGCAACCATGATTGTAAAATAAAATAAACCAGAAGATACACTCAGTAAAATTGACATGTTTGAACTCGTATTATATGAGGTAGTTCTGGAAGTTCCATTAGCACAGACATTTAATCAGATTGATTAACAGGTGTATAATCTCATGCTACTAACTCTTTACCTTGTTCCCATCTGCTTTCATGATTTGTTATAATGCTTAATTTATGTAAAAAATTGCAGCTGTCAAAGTTTGAAGGTTTGAACGCCATATTTTTTGTAGCATTGGATTTTTGCTTATCTGCTTACTTGTTTTTAGGAATGAACCAGTCCAATGATGTACAGGACAAGATACACATCAAACAGAGCCTTGGGTTAAAACTTCTCCAGGAGGAACTGATCCACAACTACCGAAGTATTAATGTCAAGCAATACTAACCTTTTTCGGTTCTATAGATTTGTAAACTCCCTAAATTAAGGAAACCTAGAAAAGCTTGATGAAGGAAATCAGATAATATGAACAAGATTAAATCATCCACTTCAAGGGAAGATATCCTTTACTTTCATCTTAGCAGTTCAGAAACTGTTTTTAGGGGGTTCCTGGCTTAAAACATACTCTGAAGGGTCTATTTGGCATCACTTAAAAAATCTTTCTGTCATAATTTCTGAGGTTTGCTTTCGAGGTTTGTTCCTTGCTTAGAAGAGGGATCTCACCTCTCTCTGAAATCTTTCAGACTGACACGACCATAGCAGGTTCTCATCTGCTAGGTCCTCTGTCACCTCTTTACCACTAAGCATGTACAAACACAGGTGCATAGAGAACTGTAGCCATGACTGAGAAAATTCCCAGTAAATTTTCTTATGTCTTATCAATGTGCTAAAATACTTCAACAGAATATGTTCAGTTAGTGCAACAAATTAGGATGGATCAGACTTGAAGTACACACGTTGCACAGTCAGTGTGCACGGAGATACCACTGGAGTAGCTTAGAGGGTGTACATATACTGCATTTACTGTACTTTCATAGAGATTAAATGTCTAAAAGAATAATAAAAGTGTTAAGAATAACTACAAATTAATTTGTTCTAATGGTCCATTGCAAAAAAAAAAAAAAACACATGCAAAGGCTGATATTCTAGCACATTGCACTGTCAGCAAGTTTGTTGATGACACCAAGCTGGGAGGAGTGGCTGACACGCCAGAAGGCTGTGCTGCCATCCAGCGGGACCTGGACAGGCTGGAGAGTTGGGCGGGGGAAAAATTAATGAAATATAACAAGGGCAAGTGTAGAGTCTTGTATCTGGGTAGGAACAACCCCAGGTTCTAGTATATGTTGGGGAATGACCTACTAGAGAGCAGCATAGGGGAAAGTGACCTAGGGGTCCTGGCGGACAGCAGGATGACTGTGTGGCCTTGTGGCCTTGTGGCCAAGAAGGTCGATGGCATCCTGGGATGTATTAGAAGGGACGTGGTTAGTAGGTCAAGAGAGGTTCTCCTCCCTCTCTAGTCTGCCCTGGTGAGACCACCTCTGGAATATTGTGTCCAGTGCTGGGCCCCTCAGTTCAAGGATAGGGAACTGCTGGAGAGAGTCCAGCGCAGCCACAAAGATGCTGAAGGGAGTGGAGCATCTCCCGTGTGAGGAAAGGCTGAGGGATCTGGGTCTCTTTAGTATGGAGAAGAGGAGACTGAGGGGTGACCTTATTAATGTTTATAAATATATAAAAGGTGAGTGTCACGAGGATGGAGCCAGGCTCTTCTCAGTGACAACCAATGATAAGACAAAGTGCAATGGGTGGAAACTGGAGTACAGGAGGTTCCACTTAAATATGAGAAGAAACTTCTTCACAGTAAGGGTGACAGAACACTGGAACAAGCTGCTCAGGGAGGCTGTGGAGTCTCCTACTCTGGAGACATTCAAAGCCTCCTGGACACCTTCTTGTGTAACCTCATCTGGGTGTTCCTGCTCTGGCGGGGGGATTGGACTGGATGATCTTTCGGAGTCACTTCCAATCCCTGGCATTCTGTGATTCTGTGAGATGAAGGCCACATCTGCCATAATGATGTAATGATTTAACAAGGCAATACATTTACATGAAACTTCCTTCCCCAGGTTTGTGGTAGTACTGGCTCAGTTGCACAAAAAAAAAAAAAAAAAAGAGAGAGAATGAGACCTCTAACATTACAAACTTTACATGGAGTTCTTTATGATTTTACCTGTCATATTTAGATTTGTGATGAAAACTTGAGGTTTGAAAATGGGTAATCTATATTTTTAATTGCAAGCAGAAGCAATGGTATCATATGAGCTGGAGGAGACCTGGGGGATGTGTGCCATGAGAAATCCCCTTGAGGGCCTGGAAATCAGGGTCCATCGCACTGCTTTGGCCAGGGACCATGACACTTCCCTAGGGACAGGGATGCGCTGAGACTAGCCCAGGACATTTGCCTGTGGGTGGTCCTGGCTTGGTGGGACCCATGACTGGGCTTAGCGGGACTGTGGGGAGCTGGAGACCAACATCCAATGGTCTTGCTGGGGTTGGGACTGGTGACCTTCAAAACGTGGTCCTGAACTGTGATTACGGACAGTAAGACTCATGGGTGCCTCAGTGTCCTGACAGCATGGATATGATCCCTCTGTGGGTCAGAGTTTTTCCAGAAATTGCACGAAACCTCTGAAAATTATTGAAAGGTATCATAATCATCTATCCCCACTACAGCTTTGTTTCACAGTCAAAATGCGATGGTGCTTGTAATCCATTAAGTTTTTGTTTGAAGCTAAAAGAGGAAAAGTTATACAGAAAAGAAAGTGAAAATGTTTCAGAATCAGTATGGTCCAGTATATAATCATAGTTAAACTGCTTTGTTTTCATGAGGTTTTACTTTGATTCATTTATCCATTTTTGATACTAGTGAGGGAAAGCAAAAGTGGCTTCCTACTCTTCTTTCTCTGAAATTAAAAGGCAGTAAATTTTAAACCAATAAAAGGAAATGTTGTTTTGTTTTCTTTGTGCCTTCTTCTTTTTTTTTTTCTAATGTAGCTGATAGTCGACCTGAATAATTCACTGTCAGATGAGGTCACTAAAGGCAACTGTAATATCAGGATTTTAGAAAAGGTCTGAGTAATTTTATGGCCAGTAATAACAGTTTTGCCATTACAGAAGCTAAAAAAATGTTGGAAAGGTCACCAGCCTTCATGCTTCAGGTCTGGATGATCACCTGTGGGGTCAGGATGAATCTCAGTATTACAGTGTGCACACCCACTTTCAAAATTACTCATTAATAGTTTTTAATTGGGGATGATATATTATCAGAGAAATGCAATGTCTTAATTTTGAGCTGGTTATAATTTATATTTGTCTTGTCAGAGAAGGGCTTCCTGTGGTTTTTAGTTTTCATAGAAAGATGCACTTGAATACCTCACATACAAATGTATTGTGCATATTTTACAATAGTGATTCTAATCCCTCGTTATATTAGAATCCACATGAGACAACTGGCAATGGACTTGACTTCGCTGGGTTTGGTCCCTCTTCTCCTCCATCTTGGGTCAGCTGCCGAACTTGTATTCCTTTGGCTGCATGAATAATGTCCCAAATACCTCCTCAATATACGGTGGAGTGGTCTCTATACTGGCCCTGCATGAGACTAGTACGAGCATAGCAGAGTTTTTTCACTTGACATGGTCCTTCAACAGTGAGGACCACTGTACCAGCTGGGCACCATTTTGTTATTGTGCTGTTGGCAGATTGCACTCTTAACAGCTCATTTCTTGCCTTAGAGATCAAATGAAATCTAAGGTTTGAGCTGAGAGGGAAGAGTCAAAACTTAATCTGACCAAATGAAAGAGAAAGAACTATTCAAGTGAGATTGAAGCTTCAGTAGAATCTCTTATAACTGGAGATGTTCATCTCCAGCAAATGATAAAGTCTCTTACAGTTTATGAAGGAAAACTGAGAATACAATGTTCTTGTGTAATCAAATCTACACAAAATGCTTTGAACCATTTAAGGCTGATTAGATGACTCAGCTTGTATTTGGTGGAAGATAGCTTAGACTTATTACTCATACCTAAATCTGTTACCTTCTACATGGGCTATAGCAGTGTGAATATGAAACTGTCAGACTTCAGAAAACTAGTTATGACTTAGTATTGTGAGTTTCTTGAATACCTCAGTCCTATTTTATGTGATATTTTACTGGCTTCCTACAGAACATCAAGACAAGTTGGAGGGTGAGGTACTCAGTCTTACTGATCTCAGACTCTTGAGGGCTCATCAGTTTTCCAGCCCGAGAAGCTTGGTCATTAGCTTGCACACTTTGCTGTAACTGGATGCAAAAGGAGGGAAAAGTTTGAATACTGTGTTTCAGATATCAACCAAAATTGAAGCATGAACATGATTCAAAAATGAAGGGAAGTAAACTACAATTATAAAAGGTGTCTCTTTTACTTATTCATTTATTTACTTGCTTATCAAAAGATGAGGATGTTTAAACTGAAAAACTCCAGTGAGTAGTCATTGTTTGTCTCAGTCTCCAGACACCTTTGGACAGAAGTGTTTCTGACAGGTGCACAGTATTGTAATTAACATAAAGGCAATTCAGTCATATTTAATAGCATGTGATAAACAAGAACTTGAACTAGATCACATAACCATTCCTTATATCTTTATCCTGTGGTTTATCTATGATTTGATCTATTATTTCCATGTTCATAACAACCCTATTAAACATACACAGATGCACAGCACATCCACTCAATAGGAAGTGACTATTTTTCAATAGGGGAAGAGAAGAGAAAATAGGAAAAAAAACCTCCGAAACCAGATAGATCCTCCTCACATCATTTAACGTACTCAAAGGAAGTGCCCAGGAGAGAGCACAAGGAAGAAAATGTAGCATAACAATCTGTGTAGGAAGGAATGAAATAACAATAAAATGTCTGTTAAAGAACTGGGGGAGCATCAGAAGTCACAAAGAACATTAAAACAACTGAGTAAGATATTATTCTTTCTTGTTTTATTTCATTTGAAAATAAGGGGTATTCTTTCTTGTTTTATTTCATTTGAAAATAAGGGGTATTTATTACATTGATGAGTCTGTGATATGAATCTTTGGACTGATTCATGAGTTGCATTTTACTACATGTAGAAAACAAACAAGAGAAAAATAAAAAATAACTTTTGCCTACTCTATTTTCCTGCGATATATTTGAGAATAAGATTAGCTGAAACATCATAGTGTAATATCTTGGAAAGTAAAGGTGCTTTTTCTCGATACAAAGCAGAGCTATTGCTGGATGGACTGGGTCGAGAAGACTGAATAGGTACTATCCATCTGACTAAACACAGTGGAGAATCAACATCCGAATGAGACCTACTTGACCCTCTTTATAGTCAGTAGAGAGAAAATGGCACAGCATTCCTCCCCTCCTAAAATCAGTGTCTTCTCTCAAATATTATGAGTTGTTTTTTATTGCTTGTTTGTTTGTTTTGTGTTTTGTTTTGTTTTTTCTTAAATTGATTCATTGATATACATCAGCTATGTAGATTTCTGCAGTTGATTTAATCACATTAGAATAAAATACATTTTATTTTCTCTGCTGAATACTCCTGTTTTGTGTGTGTTTGTGTCAGATGCATACTTCCCCCATTCCCTTTCTGTCTACCAGCAACATCGTTTTATGCAATTGGTTGATTTAATCCAAATTCAACAGAAAAATAAAGGTTTCAAAGACATTTTGTCATATGCTGCTACAATGCTGCTTATTCTGGGAAAACATACAGCTTGAAAAGACACTGTTGTCATACTCCCCTTAGTGAAACCCTCAGATGCTCATACTTTATTAAACATCAGAGAATTCACACAGTGAAAGGAAGTGAGAGAGAAAGAAGAAAAGCTGGAAGCAGGTATTTATTAGCTCTGTTACTCTCTGAACTAATTATTTAAACATTGTGAATATCTTTGACCAGGGTTTAATGGTGGAGCATCTACACCCTTTTAAAAGAAGCTGCCAAACTCATAATTGATACAGAGGTTTCAAATACCCAATTTCTAAAGAGAATGGGCCATCTTTTACATTTGGAATTAGTGTCTGCTTGTCAGGATTGCAGGACTGATAACAAGGACTACTTTTTCTTCCATATAATTTCTATATACAGAAAACTTTACTCTCAAGGACCATCTGTCTAACGTGCTTTCCCTGTGAAGTGTCATTTTTTTAATGCAGAAGCACAGCAAAGGTCTTTTCACTTCAGAGAGAAGAAGGAAAAATTCTTAGACATGACATACAATGTTTCCTGGGCTCTGTTAGATGATCTTATTAAAAGGAAATGCAACATGAAATAAAGCCCTTCGTTGTGTGTTCCTGCATGGAATACCCAAATGTCTGTCCTATGTTGTCAGGTGAACTACCTTGCTCCGTAACTTGTACCTTAGAGCTTAAAGAACACATTCTAAATGCTACATATTAAAACTGATTACACCAAAATGAGGATCCAGCTCAAAAACATAACATTTTTAAGCCTGTTCAAGGAAAATACTATAGTCTAAGTTGCAATCAAATCTCTCGGAGGGATTAGGCAGACACCGTTTTAATTTATCCATTCCAGAATTCGGTGCCAAGAGTACTACAAAGATGAAAATAAAGAAACCGCCGACTGTGCATTTTTGTTGTTGGAGCTGCTGCGGCAGCAGTCTCAGAAAAAGGAGGGACTGCTGTGCTACCTCGATCCCACACATACTGAAAGCCCATAAGAAGCTGGATTCTCACATCCTTTTGCCAAATAACTGGATAGCAGCTGAAATCCACCAAGTGCAGCTTTGTATAAAGAAAACGAGAAAAAAAAAGAGACGGAAAAAATAGTAGATATTTGGAATAGTAACTGTACTGCAGATTACTCTAGTGTGGGGGTCTAAAGAATGGAGCTAGCTATTTTTGGAGTGCCTTGCAAGAAGCAAATGATAGTAGCTGTTGTTAAAGCACTAGGTGGGGTACTGTATTTGCAAATGTTTCCTTCTTCTTTGTAGACACAGATTGATTTTCTGCAAATGCAATGTTAAACTTCAAATGGCAAAATGCATTTGGAATCTATGTTTAACCAGTTCTGCTGAGATGAGCGGATAAAGGTGTCCTTGTTAGATCCTGGCAGTTGTTAAAAGAGTGAGACTTCTGTCAGTTATGATCCAATCCAGGACTTTGCAGCTTTTGTCATTCTTAGGGCCTCTGCAAAACAGAAGCAGTCTCCTTCCATTTTGCTCAGATGATATATCACACTGACATGACATTCATTTTGCACTTGCATAATTGATGTAAATCTACAGTAAAGAGCTGGGACTATAGTCATTAGAGTGGCCAAGAGCATGATAAAATTTATTTTGGGTGATGGCAAGGTATTTGGAAGCTACTGAGACAGCTGGCTTGTTATCTCTCTTTGGACTAGCCTTACTATGTTTAATGAATGGTAAGCCTGTTGTTAAGGCGACACAAAATTGGTTACGCTGCTTATTCAGTGCACCACAGTAATGTTTTTCCACATGGGAAAACATACAATTACAACCAAAATGACCATGATTAGCAACTTAAAGCAGGAAGCGCAATTTGCATACAAATATATTCTCCTCTGTCTGTCTGAGTTTGAAGGCCACATTTAACTAAGTACTTGCACATATTTATAACTCAAAATATGGAGGTAATCCCCTTGATTGTGTCCATCAATATTCCTGTAGCTGTTCACTTGATTCAATGATCCTCTGGAGATCAGAATTTCTATCCGATCCCATTGAAGTCAGGAATCTCGTTGTCTCTAAGTAATTTCTCTCTTAAACTAATCAGCTGAACTTTTGCCAAAGAAACCATAAGGTTTACAGCTACAATTCCATGTTCCTATAAATCTTTTTTAGTAATTAGGCAGGAATTAAGTAAAAATGGTATATCAACATTTGCATGTGCAAACATCATTTCCTTCCTACAATATTTGTTGCTGTTCCACAATATTAAATTCTGGTTGTCTTATTGAAATATATTTTCTTACAGGATGGTTTTCTTTAAGAATAATTCAGTCACTACTGTATCTTCAGTTCCTGCATCTCACATGAAAAGTGTGTATGTATGATATGCGTATGGTGTATGTATATCTGCATACACACATATATTCATTTATGTTTATGCATATAAACATAGAAGCATTCAAAATTAAAGGAAAAAAAAAAAAAAAAAACAAAAACAGAAACAAAACCCTACCAAACAACAACAACAAAAACCACAACCAAACCTTGATAACTTAAAAACTGCTGAGAGGTGAAAATGACTTAAATAAAAAGAAATTTGCAAAAATGCAAGCAGCTGCCATGAGTGTTCTGCAATAATTCATATACTTTATTGTTTTGTTTTGGTTTTTAGATAATTAGTTGGTGGCAAAGGAATAATCATGTTACATGAAACATTGTGAATTTAATTTCACAATGAAAGCTGTACACTGTATCTACTGTGAGCTAAAAGGACAAACAAAATCTGTTAAAGAACCAGTCTCAAAAGAAATTTCATGCCCCCAAAACACTTTCTTCTTTTTTTCTATCATAACGTTCATTTACTTTTTTCTGGTTTCAAAAGCAGTAATGCAAAGTCTTTATTTCTGTTCAGTTAAATGTTAATTTTAAAGCCCTGTCTGACATTGTTGTGACGAGTGAAATGATCAGGGAATGAACTATCATTTTGAAAGAAATTTATCTCAGTAGAACTCATCATCATGTAATAAATACTCCTATTGCTTTCAATGGAACTATTCGCCTGAGAACTAAAGTTAAGTTCTTGTGCACATTTCCAGGTTCAGACCCTTCATTGTTCTGAAAGAGTGAATAGCATCCTGCTGTTGGAAAATAACTAGAAAAGAAAGAAAGAAATCTGTTATTTAGAGGCAATAATGCAAAGACAAACAAAGAGCACATTCACACACAAGAGAACCACACGAGTCCTAGACGATAACAGTTAAGCTGAATTTTCACATTCCTTTCTTTTCCCATTTGTGGCTTCAGCAGTAACTATAGACTTTCTATCTTGATGTCACCAGCATTTTAAATAACACCTATCAGCAGGCAGTTCATAGTGAGCTCCACAAAGAAAGCAGTTTCAAAGTTGCGCTAAAACCCCACCAGCTTCTGAAGCACATTTGTTTTGTTAAGTGATGATGTATGCTCAGGCGATAAGGATCTCACACCCAGGGAGGCAGCTTCAACAGACAGTTGTCATGGTGTTATTTTCTATTGACGGTTTGCTTGTTCAAGTTAAAATGTCATGTCTCTGTAGTTTTAAGGGAGGACAGGGGGCACGTGTCTGACCAATACGCTGCAGTGGGGTGGAAGTCTCATTTGCCTGAAGCCTGGGGACGCATGCTGTTAACTCTTCAAATGTCACTGCAGCCTCCAAAAGGCAGGTGGTTCTTTGCTGTGCATACTCTAGAGTAGAGCCATCTCTCAGTCATCTCTCTGTTTGCAGAGTTTGGGTGGTTTCCTTAGGCATTGCTCATCTTGGCAGATGGACGCTGGCTTAGAAACTCTCAAGTCCTTTTATCAGCCAGTGGTATATTGCATTCCTGAATGAAAAAGAAAAAAAGACTAAGAAGTTCACATAAGCATTTTTTATCATGCCTGATTCCAGTTTTACTTACACTTTGGCAAAATTTGATTTCACGCATAAATGTAAGCTCAGTTGAAGCAGAGCTATAACCATTTGCAGGTGCAAAAATCATGATAGTGGATCCCCAAACCAGCACCTCTCCAGGGATCTTTTGGTAAAGTTGCTTGACACATCCAATGTAAATTCAAGATGGTTTTCCTCTAGCTAACAGGTAGTCAGTGCAATAAGAAAGAATACGTTACCAGATTGTGATTTTTGTCATGTAGGCTTTCCATAACCTGATTAGATCCTTATCAGGAGGAAAGACAATATGATTGTGGGAGGGGATGGAGGGTGTAGGGGAAAAGAGGCAGTGTGAACCAACCATTTAAAAAGAAAAGAAAACAAAAAACTTCCTGGTTTAAAAAGACACCTTCCTGATGACTTACAGAATCATAGAATGGTTTGGTTGGAAGGGACTTTAAAGATCATGCAGTTCCAACTGCACTGCCGTGGGCAGGGACACCTTCCACTGCATCAGGTTGCTCAGAGCCCCATCCAACCTGACCTTGAACACTTACAGAGACAAGGCATCCACAACTTTCCTGGACAGCCTGTTCCAGTGTCTCAAGACCCTACTAATAAAAAAGTGTCTTCCTTATGTCCAATCTAAACCTACGTCTTTCAATTTAAAACCATTAACCCTTGTCCTGTCACTACAGGTCCTAGTAAAAAGTCTCTTTCCATCTTACTTAGAAGCCCCCTTTCAGTACAGAAGCACCACAATAAGGTCTCCTGGGACCTTTTCCAGGTTGAACAACCTCAAGTGTCTCAGCCCATCCTCACAGGAGAGGTGTTTCAGCCCTTTATTTTGTGGCCTCCTAACATGTTCATGCCTTTCTTGCCCAGATGACCCCATGGCTGAAATACAACAAAAGTATTTAGATACTTAACAGTACATAAACGTTGTTTCCTTGGGTTTTCCAAAACACTTAGTACTTTCAAATCAACAGTTAGACATCTGAGTAGGTTGGAAATTCTCATGCTTGTTTTAGACACATAGAGTGTTTCTGGGTCTGCCCTGAAACTCCAGAAACACAAAACTTGATGGAGCTCTGCTGACCTGCGCAGAATAAAGATGGCTAATTCCTACCCAGAATAAGGTTGCCCTTTCCCTTGCAGATTAGTATTTTAAACACAGCTCCCCTTATAGTAATTCTGTATATAAAAATGCTTGGCTTACAACCCTTCTTTAAGTATTATACAACTCTTCTTATTAAAACAAATAATTGATACATCTAACTGGTTTCAGCAGGGAGGAAACGAGTAGGTGGTCTCATTAAGAACCCTTTTTTCACAAGGAAAGCATTTCTCATTGTCTTTACCAGATGATATAAATGACCTTTGCCATGGAGTTGATGAATGCATAAATCTTTCATAATATATTTTAATGTGTCCTGCTGGTAGTAATCGTTATTATAAAGCAAAACAAAACAAAACAAAAAGATTTGCAAACAAGAAATCTATTATTAAAAGCATATGATCCTTGTACTTTTATGAACAAGAATTAGATTTTTTTTTAATTCTCTATATCTTATGCAGTAAGAAAAGCTCATGCTTGCTTTCTTTTTTTTTTTTTTTAATTATCCAAACAGCAGTCTATCTCCTTGTCCCACATAGTGTTATATCTCCAAATGAAGATATTATATTGACATTTCACTCAGAGTCTTCAAACAGTTCTGTCTTCAAAGTTGCATGAGTTGTGAGTTGCATATGCTTGAACATTCTATTTTATTAAATTTTTCATTCTGCATATCTAATTTGCACCAGAAACAAAGTACTGTCCTGAAGGACTCTGATCTGTAACTCTGAGCTCTGAACAAAGCTTAGGCTAAGTAAAGCTAAAGGCTTAGGCCAGCAGTGATGGCTCATCTCTTATCTACCGCACCATTCATGTAAGAAAGGAGAGCTCTGATTTAAGACGTTTTCTTTTTTTTTTTTTCATCTGACTTCATTCAAGCCTTTATCTCTAATCTCCTTGCTTTTCAGTCATCCTGTCCCACAAGTCAAAAATAAAGACAGATTTGTTGGGTCAGAGACAGAGCATGCCTAGGTAACATAAAATTTAGGGTACTTGAGTAGAAAGTTCTAGATTTTGCTTATTAAATAAAGGTCTGTTTATCTACATATTAGTGGAGTGCTGTTTGCTTGCCAGGCATTTGCTATACTTTATTCACTACGCAGAACACAACAAGAGAAATAGTACCTCGAATTGGCATCAGGTGCCTTCAACACATTTAACACTGAGAAACCAGAATCTCAGTTCTTAAGCACACAGAACCAGCCAAGAAAAACGCTGAAAATAATGAGGAGACTGTAGTGTTTTTCCTTGGTGCCCACGGTAAGCACTTAAGGAACACATTGCATGCTACAGCCAGAATGCCTACCATGAAAAAAAGTTAGGAACACAAGAAGAAGATGCAATTACCCCACCTTTTGTTGCAAAACTTCACAGACATCGTCCAGAGAATCAAGTTCAAACCAAACGATGTGATATAAAACTTGAGCTTAACTGGGCACGTATTCATTGGACCAGGATGAGCAGAAAGACGTGGCAAACCCTGTCTCCCCTAGATTAGTCAGAGGTAAACTCCATCTGTTCTGTCTCAGCAATACTGCTGTTCAAGTCCCTTCGTGCCAAGAAAAATATAAATCTCATCATGTCTCTTGATATCCAGTGAAAACATGAATTATTTTCGATGGAGAATAGGTAAGATAGGCAACATCTTCTCATGCCTTTGAAGTTTCTTCACTGAGGAGTAGATAATTTATACATTATAAAATGAGAGAACATTTATTACTCTTTAGTAATGTTACTCTGCAGTTAGAATATTTACCTGATGGGGTTAATTTATGATTAAGAAAGCATCTCATTTATTAATTAATTACATTATTCCTTTAGTTATTTAGTTATATAGAGTATTGTTTGCTTGCCTCCTGTATATAAACATTTTGTTTTCATTTCCATTCATTTTCATAATCTCTTCTGCCTATTCAATAATCTTTTATTGGAAAATGAGCCAAAATAATTAGACTCAGATGTATACTACCGTATTTCTACCCAACCTTGTGGCATATGATACTGTTCCTACTTTTGCTGTTCTCCTTTTTATTTATGTGACTGAAGAGCTTTTTTGTTATTTGTTTTAATATACTTTGAAAGGCCTAACTCAGCTGGCTGTTGGCAATTCTTACATTATTTCTACGCTTCGTGACCTCTAAGGTGTTCTTTTATTTGCTGATCAATCTTTTTTTTTTCCCTCAGTTTCTCGTGCACTTTATGCTTACTCTTAATGTCCTTTTCGAGGTGGCTATACATCCAAATACATTTGGAAACCTTTCCTGAAAGTTTTGTTCTCACTTGCTTGATGTGCAAGTTTTAGATAACTTTTCACTGCTGACTTAAAGAGTTTGGAGGAATCTGTCACGCTGCAAGCCCCTGAACTCTTTGCTTCTACTGACTTCACTTGCTTGTTCACGTAATTTGTCAAAGCTTTCCCTTTTGAAATTGAGTAACCCAGCTGAAGACCCACTTTTGCTTATTTTCCATTTAATTCATACTCAATCAATTCATGACTGCTGACTTCAAGGGTATTTCAATATTATTATTATTTTCAGTAAGTGCACTGGATCAGAGAAGTGTTTCACAGGCTAGCTGAAATAGGAACAGTAATTCCAGCTGCGCATCTGGAAATCATAGTTATGTCCCTTGTACATGTGGAGATCAACACTTCTTTATATGTTTGTCAAACGCTTGTATTTGTGGAAATTATTGACATTATTGTGCAAATGCCACAAAGTCTTGGTTTGTACATGGTTTCTGTGTGTTTTTGATACTGCTGTTGATTATAAATAGATATTGAGAAGTTTGAGGATGATCTGGATCCATGATTTGCAGTTACATTATACATATGTATATTCAATACAGTGAGAATAAATGGGGTTTAATGCAAAGTTACATAGGTTAAATGTGGAAGAACTCAGAGGGCTTCAGATGGTGTCCTGCTGTGACGTTAGTTTTGATTGTATTGAGAAGGAAACAATTTTGTCTATACCAGCTGGGTACTAGAGTTCAGTTCTGTAAGACCCCCACTACAGACGCAAAGCAAATTCACATCAAAAAAGATCTCCCCTTTGCACTTTATCATTAATGTAGTCATACTCAGTGGCTTTGGCTTTCCAGTCAAATTCTCCAGTAAGGTGGAATTCATCCAGCTGCTGATGTTTTCCTTGTACATATACACAGCTGAGACAAACATCTGAAATACTTGTTGTAGTCTGTGGAAGGAACCAACCATTTTTAAAGGGCATCATGTATCTTGTTCTAAAAAACGAATTTAAGATAATGTTGGTGAATTATGCTGGAAGTGCCTATTTCTTCTTAGTGCCTATGGAAAGAATCTAGAATGACTGGTTTTGATAGTGATATCTACTTTGTAGAAACCTGAAATCAGGTGCCATGAGCCTGTCTCTTCATTTTTTATTTCTTTTTTTCATCTTATTTTTATCCTCAGTTTACTGCCATGTTTATGTTAATTTATCTCTAGCTCTAAGAAATATTCTAGCAACATTTAAGCAATTGTTTGAACATAACACATGCCCGGAAACTTCTGCAGCAAGCAATTTCCTGGTCACCTTTGCTGTTGTCATGCCCATTACTATTTCAGACATCATTACCAGTTTTTCTTATTTACGCTTTTAAAGGCAGAAGAATTCCAACGAACAGAATTCCCCCTACAGAGATTTATAACAAACAAACAAAGAAACAAAGCACCTAAAACATTAACAGCAACAACAAAAAAAACCAAAAACAAAAACAAAAACAAACACAAACAAACAAACAAAAACCCACACCTTTGTTTCATCAGACATTGTTGAATCACTTAAATTCTGCCAGCTTGATTTTCTAAGACTCCTATTTAGGCTCATCATATTTTTAAGCTTATGGTTCAACTGTCGATAAGCTGATTGAGAAGCTGGGATCACCCTGAAGTTGCAAGGCTGCTGTCTAGTGACTACATGCTGCCCCAGACAGAGCTTTCCAAGACAAAACTAGAAAGCAGGTGGACTGCTTGGGCACGGACAAAAAGTGACATTCACTTGCCAGCAAGGCAAAAAGGATTTACTCTTTCCTCACCAAAGAATAGATTGAAGCTATAATCTTTGTCCATGTTGACATCTGAATGCAGTTTTGCTCTTCAAGGAGCCTGTGCAGCATCAGGCGTGTTACTATTACCTTTCACTGTTAACTTCTTCTATTTTTATGACAATAAGTCAGACCACAGGTGAACCTTTGACACTTTTAGGATGTTTGGAAAATGAGAACACTTCTAAGAAATTGGAATGAAGGAGTCTTCCAAATTGTACTTTTTTTCTCTCACTACAGATCATTTCTTTTCAAATCTCATTTAGCTGGAAAACATTTGCAGGGAGTTGAGAATAAAATTGTATATCACAGAAATCAACCTTTCAGTGTGGAACTTTGTTTGAACGCTGTCACCAAGTTCTTACTGCTTTACCTGCCCACAGAAAGAAAGCAAAACAATTTTAATTGAACCCAAAGTAATGAAGGGTTCAGTCAAGCACTGACACAATAGAGAAGGTGTCGTAGAACTAGTGGTTCAATGGGCCTACACTAATCTTATCTGTCAGGAAACAGGCATTAGTCTAAAAAAAAGAGTAAATTCTCTTATCCAAACAAATGCTGGTGGCCAGTTTGACAAAAATATGGAGAAACTAAATTGGAAGAGTAAAACAAACAAATAAACTAATGAACAAACAACAAAAATAAGTAACTAGACTAAAATTAATATATCGAATAGTGTTTATGATTTGGAGAGCTTGTCTATTCATTGATGTCTTTATGAAAACGTATGCATTACAGGAATGTGGAAAATGCCCTTGGGTGGGCCAAAATATAATTTCCATTTTTTCAGGCCACTCTTAGGCTCATGCATCGTCACATCTTCATAAATATTATAACTTCAGTGACACAGTATGGGTATTTACCACTGAATCAACAAGGTACCAAACCTTCTCTTTCCTTCTTTTCTGTTTCCTTCCCAACCATTTTGTTCCCTTGGGGTGTGTGTGTGTGTATGTTCATGTTTTTCTTTGCTTTTCACCTGATATCTACCATACTGCTTGATTATCAGCATGATGTGAGCAGACAGCCTGTCTAGCTCTGCCCAGTCTTAAAAAAAGACTGGTAAAGAAAAGGCCCTGGCTGGATAAACCAGATGACATCCCAGACCTGGGAAGTCAGCCAGGGTCCAGAGCAGCATCTTCTGTGGCCAGGACAGCTTTGGATCCTGAGAACATCTACAAGCGCTTTATTTCCCCTACGTTTATCATCCTCTCATTTTTTCCACAATGCTGTCTGGTGTTTTGACGAAGGCGATGGAAAGGGCCATAGTTCACAACTCAAAATTAAATGTGAAAACCAAGCCTTTCCTCCTCACCAAGAAAGAGTACTTGACAAAATAAAAGACACTAATGCCATCTTTTATTCTAAACAAAGGAACCTGGCACTTTTTGAGTGTGTGCATTTTTCACAGCCACTCAATTTTGCTGTAAGATTTGTTTTCATTCTTTGCGTGTTTGTGGTTAATTCATCCTATTCAGGGACAGATGTAGCATAGATTGAAATAAGGAGGTTGCCTCAGTGTGGCTTTGAAAACAGTGTTGCACGATAGGGCTACCATCTGCTAAACTAAGCAGAACCAGTATAGGAGATCTAAAGCCTGTTTTCCAACTAGTAAATAAACACTTGCTATTCAGACTGTATCTAAAAAATGGGTTGAATTTTTAAACATATTTTCCATCAGTTGAAATCCATAAGTCATGCTTGACTGTTTCTGTGACAGAAGCCTCTTAAAATATTTTTCTGTCTTGAGCTAATTTATTCTATCTAAAGTAGAAAAATATAAGAAGCCATCACAAACTTTTTCCCTCTGTCATTTGTTCTCATTACAAAAATATATAAACTGGGTTTCATACCTGGGGGAATGTATGCAGAGAATATGTGGGGGAAGAAAGGAAGATGGGACATGAGTAGAGGTGGAATAACTTAGTTTAACTTTGATCCACCGAGGTTTTACCTATATAGCAATAGATTTGTTTTGGAATCCCGTTCCTTACATGTGCATTTTATTTAAGCTGGAGCCTGTGCTGAGGTGACACCCTTTGTGCCCCAATGTGGCCACCCTCGCATACACACAATGGTCACACGCTATCACGTCCCTACCCATCCTGAGGCATGGTGACATAAGTCACATACACACCCTCAGTTGAGGGGCAGGATGGATGGGATCCTCAGTCAACAAAGGTCCTCAGCCAGTGAAGTGCCCTAGGACCAGAGAAGCTTCAGGGCCATACTCATAATGACCACAGCTCAGATGTGACCTGACTGTGAGATGTGGTCTTGACTGAAACCTCCTTTGAGTGGTTTTCTCAGAGCAGCAGGACTGTGAATGAAGCCCCCCTCTTAGAGCAGAACACCATCTAATGAGACTTCTCGAGACTAGGAGCCTTCACCTCCTCCTTGGTGAGTGATTATTTCTCCTGAATATATCCTTGAGTGAGCCTTTGCCCTGACTTGGAGAAGTTATTATTTATTCTCGGTACCCTTGAGTGAGAGAAGCTTGTCTTTCGAATGAGTGCGTGCATGCTGTGGATCATCATTCTTGTGTAGTTGTATGGTAATAATATACCCATCTAGTATAACAATCCTATAGTTTAGTAACTGTTGTCAGAGTGTTGTTTGATTTTGGATTACTCCTCCCTCACTGCTCAACATTGGTTTCTGTTGTTTGTTTTTGTATTGTTTTTTTTTGTTTCTGTATTGGCTGCGAATTATTAAAGTTGGTTTAAGGTTATTATTTGCTTGGAGATCTTTTGGCGAACCTCCATAACAATAGATCATGGATAAAGTCACACCGCTCTTCAGTGTGGACAATCAGGACAACAGGAGCATGGGACAAACTGCAAAGAATCCTTGTACCATCCTGTGGATTCAGCCTTGCTGCCCAGTCAGGCTGTGCCAACCAAGATGAGAAGGACCAGGGAGGGAGAATTGTCACTTAAAGACAATCTCAGTCAAGAGGCATCTTGTGGAAGATCCAGGTAAGATGTGGATGCATTCTTGATAGTGCTGGAAAGCTTGAGCCAAGGTGTCCTGAAGCAAGTATAAACACAGAAATTGTTTCCAGAAGGTGTGTGAAGTGGCATGAATGTGCCACACTGAAGTAACTGGGATTGAATCAGTTACAGGAACTGAGGGATGAGAGGAGGGACTCTTAAGAGCCTGAAAAGTATTTAAATTAATCAAAAAGGAGGGCACAAGAGGGCAGGAGCTGGGTGGCAGATGTTTCATTGCTTTGAAGAATAAGAGTAGCAGTCACAAAAATCGATAGCGAGCCTTATTAAAGGTGAGCTAGGTGCTTTCGCTCTGAGGTTTTGTTTGGTTGTATCAGGCTTAGATACCTCACAGGTCACGTATTTCTGACTTAGCATCTCTAGAGATCCCCTCTTGTATTGCAAAACATTCCCTCCAGAAATCTGCTACTGTTTCAAATATACTTTCTAGTTCTGAGTTGGGGGTGAGAAAACGAGAAGAGCGGGAAAGGAGAAGGAAAGGTCAAGAAAAGGGGAAGAAAAAATTCAAGAAAAGGAAAGAGAGACATAAAAGAAAGAGGTCAAAGATGAAAAGGGAGAAGAGAGGCAGGGAAGGAGGCAGGGAGGGGAGGAGGAGAGGAAAGAGAGGAAGGTAAGAATCTCCTTGTTCCATGGCAGTGCATGTCTCATTTCACGATTTTCAGATTCATTCAATTTTTCTCTTGGACTATGTGCTCCTTAGCAACCTGTACAACTTCCCTAAGGTGAAAACCTCCTCTCAAAGAGCTATGGTGAATATTATCCCAGGGTCTCAAAAATGCCAATAAGAGAACAAATAATATTTGTTCATAATAGTGTTCAGTGCAAACCATGACTGATTAGTGTTATGTGTGACATCAACAAGAGACAGTAATCAAGGTTATTTTAGCATTGATTTTTTACAGAGGTGAAGCCTCTTTGATGTATTACTCCATCAACACCTTCAGAGCCAAACTTTGCACACAAAATTAATCCAAATTAATTAGAACATTTGTAGATAGTGCTGGGCTCTTTTATGTTGCAAAATAAATATTCATTCAGTGGCATTTTTTTCACCTTGTGCAGCCTGTGTAGTTAGGAAGGGAAAAAAAAAACCCTATTGATCAGTGCACTGAAATATGTCAGAAAGTTTCAGCACCTGAGGTGGTCTGAGGGGTTGCTTGCCTGGAATCAGCTCTGGCCTAATAGAAAAATTCAGGAAACTGAACCTAAATTATATTGACTTCACTTGTACATATAGTTGTGGGAAAACATCTTGCTTCCAACATAAGAAAGGGAGTAAAGTTACCCTTGAGCTTTTCACAAAATCTACATAAAATAGTGCGTGGTGACACTGCCCTACAGGGAAGATGTGCCCTGAGGGCACTGATTCAGATGTATCATTGCAATTCAGACATATTTGTTCAGAAACTTCTAGTATCAGTGATTTTTCTACTAGCCAGTGTGATGAGTATATTCTTGTGACTTCTGTTGGACTGTCTTCAACTGATATCCTTTGGAAAGGGAAGAAGCCATGTGGAACACCACTACTTCTTCAAAAATTGACCCCAAATCCTATTTGCTTCCGTGGCATGATGTTCTTCTGATTCCCACACTCAGGGACCCTAGTTCCAATTTCAAGAATGTGGTTTGGGACGGGGAGGAAAGACAGACAAAGCAGAGAGGATTCCCATTATTTGCTGCTTTAGACATTTAATATCCTATGATGTTGTAAACCTCCCCTGTTGATGCACACATCTTAATACCGAATATATAGGGAAATTTGACTGTGAGCTTCTACGAGTCTAAACTTAGACTCTTCAACCCACTACACACAGTCAACATAAATCCCAGTTTTATTCCAGATAGAATCTTCCATCTTGATTACTTATATGTGAAGAAGGAGAAAGAAAGCTACATAATTCTTTCAGCGTGTGTTGCAGATCAGGATTATGTGGCTACAGTCAGTCTCATTTTTCACTGAGCCAAAACAATACAAAATAAAGAACTAATAGTTAAAATAATTTAACTTCAAATGGCAAATAAGTTGTCAAAATCCCATCAAGGAAAAGTAACAATAAAGAGTCTGTAACTTGATTAGGCTCTTTGGAACCTCATCAAAAGATAAATAAATGAGTATTTGCATTATTACAGTAATGCTTGGATGGACATTTCCTCACAAAATTTAGTCATCACATAGCATTATCACAGGAACAATCAACCCTTTTCTACAGCCCATTATTCCATGAAAGGAAGAATTTGAGACCATTCTATGCTCATGTCCCAGCCTATGTTATCTGACTGACACCAGAGAGGTGAGTCGGTCAAATATTGGTCCCATCCTGGGGAGAAAAACACAGAAGTGCAAAGTGGTGTGGAATAGTAGTCTGCAAGAGAAGGTGACTTCAATGAGTCTGTGTTTCCTCCAGAACCAAGAAAGGAAAAGCAGCTGGGGAGTAAATTCCCAGTGACTTTCATTGAGCATGGGAGCCTGGCAGATGAGGTCCCAGCTGCCGTGCGGTGACAGCTGTGGCAGGGGCTCTGCGGGAGCCGGTGCTGCCGCAGGCACATAGTCAGCACTATTAGCGTTAGCCTGAAGCAGCAGTAACTCCTGCTGGGATATCTGTCCCTGTGTGCTCAGGATCATCATGATGGCAGGGATCCTGGCTGCTGCAAACTCCAGTTCAGTACCTCGACCTTATCCTTAATAGGGGTCCCAGATAAAGGTGAAGGGTTGAGCATCCTGAAAGCAACCTTAACATGAACTGATGTCCAGAAAATCAACTACATTTCCTACTGTCAGCCTGCTTCCTTAATTACTAGACTGAGAAAACAGGTTTAGTTGGAGAGGGGAAGAAAGGATCTATTTGCACTCTGCAGACTACTCATTCCTGAACCCGCAACGAATCTTCTTTGAAGAATTTGCATTTGGATTCCTAACTTTTGCCACTAAGGAGCACAACAAGAATGGCGTTCACTGTGCAAACAATTGGCAACTACAGTGTAGTTACCCTGATATAGAAGGAAAGTTAATTTGGATAAGTAGAAAGATGATGGATAGTCTGTCTGTCCACCCAGTTGTACGTGTGACTGAATCCTTCTGGTAAAAGATTTTGAGTTTGGTTATGTGTTCATGCAATATTCAAAACAATGAGGATCTGTACATAGCAAATAAGTTACTGCTGATAATAAGGATGATGAAAGACAATGATAGATGTTCTGAATTTCCTCAGTATCAGAGCAGTTTTATATTGCAGAACTCTCGTTCATCTACCTCTGATTCATAGTGGTGTAAACAAGAGGAAAAACACACTGTCTCTGCATATATATGGATTAGTATTTTGAGTGTATCCGTGTCTTTGGATTTGCATGTGAATATGAAATAATTCTATGCAAGTATGGGATGGGATTTAATTGTTTTCACAAACAATGTATCCTTATCTTTCTGGAAGCAGTTCAGACCATCAAAGAGTTGTTGCTGATGAACTCACTAATTAGTTTCCAATACTTAACCTTGTATTTCACTTCATTACTGGTGCTCTGTTCCCTCTAGTTTTACATTTGGTATCAGAAAGTTAATTTAGAATCCAGTCAATCTTCCAATGCCAGCTCTGCACTTTAAATTTTTCATTCAGTAAGGACACAATGGGAATAATG
Source organism: Patagioenas fasciata (assembly GCF_037038585.1). Taxonomy (NCBI): domain Eukaryota; kingdom Metazoa; phylum Chordata; class Aves; order Columbiformes; family Columbidae; genus Patagioenas; species Patagioenas fasciata. The sequence goes on along the minus strand of NC_092560.1, from coordinate 79,592,779 downwards.
TTTGTATGTATCAAGGAGACACATGAAAAGTTTTGCATTGCATTGTCTAGAGAAAGAAAAAGAAAAAAAAAAGAAAAAAAAGAAGAAAAAAAAAAGGAAAAACAAAAAAAGCCAACACAATGATGCAAAACAAAAACCAGGAAGATGGGACTCAAAAAAGAATAGAATTAAGACACCAAGCACTGTCTGGCTATTATGGCAAAATAAGTTATAGACAGGTTTATAAATGTAAAAAGGCTGAAATATTTTAGATTAAGATTTTATTTAAAAATGACACTGTCAAGTAATTGCTTTTGTTACATTTATTTTAATGCTTAATTGTTTGCATTATTATCTTAGAAACTAGTAGGTAAATGTCTTCAGTAAAGAGAGAAGGGGCAATTCAACATTTAAATGTCAATATTGCATCTTATGATCTGCCTGTGCTTGAGGAACAGGACATCTGGGTCTTCCTTTGAGTTGAGGAGAGCTTGGGGGCTTCTCTCCTGCTCCGTAAGAGGGAGCTATGTTGAGGAATTGAAAACAAGTTTCATGCTACTCAGCCCTTTCCTGTCTGGTTTGTGTAAATTCACTCTTTGAAACCAATTCGCGTAAGAAATGGGGTGTAAAAGCACACAATGAAGCTAATTAATCAAGAAAGCAGCTTAAGGTTCTGGTGGATTCTCATTTGAGATCTTTAAATGAAGACTAGATGCTTTCTGTTTTGTTTACAGAAAGATGTGCTCTTGGCCTTGGAACAGTGTCAAAGCCAGGAAGGTCCCTAAGGAGCATTATTCAAGAAATTAGAGTGTACCCCATCGGCCTCACATTTCATGAATTCTTGTTTCTGCAATGTGCATCAGCACATTGTAGCTCTTCACGTACATAGTTTACAAGGACTATTGTTGTCAGTGACATTGAGCCTTCTCATATATACCGTACATGTGGTACAAACAGGCTCTGCCTCTATGAGGTGGTCTGGAACTTGTGGATCCTGGGTAAGGATGTTCATCTTGGTTATCTCAGTTGAAACAAGATCTGGATGTGTAGCAGCGCTTTTACTCACTTCCTTCCGTTCTGTGCATTGATTTTCACAGAAGGAAAACAGATAATCCAGCAGGATTGAAATCATGGTGGCCCGGCCACCTTCCCAGTCTGGATGATGTGGGAAATCAGGACTTGGGGGTATAACACTGGTTATGTCACAGTTCATTTTAGTTCAGTTTCCATGCAATTATACTGTTTTCCTGTCTTGAATATGCATCTATCACTCTGTTTCTCTTCAGGCTCATCCATGAGGTTTTGCCCTATGAGACAGAGAGAGCCCCACAATCCACAGGTATGACTGTGTAGGGTTTGATGCAATGTGAAAGAGACGTGACAGAAGCATTACCAGCATTCTGTGGCGCTGAGACAATCAGGCAGGTGAGCTGGAAGGAATAAATTGGGTGAGAAGGTGTGGTATGCAGTGCTACGATTCTGAGCAACACCCCTATGAAGTCATGAAGTCTACTAATTTTGGCACTGAATTAGACAGTTTAGGTACCGTCAGCAGGTTTCCACTCAAATATTTTTTGATATAGAGATATCAACAAAAGATTGTTGTGACATCAAGAATCCCTGTTGGGTCCATTTTCATACATGAGAAAAATGTACCATTATCATGTTAACGACTCCCTAGGCAGTTCCTCTGGGGATTTTTCACAGTTTACTAAAACCACTCATTGGACATGACTTCCTTTGGGACATTATTAACTGTTGATACTTTTCTGCTTACAGGAAATTTTGCAGTAGAGTTTATTCCATTTCTTCAACCACACATAAAGTATTTCAGTTGTTTAAATGGTGTGTGTCAATATTTGTATGTTCTGAGAAAAGAAACATCTTGTGACTTAATTCATAACATGTTGACTCATGAATTTGAAAGGTTGTATGCCACATGTTTACTGCCTAGCAAGGACCATGAAAGATTTCACTGCAGCTCAGACATCCTCACATCTTGTTGGATACAAAGAAGAGGAGAAGGCATGAACTACATTTTAAGGAACAGGAATAATTTTCTGCTGGGACAGAAATGATGGCTGATTTCATCAGTGGTGCCTAGGGCATTCCCTTCATCTGCTGGGTCTGAAGACAAAATTCCTTTCGACTTTCATAGTAAATGTGAAGTCACATATGTTCTGGGAGAACAAAAATATGTAGATGAAATACTAATTGTCATTTTGTTCATTTTTTACTTTAATTTTTACATCTCTAAATGGGCCAGAATAGAAAATTGTTGATTCTTTCTTCCAATTCTTAGAATTCTAGAGCTTTCCTTAACCAAGCTAGGAGAGCTGGAACATCATCCTTACTAGTCTCAAACTCCTCAACAAGGCAATTCTTGTTACTGCCATAAAACTTGGGGCAAGATCAGACACAGCTGTCACCGAGGAACAAAATAAAAGGCTCCAATCAGATGGAAGAATTGAAGAAATACCTTTTCGTTCTCACTTTTTTGAGCATTCAGATTTGATCTTCATTGGCACAAATGCAAAAGCATATTATAAACTTGGATGCTTGAAATTGCACAAAGTGAATCTCAAATTGCATATTCATTTAGAATAATCTGAATTTGCAAATCATGCTGTATTAGTAACTCCCATAGTTTACAAAAGGGAATGATGTGGCAGGAGGGATGTAATTATCCAAAGCAAACAACCAAATGAACAAGCACACATTCAAAGTAAAAACAAATTAGCATGGACCCTGCAAGATCCTCATACAGGAAAACAAGTTTTAAAAAAAATAAAGAAATACAAATGCCAACCATTTTAAATAATAAAGAGAAAGAGGCCAATCACACCAAATTAGTTCCTTGGAATTTGATAAATTTAATTTTATTGTTTTATAGTTTCCCACCACATGCCAACTATAGTCATCAGCTAGGACTGTTTATTGGTGCCTAATGAATCACCGCTGTCCATGAATCACAGTTTTACTAGTACTGACATAACTTGGACATATCTTTCCCAGTGAAAGATTCTATATTTTGTAGTTTTGGGAGATACTTTTTATAAAACTGTTCAGGGATAACAATTCTGGAGTTCTTATTCCTGTGTCTGTATTTGGAACAGATTGCCTAAGAAGGTTTTGTAATTGCTATTATGACAAAGCAATTTCTTAGGTGTTATGAATGCTGAAAATAACCAGAAAAAAAGTGTGTTATGTCAGGAAGGTCCAGAGCTGTAATCATAGTTTCTCACTGCTATATTTATATAGGCACTGTCCATTCACCTAGTTGTGCAGTACACATCACCCAGTTAACTTTAGATTTATGAGTTCACTGTCACAGCACTCACTGGAGAAAAGTAAGAGAAACCCCTTCTGGTTTAGTTAGTATGTATGCTGTTAAGTATATTGATAAATGATTTGTCAGAAGAGCTGAACAGTGAAAGAATTTCGGATGATATCTAAAAAATCCCCAGTCTGAAGTGTCAGATTTCAAACTGCCTCTGAGGAACCGTTGGAAGATCTCACAGTGGTCGCTGGATAGGCAACCAACTGGCAGGTAAAACTGAGTAGTAATGAGTGCTCATGGGTAGGACCGGGCACTCGGGGTCAGCTATGCAAGAGCTCTTGGGTACCTCATTCCCACAAACTCGGAAGACTATTACATGATCAAATCCTTTGAGAATTCAGGCCAAAATAAATTGCTCAAGGTCACACAGAAAGCCTGTGGCAAAGTGAGAGACTCAACCCTCTTTTGCTGAGGCCTCTTGCAACAGCTTTAGCATAAGGCCATGTTTTTTTTGTCCTTCAGCATGCGTAAAATGGGACCTGTTTGCAATTATTTGTAGACACCAGCAAAATTCCATGACACTCAACTTTAAAGAAAATCTACTTCTACTTATCCTTCCTCCAAATAAAGTAAAATATCTTCCAGAACTCTATTCTTGCTGGCAGGGTTCTCCCAAATCGCTCTCAGCTGCACATTTCAGACTTAGTTTTTAATACCAGTCATGCAGTTGCATTTCCATAATTCAACTGTTCAATCAAGGTCCTCCACTCTTTTAAATGTGTAAGTCATAAATATGAAAAAATAAATACTGTGTGCAATCTCTGCTGACTGAATTAAAAGTCTGAAAGAAACTTTCCATGCTATGAGGACTGTGAAGGATTTGGCAGAAACGGTGCTAACAATTAAAGCAGCCAGAGACAGATTAAATTTGCTGATGACAGCTCATTTCTGAGATGGTTACAGCAAAAGTCTGATAAAAGCTTATCTGAAATTCACAGTTTTGATGAGGCTTCTGCTTGTACCAGGAGAAAATGAAACACTTTAAATAGCATGTGATCCCAGGGAAAGGTCTGCTTGGTATTGCAGTGGGAAGCTAGGCATTCCTGCTGCAGTTGAGATTGTGAAGCATTATAACCCTTTGTTTTCACAGCAGGAAAAATAAGTCTAAACTGTGTCTTGTAAGTGAAACCAAGGGCAATTTCAATCTCCATTAAAAGTTTTCAATGTTTAAAAAATGGGGGCGGAAAAAAAAAAGGGAAAAGAAAAGAAAGGAGGTGGGATATATTTTGAACCAAGAGGAAAATAAATGCTTCTTTGTGTTACATTTAATGGGAGAATCAGCCATCTCAGTGTATTGTGAATTACTTGAAGCTACAAATAATAATGTATTGAGTGGAACAACCCTGGTACTACTCTGGTGTGAGGTACATCTGCACGCATGAAGCATTATTGGAAAATCAGCTGAACCCTGAAGTGTGCACTCAGTTTGTCTTAACTTGTGTAGGTCCACATGGCTCTTGCACCACAGCCCAGTACCGCCAGCTCTGTACCTCCTCATGGGAGTTTGCAATGGGAAATTTAGCAGGAAAAATGAAAACTCTGTTTCTGGTCCCTTGGGCTGAGCATAAATATGACGCTTTAATCAACCTCAGCTAGCATGGTGTACAGCAGAATCATTTCACAGAAAAAGCCTGAAGTAGGTAGACAGATGCTATCCCAGGCAGTAATCAAGACCGTGGAGACATTAAAAGGAACAGAGCTAACTAAAAACAAACTGATGAAGAAAAGCATTTTTGCACAGACAATTCGAATGGACAGTGGGATTCGTCGTTGTGGGACCAAAGATTTAGGCACAGTTCTTAAAGTTATTAGGTACTTAGGTGGTTATCATATTCCTTAGAGAGTGTTTTTAAAGGACTGTCAGAAAATTATTAAATGTTTGCAACAGAAAGTAGGTGTAAGGATATTAAATAATATATTTTCATTTTTTTCAAGTTGGAGCAATGTGTAACTTAGAGACAATAGGTAGAGAATATCTATGGGAAAAAAAAAACAAACAACACAACAAAACAAAAGAAAACAAACAAACAAACACAACAAAAACCACTTAGCTTCATCCACAAAGAGGTTTTTGCACCTTTCTCTGCATGGCCTGTTTTGACTTTTGTCAGACTAATCCCTTTTCTGATACAGCAAAACAAATCTTGTGCTTATTAAGTTCTACGCAAAATGATTTAAGAAAAAGGGGGAAAGGGCAAGAAGCAGAAGAAGAAAAAAAGGAGACAATTATCTTCCTGAACTGAAAACACAACATTGGTTGGAGCTGTAGCATAAACCAAGACCTTTTCATACAGCATTTTATATATTAGACTACTCACACAGGGATATAACTAGAAACATATCTTTTATTAAAATAGTATAAATAAAAACATGTCCTTCTGCCCTCCAGCATGTTTACAGATGCGTTTATTTATTTTACAATATTCTATTTAATTAAAGATTTGCTGCTAGAGGAATAAAACGTTCTGAGATGCTTATACTTCCAAGATAAAACTGGGTAGGTTTGCAGCTGCACAACTGACAGGTAAACTCAGCTTGTGCACACGATTTCTGCACAACTATTGGACATCGAGTTATCAACTAAATGGGGGCTTACAAAGTCAGCATTCAGTAAATTTGAATATCTCAGTGGAAGTATCTCCTTCCCTGTGGAAACAGAGGCATTTTTATTTGTTGGAGAGCACCTAATTTTATTCAATGCAACTCGGCCAGAAATGCAAGAGAAAAATTCAAATGCGGATGTGAACTTTGGCTTATTTTGCCCTCCAGAGAAAACATGAGGAGGAAAATTTGAATGAGTCAAACTTTGCCAGAGCTCCAGCATTCATTTTTTTTTTTGGTTTTGCTCTAAGACTGCTTTGGAATTCATAAGTTAACCCACCCATGGTAAAGAGCTTTTACGCACATCCCAGTGGCCATTCACTGCTCTGCAGTTCTACCTTTGCATCAATGTTTCATGACAGAAAACTCCAGACAAGGATTTTACACACTCTTCAAATATACAGAATGCGTCACATTTTCTGTGAAGTTATTTTGAATGACTGACCAGTTCTGAATTTCCTGTGGTTGAAAGGCGATTTTCACCTGAAATATCGTGGTTAGTTTATTTTGTAAAAGAGTTTTGTTATAAATGCATGTAGGTTTCACATTTCTATTTGGAGCTGGTACATTTCAGATGGCTTCAAAAGAAAAATTTTTGGGTGAGACATTTTTTGGTTACAAAAGTTTATGGAGAATACAGCCTGCTTTATAACAGACTAACCTCTTACTATGCACAAGACACTGTTTTAAAAAAATATATTTGTCTTATTCATACTTCTACAAATTGTATTTCAGCTTTGAAATTCTCAATGAATTGTCTGTCTGCAAAGCAACAGCAAGATTACAATTTCAGCACTAGAAACGTAGAAAATAAAATGAATATTCTCTATGTAACTCTAGTCAAATACCTTACTGCATAGTCAACATTATATAGTGTTTAATTACATTAGTAGTATTATTATTTTAATCATAATCATTCTGTGGAAAGCATGGGGAAAGAATGCAAATCTCTCAAATTGTGTTGTTGTTGCTGTTGTTTGTGTTGGTGTTGTGTTGTGTTGTTTGTTTGTTTTTTTGTTTTCTCAAACCAGATAATTCATTTCTGAAAATTACATGGAAAAATATAAGAAACAGGAAATTCTTTTACTCTAAGAAAAAAAATAGGTTGAAACAGTTTTTATAAAATTTTAAAACCAGCAAAACCATATAATTTAATGTTTTAATATACAGTTATCAATTCCATTGTAATTATAAGTTTACATTATAATATTATAATATACATATTGAAAACCATGGCAAAGATTGTCCAGGAAAGTTTCCAGAAAAAACATAAATTACTAGTTTCCCTTAGATTTTTTTATTGTACATCAGAAAACCACAAGTAATAAATTATATTTGTAAGCTGGATTTGTTTTCAGAACAGCTCAGATAGAGATTAATTTCTCTTTTTACTTCATTTAACTTTTATTTTCCTTTTTTCTTTTTTTCTTTTTACTGGTAAAGGGGAAAGAAAAAAAAAAAAACAGAAAACAAAATTAAAAACTGAAATTTCTTACAAGTTCATTTGTGTTTTGCAAGGAAAAAAAACAACAAAAACCAAACAAAAACAAACAAACAAACAAAAATACACACACACAAAACACACCGAAAAACACACACAAAAATACCCAAGGAACAGCACTATTATATTTCAGAATGTGAAATTACCTGATCATTTTACTACTCCTGTACATGAATACATATTAATAGAAATACATAAAGGTGGAGCAGATATGCTTACAGAAGGAAAATGCTGTACTCATTACAAGATGGGCAAGCTTCTCTCATAATAGCTTCTTTGTTCATCAACAATAGCCTGCTTTATAGGCACGGTAGTCAAGCAAATCTATACGTCTATGAACAAATGCAAGAACTTAATATTTTTAAAAATCAATTTACTGTGTTGCTTCACAATGTTTTCTGAGTCATCTTGCTGTTATTTATGATTGGACAGACAGCAGCTCAACAGTCAAGTGATCAGACAAATACATATGAATGATGTAACAGTAATCAGTGTTAGCTGTTGAAATAAATATTTGAATCCGGTTGCTGACAAGCAAAGTGTTATAAAAAACAAATTACCGCTAAAATTTTGCTTTCCACTCAGTTTTTTCAATTTAGGTATTTTTACCACTGTAGATTCAGCAGCATTAATAACATCACAAAATTTTAGGGTTAAATTTTACCCTCAGTATATAGCACTATGTTTGGAGTAATCCTCTTATTAATAATGATGAACTATTATGATAGCAGTGGAAGTTTGCTGACATCAAGGTAAAAAGAAAAATAAGAATAAAATGTCTTGAAAAGGGTTCTGGTCCAGGTCTCATCAAGATCATTAGAAATATTCTGTTTACACATTTCCATAGCATTTAATGTAAGAAAAATATCTTCTTCTGAATTTTTTAATGAAAATGTAATTTACTTTTTTTTTTTTTTCCCCAGAAAGAGTCACACAGGTAGGACATCTGCACACCATATACATTAACATCATTACTGTATCTTTGAAAATCCACATATATTTCTTGTCTTTTTTATGCTTTGCAGAAATTATTGAAGAATACCTTGAGTTCAGCTTGTTTGGCACTATTTTTTCATACTGAAGAATAGATTTGCTAAAAAAGTAAAAACAAACAAACAAAAAAATCAACAACAAAAATCCCCAGCTTTCAAAATACTATTTTGTGTTGTTATATTAAATCTTATTTTAAAAAAATATCTCTTAGCTAAAGCACCTGGGATGTATTTTTTTTCCCCAAATTTCTGAGATTTCATAGTTTGTTTGAAACTTTATTTTCCCTTTAATATTTTTGTTTTAGTTTCACTTTTTAAAATCTCTTTGTATTTTAAATTTTAATACTTTATCAATTTCTCATTTCTCTTTAATTTCAAAAGGGTAAATATAAATATATATAAGGATTTTAAATTTTCACTATTTTTTGGACACCATGGAGATTTTGAACAATTAAAAGAACAAAGACACATATTTCAGGTTGGTTTAGTCATTGAAGATTTTTTTTTTTTAAGTTAGAAGTAGTAAAGACAAGTAAAATAAACAGAAAATCACAAAATATGAACAAACTGCAATTTTATCCATTTTTATATACGCTTTAAAAAATAAAGTTTTAACAGGAACAAAAAATTAAAATAATAATTCTTTTTTCTTTCCATATATATAAAATGTAAATGAGTATTTGTTTCAAACAGGAATACAAAAATGTCATTTAACATCTAATCTGTGGGTCCAAAGTAACAGAGAACCAACAGGTGAGTGTACTAATCTGAAGAATTCTTCAGGAGAACAAGTGGAATTCTGCATTTGTTCAATCCACACAGGTGAAGGTGCATAGAGATCTTTGTCTATGTTTTGTGGGGTGGGAAGGGAAAGCGTTATATCATTTTTTAGGCTGTTATATGATGCACCTGCTAATGAATAAACAAAACTGCACTTGACTTTCTTTATATTACTTTACATTGTAAATTCACATCTCATTTTCCACTCTTATAAAATCTCTTTCAGACATTCCTGATGTTCAAGATTATCAATTACTGACATATCATCATATAATATAATTGAATTGGTATTATTTTTCACATATAATTTAGTGCATGGGATTTGGTTTGTTTCTCTTTTTTTTGCCTAACCTCAACCTCATGTAATTTATATTCTTCTCACATATTCATACTCTGATTTCTTTGGTCTTTTCTATACTGTAATACTGTAGTATACTAAAATGCTGCTAAAGGGGAAAGAATATATAGACTTCTACCAACAATGCTGACTGGACATTGAAAATAATTATATATATAAAATTTACCTTTTATTTTCTTTATGTATTTTAATGGGCTAATTTCCTCCATCTGTCAAGCTGTCTTCCATACTACTACAAAAGACAGCTTTGCAGTTATTCTTTCATCTGCATTAACAACATTTTCCTGGCTTAACAGCATATCTGTGGTAATAAACTCATTTTCAAAACCATTGAGTTCATAGATTTCTCTTGCTCACTTGCATACATTCTTTTTTTTTTTTTTTTTTTGGTATGACCAGTGCATACAAAAGCATGGACTCAATAGTTTATCTATAATAATAAATAATGCCCAATGTTCACAAGCTTTATAGGGCTTTGATCTGTTTGTGGGTTGTACCTCATTTGGGGGTTTGACAGCAAATATTACGCTTGTCTTGATTTTCACAGCTGATACAATAGAAGACCAGAACTCATATAATACATGATTTCCCAGGCTCCCAACCTTATGGATAATTGTTGCCCAGAGGGAAAATTTCTTCCCAGTCTACATCAGCAAATGGTAGGTTTATATCACAAAACACGAGGATTTATGCTGCAATCTATTCCATAGCACTATCAGACTAAAAAAAAAAAAAAGCCTAAACAAAACAAAACTTCATTTGAGGAGCAGAGTTAATGTGCAGTTAGCAGTTTTACTGTATCTCACCTATTTGTCCAGAATTTAGTGAGATCTCCCAAAAATATAAGTAGAATTGTAGCAAGCAGGCATTCAACCTTACTAAACCCAGGCAAAGGTGGAGTTACAAAATCAGTATAAGATCTTATCGTAGTGCTTCTCACACCCTCAGAAGACCTATCTGTCACTTGCTGGCCATCTTAATAGTGTGGATCAATATGTACTAAAAATAAGTGAGCAAACAACCCATGAACTTTATTTCCCTTTTTTATGACATGAGGGCCATGAGAAGAAGACTTATTCAGAGGAATAGTAGTGTTAAATTAAGTAAGCCACTGAGACTCACACAGGAACACGCATTTCTGATGGCTGTGTAGGCTCAATGTGGGGATACACCTACTTATTTAGGATGAGTAAGAAAAAGGTACGGATTTGTTTGTGAGCCTGCCACAAATGCTGCTTTGCATCTCTATCAGCCTTTTAACCCCTATGGCAGTGACCTCAGAGAGTGGTCTGGTGCACTGAAGAGTGGTCTAAAGTGACTCTGTCAAATTTTTATTACACGAGAGTCATGTCTGCTGTGTTTAGCCATCCAAAAGTAAAGTGGCTGTTCTGAACCAGCCTTGTGTGCTGCCTGTAGAACCAATGGAAGGACACAGGCAATTCACCCCATCCCTAAATAGTGAATGGGATGACTGATTCTTTTAGGAGGGTGCTTGTCTATTTGCTGCTGAGTGACCAGGCAAGAATAAATGATTAACTTTTATTTAGTGAAACTTAAATGAGATGAATCCTTATGCATCAAATATGTTCTGTTCCACTAACTGGCTGAAAATATTTGCATAGATAACAGATGTCATAGTTTAACCCCAACCGGCAACTAAGCACTACGCAGCCGCTCGCTCACTCCTGCCCAGTGGGATGGGGGAAAGAATTGGAAAGGTAAAAGTCAGAACACCTGTGAGTTGAGATAAAGAACGTTTAATACATAAAGAAAAGCCATGCACACAAGCAAAACGAAACTAGGAATTCATTCACTGCTTCCCATCAGCAAGCAGGTGCTCGGCCATCTCCAGGAAATCAGGGCTCCATCACATGTAACCGTTATGGGGAAGAGAAACACCATCACTTTGAATGTCCCCGACTTCCTCCTCCTTCCCCAAAAACGTGTACTGAGCATGACATCACTTGATATAGAACATCCTTTTGTCCAGTTTGGGTCACCTGTCCTGGTTGTGCCCCCTCCCAGCTTCTCATGTGATAAGGGTGTGAGAAGCTGAAAAATCCTTGATTACTTGGCAACAACCAAAACATCAGTGTGTTACCAACATTGTTCTCATTCTAAATCCAAACCACAGAACTATACCATCCACTATAAAGAAAATTAACTCTCTCTCAGCCAAACCCATTACACCAGATATTTCCAAAATCCCATTACAGTCAGCAATATATCTTGTAAAGTGCTACCTAACACAATTTAAAATACAGAAGTCTAGCCTCTGATGAACACAACTGCTTTAAGCTTAGTCTTCCTTGGTATCTGCCTTTAATAATAGCAGAGCCAATCTGATTTTGTTCACTTTCTTCATTTCACCCCTGCTGAGAACGGTACCCAGCCATCTGTGATACTATTGAGCTGGAATGCAACCAATTCAAGGCTAACTGAACAAGATGGATCTGATAAGAAGCCACCACAGAAGGATTTTTGTCACCTTTTGAGCTTTCCTGACCTCACAGTCTCTGATTTTACTATACAACATAGAAGGGAAAAAAACTTGCTAAAATAAGATGAGAGGTAACATCAGGTTTGTGTTGAAAGACTATACTACTTGTAAGACATTGACTGATTTTCATTGGCCCATGTATCTGAAAGTTAGAAGAAGCCAGAAGGTGAACTATGACCTTCTCCGCTAGGACAAAAACCAGTTGCCAGAAAAGTTCGACATCTAAAAAAATCTGGTTATTATTTTTGAAAGGTAGTGTCAGAGTGAAAGTTAAGGTAACAAGATGCTCAAGCTTTCAGTGCAGAAAGCTGTCTCAAAAAACCCTCACTTCCTAAACCAGATTGAAACCCAGTCCATTGCACAGCTTTTCTCATTATAGGTGCTTCAGTGTTGTCACTTTTTACAGACTGTGACTGAATCACTTTTTCATTTAAATTTCACTGCAAAACAGCATGCCAAACCTGTACAGACCCTTTAGATGGTTCAGTGATCCTGGTTTCCTTGGAGCACCAGTTCATTTCACCACTTCAGAACTACGAAGGAGGAGGTCACCTTTGTTTAAGAAAGCCATGTTGAAATGTGAAACTCTGCAACCCAGAGAACTTTCCCGCTCTAATTAATAACATCCTTATACCCACTCTGTAAATCTGTATTCAAACAACATGCTTGTCAATTTACCTTAGCTTATTCTCTTGGAAACTCTGCTTTCCTCTCAAGATCGTAGAATCATAGAATCATTTCAGCTGGAAGAGACCCTTAGGACTGAGTCCAACCACAACCTAAATCTAGCACTAAACCATGTCTAAACCTCATCTAAACGTCTTTTAAACACCTCCAGAAATAGTGACTCCACCACTGCCCTGAGCAGCCTGTTCCAATTCCTGACAATCTTTTCCATGAATAATTTTTTTCCTAATATCCAATCAACCAATCCAAACCGATTGGTGATTGCTGCTTGATTGTCACCAGTGGTGCTACACAGAAGAATCCCTATTGAATCCAGTGTAGCATTCAAGACATTGAGTTTATTTCCAGTAATACACGAATCCTCATTTAAAAACAGTCAAAAGCCCTCTGTGTCTGCACACATAAACGCTGCTGAGTTTTCAGAACTAATGGCTACCACTGCACCTGCTGCGAAGACATCATAGTCTAGAGGATTTTTTTCAACTGCACTTTCCAACATGCTGTGGTCTTCAGATTAGTAAGTGCAGAAGCATCCAGAGACATCACTGAAGAACAGCCCTTGAGGTGCACTCTACTTGCCACTGCCCTGAAGAAACTGAAGTTTAAACAAAGGAAGGCTGTTTATATCTTCATATTGTATGAACAGAGAATTGATGAGATGATGAATGGAGTGATCATCCAATGATCAGTGTGTGGCAGAGAAGGCTTTTATGCTTCTATCCACCCTTGTTCTCATAAGCCTGGCTCAGTGTGAGTCAAGGAAATTAACAAGCACCAGCTCTTCTCTTCTTTATTATTAACTACTCTTTACTAAACACTGGTGAGGTTCTGGACATCAGAAAGAGACACTCAGAGAGTTTGTCTCCAAGACTGAGGAGAAGGTTTAGTTCCCAGTCAGTCATTTACTTCCCAGGAAAGAAATGAGATACAAGGCGAGGTGACTGATGTGAAACTTTGCACCACTCAGGCTGCACACAGGCCTTGTCTGAAAGGGGTGCAGTGGGAATGAGTTTCTCCTCTCCCAACCCATGGAGATGTTTGTCCGTCCTTATCAACACTAAGAGCAGCTGAACATGTTAGTACAGTGGTCTAGGTTCATACCTTGTTTTTCAATGTGTATTAATTATTTCAAGGGAAGTGTCTTAATAACCAGATCTAGCTTTAATCTAACTTACTTTCTTCCAATCTTTCCTAAATTATTCCTTTTCCTAAAGAAATTATGAAATTTCCTCCTGTATAGTGCTACATTGGAAGCTCTCGGGCATTCTACTTTGGTTGATTGCTCTGCTGGGCATCAGAAGGAAGATAAATTAAAAAAATAGAATGTTCATTTTATACATAAACCTTAGGCATGTATAGACATTACTTGCACAGAACACTAGTATTTTTAAGGCAGGTACAGAGAAGAAAGACATTCTTGATTCCTTTTGTGCTAGAACTAGAGGCAGTGTCTCTCAAGAAAATGTATTCCCTGGTGGCTCATTTATGCCGGATAATTATGTTTACAGTTATTTTAAGATAAAGTTCATCACAAAATATTATCTTCTTGTAAATCTACAGTGACACCTTCATTATCTCAAACCTTACAAAGGAAGAAGATCTTCACAGGCACTGATGGGGGTTTAATTTCCATCTATACACTTTTGGAAATTTTTTCTATATGGATTAAAGATTTGTTTTTAAAGAAAAAGAAAGTTTGCAGTGGCATGAAGGAGGAAATCAGGGGAACCTAGACTTTACTTTCAGATATGACATGGATTGTCCTTTCTATTGCTTTAAGTTAGAAATGTAACATGGTGAGCTGTTACTTTCATAATTAGGTAATCCATAAATGTGTAACTCATTTATAATATCCCAGTTGTACTGGACTTGATAATTGATAAACAAAAGAACAAGAACAACAGCTTTAAGGTTTTATGTTTAACATACGGATTGGAGATTTGGAGCACAGGAATTTTTTCTTATTACTGGTTCTGCCAGACCTCCTTAAATGACCTTAAGCAAATCACTTCATCTTTTGTGCCCACATTTCTATCATTCTAAATGAAGCACATAACAACAAAAGGAAGGAGTTATGAGGATAATTATGTTCAGACATGTAAACTGTGTACAAACCAGGGCACTGAGGACTGTGGAGTGACTGCACAGAGAGAAATAAAAAACATCCAGTGGCAAAGGCATAGTTAACTGCTGTTTCTATGGCAAAGAGAAAAGAAGCTGATGACTACCACATCTTTTATAGTACATATAGACTTCACATGCAGTGGCAACATACCTTGTTTTGTTTAGCTTTGTGTACAGCCACATTGCTTAGAAGTCTGTTATTGGTTGGATGAGGTTGAGTGTCTTTGTTATTCCAGAGCTGAGGTCAAGTAAATCAGGCCATCATGAAAAGATGTTTCCATTGTGCAGCATTTCCCTGTTATGATCTGTGTCAGGAAAACAAAAGGAGGAAAAAGAAGCATGAAACAATGAACTGTATTGACACGGCTGAAAAAAACCACAGCTGAAATCACCAAGGCCAGAGCTTCTCCCACTGGGACCTGTTGAGCTTATTTACTGGTTCTGACAGTGCTGAGGAGTAGAGGGATGGGGTGGTGGTCGATGGTATGCATGAGATGGATGAAATTATGGAGTGTGATTTTAGTAAACTAATTCACCTCACTACACCTCACCTCACCAAGCCAGAGTCCTCCCCACAATCCTCCTCACTTGCCAACAATGCGGTGCATGATCCACAGCCTGCGTACTTATCAGAAACATGCCAGATGTGACCACATGGACTCCACCTGTAAGACCTGGCATTATTTTGATTATTGCCGTTTGTTGTTGTTCCTGTTATTTTTTAGTACCCAAAGTTTCTCCTGTGGTTGAGGTTCAAGTGTTGTGTGAACATGAATGAGATGTATGAACACTTAAAAATATAGCAATACTCCCCACCACCACTGAAAATACTGGTAAGACCTGCCTTTTTACTACATTTCTGATTCTTTTAGTTGACGTAAAAATACCACAATAACAGCCTTTCTCAGGATACCTCAGCAATTTCTTTTCTGTCCTGGCTAGAGCCAAGAGATGCAATAAAATGGAAAACAACCGAGAAAAATAAAAGGTAACAAAATATTACACAACATTTAAAGCTGTTGATTCAAAGTTAGGTACTGCAGAACATGGAAAACCTCTAGAGGGAAGGGAGGTATATTTCTGCACACTTGCTAGATATATATTAGTAAAAATTATCTTGGAAATAGCTGACTTTACTAATGCTTCTATTGCTTGCTTTACATAACTGTCGCATGCCTTGCGAGGTCACTAGTGCAGCAAACAGATGGTGCAGCAAGACTAGCAGCCACGACGGGTAGTTTACTAACAAAAGAAGAAATGATTTTCAGGATTTCCTTTGCATACTGCAGGCTTCTTTTTATTGTTATTTTTTCTCTTGGATGGACCTCATCTCCTTGGCCTCGGCTTCATGGCATTTTGTTTGTTGATGAGAATAAGTCCAATGCTAGTAAAAAATCTGTTTACTTTCTCCCACTGGATTGTATTAGGGTTATAGCTTTGGAAAGCAAGAAACACCAGCTGGGTTATCTCTCTTGCCTGTACATCAAGTGGCTCAGGGTGTTGCTATGGGAAGATATTTATTGATCTCTGAATTGTTGTCAGTCTTAGTTCCTGCCCAAACACAATCTCGTTGTGTTATTTAGCAGGTGTGGCACTGGAACAGAACACAAGGTCTCTAAAAGTAGATATTGCTAATGACCTTAAGATTTAACGTGCTAAATGGAACACTGATCTGTGTCAAAGTATTACAGTGAGCTTTTAAAAGCCATGATGTTGGTAGTGTCAGGACACGGTAAAGTAGGCTACCAGAGCAGCCATTTTGTGTTTTCCATCAGTTCACAAGCTGCTTTGACTGGAAGAAGCTGCTTGTCACAGGATGAGGAGTCTTGTCTGGTGAGATTTTTCGATTTTGTCCTACACTGCAAATGTAGAAACTCATCCAGGCCCAGATCTGCAGTTTGCATCACTTACATATATGTCTGACTTTTGAGCTTATAAATTCAGCAAATTCAACACTGAGCAACCGTGTTCACCATGTTCACTGCAAAACAGTGAAGCCGATAATTATTTAAATGAGAGGGAACTTAAGCATACAGGGAAATGAATTACCAAAATGGGGTGCCAGAGTCATTAACTGTCCTCTTCCCTAAGTTTATTAAATTAAGTTCCCCTCTTCATTCCTTCAAAAAACTTTATTGGAGGTAAGACACAGCCTTGCTGGACTACACTGATGTCAAGTATGAGACGTACTCTTCATCGCTGAACATGTCATGCAGCTTTATATTACATCTGTATTAGCACAGAAATAGCTGTGTGACTGTGCAGATTAATTATTGACTCATTCTTGTAGGCTTCTGTGAGGGAATTCGTAACTCACCTGTTCATAAAGCAGCAAAACAAAATTCCAATGTGTACTTCTAGATGTCCTTTGTCTGAAGAAATACATTTTGTATGGAAGACTCCATCTAAATATCATTTGATGCATCCAGTGTGAATTCTCACTGTCATGTTATTTATTACATGAAGTTCAGCGACTGTTGTAGGTGTTGTCTAAACTCATCAAAGGTCCTCAGAGGTTACAGTATGCTGTATCATATAGCTAGAACTGTAAAGGTTTGTAAAAAGCACTTCTTCAAAATGAAGTGCCTGTTTTGCCTGATGGCTTTGTCAAAACAGCTAAAGCAATATTAAATAACCAGAAAAGCACGTGTGGATCCTCAGGATTTGGAACACTGGATTATAACAATATGTTTCTGTGGGGCCTTGGGTAGATAAGAAAATTCGACTGCATCTCTGTCTAGTAAAATGTACTTAAAGAGCTGGCTGATGTCCTAGTGAGACCACTCTCTGTGATTTTTTCAGCACTCTTGGAAATCTGGAGAGGTCCCAGAAGCTAGCAAATGCTGTCCCAGTATACAAGAAGGGCAACAGGGATGACCCTGGCAACTACACACTTGTCAGCCTCACTTCTGTGCCTGGCAAAATTATGGAGAAGATTGTGCTGGGAGTTCTTGAAAAACATCTGAATGACAACAGTCATTGGTCCCAGCCAGAACGGGTTCATAAGGGGAAAGTCTTGCCTGACAAGCTTAATTTAATTCTACTACAAGGTTACCCACCTAGTTGATCAAGGGAAGCCTGTCAATGCGATTTTCTTGAATTTCAGTAAAACCTTTGATACCATCTCTCTCAGTATGTTCCTGGATCAGATGTCCAGCACAGAGCTGGATAAACACACAATGAAGTGGGTGAGTAATTGGCTGGTGGGCCTGGCTCAAAGGGTTCTAGTAAAGGGAGTTGTGTCAGGCTTGCACCAGTCACTAGCGGTGTTCCATCCATCTTAGGGGCAGTGCTATTCAATGTCTTCATAAATGATTTAGATTCGGGACCTGAGAGATTGCTTAGTAAGTTTGCTGATGACACAAAATTTGGGGGAGCTACTGACACTCTTGAAGGCAGAGAGGCCTTGCAGAAGGATGTGGACAAATTGGAGAACTGGGCAATGACCAATCACATGAAGTTCAACAAGAGTTTCAGTCAGAAGGGACCTACAAGGATCATCTAGTCCAACTGCTGAGCACTTCAATAAAAAGATAAGATCTGGGGGGAGTGTGTCAATGTGCATAAATGCCTGAAGAGAGGGTGCAATGAGATGCCGTCACAGTCTCCACAGTGCTACCCCAGGACAAAGCAAGAGGCACTGGACACAAACTGGAACACAAGAGTTTCCTTCTGGAGATCAGGAAACACTTGTTGACTGTGGGAGTGATGGGGAACTGGCGCTCTTGAGCAGGGGCTTCCACTAGGTGACCTCCAGAGGTCCTTTCTAAATCCGGCCATTCTGGGATCACTGGCTGGAGCTTCCTCACAGCACTGCGAGAGGTGAGTCCTTCTCCTGTGACAGCCCCTGCGAGAACCTGGTCAGGGCACTCTTCTTGCACCAACGAGGTTACCAGGGTTCCCGTTCCTGCATTTTGATGCACTGTACATTGCTGGGCTTTAATGGTCAGGGCCACCGGCCTCACATCACAGCACCTGTCCAGCCTGAGCTTAAACCAGCCCCGCAAGACCATGAGAAAATGGCAAACAGCCTACAAAGCTGGCTTTTCCTGCTTTCTGGTGTCTGCATCCCTGCATGGGCAGCAGTTGGGGGGCAGCGCTGAAGACCCTTGTGATGTCACAGGGTAGAGCCTTTGATGGCTGTGACCTCACTGCTCCTCAGTAGCAACTGAGCAGGCTCTGTCACACGGCATTTGGTCCAGAGATTCCGTGAGTGCACACGTGTGACGTGCAAGCTCCAAGAAGGCTCTGGTCTTCCCCTTGGAGGGTGCCTCTGAGAAGCGTTTTGGCCGGTGCGGTGGCTGCAGTCCTGCAGAGCAGCTGTCCTGAGGCTGTTGGCACAAGGAGGCTGCCAGGACCCTGAGAACCTGCAGGTACCCTGGGCTGGCTGAGCTGGTGGTGGTTGTCTGGAGAGAGCACAGGGCTCTGCGGGGTCTGGGGCTGGGTAGGAACAAGTCTGGGGCAGCCGAGGCAAGCGTGGAGGCCAGCTCTTGCAGTTGGCTGGCCCATCATGATGAAGCTGCTGCTGACGCTGCTTTCCAGTCCTCAAGGAGATCCTACTGGAGGCCCTGTCCTCCCCTCTGCCACTACTTTCTTCTGCTTGCTTTGCTATCTTATTCAAAATGCAACTACCGCTCAGGAACTCTGCACGTCTTTCTTGGCAGGACAGGCCACCAGGTGCCCAAGAGGCTGTGGAGCAGAGCGGCTCTGCAGTGATGGCTGCCCCTGGGCAGACGCAGCAGGCAGGGCAGTCGGAGACAGCGGCAGATGCCCGGTGCACCATCTGCCTGGGCACCATACACAACCCAGCCTGTGTGCCCACCTGCTTCCACCGCTTCTGCTTTCGCTGCATCCGGCGCTGGGCAAGGACAACACCTACGTGCCCGCTCTGCAGGGAGCCTTTCGACCGACTCCTGCACTCGGTGAGAGCCGACGATGACTACCAGGAGTATGTCGTCGGATCCTCCGCCCGCCAGCAGCGGAATGCGGCCAGGACCAGGGTGCGGAGCAGATCCCCCCAGCGTCGCTACAACCTGCGCCCAAGGCCCACCAACAGCAGGCCTGCAGCAGAGAGAAGGGTGCCCGAGGGCAGGGGCGCTGCAGCAAGGCGCATTGTAACGCTAGTGCCCCGTGACGATGTGGCTCGGCAGGATGCAGGGGGGGTACAGACCCACCCCTATGGTGACCTCCTCATCATCAGGCTGGAGCTAATGAGCTGAGCTCTGCCTTTAGGCTCCCGGGAAGGAGAGACCAATAAACACTGGGAGCCTTTCTAGCACCGCGGCAGGACTCTCCAAGCCCCTTGGACACCAGCCGGGCAGTGGGTGCTGAAGACCTTCCCATTCAAGGGCCTTGGGAGCTGTGTCCCTGCTGGGGCCAGCTGCTACCTCCACACCTCAACTCAGGCTGCGCCACCAAGTAGCCCAGCTCCTCTGCCTAGCATGGCAGGGCACGGGCCAAAGCAGCTCTGCAGAAGCGGCCCCAGGGCCTTCAGGAGCAGCAAGATGCACAGCACCAGGAAGAATGTCTGGAGCTTCCATCTTTGCGGATACTCAGAAGACTTCTCAACGTGGTCCTGAGTAATCTGCTTTATGTCACGTAGGCTGAGTAGAGGGGTGGGACAATAAGACACCTACGGGACCCTTCAGCAATCATTGTTCTGTGTTGTTTGTTTGTTCGTTAGGTTTTTGAAACAGGTTAATAAAACTATTTCTTAACGAGACAAAAGGTGACAATGGTAATACAAAGTCATTTTTGAATGAAATGAAACATTTCATTGAACTTTTCCCAAGAGGTCATACCTAGTCAAGTACCCCTTATAGATTGGACTTGAGGGATTGTTTAGTAAGTTTACCGATGTCACAAAACTGAGAGGAGCTGTCAGCACTGTCAAAGGCAGAAAGGCCCTGCAGACACACGTGAAAGAACTGGAAAACTGGGCAATCACCCACCACACCAAGTTCAACAAGTGCAAGTCCCAGAATTTGCACCTAGGACATGGCAACCCTGGTTATACGTACAGACTGGGGGCCGAGATTCAGGAAAGGAGCTCTGCGGACATGGGATCTGAGGGCTCTGGTCGATGGCAAGTTGAACATGAGCCAACTGTGTGCTCTGGAAGCCAAGAAGGCCACCCGTGTCCTGGCTGCATCCAGCACAGCATTGCCAGCTGGGTGAGGGAGGTGATTGTCCCGCTCTGCTCTGCACTGGTGCGGCCTCACCTGGAGCACTGAGTGCAGTTCTGGGTCCTATTGAACGAAAAACATATTAGGCTACTGCACAGTGTTCGGAAGGGGGCTACGAAGTTGCTGGAGGGTTTTCAGGGAAACCCATGTGAGGAGCAGCTGAAGTCACTCGGTTTGTTCAACCTGGTAAAGACTGGAGCAAAGCAAAGCTCAATCATCTTCTTAAAAAGGGCAAGAAGGAGGCCCTGCACAATTACAGACGGGCAGATTGTCCTTCTTGGGAAGGTGATGGCTTAGTTTATCATGGAAACCCTTTCCAGGCCCATGAAGCACAGTAAAGAAAAAAGGAGTAGCCAGCACGGATCTACCGAGGGCGATGCAATCTTGACCAATGTGCTCCCCTTCTGTGGTGGAATGACTGGCTTTGTAGATGAGGCAAGAACAGTGGGCATTGTCTACCTTGACTTCCAGAAGGATTTGAAACCTTCCTCCTACAGGTTCCACACAGAGAAGCTGGTGAAATATGGGCTACATGAAAAGCCAGTGAGGTGGATGGAAAAGTGGCTGAATAGACAGGCCGTTCAGTGGAACAAAGCCCAGTCAGAAGGCAGAAGGTGGTGAGCGGCAGAAAACAGTCTAGTTAGAAGGTAGTCACTAGCAGCGTACACTGGGGTAGATCTTCTTTATTTGTCTAGATGATGAGGCAGAAACACTGCAAAACCTGAAACGGACGCCGATACACCACAAGTACTTGCTGCCATGCAGAGGAGTCTGGATAGGCTGGAGAAATGGGCTGTCAGGAAACTCATGAAGGTTAAGGAAAGGAAATTGCAGAGACTGCCATCTGGGGAGGAATAACATCACGCACCAAAAAATGCTGGGGGCTGACAGACCGGACAGCAGATTTGCAGAAGTGTCTCTGAGGGAAGCGTGGCAAGGCAAAAATCCCATGCCCCAGCAATGTGCCCGTGGGGCAACAAAGGATCATGGTGTCAATGCCTGCATGAGGAGGGCTGTGGGATCTCAGGTCGAGGGATGTAATGCTTCCCTCTGCTCAGCACTAGTGGGACCACACCTGGAGTACTGTGGCCAGTGCTGGGCTCCCCAGTATGAGGGACACAGTGACATACTGCAGAGAGCCCAGCAAAGAGCCACAGAGACGATGGAAGGGATGGAAAATTTCCCATCAGAGGAAAGGCAGAGAGAAAGATGACTGTTTGCAGTAGAGGAGAAAGGAATAGAAAAGAAAGAAGAGTTTCAGTCAGAAGGGGCCTATAAGGATCATCTAGTCCAACTGCTGAGCACTTCAATAAAAAGATAAGATCTGGGGGGAGTGTGTCAATGTGCATAAATGCCTGAAGAGAGGGTGCAATGAGATGCCGTCACAGTCTCCACAGTGCTACCCCAGGACAAAGCAAGAGGCACTGGACACAAACTGGAACACAAGAGTTTCCTCACGGAGATCGGGAAACACTTGTTGACTGTGGGAGTGATGGGGAACTGGCGCTCTTGAGCAGGGGCTTCCACTAGGTGACCTCCAGAGGTCCTTTCTAAATCCGGCCATTCTGGGATCACTGGCTGGAGCTTCCTCACAGCACTGCGAGAGGTGAGTCCTTCTCCTGCGACAGCCCCTGCGAGAACCTGGTCAGGGCACTCTTCTTGCACCAATGAGTTTACCGGGATTCCTGTTCCTGCATTTTGATGCACTGTACATTGCTGGGCTTTAATGGTCAGGGCCACCGGCCTCACATCACAGCACCTGTCCAGCCTGAGCTTAAACCAGCCCTGCAAGACCATGAGAAAATGGCAAACAGCCTACAAAGCTGGCTTTTCCTGCTTTCTGGTGTCTGCATCCCTGCATGGGCAGCAGTTGGGGGGCAGCGCTGAAGACCCTTGTGATGTCACAGGGTAGAGCCTTTGATGGCTGTGACCTCACTGCTCCTCAGTAGCAACTGAGCAGGCTCTGTCACACGGCATTTGGTCCAGAGATTCCGTGAGTGCACACGTGTGACGTGCAAGCTCCAAGAAGGCTCTGGTCTTCCCCTTGGAGGGTGCCTCTGAGAAGCGTTTTGGCCGGTGCGGTGGCTGCAGTCCTGCAGAGCAGCTGTCCTGAGGCTGTTGGCACAAGGAGGCTGCCAGGACCCTGAGAACCTGCAGGTACCCTGGGCTGGCTGAGCTGGTGGTGGTTGTCTGGAGAGAGCACAGGGCTCTGCGGGGTCTGGGGCTGGGTAGGAACAAGTCTGGGGCAGCCGAGGCAAGCGTGGAGGCCAGCTCTTGCAGTTGGCTGGCCCATCATGATGAAGCTGCTGCTGACGCTGCTTTCCAACCCTCAAGGAGATCCTACAGGAGGCCCTGCCCTCTCCTCTGCCACTACTTTCTTCTGCTTGCTTTGCTATCTTGTTCAAAATGCAACTACCGCTCAGGAACTCTGCACGTCTTTCTTGGCAGGACAGGCCACCAGGTGCCCAAGAGGCTGTGGAGCAGAGCGGCTCTGCAGTGATGGCTGCCCCTGGGCAGACGCAGCAGGCAGGGCAGTCGGAGACAGCGGCAGATGCCCGGTGCACCATCTGCCTGGGCACCATACACAACCCAGCCTGTGTGCCCACCTGCTTCCACCGCTTCTGCTTTCGCTGCATCCGGCGCTGGGCAAGGACAACACCTACGTGCCCGCTCTGCAGGGAGCCTTTCGACCGACTCCTGCACTCGGTGAGAGCCGACGATGACTACCAGGAGTATGCCGTCGGATCCTCCGCCCGCCAGCAGCGGAATGCGGCCAGGACCAGGGTGCGGAGCAGATCCCCCCAGCGTCGCTACAACCTGCGCCCAAGGCCCACCAACAGCAGGCCTGCAGCAGAGAGAAGGGTGCCCGAGGGCAGGGGCGCTGCAGCAAGGCGCATTGTAACGCTAGTGCCCCGTGACGATGTGGCTCGGCAGGATGTAGGGGGGGTACAGACCCACCCCTATGGTGACCTCCTCATCATCAGGCTGGAGCTAATGAGCTGAGCTCTGCCTTTAGGCTCCCGGGAAGAAGAGACCAATAAACACTGGGAGCCTTTCTAGCACCGCGGCAGGACTCTCCAAGCCTCTTGGACACCAGCCGGGCAGTGGGTGCTGAAGACCTTCCCATTCAAGGGCCTTGGGAGCTGTGTCCCTGCTGGGGCCAGCTGCTACCTCCACACCTCAACTCAGGCTGCGCCACCAAGTAGCCCAGCTCCTCTGCCTAGCATGGCAGGGCACGGGCCAAAGCAGCTCTGCAGAAGCGGCCCCAGGGCCTTCAGGAGCAGCAAGATGCACAGCACCAGGAAGAATGTCTGGAGCTTCCATCTTTGCGGATACTCAGAAGACTTCTCAACGTGGTCCTGAGTAATCTGCTTTATGTCACGTAGGCTGAGTAGAGGGGTGGGACAATAAGACACCTACGGGACCCTTCAGCAATCATTGTTCTGTGTTGTTTGTTTGTTCGTTAGGTTTTTGAAACAGGTTAATAAAACTATTTCTTAACGAGACAAAAGGTGACAATGGTAATACAAAGTCATTTTTGAATGAAATGAAACATTTCATTGAACTTTTCCCAAGAGGTCATACCTAGTCAAGTACCCCTTATAGATTGGACTTGAGGGATTGTTTAGTAAGTTTACCGATGTCACAAAACTGAGAGGAGCTGTCAGCACTGTCAAAGGCAGAAAGGCCCTGCAGACACACGTGAAAGAACTGGAAAACTGGGCAATCACCCACCACACCAAGTTCAACAAGTGCAAGTCCCAGAATTTGCACCTAGGACATGGCAACCCTGGTTATACGTACAGACTGGGGGCCGAGATTCAGGAAAGGAGCTCTGCGGACATGGGATCTGAGGGCTCTGGTCGATGGCAAGTTGAACATGAGCCAACTGTGTGCTCTGGAAGCCAAGAAGGCCACCCGTGTCCTGGCTGCATCCAGCACAGCATTGCCAGCTGGGTGAGGGAGGTGATTGTCCCGCTCTGCTCTGCACTGGTGCGGCCTCACCTGGAGCACTGAGTGCAGTTCTGGGTCCTATCGAACGAAAAACATATTAGGCTACTGCACAGTGTTCGGAAGGGGGCTACGAAGTTGCTGGAGGGTTTTCAGGGAAACCCATGTGAGGAGCAGCTGAAGTCACTCGGTTTGTTCAACCTGGTAAAGACTGGAGCAAAGCAAAGCTCAATCATCTTCTTAAAAAGGGCAAGAAGGAGGCCCTGCACAATTACAGACGGGCAGATTGTCCTTCTTGGGAAGGCGATGGCTTAGTTTATCATGGAAACCCTTTCCAGGCCCATGAAGCACAGTAAAGAAAAAAGGAGCAGCCAGCATGGATCTACCGAGGGCGATGCAATCTTGACCAATGTGCTCCCCTTCTGTGGTGGAATGACTGGCTTTGTAGATGAGGCAAGAACAGTGGGCATTGTCTACCTTGACTTCCAGAAGGATTTGAAACCTTCCTCCTACAGGTTCCACACAGAGAAGCTGGTGAAATATGGGCTACATGAAAAGCCAGTGAGGTGGATGGAAAAGTGGCTGAATAGACAGGCCGTTCAGTGGAACAAAGCCCAGTCAGAAGGCAGAAGGTGGTGAGCGGCAGAAAACAGTCTAGTTAGAAGGTAGTCACTAGCAGCGTACACTGGGGTAGATCTTCTTTATTTGTCTAGATGATGAGGCAGAAACACTGCAAAACCTGAAACGGACGCCGATACACCACAAGTACTTGCTGCCATGCAGAGGAGTCTGGATAGGCTGGAGAAATGGGCTGTCAGGAAACTCATGAAGGTTAAGGAAAGGAAATTGCAGAGACTGCCATCTGGGGAGGAATAACATCATGCACCAAAAAATGCTGGGGGCTGACAGACCGGACAGCAGATTTGCAGAAGTGTCTCTGAGGGAAGCGTGGCAAGGCAAAAATCCCATGCCCCAGCAATGTGCCCGTGGGGCAACAAAGGATCATGGTGTCAATGCCTGCATGAGGAGGGCTGTGGGATCTCAGGTCGAGGGATGTAATGCTTCCCTCTGCTCAGCACTAGTGGGACCACACCTGGAGTACTGTGGCCAGTGCTGGGCTCCCCAGTATGAGGGACACAGTGACATACTGCAGAGAGCCCAGCAAAGAGCCACAGAGACGATGGAAGGGATGGAAAATTTCCCATCAGAGGAAAGGCAGAGAGAAAGATGACTGTTTGCAGTAGAGGAGAAAGGAATAGAAAAGAAAGAAGAGTTTCAGTCAGAAGGGGCCTACAAGGATCATCTAGTCCAACTGCTGAGCACTTCAATAAAAAGATAAGATCTGGGGGGAGTGTGTCAATGTGCATAAATGCCTGAAGAGAGGGTGCAATGAGATGCCGTCACAGTCTCCACAGTGCTACCCCAGGACAAAGCAAGAGGCACTGGACACAAACTGGAACACAAGAGTTTCCTCACGGAGATCGGGAAACACTTGTTGACTGTGGGAGTGATGGGGAACTGGCGCTCTTGAGCAGGGGCTTCCACTAGGTGACCTCCAGAGGTCCTTTCTAAATCCGGCCATTCTGGGATCACTGGCTGGAGCTTCCTCACAGCACTGCGAGAGGTGAGTCCTTCTCCTGTGACAGCCCCTGCGAGAACCTGGTCAGGGCACTCTTCTTGCACCAATGAGTTTACCGGGATTCCTGTTCCTGCATTTTGATGCACTGTACATTGCTGGGCTTTAATGGTCAGGGCCACCGGCCACACATCACAGCACCTGTCCAGCCTGAGCTTAAACCAGCCCTGCAAGACCATGAGAAAATGGCAAACAGCCTACAAAGCTGGCTTTTCCTGCTTTCTGGTGTCTGCATCCCTGCATGGGCAGCAGTTGGGGGGCAGCGCTGAAGACCCTTGTGATGTCACAGGGTAGAGCCTTTGATGGCTGTGACCTCACTGCTCCTCAGTAGCAACTGAGCAGGCTCTGTCACACGGCATTTGGTCCAGAGATTCCGTGAGTGCACACGTGTGACGTGCAAGCTCCAAGAAGGCTCTGGTCTTCCCCTTGGAGGGTGCCTCTGAGAAGCGTTTTGGTCGGTGCGGTGGCTGCAGTCCTGCAGAGCAGCTGTCCTGAGGCTGTTGGCACAAGGAGGCTGCCAGGACCCTGAGAACCTGCAGGTACCCTGGGCTGGCTGAGCTGGTGGTGGTTGTCTGGAGAGAGCACAGGGCTCTGCGGGGTCTGGGGCTGGGTAGGAACAAGTCTGGGGCAGCCGAGGCAAGCGTGGAGGCCAGCTCTTGCAGTTGGCTGGCCCATCATGATGAAGCTGCTGCTGACGCTGCTTTCCAACCCTCAAGGAGATCCTACAGGAGGCCCTGCCCTCTCCTCTGCCACTACTTTCTTCTGCTTGCTTTGCTATCTTGTTCAAAATGCAACTACCGCTCAGGAACTCTGCACGTCTTTCTTGGCAGGACAGGCCACCAGGTGCCCAAGAGGCTGTGGAGCAGAGCGGCTCTGCAGT
Source organism: Patagioenas fasciata (assembly GCF_037038585.1). Lineage (NCBI taxonomy): Eukaryota > Metazoa > Chordata > Aves > Columbiformes > Columbidae > Patagioenas > Patagioenas fasciata. The sequence continues at coordinate 79,565,265 of NC_092560.1, read as the reverse complement.
GATGGCTGCCCCTGGGCAGACGCAGCAGGCAGGGCAGTCGGAGACAGCGGCAGATGCCCGGTGCACCATCTGCCTGGGCACCATACACAACCCAGCCTGTGTGCCCACCTGCTTCCACCGCTTCTGCTTTCGCTGCATCCGGCGCTGGGCAAGGACAACACCTACGTGCCCGCTCTGCAGGGAGCCTTTCGACCGACTCCTGCACTCGGTGAGAGCCGACGATGACTACCAGGAGTATGCCGTCGGATCCTCCGCCCGCCAGCAGCGGAATGCGGCCAGGACCAGGGTGCGGAGCAGATCCCCCCAGCGTCGCTACAACCTGCGCCCAAGGCCCACCAACAGCAGGCCTGCAGCAGAGAGAAGGGTGCCCGAGGGCAGGGGCGCTGCAGCAAGGCGCATTGTAACGCTAGTGCCCCGTGACGATGTGGCTCGGCAGGATGTAGGGGGGGTACAGACCCACCCCTATGGTGACCTCCTCATCATCAGGCTGGAGCTAATGAGCTGAGCTCTGCCTTTAGGCTCCCGGGAAGAAGAGACCAATAAACACTGGGAGCCTTTCTAGCACCGCGGCAGGACTCTCCAAGCCTCTTGGACACCAGCCGGGCAGTGGGTGCTGAAGACCTTCCCATTCAAGGGCCTTGGGAGCTGTGTCCCTGCTGGGGCCAGCTGCTACCTCCACACCTCAACTCAGGCTGCGCCACCAAGTAGCCCAGCTCCTCTGCCTAGCATGGCAGGGCACGGGCCAAAGCAGCTCTGCAGAAGCGGCCCCAGGGCCTTCAGGAGCAGCAAGATGCACAGCACCAGGAAGAATGTCTGGAGCTTCCATCTTTGCGGATACTCAGAAGACTTCTCAACGTGGTCCTGAGTAATCTGCTTTATGTCACGTAGGCTGAGTAGAGGGGTGGGACAATAAGACACCTACGGGACCCTTCAGCAATCATTGTTCTGTGTTGTTTGTTTGTTCGTTAGGTTTTTGAAACAGGTTAATAAAACTATTTCTTAACGAGACAAAAGGTGACAATGGTAATACAAAGTCATTTTTGAATGAAATGAAACATTTCATTGAACTTTTCCCAAGAGGTCATACCTAGTCAAGTACCCCTTATAGATTGGACTTGAGGGATTGTTTAGTAAGTTTACCGATGTCACAAAACTGAGAGGAGCTGTCAGCACTGTCAAAGGCAGAAAGGCCCTGCAGACACACGTGAAAGAACTGGAAAACTGGGCAATCACCCACCACACCAAGTTCAACAAGTGCAAGTCCCAGAATTTGCACCTAGGACATGGCAACCCTGGTTATACGTACAGACTGGGGGCCGAGATTCAGGAAAGGAGCTCTGCGGACATGGGATCTGAGGGCTCTGGTCGATGGCAAGTTGAACATGAGCCAACTGTGTGCTCTGGAAGCCAAGAAGGCCACCCGTGTCCTGGCTGCATCCAGCACAGCATTGCCAGCTGGGTGAGGGAGGTGATTGTCCCGCTCTGCTCTGCACTGGTGCAGCCTCACCTGGAGCACTGAGTGCAGTTCTGGGTCCTATCGAACGAAAAACATATTAGGCTACTGCACAGTGTTCGGAAGGGGGCTACGAAGTTGCTGGAGGGTTTTCAGGGAAACCCATGTGAGGAGCAGCTGAAGTCACTCGGTTTGTTCAACCTGGTAAAGACTGGAGCAAAGCAAAGCTCAATCATCTTCTTAAAAAGGGCAAGAAGGAGGCCCTGCACAATTACAGACGGGCAGATTGTCCTTCTTGGGAAGGCGATGGCTTAGTTTATCATGGAAACCCTTTCCAGGCCCATGAAGCACAGTAAAGAAAAAAGGAGCAGCCAGCACGGATCTACCGAGGGCGATGCAATCTTGACCAATGTGCTCCCCTTCTGTGGTGGAATGACTGGCTTTGTAGATGAGGCAAGAACAGTGGGCATTGTCTACCTTGACTTCCAGAAGGATTTGAAACCTTCCTCCTACAGGTTCCACACAGAGAAGCTGGTGAAATATGGGCTACATGAAAAGCCAGTGAGGTGGATGGAAAAGTGGCTGAATAGACAGGCCGTTCAGTGGAACAAAGCCCAGTCAGAAGGCAGAAGGTGGTGAGCGGCAGAAAACAGTCTAGTTAGAAGGTAGTCACTAGCAGCGTACACTGGGGTAGATCTTCTTTATTTGTCTAGATGATGAGGCAGAAACACTGCAAAACCTGAAACGGACGCCGATACACCACAAGTACTTGCTGCCATGCAGAGGAGTCTGGATAGGCTGGAGAAATGGGCTGTCAGGAAACTCATGAAGGTTAAGGAAAGGAAATTGCAGAGACTGCCATCTGGGGAGGAATAACATCACGCACCAAAAAATGCTGGGGGCTGACAGACCGGACAGCAGATTTGCAGAAGTGTCTCTGAGGGAAGCGTGGCAAGGCAAAAATCCCATGCCCCAGCAATGTGCCCGTGGGGCAACAAAGGATCATGGTGTCAATGCCTGCATGAGGAGGGCTGTGGGATCTCAGGTCGAGGGATGTAATGCTTCCCTCTGCTCAGCACTAGTGGGACCACACCTGGAGTACTGTGGCCAGTGCTGGGCTCCCCAGTATGAGGGACACAGTGACATACTGCAGAGAGCCCAGCAAAGAGCCACAGAGACGATGGAAGGGATGGAAAATTTCCCATCAGAGGAAAGGCAGAGAGAAAGATGACTGTTTGCAGTAGAGGAGAAAGGAATAGAAAAGAAAGAAGAGTTTCAGTCAGAAGGGGCCTACAAGGATCATCTAGTCCAACTGCTGAGCACTTCAATAAAAAGATAAGATCTGGGGGGAGTGTGTCAATGTGCATAAATGCCTGAAGAGAGGGTGCAATGAGATGCCGTCACAGTCTCCACAGTGCTACCCCAGGACAAAGCAAGAGGCACTGGACACAAACTGGAACACAAGAGTTTCCTCACGGAGATCGGGAAACACTTGTTGACTGTGGGAGTGATGGGGAACTGGCGCTCTTGAGCAGGGGCTTCCACTAGGTGACCTCCAGAGGTCCTTTCTAAATCCGGCCATTCTGGGATCACTGGCTGGAGCTTCCTCACAGCACTGCGAGAGGTGAGTCCTTCTCCTGTGACAGCCCCTGCGAGAACCTGGTCAGGGCACTCTTCTTGCACCAATGAGTTTACCGGGATTCCTGTTCCTGCATTTTGATGCACTGTACATTGCTGGGCTTTAATGGTCAGGGCCACCGGCCACACATCACAGCACCTGTCCAGCCTGAGCTTAAACCAGCCCTGCAAGACCATGAGAAAATGGCAAACAGCCTACAAAGCTGGCTTTTCCTGCTTTCTGGTGTCTGCATCCCTGCATGGGCAGCAGTTGGGGGGCAGCGCTGAAGACCCTTGTGATGTCACAGGGTAGAGCCTTTGATGGCTGTGACCTCACTGCTCCTCAGTAGCAACTGAGCAGGCTCTGTCACACGGCATTTGGTCCAGAGATTCCGTGAGTGCACACGTGTGACGTGCAAGCTCCAAGAAGGCTCTGGTCTTCCCCTTGGAGGGTGCCTCTGAGAAGCGTTTTGGTCGGTGCGGTGGCTGCAGTCCTGCAGAGCAGCTGTCCTGAGGCTGTTGGCACAAGGAGGCTGCCAGGACCCTGAGAACCTGCAGGTACCCTGGGCTGGCTGAGCTGGTGGTGGTTGTCTGGAGAGAGCACAGGGCTCTGCGGGGTCTGGGGCTGGGTAGGAACAAGTCTGGGGCAGCCGAGGCAAGCGTGGAGGCCAGCTCTTGCAGTTGGCTGGCCCATCATGATGAAGCTGCTGCTGACGCTGCTTTCCAACCCTCAAGGAGATCCTACAGGAGGCCCTGCCCTCTCCTCTGCCACTACTTTCTTCTGCTTGCTTTGCTATCTTGTTCAAAATGCAACTACCGCTCAGGAACTCTGCACGTCTTTCTTGGCAGGACAGGCCACCAGGTGCCCAAGAGGCTGTGGAGCAGAGCGGCTCTGCAGTGATGGCTGCCCCTGGGCAGACGCAGCAGGCAGGGCAGTCGGAGACAGCGGCAGATGCCCGGTGCACCATCTGCCTGGGCACCATACACAACCCAGCCTGTGTGCCCACCTGCTTCCACCGCTTCTGCTTTCGCTGCATCCGGCGCTGGGCAAGGACAACACCTACGTGCCCGCTCTGCAGGGAGCCTTTCGACCGACTCCTGCACTCGGTGAGAGCCGACGATGACTACCAGGAGTATGCCGTCGGATCCTCCGCCCGCCAGCAGCGGAATGCGGCCAGGACCAGGGTGCGGAGCAGATCCCCCCAGCGTCGCTACAACCTGCGCCCAAGGCCCACCAACAGCAGGCCTGCAGCAGAGAGAAGGGTGCCCGAGGGCAGGGGCGCTGCAGCAAGGCGCATTGTAACGCTAGTGCCCCGTGACGATGTGGCTCGGCAGGATGTAGGGGGGGTACAGACCCACCCCTATGGTGACCTCCTCATCATCAGGCTGGAGCTAATGAGCTGAGCTCTGCCTTTAGGCTCCCGGGAAGAAGAGACCAATAAACACTGGGAGCCTTTCTAGCACCGCGGCAGGACTCTCCAAGCCTCTTGGACACCAGCCGGGCAGTGGGTGCTGAAGACCTTCCCATTCAAGGGCCTTGGGAGCTGTGTCCCTGCTGGGGCCAGCTGCTACCTCCACACCTCAACTCAGGCTGCGCCACCAAGTAGCCCAGCTCCTCTGCCTAGCATGGCAGGGCACGGGCCAAAGCAGCTCTGCAGAAGCGGCCCCAGGGCCTTCAGGAGCAGCAAGATGCACAGCACCAGGAAGAATGTCTGGAGCTTCCATCTTTGCGGATACTCAGAAGACTTCTCAACGTGGTCCTGAGTAATCTGCTTTATGTCACGTAGGCTGAGTAGAGGGGTGGGACAATAAGACACCTACGGGACCCTTCAGCAATCATTGTTCTGTGTTGTTTGTTTGTTCGTTAGGTTTTTGAAACAGGTTAATAAAACTATTTCTTAACGAGACAAAAGGTGACAATGGTAATACAAAGTCATTTTTGAATGAAATGAAACATTTCATTGAACTTTTCCCAAGAGGTCATACCTAGTCAAGTACCCCTTATAGATTGGACTTGAGGGATTGTTTAGTAAGTTTACCGATGTCACAAAACTGAGAGGAGCTGTCAGCACTGTCAAAGGCAGAAAGGCCCTGCAGACACACGTGAAAGAACTGGAAAACTGGGCAATCACCCACCACACCAAGTTCAACAAGTGCAAGTCCCAGAATTTGCACCTAGGACATGGCAACCCTGGTTATACGTACAGACTGGGGGCCGAGATTCAGGAAAGGAGCTCTGCGGACATGGGATCTGAGGGCTCTGGTCGATGGCAAGTTGAACATGAGCCAACTGTGTGCTCTGGAAGCCAAGAAGGCCACCCGTGTCCTGGCTGCATCCAGCACAGCATTGCCAGCTGGGTGAGGGAGGTGATTGTCCCGCTCTGCTCTGCACTGGTGCAGCCTCACCTGGAGCACTGAGTGCAGTTCTGGGTCCTATCGAACGAAAAACATATTAGGCTACTGCAGAGTGTTCGGAAGGGGGCTACGAAGTTGCTGGAGGGTTTTCAGGGAAACCCATGTGAGGAGCAGCTGAAGTCACTCGGTTTGTTCAACCTGGTAAAGACTGGAGCAAAGCAAAGCTCAATCATCTTCTTAAAAAGGGCAAGAAGGAGGCCCTGCACAATTACAGACGGGCAGATTGTCCTTCTTGGGAAGGCGATGGCTTAGTTTATCATGGAAACCCTTTCCAGGCCCATGAAGCACAGTAAAGAAAAAAGGAGCAGCCAGCACGGATCTACCGAGGGCGATGCAATCTTGACCAATGTGCTCCCCTTCTGTGGTGGAATGACTGGCTTTGTAGATGAGGCAAGAACAGTGGGCATTGTCTACCTTGACTTCCAGAAGGATTTGAAACCTTCCTCCTACAGGTTCCACACAGAGAAGCTGGTGAAATATGGGCTACATGAAAAGCCAGTGAGGTGGATGGAAAAGTGGCTGAATAGACAGGCCGTTCAGTGGAACAAAGCCCAGTCAGAAGGCAGAAGGTGGTGAGCAGCAGAAAACAGTCTAGTTAGAAGGTAGTCACTAGCAGCGTACACTGGGGTAGATCTTCTTTATTTGTCTAGATGATGAGGCAGAAACACTGCAAAACCTGAAACGGACGCCGATACACCACAAGTACTTGCTGCCATGCAGAGGAGTCTGGATAGGCTGGAGAAATGGGCTGTCAGGAAACTCATGAAGGTTAAGGAAAGGAAATTGCAGAGACTGCCATCTGGGGAGGAATAACATCACGCACCAAAAAATGCTGGGGGCTGACAGACCGGACAGCAGATTTGCAGAAGTGTCTCTGAGGGAAGCGCGGCAAGGCAAAAATCCCATGCCCCAGCAATGTGCCCGTGGGGCAACAAAGGATCATGGTGTCAATGCCTGCATGAGGAGGGCTGTGGGATCTCAGGTCGAGGGATGTAATGCTTCCCTCTGCTCAGCACTAGTGGGACCACACCTGGAGTACTGTGGCCAGTGCTGGGCTCCCCAGTATGAGGGACACAGTGACATACTGCAGAGAGCCCAGCAAAGAGCCACAGAGACGATGGAAGGGATGGAAAATTTCCCATCAGAGGAAAGGCAGAGAGAAAGATGACTGTTTGCAGTAGAGGAGAAAGGAATAGAAAAGAAAGAAGAGTTTCAGTCAGAAGGGGCCTACAAGGATCATCTAGTCCAACTGCTGAGCACTTCAATAAAAAGATAAGGTCTGGGGGGAGTGTGTCAATGTGCATAAATGCCTGAAGAGAGGGTGCAATGAGATGCCGTCACAGTCTCCACAGTGCTACCCCAGGACAAAGCAAGAGGCACTGGACACAAACTGGAACACAAGAGTTTCCTCACGGAGATCGGGAAACACTTGTTGACTGTGGGAGTGATGGGGAACTGGCGCTCTTGAGCAGGGGCTTCCACTAGGTGACCTCCAGAGGTCCTTTCTAAATCCGGCCATTCTGGGATCACTGGCTGGAGCTTCCTCACAGCACTGCGAGAGGTGAGTCCTTCTCCTGCGACAGCCCCTGCGAGAACCTGGTCAGGGCACTCTTCTTGCACCAATGAGTTTACCGGGATTCCCGTTCCTGCATTTTGATGCACTGTACATTGCTGGGCTTTAATGGTCAGGGCCACCGGCCTCACATCACAGCACCTGTCCAGCCTGAGCTTAAACCAGCCCTGCAAGACCATGAGAAAATGGCAAACAGCCTACAAAGCTGGCTTTTCCTGCTTTCTGGTGTCTGCATCCCTGCATGGGCAGCAGTTGGGGGGCAGCGCTGAAGACCCTTGTGATGTCACAGGGTAGAGCCTTTGATGGCTGTGACCTCACTGCTCCTCAGTAGCAACTGAGCAGGCTCTGTCACACGGCATTTGGTCCAGAGATTCCGTGAGTGCACACGTGTGACGTGCAAGCTCCAAGAAGGCTCTGGTCTTCCCCTTGGAGGGTGCCTCTGAGAAGCGTTTTGGCCGGTGCGGTGGCTGCAGTCCTGCAGAGCAGCTGTCCTGAGGCTGTTGGCACAAGGAGGCTGCCAGGACCCTGAGAACCTGCAGGTACCCTGGGCTGGCTGAGCTGGTGGTGGTTGTCTGGAGAGAGCACAGGGCTCTGCGGGGTCTGGGGCTGGGTAGGAACAAGTCTGGGGCAGCCGAGGCAAGCGTGGAGGCCAGCTCTTGCAGTTGGCTGGCCCATCATGATGAAGCTGCTGCTGACGCTGCTTTCCAACCCTCAAGGAGATCCTACAGGAGGCCCTGCCCTCTCCTCTGCCACTACTTTCTTCTGCTTGCTTTGCTATCTTGTTCAAAATGCAACTACCGCTCAGGAACTCTGCACGTCTTTCTTGGCAGGACAGGCCACCAGGTGCCCAAGAGGCTGTGGAGCAGAGCGGCTCTGCAGTGATGGCTGCCCCTGGGCAGACGCAGCAGGCAGGGCAGTCGGAGACAGCGGCAGATGCCCGGTGCACCATCTGCCTGGGCACCATACACAACCCAGCCTGTGTGCCCACCTGCTTCCACCGCTTCTGCTTTCGCTGCATCCGGCGCTGGGCAAGGACAACACCTACGTGCCCGCTCTGCAGGGAGCCTTTCGACCGACTCCTGCACTCGGTGAGAGCCGACGATGACTACCAGGAGTATGCCGTCGGATCCTCCGCCCGCCAGCAGCGGAATGCGGCCAGGACCAGGGTGCGGAGCAGATCCCCCCAGCGTCGCTACAACCTGCGCCCAAGGCCCACCAACAGCAGGCCTGCAGCAGAGAGAAGGGTGCCCGAGGGCAGGGGCGCTGCAGCAAGGCGCATTGTAACGCTAGTGCCCCGTGACGATGTGGCTCGGCAGGATGTAGGGGGGGTACAGACCCACCCCTATGGTGACCTCCTCATCATCAGGCTGGAGCTAATGAGCTGAGCTCTGCCTTTAGGCTCCCGGGAAGAAGAGACCAATAAACACTGGGAGCCTTTCTAGCACCGCGGCAGGACTCTCCAAGCCTCTTGGACACCAGCCGGGCAGTGGGTGCTGAAGACCTTCCCATTCAAGGGCCTTGGGAGCTGTGTCCCTGCTGGGGCCAGCTGCTACCTCCACACCTCAACTCAGGCTGCACCACCAAGTAGCCCAGCTCCTCTGCCTAGCATGGCAGGGCACGGGCCAAAGCAGCTCTGCAGAAGCGGCCCCAGGGCCTTCAGGAGCAGCAAGATGCACAGCACCAGGAAGAATGTCTGGAGCTTCCATCTTTGCGGATACTCAGAAGACTTCTCAACGTGGTCCTGAGTAATCTGCTTTATGTCACGTAGGCTGAGTAGAGGGGTGGGACAATAAGACACCTACGGGACCCTTCAGCAATCATTGTTCTGTGTTGTTTGTTTGTTCGTTAGGTTTTTGAAACAGGTTAATAAAACTATTTCTTAACGAGACAAAAGGTGACAATGGTAATACAAAGTCATTTTTGAATGAAATGAAACATTTCATTGAACTTTTCCCAAGAGGTCATACCTAGTCAAGTACCCCTTATAGATTGGACTTGAGGGATTGTTTAGTAAGTTTACCGATGTCACAAAACTGAGAGGAGCTGTCAGCACTGTCAAAGGCAGAAAGGCCCTGCAGACACACGTGAAAGAACTGGAAAACTGGGCAATCACCCACCACACCAAGTTCAACAAGTGCAAGTCCCAGAATTTGCACCTAGGACATGGCAACCCTGGTTATACGTACAGACTGGGGGCCGAGATTCAGGAAAGGAGCTCTGCGGACATGGGATCTGAGGGCTCTGGTCGATGGCAAGTTGAACATGAGCCAACTGTGTGCTCTGGAAGCCAAGAAGGCCACCCGTGTCCTGGCTGCATCCAGCACAGCATTGCCAGCTGGGTGAGGGAGGTGATTGTCCCGCTCTGCTCTGCACTGGTGCAGCCTCACCTGGAGCACTGAGTGCAGTTCTGGGTCCTATCGAACGAAAAACATATTAGGCTACTGCAGAGTGTTCGGAAGGGGGCTACGAAGTTGCTGGAGGGTTTTCAGGGAAACCCATGTGAGGAGCAGCTGAAGTCACTCGGTTTGTTCAACCTGGTAAAGACTGGAGCAAAGCAAAGCTCAATCATCTTCTTAAAAAGGGCAAGAAGGAGGCCCTGCACAATTACAGACGGGCAGATTGTCCTTCTTGGGAAGGCGATGGCTTAGTTTATCATGGAAACCCTTTCCAGGCCCATGAAGCACAGTAAAGAAAAAAGGAGCAGCCAGCACGGATCTACCGAGGGCGATGCAATCTTGACCAATGTGCTCCCCTTCTGTGGTGGAATGACTGGCTTTGTAGATGAGGCAAGAACAGTGGGCATTGTCTACCTTGACTTCCAGAAGGATTTGAAACCTTCCTCCTACAGGTTCCACACAGAGAAGCTGGTGAAATATGGGCTACATGAAAAGCCAGTGAGGTGGATGGAAAAGTGGCTGAATAGACAGGCCGTTCAGTGGAACAAAGCCCAGTCAGAAGGCAGAAGGTGGTGAGCAGCAGAAAACAGTCTAGTTAGAAGGTAGTCACTAGCAGCGTACACTGGGGTAGATCTTCTTTATTTGTCTAGATGATGAGGCAGAAACACTGCAAAACCTGAAACGGACGCCGATACACCACAAGTACTTGCTGCCATGCAGAGGAGTCTGGATAGGCTGGAGAAATGGGCTGTCAGGAAACTCATGAAGGTTAAGGAAAGGAAATTGCAGAGACTGCCATCTGGGGAGGAATAACATCACGCACCAAAAAATGCTGGGGGCTGACAGACCGGACAGCAGATTTGCAGAAGTGTCTCTGAGGGAAGCGCGGCAAGGCAAAAATCCCATGCCCCAGCAATGTGCCCGTGGGGCAACAAAGGATCATGGTGTCAATGCCTGCATGAGGAGGGCTGTGGGATCTCAGGTCGAGGGATGTAATGCTTCCCTCTGCTCAGCACTAGTGGGACCACACCTGGAGTACTGTGGCCAGTGCTGGGCTCCCCAGTATGAGGGACACAGTGACATACTGCAGAGAGCCCAGCAAAGAGCCACAGAGACGATGGAAGGGATGGAAAATTTCCCATCAGAGGAAAGGCAGAGAGAAAGATGACTGTTTGCAGTAGAGGAGAAAGGAATAGAAAAGAAAGAAGAGTTTCAGTCAGAAGGGGCCTACAAGGATCATCTAGTCCAACTGCTGAGCACTTCAATAAAAAGATAAGGTCTGGGGGGAGTGTGTCAATGTGCATAAATGCCTGAAGAGAGGGTGCAATGAGATGCCGTCACAGTCTCCACAGTGCTACCCCAGGACAAAGCAAGAGGCACTGGACACAAACTGGAACACAAGAGTTTCCTCACGGAGATCGGGAAACACTTGTTGACTGTGGGAGTGATGGGGAACTGGCGCTCTTGAGCAGGGGCTTCCACTAGGTGACCTCCAGAGGTCCTTTCTAAATCCGGCCATTCTGGGATCACTGGCTGGAGCTTCCTCACAGCACTGCGAGAGGTGAGTCCTTCTCCTGTGACAGCCCCTGCGAGAACCTGGTCAGGGCACTCTTCTTGCACCAATGAGTTTACCGGGATTCCTGTTCCTGCATTTTGATGCACTGTACATTGCTGGGCTTTAATGGTCAGGGCCACCGGCCACACATCACAGCACCTGTCCAGCCTGAGCTTAAACCAGCCCTGCAAGACCATGAGAAAATGGCAAACAGCCTACAAAGCTGGCTTTTCCTGCTTTCTGGTGTCTGCATCCCTGCATGGGCAGCAGTTGGGGGGCAGCGCTGAAGACCCTTGTGATGTCACAGGGTAGAGCCTTTGATGGCTGTGACCTCACTGCTCCTCAGTAGCAACTGAGCAGGCTCTGTCACACGGCATTTGGTCCAGAGATTCCGTGAGTGCACACGTGTGACGTGCAAGCTCCAAGAAGGCTCTGGTCTTCCCCTTGGAGGGTGCCTCTGAGAAGCGTTTTGGTCGGTGCGGTGGCTGCAGTCCTGCAGAGCAGCTGTCCTGAGGCTGTTGGCACAAGGAGGCTGCCAGGACCCTGAGAACCTGCAGGTACCCTGGGCTGGCTGAGCTGGTGGTGGTTGTCTGGAGAGAGCACAGGGCTCTGCGGGGTCTGGGGCTGGGTAGGAACAAGTCTGGGGCAGCCGAGGCAAGCGTGGAGGCCAGCTCTTGCAGTTGGCTGGCCCATCATGATGAAGCTGCTGCTGACGCTGCTTTCCAACCCTCAAGGAGATCCTACAGGAGGCCCTGCCCTCTCCTCTGCCACTACTTTCTTCTGCTTGCTTTGCTATCTTGTTCAAAATGCAACTACCGCTCAGGAACTCTGCACGTCTTTCTTGGCAGGACAGGCCACCAGGTGCCCAAGAGGCTGTGGAGCAGAGCGGCTCTGCAGTGATGGCTGCCCCTGGGCAGACGCAGCAGGCAGGGCAGTCGGAGACAGCGGCAGATGCCCGGTGCACCATCTGCCTGGGCACCATACACAACCCAGCCTGTGTGCCCACCTGCTTCCACCGCTTCTGCTTTCGCTGCATCCGGCGCTGGGCAAGGACAACACCTACGTGCCCGCTCTGCAGGGAGCCTTTCGACCGACTCCTGCACTCGGTGAGAGCCGACGATGACTACCAGGAGTATGCCGTCGGATCCTCCGCCCGCCAGCAGCGGAATGCGGCCAGGACCAGGGTGCGGAGCAGATCCCCCCAGCGTCGCTACAACCTGCGCCCAAGGCCCACCAACAGCAGGCCTGCAGCAGAGAGAAGGGTGCCCGAGGGCAGGGGCGCTGCAGCAAGGCGCATTGTAACGCTAGTGCCCCGTGACGATGTGGCTCGGCAGGATGTAGGGGGGGTACAGACCCACCCCTATGGTGACCTCCTCATCATCAGGCTGGAGCTAATGAGCTGAGCTCTGCCTTTAGGCTCCCGGGAAGAAGAGACCAATAAACACTGGGAGCCTTTCTAGCACCGCGGCAGGACTCTCCAAGCCTCTTGGACACCAGCCGGGCAGTGGGTGCTGAAGACCTTCCCATTCAAGGGCCTTGGGAGCTGTGTCCCTGCTGGGGCCAGCTGCTACCTCCACACCTCAACTCAGGCTGCGCCACCAAGTAGCCCAGCTCCTCTGCCTAGCATGGCAGGGCACGGGCCAAAGCAGCTCTGCAGAAGCGGCCCCAGGGCCTTCAGGAGCAGCAAGATGCACAGCACCAGGAAGAATGTCTGGAGCTTCCATCTTTGCGGATACTCAGAAGACTTCTCAACGTGGTCCTGAGTAATCTGCTTTATGTCACGTAGGCTGAGTAGAGGGGTGGGACAATAAGACACCTACGGGACCCTTCAGCAATCATTGTTCTGTGTTGTTTGTTTGTTCGTTAGGTTTTTGAAACAGGTTAATAAAACTATTTCTTAACGAGACAAAAGGTGACAATGGTAATACAAAGTCATTTTTGAATGAAATGAAACATTTCATTGAACTTTTCCCAAGAGGTCATACCTAGTCAAGTACCCCTTATAGATTGGACTTGAGGGATTGTTTAGTAAGTTTACCGATGTCACAAAACTGAGAGGAGCTGTCAGCACTGTCAAAGGCAGAAAGGCCCTGCAGACACACGTGAAAGAACTGGAAAACTGGGCAATCACCCACCACACCAAGTTCAACAAGTGCAAGTCCCAGAATTTGCACCTAGGACATGGCAACCCTGGTTATACGTACAGACTGGGGGCCGAGATTCAGGAAAGGAGCTCTGCGGACATGGGATCTGAGGGCTCTGGTCGATGGCAAGTTGAACATGAGCCAACTGTGTGCTCTGGAAGCCAAGAAGGCCACCCGTGTCCTGGCTGCATCCAGCACAGCATTGCCAGCTGGGTGAGGGAGGTGATTGTCCCGCTCTGCTCTGCACTGGTGCGGCCTCACCTGGAGCACTGAGTGCAGTTCTGGGTCCTATCGAACGAAAAACATATTAGGCTACTGCAGAGTGTTCGGAAGGGGGCTACGAAGTTGCTGGAGGGTTTTCAGGGAAACCCATGTGAGGAGCAGCTGAAGTCACTCGGTTTGTTCAACCTGGTAAAGACTGGAGCAAAGCAAAGCTCAATCATCTTCTTAAAAAGGGCAAGAAGGAGGCCCTGCACAATTACAGACGGGCAGATTGTCCTTCTTGGGAAGGCGATGGCTTAGTTTATCATGGAAACCCTTTCCAGGCCCATGAAGCACAGTAAAGAAAAAAGGAGCAGCCAGCACGGATCTACCGAGGGCGATGCAATCTTGACCAATGTGCTCCCCTTCTGTGGTGGAATGACTGGCTTTGTAGATGAGGCAAGAACAGTGGGCATTGTCTACCTTGACTTCCAGAAGGATTTGAAACCTTCCTCCTACAGGTTCCACACAGAGAAGCTGGTGAAATATGGGCTACATGAAAAGCCAGTGAGGTGGATGGAAAAGTGGCTGAATAGACAGGCCGTTCAGTGGAACAAAGCCCAGTCAGAAGGCAGAAGGTGGTGAGCAGCAGAAAACAGTCTAGTTAGAAGGTAGTCACTAGCAGCGTACACTGGGGTAGATCTTCTTTATTTGTCTAGATGATGAGGCAGAAACACTGCAAAACCTGAAACGGACGCCGATACACCACAAGTACTTGCTGCCATGCAGAGGAGTCTGGATAGGCTGGAGAAATGGGCTGTCAGGAAACTCATGAAGGTTAAGGAAAGGAAATTGCAGAGACTGCCATCTGGGGAGGAATAACATCACGCACCAAAAAATGCTGGGGGCTGACAGACCGGACAGCAGATTTGCAGAAGTGTCTCTGAGGGAAGCGTGGCAAGGCAAAAATCCCATGCCCCAGCAATGTGCCCGTGGGGCAACAAAGGATCATGGTGTCAATGCCTGCATGAGGAGGGCTGTGGGATCTCAGGTCGAGGGATGTAATGCTTCCCTCTGCTCAGCACTAGTGGGACCACACCTGGAGTACTGTGGCCAGTGCTGGGCTCCCCAGTATGAGGGACACAGTGACATACTGCAGAGAGCCCAGCAAAGAGCCACAGAGACGATGGAAGGGATGGAAAATTTCCCATCAGAGGAAAGGCAGAGAGAAAGATGACTGTTTGCAGTAGAGGAGAAAGGAATAGAAAAGAAAGAAGAGTTTCAGTCAGAAGGGGCCTACAAGGATCATCTAGTCCAACTGCTGAGCACTTCAATAAAAAGATAAGGTCTGGGGGGAGTGTGTCAATGTGCATAAATGCCTGAAGAGAGGGTGCAATGAGATGCCGTCACAGTCTCCACAGTGCTACCCCAGGACAAAGCAAGAGGCACTGGACACAAACTGGAACACAAGAGTTTCCTCACGGAGATCGGGAAACACTTGTTGACTGTGGGAGTGATGGGGAACTGGCGCTCTTGAGCAGGGGCTTCCACTAGGTGACCTCCAGAGGTCCTTTCTAAATCCGGCCATTCTGGGATCACTGGCTGGAGCTTCCTCACAGCACTGCGAGAGGTGAGTCCTTCTCCTGCGACAGCCCCTGCGAGAACCTGGTCAGGGCACTCTTCTTGCACCAATGAGTTTACCGGGATTCCCGTTCCTGCATTTTGATGCACTGTACATTGCTGGGCTTTAATGGTCAGGGCCACCGGCCTCACATCACAGCACCTGTCCAGCCTGAGCTTAAACCAGCCCTGCAAGACCATGAGAAAATGGCAAACAGCCTACAAAGCTGGCTTTTCCTGCTTTCTGGTGTCTGCATCCCTGCATGGGCAGCAGTTGGGGGGCAGCGCTGAAGACCCTTGTGATGTCACAGGGTAGAGCCTTTGATGGCTGTGACCTCACTGCTCCTCAGTAGCAACTGAGCAGGCTCTGTCACACGGCATTTGGTCCAGAGATTCCGTGAGTGCACACGTGTGACGTGCAAGCTCCAAGAAGGCTCTGGTCTTCCCCTTGGAGGGTGCCTCTGAGAAGCGTTTTGGCCGGTGCGGTGGCTGCAGTCCTGCAGAGCAGCTGTCCTGAGGCTGTTGGCACAAGGAGGCTGCCAGGACCCTGAGAACCTGCAGGTACCCTGGGCTGGCTGAGCTGGTGGTGGTTGTCTGGAGAGAGCACAGGGCTCTGCGGGGTCTGGGGCTGGGTAGGAACAAGTCTGGGGCAGCCGAGGCAAGCGTGGAGGCCAGCTCTTGCAGTTGGCTGGCCCATCATGATGAAGCTGCTGCTGACGCTGCTTTCCAACCCTCAAGGAGATCCTACAGGAGGCCCTGCCCTCTCCTCTGCCACTACTTTCTTCTGCTTGCTTTGCTATCTTGTTCAAAATGCAACTACCGCTCAGGAACTCTGCACGTCTTTCTTGGCAGGACAGGCCACCAGGTGCCCAAGAGGCTGTGGAGCAGAGCGGCTCTGCAGTGATGGCTGCCCCTGGGCAGACGCAGCAGGCAGGGCAGTCGGAGACAGCGGCAGATGCCCGGTGCACCATCTGCCTGGGCACCATACACAACCCAGCCTGTGTGCCCACCTGCTTCCACCGCTTCTGCTTTCGCTGCATCCGGCGCTGGGCAAGGACAACACCTACGTGCCCGCTCTGCAGGGAGCCTTTCGACCGACTCCTGCACTCGGTGAGAGCCGACGATGACTACCAGGAGTATGCCGTCGGATCCTCCGCCCGCCAGCAGCGGAATGCGGCCAGGACCAGGGTGCGGAGCAGATCCCCCCAGCGTCGCTACAACCTGCGCCCAAGGCCCACCAACAGCAGGCCTGCAGCAGAGAGAAGGGTGCCCGAGGGCAGGGGCGCTGCAGCAAGGCGCATTGTAACGCTAGTGCCCCGTGACGATGTGGCTCGGCAGGATGTAGGGGGGGTACAGACCCACCCCTATGGTGACCTCCTCATCATCAGGCTGGAGCTAATGAGCTGAGCTCTGCCTTTAGGCTCCCGGGAAGAAGAGACCAATAAACACTGGGAGCCTTTCTAGCACCGCGGCAGGACTCTCCAAGCCTCTTGGACACCAGCCGGGCAGTGGGTGCTGAAGACCTTCCCATTCAAGGGCCTTGGGAGCTGTGTCCCTGCTGGGGCCAGCTGCTACCTCCACACCTCAACTCAGGCTGCGCCACCAAGTAGCCCAGCTCCTCTGCCTAGCATGGCAGGGCACGGGCCAAAGCAGCTCTGCAGAAGCGGCCCCAGGGCCTTCAGGAGCAGCAAGATGCACAGCACCAGGAAGAATGTCTGGAGCTTCCATCTTTGCGGATACTCAGAAGACTTCTCAACGTGGTCCTGAGTAATCTGCTTTATGTCACGTAGGCTGAGTAGAGGGGTGGGACAATAAGACACCTACGGGACCCTTCAGCAATCATTGTTCTGTGTTGTTTGTTTGTTCGTTAGGTTTTTGAAACAGGTTAATAAAACTATTTCTTAACGAGACAAAAGGTGACAATGGTAATACAAAGTCATTTTTGAATGAAATGAAACATTTCATTGAACTTTTCCCAAGAGGTCATACCTAGTCAAGTACCCCTTATAGATTGGACTTGAGGGATTGTTTAGTAAGTTTACCGATGTCACAAAACTGAGAGGAGCTGTCAGCACTGTCAAAGGCAGAAAGGCCCTGCAGACACACGTGAAAGAACTGGAAAACTGGGCAATCACCCACCACACCAAGTTCAACAAGTGCAAGTCCCAGAATTTGCACCTAGGACATGGCAACCCTGGTTATACGTACAGACTGGGGGCCGAGATTCAGGAAAGGAGCTCTGCGGACATGGGATCTGAGGGCTCTGGTCGATGGCAAGTTGAACATGAGCCAACTGTGTGCTCTGGAAGCCAAGAAGGCCACCCGTGTCCTGGCTGCATCCAGCACAGCATTGCCAGCTGGGTGAGGGAGGTGATTGTCCCGCTCTGCTCTGCACTGGTGCGGCCTCACCTGGAGCACTGAGTGCAGTTCTGGGTCCTATCGAACGAAAAACATATTAGGCTACTGCAGAGTGTTCGGAAGGGGGCTACGAAGTTGCTGGAGGGTTTTCAGGGAAACCCATGTGAGGAGCAGCTGAAGTCACTCGGTTTGTTCAACCTGGTAAAGACTGGAGCAAAGCAAAGCTCAATCATCTTCTTAAAAAGGGCAAGAAGGAGGCCCTGCACAATTACAGACGGGCAGATTGTCCTTCTTGGGAAGGCGATGGCTTAGTTTATCATGGAAACCCTTTCCAGGCCCATGAAGCACAGTAAAGAAAAAAGGAGCAGCCAGCACGGATCTACCGAGGGCGATGCAATCTTGACCAATGTGCTCCCCTTCTGTGGTGGAATGACTGGCTTTGTAGATGAGGCAAGAACAGTGGGCATTGTCTACCTTGACTTCCAGAAGGATTTGAAACCTTCCTCCTACAGGTTCCACACAGAGAAGCTGGTGAAATATGGGCTACATGAAAAGCCAGTGAGGTGGATGGAAAAGTGGCTGAATAGACAGGCCGTTCAGTGGAACAAAGCCCAGTCAGAAGGCAGAAGGTGGTGAGCAGCAGAAAACAGTCTAGTTAGAAGGTAGTCACTAGCAGCGTACACTGGGGTAGATCTTCTTTATTTGTCTAGATGATGAGGCAGAAACACTGCAAAACCTGAAACGGACGCCGATACACCACAAGTACTTGCTGCCATGCAGAGGAGTCTGGATAGGCTGGAGAAATGGGCTGTCAGGAAACTCATGAAGGTTAAGGAAAGGAAATTGCAGAGACTGCCATCTGGGGAGGAATAACATCACGCACCAAAAAATGCTGGGGGCTGACAGACCGGACAGCAGATTTGCAGAAGTGTCTCTGAGGGAAGCGTGGCAAGGCAAAAATCCCATGCCCCAGCAATGTGCCCGTGGGGCAACAAAGGATCATGGTGTCAATGCCTGCATGAGGAGGGCTGTGGGATCTCAGGTCGAGGGATGTAATGCTTCCCTCTGCTCAGCACTAGTGGGACCACACCTGGAGTACTGTGGCCAGTGCTGGGCTCCCCAGTATGAGGGACACAGTGACATACTGCAGAGAGCCCAGCAAAGAGCCACAGAGACGATGGAAGGGATGGAAAATTTCCCATCAGAGGAAAGGCAGAGAGAAAGATGACTGTTTGCAGTAGAGGAGAAAGGAATAGAAAAGAAAGAAGAGTTTCAGTCAGAAGGGGCCTACAAGGATCATCTAGTCCAACTGCTGAGCACTTCAATAAAAAGATAAGGTCTGGGGGGAGTGTGTCAATGTGCATAAATGCCTGAAGAGACGGTGCAATGAGATGCCGTCACAGTCTCCACAGTGCTACCCCAGGACAAAGCAAGAGGCACTGGACACAAACTGGAACACAAGAGTTTCCTCACGGAGATCGGGAAACACTTGTTGACTGTGGGAGTGATGGGGAACTGGCGCTCTTGAGCAGGGGCTTCCACTAGGTGACCTCCAGAGGTCCTTTCTAAATCCGGCCATTCTGGGATCACTGGCTGGAGCTTCCTCACAGCACTGCGAGAGGTGAGTCCTTCTCCTGCGACAGCCCCTGCGAGAACCTGGTCAGGGCACTCTTCTTGCACCAATGAGTTTACCGGGATTCCCATTCCTGCATTTTGATGCACTGTACATTGCTGGGCTTTAATGGTCAGGGCCACCGGCCTCACATCACAGCACCTGTCCAGCCTGAGCTTAAACCAGCCCTGCAAGACCATGAGAAAATGGCAAACAGCCTACAAAGCTGGCTTTTCCTGCTTTCTGGTGTCTGCATCCCTGCATGGGCAGCAGTTGGGGGGCAGCGCTGAAGACCCTTGTGATGTCACAGGGTAGAGCCTTTGATGGCTGTGACCTCACTGCTCCTCAGTAGCAACTGAGCAGGCTCTGTCACACGGCATTTGGTCCAGAGATTCCGTGAGTGCACACGTGTGACGTGCAAGCTCCAAGAAGGCTCTGGTCTTCCCCTTGGAGGGTGCCTCTGAGAAGCGTTTTGGCCGGTGCGGTGGCTGCAGTCCTGCAGAGCAGCTGTCCTGAGGCTGTTGGCACAAGGAGGCTGCCAGGACCCTGAGAACCTGCAGGTACCCTGGGCTGGCTGAGCTGGTGGTGGTTGTCTGGAGAGAGCACAGGGCTCTGCGGGGTCTGGGGCTGGGTAGGAACAAGTCTGGGGCAGCCGAGGCAAGCGTGGAGGCCAGCTCTTGCAGTTGGCTGGCCCATCATGATGAAGCTGCTGCTGACGCTGCTTTCCAACCCTCAAGGAGATCCTACAGGAGGCCCTGCCCTCTCCTCTGCCACTACTTTCTTCTGCTTGCTTTGCTATCTTGTTCAAAATGCAACTACCGCTCAGGAACTCTGCACGTCTTTCTTGGCAGGACAGGCCACCAGGTGCCCAAGAGGCTGTGGAGCAGAGCGGCTCTGCAGTGATGGCTGCCCCTGGGCAGACGCAGCAGGCAGGGCAGTCGGAGACAGCGGCAGATGCCCGGTGCACCATCTGCCTGGGCACCATACACAACCCAGCCTGTGTGCCCACCTGCTTCCACCGCTTCTGCTTTCGCTGCATCCGGCGCTGGGCAAGGACAACACCTACGTGCCCGCTCTGCAGGGAGCCTTTCGACCGACTCCTGCACTCGGTGAGAGCCGACGATGACTACCAGGAGTATGCCGTCGGATCCTCCGCCCGCCAGCAGCGGAATGCGGCCAGGACCAGGGTGCGGAGCAGATCCCCCCAGCGTCGCTACAACCTGCGCCCAAGGCCCACCAACAGCAGGCCTGCAGCAGAGAGAAGGGTGCCCGAGGGCAGGGGCGCTGCAGCAAGGCGCATTGTAACGCTAGTGCCCCGTGACGATGTGGCTCGGCAGGATGTAGGGGGGGTACAGACCCACCCCTATGGTGACCTCCTCATCATCAGGCTGGAGCTAATGAGCTGAGCTCTGCCTTTAGGCTCCCGGGAAGAAGAGACCAATAAACACTGGGAGCCTTTCTAGCACCGCGGCAGGACTCTCCAAGCCTCTTGGACACCAGCCGGGCAGTGGGTGCTGAAGACCTTCCCATTCAAGGGCCTTGGGAGCTGTGTCCCTGCTGGGGCCAGCTGCTACCTCCACACCTCAACTCAGGCTGCGCCACCAAGTAGCCCAGCTCCTCTGCCTAGCATGGCAGGGCACGGGCCAAAGCAGCTCTGCAGAAGCGGCCCCAGGGCCTTCAGGAGCAGCAAGATGCACAGCACCAGGAAGAATGTCTGGAGCTTCCATCTTTGCGGATACTCAGAAGACTTCTCAACGTGGTCCTGAGTAATCTGCTTTATGTCACGTAGGCTGAGTAGAGGGGTGGGACAATAAGACACCTACGGGACCCTTCAGCAATCATTGTTCTGTGTTGTTTGTTTGTTCGTTAGGTTTTTGAAACAGGTTAATAAAACTATTTCTTAACGAGACAAAAGGTGACAATGGTAATACAAAGTCATTTTTGAATGAAATGAAACATTTCATTGAACTTTTCCCAAGAGGTCATACCTAGTCAAGTACCCCTTATAGATTGGACTTGAGGGATTGTTTAGTAAGTTTACCGATGTCACAAAACTGAGAGGAGCTGTCAGCACTGTCAAAGGCAGAAAGGCCCTGCAGACACACGTGAAAGAACTGGAAAACTGGGCAATCACCCACCACACCAAGTTCAACAAGTGCAAGTCCCAGAATTTGCACCTAGGACATGGCAACCCTGGTTATACGTACAGACTGGGGGCCGAGATTCAGGAAAGGAGCTCTGCGGACATGGGATCTGAGGGCTCTGGTCGATGGCAAGTTGAACATGAGCCAACTGTGTGCTCTGGAAGCCAAGAAGGCCACCCGTGTCCTGGCTGCATCCAGCACAGCATTGCCAGCTGGGTGAGGGAGGTGATTGTCCCGCTCTGCTCTGCACTGGTGCGGCCTCACCTGGAGCACTGAGTGCAGTTCTGGGTCCTATCGAACGAAAAACATATTAGGCTACTGCAGAGTGTTCGGAAGGGGGCTACGAAGTTGCTGGAGGGTTTTCAGGGAAACCCATGTGAGGAGCAGCTGAAGTCACTCGGTTTGTTCAACCTGGTAAAGACTGGAGCAAAGCAAAGCTCAATCATCTTCTTAAAAAGGGCAAGAAGGAGGCCCTGCACAATTACAGACGGGCAGATTGTCCTTCTTGGGAAGGCGATGGCTTAGTTTATCATGGAAACCCTTTCCAGGCCCATGAAGCACAGTAAAGAAAAAAGGAGCAGCCAGCACGGATCTACCGAGGGCGATGCAATCTTGACCAATGTGCTCCCCTTCTGTGGTGGAATGACTGGCTTTGTAGATGAGGCAAGAACAGTGGGCATTGTCTACCTTGACTTCCAGAAGGATTTGAAACCTTCCTCCTACAGGTTCCACACAGAGAAGCTGGTGAAATATGGGCTACATGAAAAGCCAGTGAGGTGGATGGAAAAGTGGCTGAATAGACAGGCCGTTCAGTGGAACAAAGCCCAGTCAGAAGGCAGAAGGTGGTGAGCAGCAGAAAACAGTCTAGTTAGAAGGTAGTCACTAGCAGCGTACACTGGGGTAGATCTTCTTTATTTGTCTAGATGATGAGGCAGAAACACTGCAAAACCTGAAACGGACGCCGATACACCACAAGTACTTGCTGCCATGCAGAGGAGTCTGGATAGGCTGGAGAAATGGGCTGTCAGGAAACTCATGAAGGTTAAGGAAAGGAAATTGCAGAGACTGCCATCTGGGGAGGAATAACATCACGCACCAAAAAATGCTGGGGGCTGACAGACCGGACAGCAGATTTGCAGAAGTGTCTCTGAGGGAAGCGTGGCAAGGCAAAAATCCCATGCCCCAGCAATGTGCCCGTGGGGCAACAAAGGATCATGGTGTCAATGCCTGCATGAGGAGGGCTGTGGGATCTCAGGTCGAGGGATGTAATGCTTCCCTCTGCTCAGCACTAGTGGGACCACACCTGGAGTACTGTGGCCAGTGCTGGGCTCCCCAGTATGAGGGACACAGTGACATACTGCAGAGAGCCCAGCAAAGAGCCACAGAGACGATGGAAGGGATGGAAAATTTCCCATCAGAGGAAAGGCAGAGAGAAAGATGACTGTTTGCAGTAGAGGAGAAAGGAATAGAAAAGAAAGAAGAGTTTCAGTCAGAAGGGGCCTACAAGGATCATCTAGTCCAACTGCTGAGCACTTCAATAAAAAGATAAGGTCTGGGGGGAGTGTGTCAATGTGCATAAATGCCTGAAGAGAGGGTGCAATGAGATGCCGTCACAGTCTCCACAGTGCTACCCCAGGACAAAGCAAGAGGCACTGGACACAAACTGGAACACAAGAGTTTCCTCACGGAGATCGGGAAACACTTGTTGACTGTGGGAGTGATGGGGAACTGGCGCTCTTGAGCAGGGGCTTCCACTAGGTGACCTCCAGAGGTCCTTTCTAAATCCGGCCATTCTGGGATCACTGGCTGGAGCTTCCTCACAGCACTGCGAGAGGTGAGTCCTTCTCCTGCGACAGCCCCTGCGAGAACCTGGTCAGGGCACTCTTCTTGCACCAATGAGTTTACCGGGATTCCCGTTCCTGCATTTTGATGCACTGTACATTGCTGGGCTTTAATGGTCAGGGCCACCGGCCTCACATCACAGCACCTGTCCAGCCTGAGCTTAAACCAGCCCTGCAAGACCATGAGAAAATGGCAAACAGCCTACAAAGCTGGCTTTTCCTGCTTTCTGGTGTCTGCATCCCTGCATGGGCAGCAGTTGGGGGGCAGCGCTGAAGACCCTTGTGATGTCACAGGGTAGAGCCTTTGATGGCTGTGACCTCACTGCTCCTCAGTAGCAACTGAGCAGGCTCTGTCACACGGCATTTGGTCCAGAGATTCCGTGAGTGCACACGTGTGACGTGCAAGCTCCAAGAAGGCTCTGGTCTTCCCCTTGGAGGGTGCCTCTGAGAAGCGTTTTGGCCGGTGCGGTGGCTGCAGTCCTGCAGAGCAGCTGTCCTGAGGCTGTTGGCACAAGGAGGCTGCCAGGACCCTGAGAACCTGCAGGTACCCTGGGCTGGCTGAGCTGGTGGTGGTTGTCTGGAGAGAGCACAGGGCTCTGCGGGGTCTGGGGCTGGGTAGGAACAAGTCTGGGGCAGCCGAGGCAAGCGTGGAGGCCAGCTCTTGCAGTTGGCTGGCCCATCATGATGAAGCTGCTGCTGACGCTGCTTTCCAACCCTCAAGGAGATCCTACAGGAGGCCCTGCCCTCTCCTCTGCCACTACTTTCTTCTGCTTGCTTTGCTATCTTGTTCAAAATGCAACTACCGCTCAGGAACTCTGCACGTCTTTCTTGGCAGGACAGGCCACCAGGTGCCCAAGAGGCTGTGGAGCAGAGCGGCTCTGCAGTGATGGCTGCCCCTGGGCAGACGCAGCAGGCAGGGCAGTCGGAGACAGCGGCAGATGCCCGGTG
The DNA here is from genome assembly GCF_037038585.1 of Patagioenas fasciata. Classification (NCBI taxonomy): domain Eukaryota; kingdom Metazoa; phylum Chordata; class Aves; order Columbiformes; family Columbidae; genus Patagioenas; species Patagioenas fasciata. Next base: position 79,541,388 of record NC_092560.1, on the reverse strand, counting down.
CACCATCTGCCTGGGCACCATACACAACCCAGCCTGTGTGCCCACCTGCTTCCACCGCTTCTGCTTTCGCTGCATCCGGCGCTGGGCAAGGACAACACCTACGTGCCCGCTCTGCAGGGAGCCTTTCGACCGACTCCTGCACTCGGTGAGAGCCGACGATGACTACCAGGAGTATGCCGTCGGATCCTCCGCCCGCCAGCAGCGGAATGCGGCCAGGACCAGGGTGCGGAGCAGATCCCCCCAGCGTCGCTACAACCTGCGCCCAAGGCCCACCAACAGCAGGCCTGCAGCAGAGAGAAGGGTGCCCGAGGGCAGGGGCGCTGCAGCAAGGCGCATTGTAACGCTAGTGCCCCGTGACGATGTGGCTCGGCAGGATGTAGGGGGGGTACAGACCCACCCCTATGGTGACCTCCTCATCATCAGGCTGGAGCTAATGAGCTGAGCTCTGCCTTTAGGCTCCCGGGAAGAAGAGACCAATAAACACTGGGAGCCTTTCTAGCACCGCGGCAGGACTCTCCAAGCCTCTTGGACACCAGCCGGGCAGTGGGTGCTGAAGACCTTCCCATTCAAGGGCCTTGGGAGCTGTGTCCCTGCTGGGGCCAGCTGCTACCTCCACACCTCAACTCAGGCTGCGCCACCAAGTAGCCCAGCTCCTCTGCCTAGCATGGCAGGGCACGGGCCAAAGCAGCTCTGCAGAAGCGGCCCCAGGGCCTTCAGGAGCAGCAAGATGCACAGCACCAGGAAGAATGTCTGGAGCTTCCATCTTTGCGGATACTCAGAAGACTTCTCAACGTGGTCCTGAGTAATCTGCTTTATGTCACGTAGGCTGAGTAGAGGGGTGGGACAATAAGACACCTACGGGACCCTTCAGCAATCATTGTTCTGTGTTGTTTGTTTGTTCGTTAGGTTTTTGAAACAGGTTAATAAAACTATTTCTTAACGAGACAAAAGGTGACAATGGTAATACAAAGTCATTTTTGAATGAAATGAAACATTTCATTGAACTTTTCCCAAGAGGTCATACCTAGTCAAGTACCCCTTATAGATTGGACTTGAGGGATTGTTTAGTAAGTTTACCGATGTCACAAAACTGAGAGGAGCTGTCAGCACTGTCAAAGGCAGAAAGGCCCTGCAGACACACGTGAAAGAACTGGAAAACTGGGCAATCACCCACCACACCAAGTTCAACAAGTGCAAGTCCCAGAATTTGCACCTAGGACATGGCAACCCTGGTTATACGTACAGACTGGGAGCCGCGATTCAGGAAAGGAGCTCTGTGGACATGGGATCTGAGGGCTCTGGTCGATGGCAAGTTGAACATGAGCCAACTGTGTGCTCTGGAAGCCAAGAAGGCCACCCGTGTCCTGGCTGCATCCAGCACAGCATTGCCAGCTGGGTGAGGGAGGTGATTGTCCCGCTCTGCTCTGCACTGGTGCGGCCTCACCTGGAGCACTGAGTGCAGTTCTGGGTCCTATCGAACGAAAAACATATTAGGCTACTGCAGAGTGTTCGGAAGGGGGCTACGAAGTTGCTGGAGGGTTTTCAGGGAAACCCATGTGAGGAGCAGCTGAAGTCACTCGGTTTGTTCAACTTGGTAAAGACTGGAGCAAAGCAAAGCTCAATCATCTTCTTAAAAAGGGCAAGAAGGAGGCCCTGCACAATTACAGACGGGCAGATTGTCCTTCTTGGGAAGGTGATGGCTTAGTTTATCATGGAAACCCTTTCCAGGCCCATGAAGCACAGTAAAGAAAAAAGGAGTAGCCAGCACGGATCTACCGAGGGCGATGCAATCTTGACCAATGTGCTCCCCTTCTGTGGTGGAATGACTGGCTTTGTAGATGAGGCAAGAACAGTGGGCATTGTCTACCTTGACTTCCAGAAGGATTTGAAACCTTCCTCCTACAGGTTCCACACAGAGAAGCTGGTGAAATATGGGCTACATGAAAAGCCAGTGAGGTGGATGGAAAAGTGGCTGAATAGACAGGCCGTTCAGTGGAACAAAGCCCAGTCAGAAGGCAGAAGGTGGTGAGCAGCAGAAAACAGTCTAGTTAGAAGGTAGTCACTAGCAGCGTACACTGGGGTAGATCTTCTTTATTTGTCTAGATGATGAGGCAGAAACACTGCAAAACCTGAAACGGACGCCGATACACCACAAGTACTTGCTGCCATGCAGAGGAGTCTGGATAGGCTGGAGAAATGGGCTGTCAGGAAACTCATGAAGGTTAAGGAAAGGAAATTGCAGAGACTGCCATCTGGGGAGGAATAACATCACGCACCAAAAATTGCTGGGGGCTGACAGACCGGACAGCAGATTTGCAGAAGTGTCTCTGAGGGAAGCGTGGCAAGGCAAAAATCCCATGCCCCAGCAATGTGCCCGTGGGGCCACAAAGGATCATGGTGTCAATGCCTGCATGAGGAGGGCTGTGGGATCTCAGGTCGAGGGATGTAATTCTTCCCTCTGCTCAGCACTAGTGGGACCACACCTGGAGTACTGTGGCCAGTGCTGGGCTCCCCAGTATGAGGGACACAGTGACATACTGCAGAGAGCCCAGCAAAGAGCCACAGAGACGATGGAAGGGATGGAAAATTTCCCATCAGAGGAAAGGCAGAGAGAAAGATGACTGTTTGCAGTAGAGGAGAAAGGAATAGAAAAGAAAGAAGAGTTTCAGTCAGAGGGGACCTACAAGGATCATCTAGTCCAACTGCTGAGCACTTCAATAAAAAGATAAGGTCTGGGGGGAGTGTGTCAATGTGCATAAATGCCTGAAGAGACGGTGCAATGAGATGCCGTCACAGTCTTCACAGTGCTACCCCAGGACAAAGCAAGAGGCACTGGACACAAACTGGAACACAAGAGTTTCCTCACGGAGATCGGGAAACACTTGTTGACTGTGGGAGTGATGGGGAACTGGCGCTCTTGAGCAGGGGCTTCCACTAGGTGACCTCCAGAGGTCCTTTCTACATCCGGCCATTCTGGGATCACTGGCTGGAGCTTCCTCACAGCACTGCGAGAGGTGAGTCCTTCTCCTGTGACAGCCCCTGCGAGAACCTGGTCAGGGCACTCTTCTTGCACCAACGAGGTTACCGGGATTCCCGTTCCTGCATTTTGATGCACTGTACATTGCTGGGCTTTAATGGTCAGGGCCACCAGCCTCACATCACAGCACCTGTCCAGCCTGAGCTTAAACCAGCCCCGCAAGACCATGAGAAAATGGCAAACAGCCTACAAAGCTGGCTTTTCCTGCTTTCTGGTGTCTGCATCCCTGCATGGGCAGCAGTTGGGGGGCAGCGCTGAAGACCCTTGTGATGTCACAAGGTAGAGCCTTTGATGGCTGTGACCTCACTGCTCCTCAGTAGCAACTGAGCAGGCTCTGTCACACGGCATTTGGTCCAGAGATTCCTTGAGTGCACACGTGTAACGTGCAAGCTCCAAGAAGGCTCTGGTCTTCCCCTTGGAGGGTGCCTCTGAGAAGGGTTTTGGCCGGTGCGGTGGCTGCAGTCCTGCAGAGCAGCTGTCCTGAGGCTGTTGGCACAAGGAGGCTGCCAGGACCCTGAGAACCTGCAGGTACCCTGGGCTGGCTGAGCTGGTGGTGGTTGTCTGGAGAGAGCACAGGGCTCTGCGGGGTCTGGGGCTGGGTAGGAACACATCTGGGGCAGCCGAAGCAAGTGTGGAGGCCAGCTCTTGCAGTTGGCTGGCCCATCATGATGAAGCTGCTGCTGACGCTGCTTTCCAGCCCTCAAGGATATCCTACTGGAGGCCCTGCCCTCCCCTCTGCCACTACTTTCTTCTGCTTGCTTTGCTATCTTGTTCAAAATGCAACTACCGCTCAGGAACTCTGCACGTCTTTCTTGGCAGGACAGGCCACCAGGTGCCCAAGAGGCTGTGGAGCAGAGCGGCTCTGCAGTGATGGCTGCCCCTGGGCAGACGCAGCAGGCAGGGCAGTCGGAGACAGCGGCAGATGCCCGGTGCACCATCTGCCTGGGCACCGTACGCAACCCAGCCTGTGTGCCCACCTGCTTCCACCGCTTCTGCTTTCGCTGCATCCGGCGCTGGGCAAGGACAACACCTACGTGCCCGCTCTGCAGGGAGCCTTTCGACCGACTCCTGCACTCGGTGAGAGCCGACGATGACTACCAGGAGTATGCCGTCGGATCCTCCGCCCGCCAGCAGCGGAATGCGGCCAGGACCAGGGTGCGGAGCAGATCCCCCCAGCGTCGCTACAACCTGCGCCCAAGGCCCACCAACAGCAGGCCTGCAGCAGAGAGAAGGGTGCCCGAGGGCAGGGGCGCTGCAGCAAGGCGCATTGTAACGCTAGTGCCCCGTGACGATGTGGCTCGGCAGGATGTAGGGGGGGTACAGACCCACCCCTATGGTGACCTCCTCATCATCAGGCTGGAGCTAACGAGCTGAGCTCTGCCTTTAGGCTCCCGGGAAGAAGAGACCAATAAACACTGGGAGCCTTTCTACCAGCACGGCAGGACTCTCCAAGCCCCTTGGACACCAGCCGGGCAGTGGGTGCTGAAGACCTTCCCATTCAAGGGCCTTGGGAGCTGTGTCCCTGCTGGGGCCAGCTGCTACCTCCACACCTCAACTCAGGCTGCGCCACCAAGTAGCCCAGCTCCTCTGCCTAGCATGGCAGGGCACGGGCCAAAGCAGCTCTGCAGAAGCGGCCCCAGGGCCTTCAGGAGCAGCAAGATGCACAGCACCAGGAAGAATGTCTGGAGCTTCCATCTTTGTGGATACTCAGAAGACTTCTCAACATGGTCCTGAGCAATCTGCTCTATGTCATATATGTTGAGTAGAGGGGTGGGACAAGAAGGTACCCAAAGGACCCTTCAGCATCCATTGTTCTGTGTTGCTTGTTTGTTTGTTTATTCACTTTTTGAAGCAGGTTAATAAAACTGTTTCTGAAGTGACAAATGAAGTGCCAGTGATTATATGAAGTCATTTGTTAAGTGAAATGAAACATTTCATTGATCTTTTCCCAAGAGGTCGTACTTTTCCAAACACCCTTTATAGACTGGGTTTGAGGGATTGCTTAGTAAGTTTGCTGATGACCCAAAACTGAGAGAAGCTGCTGACACTTGTGAGGGCAGAAAGGCCCTGTAGCCAGATGTGAAAAGATTGTAGAACTGGGCAATGACCAATCACATGAGGTTCAACAAGGGCAAGTGCTGGATTTTGCACCTGGGACACAGCAACCCTGGCTGTACATACGGACTGGGGACGAGATGCTGGAAAGCAGTACTGCCCAGAGTGATCTAGGAGTTCTGCCTGGCGGCAAGTTGAACATGAGCCAACAGGGTGTCCTGGCAGCCAAGAGGGCCATCAGTGTCCTGGGTGCATCCAGCACAACACTGCCAGCTGGGTGAGGGAGGTAATTGTCCTGCTCTGCTCTGCACTGGTGCGGCCTCACCTGGAGCACTGAGTGCAGTTCTGGGCAACACAGGGTAAAAAAGATATAAAGCTGCTAGAGAGTGTCCAGAAGAGGGCTACAAAGTTGGTGGAGAGTTTGTAGGGGAAGCTTCAGGAGGAGCAGCTAAAGTCACTTGTCTTGTTCAGCTTGGAGAAGAGGAGACAGAGGAGGCCTCACTGTGGTCACAGCTTCCTCATAAGGGGAGGAAGAGAAGCAGGCGCCGAACTCTTCTCTTTAGTGACCAGTGACAGAACCTGAGAGAATGGCAGGAAGATGTGCCAGGGGAGGTTTAGGTTGGACATTAGGAAAAGGTTCTTCACCCAGAGGTTCTGGAGCACTGGAACAGGCTCCCCAGGGAAGTGTCACAGCCCCAAGCCTGACAGTGTTCAAGAGACTGACAACGTCCTCAGACACATGGTGTGAACTGTGGGGTTGTTCTGTGCAGGGACAGGAGTTGGACTGGATGATCCTTGTGGGTCCCTTCCAACTCAGGACATTCTATGATTCTAAAGGAAGAATTAAATTTGGCATTTCATGACGGAGTGCAAGACCCATCTTAGGAACTTCCCTCTCAGCCTTTAGCCAAACAGGATGATGACAGGAGAAAAAAAAAAAAGAAAAACAAACAAACAAACAAACAAAATCACTCTTTTTTTTTTTCTGGTTAGAAGGTTTTACTTTGTAGTTCAAAGTATCATTATGCTAAATACCCCCAGGCAAGGCTTTTATAAAATGTGTGCATGTGTAGAACTTGCAATAATACTACTAGTACCTGAACATGTTCCAAATTGCATTGTAATTAAATTTGGTGCCAGGATCCTAGTGCTTCAGAGCACCAGTACTCTCAGCACCACCCACAAAAGCCAGCAAACGTACTCACTTTTTGACTTACCTAGCTGCCATTTCACTCTCAGGTGTATTTTACCTAGGAAACAATATGCCAGCAACTCAGCAGTTTTAGTGTGGAAGATGTCATAAGTTGTCACTTGAAATGGAGACAAAGAATCCTCAGATCGTTATGAGCACAATAAGAGCACTACTATACCATGGAGCCAGGTATCATTCTGAGGGAGAGAAAAACAAATACTTAAAGGAAGAAAGGTTTTTTTTAATTCTATTTTTACTATTAAAAAAAAAAGAAAAAGATAATGTTTTTTTAAATCTTTTCTGATGTCCTAGCTAGTAGGCACAATCAGGAACACCATAAATATCTGAAAACTTGGACACCCCGAAACAACTGATTAGGTGGCCCATATGCAGAGGGAAAGAATATGGGTTTAGGAAATGCTCACAATATTTATTTAATTTTAAATTATTGTAATATTATTGCTACTGCTGTTGCTTTTCTAGAAAGTAAAAGCAGAAAATGAAAGTATACTAGTGCAAAAACCCCCATATTTTTAAGAAGCAGGTATGGTAAATACACATCTTTCTGCTGTGTTTTGTTTGTTTTCACTGACAGAGGAATAAATGCAGACAAGTGTTTCCTACCAGAACATCTGAGTGCTCAGATGTTTAAAAAAATGTTTTGATGAAAAATTTCTAACCAGATGAAAAGCCTACAATTTTAGTGATGTATTTATCACTTTCAAATCTCCTCCCTGAAAAGATTTTTTTTTTCCACTCTGTGCGGAGGTATGCATTGCAGAATGAAATATTATTGCATTGTATATATATATTTGTATATAAAATGAAATAGCATGTCGGTATTTAATACAGATTTGAAGGAGGCAGAATTGAGGTTTTGAAGACTAGATCTACACTGATAAACTAAACAGTCAAATACAGGCTTAAGCACTGTCATGTAATCATCTCTACTATTTAATTACTCTCTTGCCTACGCACAGGTTTGGCTTGTGTTGTGTAGTCCACTGGCCTGCAGTCCCTAGACAGTAATTCAAATGCAGAAATGAAAGAGTTTGTTCCCAGGAGGCAGCAGAAGAAAGGCCACCCTGTTTTAGGGTGGGCACAGAGGAACAAGAATGTTTAGTGCTAAGTCCTCAATACAAGACAACTGGTCCTGGTCTTTTCTAGTTTGTAATTGACACAGGAACACTAATTTTCAGTTCAGTCACGCCATAAATGCCCAAGAATTGTGCCAGTTCTTATAGGGATGAGACAACAGCTGTCCGGAGGCAATATATTAGTCCTGAGGTGAGGGTGAGATCCTAAATTTGTGCAGTGTCAAATGACAGCAAGACAGCCTGCCCCTAGTACTGTCACAGTTGTCACTATGAGACCACCCTGCTCTGTCACCGTGTGTGACCTGACCTGACCTCACACAGCCCCTCTGGTGGCCACACTTCTTGCCTTCACAACGCTGCCATCCTCCCCAGGATTCAAACAGTGTCTGCACTCCCATTTGCATTAATTTAGTTAAAACACTGCATATCATCCTGCAGGTACTCCGCTTTGCTGCTTAAGATTACTAATTTGTCCAATGAGTGTAAACCCAAATCTTTAGCGAAGTTTAGCATTGGTTAATTTCAGAAGGAATCTATTCCTAACTGGTTTTAGAAAAAAGTTTCAGTAAAATGAATATATTTGACTTTCCAGTCTTTTGCATTAGTTTAACCAATTTGTGTTTAAATGAAACCTGAAATTAAAGCATAATAATTTTTGAAGTGCTTCTTAACAGAAGCAAGAATACCAGCATTTAGTCCTGGATAGGACTCCAAACATGCCTCTGAGCTGGGATCAGTGTCCAAGACAGGAGTGACCCACAGAATGTTCAGTTGCAGAAAACTTCTCAAAATTAACCATAAATGAACTGTAGAAGATTGGTAAAGGTAGACCTTATTTTTAGATCAGTAAATTGACAAAGATTGGTCTCTGTAGGGTGTCTATTTAAGCCATAACTATCCAAAATGTCTGAAGAAAAAAATCTAAGAGCAGAATTTAAACACAGGGGTTACATCCTAACTGCTCGTTCTTCTGTGGACTTCTAGTCTCTGATCCTCAGTATAACATTTTGGTAATTTCTACTTGTGTTTTAAGTGTCCGGACTCACAGTTTTCATGAGCTGTTCTTTATCCTCTCTGATCTTACCTCTCACTCCCAGTTCCAAAACGATACCAGATTCCTTTCTGATTGTTTCTGCTGTTGTTACTGTTAACATTTGTTTTCGTCAAACAATATCAAGGAATGTCTGGAAAATCAATGTTTAATAAGTTACAGTAATGTTTTCAATTTCCTGTCATCTGCTTTAATGTACATGTGTACCCTGCCATTTCTCATCACTTTCTAAATCCATCTTGTTATCAGCAAGGTATAACTTAATGTACAGCTAACTCTTTCCTAGGTGACCTTAAAGCATGCACTACTGGGGATGCTTCACGGAAGAGTCATTCTTTCTTTGCAGTGAAGGTGACAGAGGGAACAGCTTGGAAGCAGCAGCATAAAACTTCAGCAAGGACTTTCACATTTGGGTAAATGTCCTGGGGGGGATAAATATATATATATATATAGATAGATAGATAGATAGATAGATAGATAGATAGACAGACAGACAGACATACATATAGATTTAGGCACAATTAGGTCCGCAAGCATGAGATAACTGTGCATGAAAAGAGACTTTTCCTTGCTTCTCTCTTGCAAAAGCAGAGTCCTAAGTCTGAGCCACTCTGGATTTCGTAGCACTGTTGTGCTTTTGTTACTATTCATTTGCTGTACCTTTTTCTCTGCTGTGACTTAAGTGATTGACAGAAAATATTTAGAAATGAGGCTGCAATGATCTACTTTGATGCGTCTCTCCCACAAACACTGTGCTTTAAGAAGGTGTTCGATGTAACAAAAGCAAGAGGAGGGACACGAAAGTAGATGGCGCAAGACCGCATTGTTATGGTGCAAAGAGTTTTTGAACTGAGATTGGACATGGCACTCAGTGTGATTCTGTGAAGTCCTGGGCAGATTATTTCAGTCATTTGTTCACATCTAAACAGCTCAGTTAGTCCTATTTGTATATTACTGTGCTGTCAATTCCCTTTGACCAGTGCAAGTTTACTGTGGAGAATACCTCTAAAAACTTGTACAACAGTCCTTGGCCCAAGTCTCTGCTATTTAAATGTTTCATGGGTCAATCACTGTAAGTCATTAAATCTCATCAGGCCCATCAGGATGGCCTATAAAAAGGATGGGGGCACCTCAATGGTGGCGCTGGCACTTGACCCATATTTTTCTAGTGATTCTGCTAGACACTTGTTAGCCTTGGTTGTGCTTCTGTGCTTCCTTCCTTTTTTTTCCCTTGTTCTTTTTAATAGCTTAAATATAATTGCTGTAGCATGCAAATGTCTCCCTACTCAGATGCGTTAAAAGTCTTAGGTCAGCCGTTTTGCATGCATAAAACTCTCCAGACCCAGATTTAGTGAAGACTTGGGAGATGGAAGAGGCAGAGAAGTAGTGAATCTGGGAACAAGGGCCAACCCACTCATCCCGATCCTGAAGACACTGAAAAGACTGTGAACTCCCACATAGATTTCTGCATTCAATTCATTACCAGTTGGTACTTAGAGATAACATTATGGAAGTTTTTGTTTCTCTGCTTGGCTTTAATTGCCTTCCTTATTAGGATTTATCTTTCTGATATGGCAAAATATTATTTCAATAGATGCTGCAACGTTATGTAAAAGGAGTAGAAAATTATTTCCCACAGAACATTATTAATGAATGTTTACGAGTTTCAATACAAGCAATGTAAAGGGCTTGGAAGATACCTTTCTTGAGAGCTCTATTCAACGAGATAGACATTTGATTTAAAATAAACTAAGATTTATGTTTGGGGTTTTCAGTTTTTTCTTTTTTTTTCTTTTTTTTTTTTTTACCTTTCCTTTGGAATATATGAGACTGTTCTTCAAATGCTAACTAATCTAACCAATTTTGTATTGAATCATGAATGCATTTTAATTCACTATTCAAACTGCTGCAGCAATGAATACTTCTGCATCCCTAGCAATATGTTAAAAGAGAGCTTTTTGCTGCTTAAAAAAAACCCCAACCAAACAAAAAAAAAAAAAAAAGAAAAAAACACACAAAAAAACCCTTCTGCAATTTCTTTATACAGTCTGATTAAAATCCAATTAATTACAAACACAATTAAACCCTTCTACTACAGTTTGTATAAGAGGGCTGATGGAAGTAAAGTTGTCAATCAAAGATCCAATAGGGAGTAGCAACTTGTCATCCCCATAACTTTTAGCCAGTAAAAACACAAAGCTAAAAAACGACATTAACACTGTATTGCCATATGCAAGTTTATTAGGAAATATCTCACTTCTTTGATTGTTGTTCTGCTTATTATCAGATCGATACAGTTTTGTTTATATGGCACATTTCTTGATAAAGTCATCCCAAGATACTTCACAATAATAAATATACATATAATAAAAAGGCAGGTAAAAATACAATAAAAGGAAATTAAACATTAATGTACAATCCAATTGTATTGCAAAATCAGTGCTGCCAAGGAACAATTTGATGGTACCCAAACTTTTTTAAAATTCTGTTTTTATTGGCATTTTGAAATTGTATAAAACAAATAAAATGCATAACCATAATAAATAACAAATAGAGAATATGCACAATATACATCAGAATTTCCCCCAGCACAGATTGTCAATTGGTATAAATCAGCATTGCCTTGGTAACTTCCCTGAAGCTATAACAAATAATGCTTACTGGAGATTGGGTCCATTACACATTGACTTAAAACTTAATAAAACAGATTATACTCCCTATCAGATGGGGGTTTGGTGTTGATATTGGTTGCAAGGAGGTTATGGCTCCATTTCCTTACTAACATCACTGAAAGTTCCCTGGAGTGTGTATGTGGAACTTCTCCAGAGGGCAAAAAGTAGGAGTAAACTTCACTTTTATGGGATAAGCTAGTGCTTAGAGCATTTCTGCCTGCTCAGTTCTCTTTTCCATCTAAGAGCAAACACATCCGAGCAAACTCATATCTTTGCCTCATAATATACTAGTCTAATTACTCAGCTATAGGCTATGAAGGTACAAGTGTGGCATGAGGTAGGGAAAAGAAGGTGAGGGGAAGAAGCTTTCTACCCTCTCTACTGTAGGTGTGCTGGGCAAAAGAGAGATATCAGGGATGAAATGTAGTCTGAATGGTGGTATCTATCCCTGGATAGCTGCTAAACAGTAAACATCTGCTCTCTCTCACCTTTCCTTCCTCTGGGGGAAGGAAGGGAAAAGGGGGAAAGACTAGTGCATTGAAACTGAAATAGATTTAATAGAATAATAATAAAGAAAGAGTGAATAATAATGTATAAAGCTATTCAGAGCAATACTTAGCTGCTGGAATGCGGGCTCCCAGAAGAGGACGCCAGAGGGTGGACACTGTAAGCACAGCTAGTCCCGCAAAACATGGAGATCATGAATGGGTGTAGGGAAGTTATGCCTCAGATAATGGGAGCAGGACCAGCAAGCAGGTCCCCCATGGACAGCGGCCATCAAAGAAGGGCCATCCCCAACAACTTCCCATTTCTATATGGAAGATGACATTCAAGGTATGGAATACTTCATTGATCAACCTGGATGTCAATTCAGATACTGCTGCATCTGTGCCCCCCTCCTACCAATTTGCACCTGCAACTGGATGGTTGAAGAAAGTCCTTGTTTTCTCCTGGCAACAGCCAAGGTGTCAGTGAATTCTCATATTCCTTTCATACCAACTCCTGAACACAGGAAAGCTACTGAAGAAAACTTCAACTCCGTCTAACTAAATCCAAAACAAAATCACAGAATCACAGAATCACAGAATCATAGAATCACAGAATGTTAGGGATTGGAAGGGACCTCAAAAGATCATCTGGTCCAATTTCCCCACCGGAGGAGGAACACTTAGATGAGGCTACACAGGAATGTGTCCAGAAAGGTTTTGAATGTCTCCAGAGTAGGAGACTCCACAACCCCCCAGGGCAGCCTGTTTACAAATGGCATCTACCCTTAACAATTTGGAGACAATTCAAGGAAAGAACTTTGGCCACTATATCTACTTTACACTGGTTGTGTAATATCCAGTTGGAACAGGCAGACACTGCCAGGCCTGATACACAGCACTATACACTCTAAAGACCACATTAAAAGGAAAGACTCAGCTGAGGATTTTCCTGAGCATCCAGGTTAGGTTTCTGTAAAGCGACTTCACGATGACTCAAGCTGAAATTTGTCCTCAAACTTGGTCTCTGGCTTGCAGGTCTAGAGAATAAGCCTTATGAGGAGTATCTGGAGGACCTGGGGGGTTTAGCTTGAAGAAAATGAGACTGAGGGGAGACCTTATTGCTGTCTACAATTACCCAAAAAGGAGGTTGTAGCATGCAGGGTGTTGGTCTCTTCTCCCAAGTACCATGTGATAGGACAAGAGGAAATGGCCTCAGGTTGTACCAGGGGAGGTTTAGATTGGATATTAGTAAAAAATTCTTCATGGCAAGGGTTGTCAAACATTGCAAGAGGCTGCCCAGGGAACTGGTTGAATCAGCATCCCTGGAGGTGTTTAGAAGACATGTAGATGAGGTTCTTTGGGACATGGTTTAGTGCTAGTGCTCGGTTAATGGTTGGACTTGGTGATCTTGAGCATCTTTTCCAATCAAAATGATTCCCTGATTCTAAGAATGTTGCAGAGACAAAGTCACAAAGCCCCCAGTGCTCTCATTTCTCATGCTGACCTTGAACTTGCTACTTCAAGCTGTCCTCTACCATGTCTGAAATTGCTTACTCCCCTGCACATTTTATGCTGTCCTTGTCCCTTCTCCACCTGTCGGTCTCTTTGAAGAATGTGACTACAGCAAAATCAACATAACTAAAACCAGTTCAGCCCACAGAAGACCGTAAGTTCTGTCATCTGCTCTGAGGCCATCAGGAATGACAGTTCATCGTAGAGAAGAAACTCACCGGGACAGTTAGAGCAATGACAGTCTTGGGCAATCTCTGCTGCATGAGAACTCTGTAGGCTGCCAGCACCTACAAGACTAGATTGCTTGAATATAAGCTGGAGAGTCTTTATAACAGCAGTAAAAGACTGAGATACAGTCATACAGGTGAACCCAGGTAAATAGCCTATGTTTGAGAAGATGTGAAAACTATTGCCTAAAAACTGGTCTACCAAAAAAAACTGAAGTGAAGTATGCCTTTGTGGTGAGGATGCCTCTTAATATTTTTCTTAATACTGGCAATCTTAAGCACATATTTACTTTTGTGTTTTGTTTTGTTTTGTTTTTTTCCAAATGGCTGTCCCTAGACACTTGTGGTCATATCTAAAGCCAACAGAAGTCAACAGTGAGATTCACTTTATCAAATTTTGGCCTTCAACATCTGATTTAGTCCTTGAGACACCCTATGTAGCCAGTGAAGAGAACCAGGGCATGATTTGTCTGCTTTGTCTCAGAGAGCTGTTTTAGGGTGAGGTGAAGCTTATCCTTGAGTTCCTCTTTTTTTCCTTACTATAAAGGGAACCTATAAGGACTATAAAGGGAATCTAATGTAACTGACATTTAGATGTTTACATTTACTCAGTATCTTTGACTTGTACTGTGTAAAGGTGGAGAAGAGCCAGTATTCTGGCCAAAGATACGGTTTTTTATCCAGAAATTCCTCTGCTCCAACCCTTAGGCAATCTCCCTTCCCCATGCTTTTTAAACAAAAGAACGTCACTTTTCACTAGTGGTTAATTCAGTTGTGAGGCAAAGCGAATTACTGGGAAGGGTGTAATAATTACAGCACAATGTGATGATCCTCTAATGTATTCCCTGAAGAAGTATGATCACAGAGAATTTCTGCTAGGCCCTCTCCAAGTAATTACTGTCAATTCATGCTTATCTGCTAGCTCTCTCACCAGGTTTTCTGTTCCTTGCCTTCCTTAGTGAAGATACCGATTCTGACAAAAGGAGCCATTTGTCAAGGAGCCAGCATGCCAACTTTTCATCCCTTTTCTTTACTCAAATTATGCAAGAGATTATGGTCCAGCCTGAAACAATATGTACCTTACCATCTAAAAAATGGAACACATAATAAGCCACGTCAAATGGACATTAGTGGTAGCAGATATAGTGGTGTCCTTCAGCAGGAGCTGCTTGTCACAGCCACTTCTGGACATCTTCATTTCAAACATCTGAAATCACAGCAGGTTTTTAAATAGATCATCAAGACTAAGTAGTTGCAAAGTCTGCATTCGTAACAAACCTTTGAGAAGTTTTTGAACATAGATTCTTCTCTTCAGGGACCATAGTGGAAGTGAGGGGTGCCTTCACAGTATCTCCCAAAAGATGAATGTTGCTTACCTACAAGACAGCAAGGTATAGCTTTCCTTGATCTTCCACAGTGGTGACCCTGCCTTCGATCTGACCTGGGACGGAGTGATAATTACAGCATCCACCTTTGGTTACTGTCCCAGGATTCGGACAAGGGACCCTCTACTTACGGATTGTGCCTAAGCCTGGTTTAAGCAACAAGAAATTCAAATCTTCTAATGACTAAGTAAGACAGGTTCCTAATCTAATCACTACTTTAGTAAATTTTAAGTTTTTGAATGGAAAATTGAATCATTTCAGACCTGTGAGGGCAGCAAAAGCGACTGCTATTTAAGAGGTCTTACCATTACTACTGCAAAGAGTAAATCTACAGAAGTCAGGAAAAATCATCTGGTGTATCCAAGTGCTGTCAATAAAATCACAAGGGTTCTGTAACAAAAATGTATTTAAACCAAAATTCCCATTTTTGTCTCTTGCAGCTGTTGTGATGCAGAACGTAAGATCAGATGAAGGACTTGCATGTCCCACTACTAAGCCAGCCTCTCACACACGTCTGTGCCTCTAGACGTGGCTGCAATTTGGTATTTGTGTGCCATTGTTCAAGAGACAGTTTCTCTTTCCTGAAATGCAGTATTCACCTACTGTTGTCAACTCAGTCTTCATAGAGGAAACAAAGGTAGTCAACCAAAGAAATAGATAGTGTGGAACTTTTACCTTATTTTACGCTTTCAGCATAAATTTCAGTTTCAAGGCTACCTATACAACAAGTACAATAAGAATGAAGTAGAAGAAAGGTAGAGCTCTTTACCCTGAGGTTTGAAGAGGGTGCTTTGGCTTTCTCACACGCTGGCCTTTGCCTCAGTATTTGGGCTAATTATGAGCTTGGTTTGGCTGGCAACAAACTGATGCAAAACAACTGTCTTCCCCACACTTGTTCCTCCAAGCCATACAGCCTCTCCGGAGGACAGGTCCTTTTTCTTGTTCCCTCAGCGCTGTCAGTAGTTCACCCAATAACTTACTTGCTACCACACTTTTTAATTTCCTAGTCTTTTGGTGGCTGCAGGAATGCAGCAATGTCCTCTGAGCACTCGCACAAACATGTCACTTCTTTGCAAAACATCCCCTGGTTTTGTCAGTTGCATGAGCTAATGCCAGCGAAACTCCAATGCTCTGGAAGAAAACCCAGGGGCACCTTGAGGGTTTTATTTTTTATTTTTTTGTAAAGTTCAAGATGATTAATTATATGGGACTCAAGATATGTAAAAGTTATCCAAGTTTTCACCATTAATCACATAAATGAACAGAAAATAATTAGTTCGTAGTGACTTTCTGGCTTATTATAATCAGCCCAACTCAAATCGACTTAGCCCAGAGAGCCAAATATAGCAAGGAAAAAACCTTGAGGCATTTTTTCGCTATGTGTTGCCTGTTATCACACAGTGAGGTTTCTGTTCAAATGATGTGCCTTATTAAGGCAGGCGGAACCCATTTAAACAATGTATCAGAAATGCAGACAAGCTGCAGAAAAATACATGTATAAAGCGTATATTTTTCTTGAAATTTATTGATGGCTAAGCCTGCTAAAACTTTAGAAAATGTGTTTTCTAAAGCACTGACATTATGTTTTTCTAGTAATACAATTGGCTTTTTTTTTTTTTCCTTTGCAATCACTCCATTCTCCCCTCTTACTTACCCTTGTAATGGAGTTGAGGAATGGCAATTGCTTCCTTTTATTTTACTTGCTTAAGACATGTGCTTATTAGAATAAATGTTATCATTACCCTTTTTATTTTATGATTATTAATTTTTTATTTGATTGCCAATACTTTTACTGTAGGCTTAAAGTCTTGAATATTACATGTGATGGAAAAATAATAAAATGGAAATGCTTGGATATGATTCTTTCTTTATCCTAATAAATAGAATTTTAATTCTTAGAGATCTGTTCAAAAGGTAGGTACCCCAAATCATGTTTAAATTGCTAATTGTTCTATCAACTGTAGAAACTTGAGACCTCAGTATCTTTGGTATTTTGACTCTTTGCATGATATCAAATCATACTTTAGAAGTTCGCATCTGAGAGTTTGGATGTCAGAGTGTAGGAATACTGCTGAGATCAACATCCTGCAAATTTGATGGAGGGTGAAGCTGAAGATTCTGACCACCTCACAAATGTGAACTTTGCAGCAACTGCTAAAACTGCACACAGAAACAAGCCTGCAAATGAGAACATCAGCCTCCTTAAAGTTATCTACCTCTATTTTAAAAAAGTGGGTTTCTTTAGTTTTTTGTTTTTTTTTTTTTAATTTATTCCTGTACTCTGTGGAAGACGTGCCAGTTTTTTCAGCACAGAGTTTAACACAAAGACCAAGGAGGTACCTAAAGACAGTGAGATGAACAGGTAGTGCCTTTGTAGCTACTGAAAAAATGCTGAAGATGGAACATCCAGTCTTAGCCTACCCTACCTTGATTTTGGTGCTTTCATCCTAATATAGGTCTCAGAGTGTTTTATTAAAAAAAAACAAAAAAACAAAAAACAAAATCAAAAAATCAGTGCTCAATGCTTTTAAATTATCACTGGTAGAAAGATGTCATCATGAGCATAAAAGCCCACTTTTGCTGAGGTCATCGAGAAAGCAGAAGTATGCAGTTTGTTTCCCTCTTAATCTGGGACTGGATTCAGTTCTCTGCACAAATTTTACTGAGGGGAACAAATACACAAACACCCTAGGAACCAGAAATAGCATCCAAGTTACAGAACTTAAGAAATGACAGAATGTGTTTTAGACCGAAGATGCTTAGAAGAAAAGAATGTGTGGGATAAAGAACAGCAAAATTCTGGAGACACTCAGTGACATCCCAACAATCTCAATATCTAGGGATCTCTGACAATGGAAATTGCATCTAGAACTCGATGGATACTTACTAATGAAAGACTCATGACATACAAGTGAACATCAGACCTACTTTCTTTCTTCTTTATTTTTTTCTTTTTTTTTTTTGTTCCTTAATTCTCTGTTAAACCAGGCACCAATGATTACAGAGCCACATCCAAACCAAGAATGATTTCTCAAAACAGAGTATAACCATTTCTGAGAGAGACATTCCAGTCTGAAATCTGTATTTCCGTTCGTGCTCATTCCTCAGTCCATGCTGTGACATCTCAAAAAGCTTTGCAAGTCTCCGGGTATGAGATTAGACTGAGAATTACAGATTGCAAGTGAAGATTCTGAGTTCTGCTACTGACCTATGTAACCCTGACTTGGTCATTTTGCCTTTCTGCTTTTCTAGCCATGTTTTGTCTATTCAGGCTAAACTCTTCTTGGCAAAGCCAGCCTGTTATTATCTTTCACAATCCCTAGCACAAAAACCCCTAGAAACCAGCTGGAGCCTCTAACCACACATAATGTAAATAATAATAGATTTCTTTTTCTCTAAACAGCGAAGCACATGCATCAAACAGGGTCATAACATAAAGATTTGTAATAAAATAGTAATAAAAAAATTGAAATACTGTTGCTAATAAAGCATCTCTTCAAGCTTTCTCTTTCACACTACGTGTGGATGTGTGTTGGTGAATGTGTCCATGTGTGTCTCAAATATAACAAAGCCAAATTAAATTTTGCATATTATATCAAAAACAAGTGCAATCAGAGCAACCATTTATTTTTTTTGGCATTTTCTTTTTTCTTTTCTTTATTTTTTTAATGAACTTTCCCTGAGGACAGTTTTACAGTTGAGAATTTATTTATTATAAGTAACAAAAGGAATTTTGATTGTTCCAGCTGTGGCAAAGAAATACACTTTGATAAGCGTACAGCACTGCAGATGAAAACACCAACACAAGTAAGTAAGTAATCAAAAGGTCTGGAATTTAAGGATGAAATTCTCTGACCTTTCTCTGTAGAATTTAATGTAGTTATGGTAGAGAATTGGGGACACAGAAAAAGGGAGCTTGGGAATGTTTGACCTTATTTCCTCATTTCACTAGAAGAATTTAATTTATTCCATCTTAGGCAAAAAGGAGTCTGTGTGATATGAAATATCAGCCTACCTTGCTTGGAAGAATGAAAATATAATAACATAAATTATATTAAAAAATAAATTAATTTGTTTCTTCTCATATTTATACACATGGTGAGAAGCAAAGGAACAGCATCATGCAGTAGTGTCCCAAAAAGACAGTCTACATTAGGTACAAGATCATCCTTTTTTATCTGGATGAGGACAAGCAAACAATTTGCCCTAGAGAAAAAAAGAAGTTCCTATGCATCAGTTTATTAATTCATATTATTTTATTTATGCTTTCACCTATTGTGACTTCAAGGTTTTTGTACATTTTTAGCCTATGGAAGAAGAGAAGAATTTATTTCAAATATAAAAATGAGATAAGGAAGTATTGAAACACACTGTGCTTTTAAGCAGCACTATGTATGGAAACATCAATTTGTTAGGTGTTTGATTGCATGTTACACCATCGCAAAAAAAAGGGTGTTGTTTTTTTTTTTAATAGTAATGACAAGAATACTTGCAGTTTAAAAACACTTTGAATAATTTTTTTTAAATATTGTGATTACTCTATATATGAAGAATCATGTCTCAAGATTTCATAGCCTACTACTTGTTAACAGCTTATCTCTGATAAATGCCTTTTCAGCTGTTTTTTATTCTTATTTTTAAGAATCATATATACATATATATTCTTTCCCTAGTAGAAACCAACTGATATGGAATAGAAGCCAGTAGTGTAAAACTTGTTATTTATTCCAGTCTGGAAAGACCTGGAAGCCCTCATGAGAAACGATGCAAATTCTTCCCTGCCTTGAGTATCCACTCTGGATGACATTAGGGCAACTATTACTTTTCTGATGTAAAATTTGGGGTTTTGATACAAAGATCTGGGTTTTGGGTTTTTTTTTTTGCTTTTTTTAAAATTTTCTTTCTTCAAAAATCTACCAGCTTTAAGGTGAAAATATTTCCTCTTCATTTAAGAGAAGCCAAACAAACTGAGCCGCCTTTGCACACACTGGGGAAACGCCTGCGGGTCAGTATCAAATTTGGCAGGACATTGTTCCAGTTTCAGTAGAGCTGGAGGAGGATGTTTCAGGTGTTCATTGGGAAATATTTCCCCTCCCTCAGCAAAGCATAAGGGAAAGCAAAAAAAGTACTTTTGGAAGGAACATTTAGGTGTGCCAAGGCTTGTATTTCTAACAAATAAAATGCAGGTAACGTAACAGTTCCATCAGCAAAGGTCTGGGTGTTTCAGGGAACGAGTTTCTGTTAAAATGATAAAAGTGCTAGTAAGGCTTATTTGCAGTACTTTGTTGTGAAGGGAACAGCAGCAGCCTACATGAAATTATATGAAAATGTATGTGAGAATTTTCAGCAAATTCTTCAGGGTATTTGCCCAAGTTTAGTCACAGCTCAAAATCTTTACTCCTGCCTTATTAGTTTAAATCTGTGATGGAAACTTAAAGTGACAGCGCTGTCAACACACTGAGACATAATGCCACAGAACACTGTGCTTCCAGGCCAGCAAACAAAACATCAGTTTCCAAATGAAAAAGCATTGAAATGGAGGGGAAAAAAAAAAAAAAAGCAACTGTATGTTGTGTATCATCACTAAATAATGCTATAAAGTAGAACACTACATCTACTAAGGAATACAGGGGCAGTAGTGCTTGTGTAGGTAGATTCTGTTCATAGCAGTGCTGTAACCAGAAGCCTAATTTTTTCATCTCTAAATCTGTATGACGATGCAGTTGAGTAGTGGTAGTAACCTGCTATTAGTTTGAATATTTGATTAAAAAGGAAAAAAAAAAGAACTTCCCCTCTTTCATACACTCATACACAAAACAAAGTGAGAAAATCATATAGGAAAGACCGAGCGCATAGTTCTTACAGGCAAAAGTAAGCCAGAGAAGATGAAAAGACTTTGAAATTATATTTAATGCCACAGTATCTCTGTTGTCTCACAACAACTACATTAAACTCAACAACTGAGAGGATACAAAGAAGTTTGCTGTGGACTTTAGACCTTACACAGGCGCATTTCCCATGGACAATGGTAACAGGGTTGCATAAGCCAAGTAAGAGTGGGCTGGGCCTTTATATACAATACATTGAATTTGGTTAGGGTTAGAGAATGAGCTAATCTTAGTGACACTAAAATACAAGGAGATAACAGTGGAACATGGGTTCTACAAAATCTCCCCAGGGTGTCTTTATACATGAGGGCTTGAGCTTGGGTGATGCAAGACATAAGGTCTAGGAGTCAATTATCTGGAAAAAAACCAAAGAGTAACTTGAAAATTTTCCATGAATTTTACAAAAGACCAAATCTACTCCTATTAAAACCACAAAACCAGTTTTACGCCCACTCACAGATACGTGAACACGTACAGTCCTGATGGGTAATTTGCAACCATAAACTTCCCTTGTTACTGACATTCACCTGTGACTATTGTTACTAGTGTGAATGACTTGTTATTTTTAATAATTGCACAACAACGGCCTTTAAAAAAGACCAAGATACTGAAGTGCCAGGTTTTAAAAACCAAAACAAGCAATAACAACAATTAAGAAAACCAACCCACAAACAAAACCTTCCCAACAAACAACCACCACAGAGCAGAAGACCCCAATTAAAAAGCTTCAGATCTAAATGGATGTGCTGATCTGGATATATTGGTAGAATTACAGCCACGGAACACGTTGTCATACAAAGCACTAAACATGCCAAGTCTCTGGTGTTACATCAGCACTACTGAGCAATATCTGCAGTCTCCTGGTGAGATGCCAAAAGGAAAAGGGGAGCGTTTTGTTTGCTTCCTGTATCACCTCCCTCAATTATACAAGCTAAGGCAACAAAATCACTTCTTTGGCATCATTGCATCTGCTACGAGCATTTTTTCAGCATAGCAGTGTCAACAGGGTGATGTGATCTTTTCCTGCTCTTCTCTGACACAAACATATTAGCCAACAGTGGAGATTAAGCTTTAGAGACCTGGTGATGAGCACATTGAAAAAAAAAAACCAAAAAAAACCAACACCACAACACAAAAACAACAACAAAAAAACCACTAACTTTTTCCTCCTGTGAAGAAAGAAAAGGAGTAATACACCATGAAAGTGAATAGCGCTGAGAACCTGCTGAGAATGTCCTATGAAGGTTTTCTCGTAATCCTCTTTGCTCCTCAGTAGTAACTGAAGGATGAAAAATTCTACTGATGTAGCTTAGATACACAAACAGAATAGACCAAGATTTTATTAAGAAAAAAGAAGTTTTGCTACACGCTTTCTAAAAGAAAACTACCAAATAGCATCATCTCAGATAGTTTTCCCAAACTGATCCAATTCTTTTGGCTCTGAGGTAGCTACAAAAACTTGATGAGTTTGTGCACTTTAATGATGAATGAGGCCCTGTAAACCACCACCAACTCAATTGCTATGGTGTCAGGGATGATTTGCCATAGTTTGTGATTAGAAGGTTTAGCTATGTTACGTGACACAAGACTTTCGCTTGTAATAGCATGTTACACTTTTCCTGCCTCCTCGTTTTATATTCCTTCTGCAATTTTCCACAGCTGACTGGTTGAACATAAAGGAAACAGTTTTAGGGCTGAAAAGACTAAAAAAGTTGAATTTCACATCTGAGTATCTTGGTGCTTCTTTCTTCATGGCTTTAAAAAAACCTGTTATTTGAGAAACAAACTTTTCTACAAATTCTGCCACCTCTATGATTCCAGAGGTCATGGCCTATAGATTTTTATGCTAGATGTTCAGGGAGCATCAATTAGTAGACATCAGTTATCCTCAGAGTTTTACTGGTTCACACAAATTGAGGATATAGTGCTACAATTTTTGAAGCAAGGTATCTGCACATTAATTTAATGAGAGTTATGACTAAATAATGTCATAAAGCCTCCAGCATTTTAATAGGAGCACTTAATGACACTTCAAGACCCGATTTTCACTGGTTTACTTGGAATTTTTGTGAGGTATACAACACTGTTGTTCTTTATCTGTCATCCGTATGTCTATAATAATAATTGAAGAAGCACAATTTATCATTAACAGAAATTTTGAAAACCACACAAAATTTAAAATACTTCAAAAGATTTTAGGTTTTCAGCTGATTACTCTCGTTTCATACTCTCTCCAAGGAGTTATCAATATTTTAGGATGGAATTCAGCTCACTAAAGCACAAACGTCCAAAAATCTGATGTTTAATATAGTAACCTAGGCTCCCTTTATGAAGACACTACCACTTTCAAAAGGAATTGAGATATTTTACAGTGATTTGCGATTAGGAAGTGGACCTACCCCTCGCTATTGGGTGTGGGGGAAGCTTAGACTTGGCACTGGATTTTCAGCATGATACAGCTTGATTAATAAACTCTATTCATTCTGTTTAGGAGTCACAGAAACACAAATGTTTTTTTCTTCTCTCTCACAGTCAGCACAAGACAAGTTAGCACTTTGAATGCTTTTGAAGAACATATACCTTTGACACAAAAGAGGCAAAGCCTTTGAACTTCTTCTGTGCTGTAAGAAGAGGGAAGTTGGGCTGAAAAGCCCTGCTGATATCCTACGATCCTGCAATAACACGGTATTTGTTAGCTGATGTTAGGAAATGGACTTCATCCCATGTTAGAGAAGAGAGGAGAAATAACTCTACCATGTGTGCTAAACCGACCTGAGGGAAAAATCCTATTAGCAGGATATAAACCCAAGAAGTCTAGTTGTATTATAAAACCAGAGCAATGTAACTTGTTCCAGGGGCACTGTTTGTGCATACAGCTCACGGGGCAGTGAGGCCTTATTCTTCATTGTGGCACCATTGCTGTAATGCAAATAAGAAATAAATGCAATCAAAACACCACAAAAGGCAGAAGAATAACGCCTGCTTTAAAACTCATCAGATTAATAATGCAAGGAGTGATTTCAGGGAAGGAAATTAAGCTGTTAAAGCAAAATACAACAAGCTCTGATGCAGAAAATACTGCCTACGATCCCCATGGTAGTTTTACTTGAGCAGGGAAAGTTGAGCTCAGACTGTGAGTGAATACTGACAGTCTGTACTAGATAGTTGGAAAGGTTTAAAATAGAATAAAACAAAAGAAAAGAAAAGAAAAAGAATAGAATAGAATAGAATAGAATAGAATAGAATAGAATAGAATAGAATAGAATAGAATAGAATAGAACAAAACAAAACAAAACAAAACAAAACAAAACAAACAAAAGTATACATGGGGAGAGGGGAGACAAAAGAATGATGCTCTGGTTCCTGTATCTCTGGTTCAAACCTGGAACCCCCATAACTGAAAAGGAGGAGATGACAGATGAAGGACAAACAGACACGAATAATATGGGATCTGTGGCAACTTGTGAGAGTATCGCAGACAATGTGCTGTTATAGTGCTATAAAGGATATGTACAGTAACTGCCAATGTGTAGCAATGGTATCACCCATCTCAAAGCCTTTCAGGATTTAAGATACCGAATCTGTGAGTCCTGGATAGCTTCTGGTGCTTCACGAGCTACCTCAGCCAGGACAGCAGCATCATTCTATGGCAACATCAGTTTGACACTAGTAGAACTTTAGGAGGTTTAGCAAACTCTGTCTCAAAACAAAGGACTTGTTTCATATGGTCATGTAGACTCCGAAGGTGATTACACTTGCTCTGCAGAACTGAGAGCTCATATTCCTCGTGAAAGCCCTTTTATCATGATTGTTAAGTGCTACACATAGTTCATCTCACTGCTTAGTATGGTTTACTGGCTTAGGCTCAGCATTTTATTAACATTGCTATGTGGCCTGCTGACTGGAGCAATATTGTGTCTGGACAGTTCAGCATGTGCTTTGCTCCATGAACAAGAATGTTTCTAAGTGCCTAAATCACATTAATTATATATTGGATACAAATACGCTGGTTTGGATCCGGCTGTAAATTGATAACTCAAGGTTACACACTAAGCTGAAACTGAGAATTGTCTTCCCCCTCTACATGTCCAGCCCTAGGCTATACTCTGATCTGTTAGCGGGTTATGCATATTCATGTTTTCATAGCCTCAGGAACCAGGACCTTGTACAAGGCCTCAGACATAGACACAAGTCATCTCTTGGTGGAGAGCAACATAAAGCGACAGAGCAGAAAGGCAGGCCACACGCTGAAAAGAGGATGAAGCCAAGGGAGGCACCGAGACATCTCTCAAGGACCTCCAGTGAGCTTGAAAGCTGTTTCTTCTGCAAATCTTCTTGCCTGCAGATATGCCGTTTGCCCTTTGAAGGATGAATTCCCCCTCCAGCACAGAAAGCTTGGTGGTATGGGGAAGGTATGACTTTCCTTTCTCCTCGCAGCACCTTTGTTCCATCTGTTAATCCAGCAGGGCTATACTCCCGTCAGCCTACGAAACTGCCACGCTAGGAAATTGGATCCTGAGAAGGCCCTGCTTGGCTAAAAGCATCTCCGTCAAGCATATGTTGAGTACCATGTAAAAACATACGTACATGTAGCCCCAGAGTCTTAACATAATTTGCAACTCCCTATTCCAAATGGATTTCCCTGCCTTCTCCTTTTCATCACAGAGATTCAGTCTTTCCTTTGCATTTTTCATTACATTAGTAATGTAACAGCACAAAGCACAACATGGTGGAACCATTATCTGAGCCACCAATACAGATTTCACCCATTGAAACACCAGCTATGGACTGCAAGTCTTATCTTCATTAATTACATGGGAAACCTTAATGGAGGTGTCATTCATCCCTATTATGACAATACAACAGGGGATGTGTATGCTTTAGAAATTAAATAATATATTCCTATCCATAGTAAAGCGTCCCTGTACATAAGCTATAATATGCAAATAGAAAATTATTAGCCAAACCTTTTCAAGACAAGGTGAAAGGATTTCTCCTTTACTTTCAATACATTTCTTTGTCAAAAAAGAACTTTCAGAACATCTATTTTTGATTCTGAAAACTTTGCAAGCGTATGTATACAGATACAAGAAAGTCATATGTACATTTGATAGTCAAAACTGAGTTTCTCTGTTTAATTTCTGTGCCAAAAAGGAGGATAAAATCCTAAATGTCTTCTGAAGAGCCTGACTGGATTTTCATGAGCTTTCAAGTCTTTGTATACAGCCTTTCAGCCAGAGCTGCCTAATTTGGAGTCAGCTTGCTAAGTATTTTAAAGTAGGACTGATCCTCTGCTGGAAGAAGTTATGGGTGTGATGACGATGTGTGATGGAAACAACATCTTCACTGACTTTGTATCATTCTTACTAGAGAGCAGCCAAAAGGTACAGATAATAGAGCCAAATCATAAACCAGCATCGACTTTTTTGTTCCGACACCACAGTAGGACTCTGGAAGCTTTTGTGCGATGCTAAGATCTGGCAGAAGAAATTCTGAAGGAAGTTGCTTTAAAACATCTAGCAGATTACTCACATGATTGTCCGGTATTGCCACACTGAGCACAATTCGCTCATCCTGACAACTGCAAATAAAGTGTAACTGGGGAAAACCAATTAACACTGATTCAGGTATGGAAACCAGTGTCTATGATAAAAATGCACTTAATGGCTATATTTTGATTACCTTTTTTGACTTCACTTTTCTTTTTTGACTTAACAGCCTTCCAGACAGATGCTCGTATTTTCAGGTAAGACCTAACCCAATCCGTTCAAAATCTTGAGCGAACATTTTGCAAACTGAAGAAACAGCAGCAAGATTTGCATACTGCAATACCACACAGGCAAATCCATGCAAAATAAAACAGTCACTCCTCTCCTGAAATAACCCAAAGAATCCTAGTCCTAAAGGGTCAGAGGAGAAGTGACTTTGGAGAAGGAGAGACTGCAATTAGACAGAAACTGAAAAAAAAAAACAGTTGACGTGCACAATTACTTTTTTATTGCAGAGAATTTTTATTAACTATAGAATCGAAAACCATCCAGCGTAGATTAAGGAAGTCCATTAACTGCTTTTGTTCATTTTAGGGATCAGGAGGCTTGAGAATTAGGGAATTCTGTTTTCTTTCTTGAATGCTGCCACCTCCCTAGGCCCCAGGGATGTGTCTCACAGGGAGAACCAAAGTCTGTTCTAAGTGCCTTGGACAACGCATTCATATTCTCCAAATAACAAAGACTCAGCACCCTAATTTCCTTCCGCCAAGCATCACGATGTTGTGGCTGCAGAATGGTACCGGCTTCTGGATGTGGAAAGAGTTAACACGGATTTCTGAAGGAAATAGGCAGCTATGTTACCAGCGCCAGACGAGTGAAACAGTCTTTATTCTCCCTGTGACCCCACACCGCCAGCTGCAAGTCTTTTGCAGGCACAGGTTATTTTATGGCACTTGAGGAATGTTGTAGCTCCCCTCCATTATTCAGATGAGGTTTTTTGTATTTTCTTTTTTTCCCAGAGCACTGTGTCTTTTTCTGGGAACAAGTCACCAGGAGGGAGCTTTTTAATCTGTCACTCAGGGACTCATATAAGCAAGTACCTGTATAACAGGGTTTGTGCGATTGGGGAAGATTGAGTTCTTCAGTCAAGACTTGAAGGTGTGACCTCCTGATTTAGAAGACAGAGTGCTACTTCTGGAGTTTACCACTTCCACCATCCTCCCCATCTGTATTTGTCAAGCTCAAGAATTGTGCTGCCAGTGGAAAAGGCTGCAGTTCTTAATGAAATCAGAAGTGTTGGGAATTAAATCTGTGGTTTCTGAAAGATCATCAGCACTCTGTTTTAACCCCTTTTTCTTTCCTTTTTCAGAGTCAGATCTTTCACTGCTAAAAAATTCCAGACACTTGTTTTTTTGTGTTTTTTTTTTTTTCTTTTTGCAATTAATCTGTAGTATTTGTTTACAAGGATGATCATTAGCATCTCAAGATTTTTATTTTATTACTGTTCTTTGTTATAATGTCAGACAGAAGTGTAAAACAGACTAGCAGACAGATGTATAGCTCAGTGAACCACAGGAGAGAACTACGGAGCAAAAGTACAAATAATGGTTTTGTTGGCAGCGAATGGATCAAATTTTCAGCTGGTGAAGACGGGTTGCACTCAGCGACAAAGGATTAACACTCAATTTACATGTAGGTTTATGTCCAGTTGAAATAAGAATCTGAAATCTGGAGGCTTTAAACTTTGGAGCTGAGAATAGAAAGAGCCATACCTTCAACAGACATCACCTGGTATGGACGTATGCCTGTCTGCAGAACCTGAGGCATCCTGTACTATTCTTCACTGACGCAGTTAAAAACACTTCCTAAATATATTTGTCCTTCTGACCATCCTCTGTCTTGTTTTGTTTGTGTTGTTTGTTGGGTTTGGGGTGTTGCTTGTTTGTTTACTTTGTAATCAAGAAAAGGTAGGCAATAACAGAATTGCACCCAACATTGAGGAGAGACAGTTGTTGTTGTCCTGTGGACAGAGCGCAGGACAGGAGATTAAGTTTGTCTTCCTATTTTTCATAATAATTCTCCGTGTGGCTTGAGGCAACTAACTTCCCTATCATTCAATTTCCCCGTCTTCATAATAAGTGATCCTGAGTGTCTTTGTAAGATTTATTGCTATCAAGATTTATTGTGAATCAGCTGTTTGGGTGTTATTATTGCCCTCATTATCGTTGATACTTATTACTATTATTATTGTTATTATTATGCTTCTGCATTGGTGAGAACAGCTTCGAGCACGCACCACTGTGCTGGGATCTACAGCTTGTAATGGTAAAACTAGCCTGAAAAATAACTTTGCCACTAACAAGGTAAAAATGAGAGCACCAAGCAACTTGAGAGGCTGCTTCATGGAAAACGAGGCTTTCAAATACCTTGAGCCAGATTCTGTTCTCAGCGAGAGGAGTGTGAATCTGAAGGGTCCTGCTGGTGTTTGCAGGACTACAGGGAAATTACTGAGAATCAAGAATTTGGCCCGGTGGTATTACATTTAAAGCAAATGTGCGCACTCTAAAGGGTCTAATACACGTTGGTGCTCAGTGTGCTACACAGAGAAGGAAAAACAACAGAGACACAAACACACTAATTAAAACTGCAGATGCGTCTTGGTGACTAGACAAAATAACACCTCTGGAAAGAGGGGGAGCTGCCAGCTACAAAAGCAGAGAGCTCCTCAATTAAATGGCTTGAAGGGCTGTTGCTGATCTAATTTATCTTAATTTCTAGAAGGAGAACTGACAGCTCTCTCTTTCTGGGTGATGTCTGCCAGTTAAGTGCTGACCCAAACTTACTCCCAAGTGCAGTTTGACTTTTTCGCCATATGTTTTACCCAGGAACACAGGTGGATATTTAGAGAGATCTCTTAAGCACTCCTATTTTATCCTGTTCGGGTGAAAACAGAGCAGGCAGGCAACATGTGGGACTGAGGCTACCAGAAGAGCTCGTTCTCAGACCTTTTTACTTGTGGAGTGAGTATTGAAAGCCTATGTTATAGGGAGGACAACAGTCAGCAAATTTAGATGGAAAATACATGGGTCAAGGCTACACTTGCTAAAGCCAGCTCTTGACTGTGCCTTTAATCTCACAGGCAAAATTCATCCTGTTTCCACAGGACCCGAGTGGCTGGCTCACGAGAGAATTGCACTGCCACAGAACATGCACAAAACTTTATTTTTGGGTTACAGGACACCTTAAGAATTTATTTTTTGTTTTTTTAATCACAACATCGCTAAGGAAGAAAACAAACAATACGCAAAGGAAAAAAAAATATATATATAGCTAAGCCTCTCAGCCTGGCTTACCATTGCTGAAGACAATGTCTCCTCTGGCTGCTATTCCTGCAACAGCTGCTGTGTGGCATTGCTCCCCTTCAGATGAAGAGCAGCACTGTGCACCGCCAGTGAGTCAACAGCACTCGCCGTAGCGCATTTCTTGAAGACAGTCCTATTCCCTGTCCTCGTAACAAACTGTTCTAATTGTTATGTTGACTATTATGGCTAAAATTGCAATGCTCTGCTGTTCAAGAATTTTCGTCTATATTTCTGTAAAGCTACAGGGAGCAAAAAATGTGCCTTTTACAAATTATTATTATTTAAGAAAAAAAAAACACAAATGCCTTCAAAAAATAATCTTCTGGCTATGAAATCTATTATGAAATATATTTCAATTAAAAGGACACATAATTTATATGCATAAGCTTTTCTTCTGTCAAGTTTATATTTTTGTTGTCTTGTCATAATGCCCTGAAGTAAGCACTTCTGAATTTTAAACTTTAGCATTTATCTTAGCAATCATGCTGTGAAGATAAATATCCCTTGAGGAAGATACACAATTGGATCTTGTATACTAGTAAGTCAGGCTTTGTACAGGTTATTACTGCACTAGGAAGCATGGGGGTTCAATAACAACAATTAGCATTTAGAGATACACTGTTTATGTTCAGTGTATTGTACAAGCATCAGTTAATTAAAGCCATGCAATGGTTGTGATTCTGAAGCTCAGTTCTGGGATCCTTGAAAACATTTGGGTGGCATAAAAGGGTCATAAACCAGTTGCAACATCTTCATTAAAAAAACTCTTCTGGTGCTAAACTTTCTGTAGGGGTCTTTTACTCACATCTCTTGTAGCACAGGGACTGTGGAAGCACTATGGCTGAGAACTGCTATGGCAAAGCAATACTTCACACCCATCACAGCAACTCCTGAAGAGCACAGTTCAGCTTTGCACCAGTTCGGATAGTTCCCTTACACCTTTGCATGGTCCATGTGAACTACAAGGGTGAACTGGAAAACTACCATTTTTTTCCAGACAGGTTATTTTTGAGTTGGCTTGGTTCTTTGATTTGGTTACTGAGCAGCCATATAAAACTGCTTGGAGGCAGCATGGCCTATGGAACAGCTTGAGAAGAAAGTATCTTTGAGACAACACCAGAATGGTGCAGACAGTCACATAAGTGAGTATTCAGCTGTCACACACCCTAGTTTCAGGATGTTAATCAGGTTAGGTCTTTAACTTAAATCAGGGTGTGTTCACCTTTAAGCTAATTAAGAATACATTGCTATGAAAGGGGGCTTATCTTCTGGACACAGCACTAGCACTTAGGATAGACTTGTGATCAGACAGACCCTACTGAAAGGAAGAAAAATATATTAGGAAAAGTGCCAGTATTGGCATGGGGACAAGGTCTTAATGCACATTGAGAGTAGAGTAAAACACGTGTTCATGCGTCCTTGATACATGCATGGACTTACATTAGGTGAAACTGCACCTATATACTCGCTCAGGACTGGCCTTTGAAGCATCTTCTTTCACTTTGCTGACCATGGAAATAATATATGGCCACAGAAGCACCCAAGTAGGCATTTAATTAGCTTCTGAATAAAAATTAGAAGCAATAGGGGCATCTGAATGCAGAATCCTAGAAATAAAACTGGCTTCCCAGCACATACTACCTGTCGTTCTTTGCAAGAAAGTCTCTGTTGAGAATGGTCCTGATGCTTCTTTGACTTACATGGGAACAGTCTGTTCCCTTAATACGGACAGAAAACCTGTTAAAAATCAGAAGATGGCCACTCAGGGAGTAGGACAGCCAGAAGCTGGCCCCAGTTTCTCCTTTCCTTTCTTGCTTTCCTTCAGAAGTTCCTTTTCAGCTCCCAAGAAGCCACTGCAGTTGTTATTTATCTCTACAGCGAGGACTTGCTCTCAGGCACAGTCTTATCGATTTCTGTGCTGGCTATAGTGCTTGTTTTGTGACCTGAACAACTTATACTCGTCTATGCCAAGCAGCATGAAAGCTGAGCAGGTATTAGGACCCCATAACATTTCAGAGAGTATTACAGCCTCTGTCCTGTGCTGTTATTGCCTTCACACTTCATAAAGGGTGAGGACTCATATCTGTGATTCCTGTATTTGCCAACGTAAAATACAAGATACGTGTTTGGGTTTTTTTTTTTGTTTGTTTGTTTGTTTTTAATCTTGGTTCCTGACTTCATACAGAAACAAAACCTTCGGGATCATGATCATTCTGTCTAATTTCTCTCTCCTTGCCAAATGTTTGGAGCTCTTAGTTGGTTTCACCAAGTGTGGGAGAGGAAAATTTGTATTTAATTTCTTAAGCATTTTTTTGAAACGTGACAATCTTTAAGGGGATTGATTCCCAAAAGAGCATGCCCCTGAAAGGATGTTCTGCCTGAAAGGATGTCATCAGGTGTTACAGTCCAGCAGTCACCAAGCACATAGCTCAGGACCGACTTGTAGGGTGATGGGATAGTTGTTAAAAAACAGGTTTCTGTAGTTTTGCTTCTAATGGATGTTGGATTTATTTCCTTTCTTATCCGTGTTGACTGCTGTCCTGATTGCGGCAATCTTCTTTTCATATAATGAGTCTACACTCAGGGCCTCAGTCAGCTGTTCAATGCACCGGGAGCAACTGTCTGTCCGCAGCATTTGAAACGTTCCTTTCCTTTCTCCACGTAAGTCTGAGAAAACAGAAAAAGACCTTAAGACTTGCCAGAGCCGTGGTTCATCTCCCTCCGGTTCTCAGATAAGCCGGTGGGTAGGAGTATTGTGTGCTACGGCTGTGTTTTGCAACCGATCACTTGCTCAACTCAGATTATTCAGAGGAAATATCGTGAAACCATGTTGGCAACTAGAAAATAATCTGCCCGTGGAGTGCATATATACACACATATTCATGTACAGAAGGTTCGAGATTCCCTTTCTGAAGGTAAGAAAATGCTGCCCTGATCAATTCAGATTGAGAGTTCAGGACAGCCTCAGCTGCTGGTGTTATATTGCGATCTATTTTTAATTACAGGCATTAGTGGGAATTCCTAAAGAAATTTACTAAAGTACTGTTCTTTTAGAGAATTCCTGTGACAGTTCAGTTTTCCTTCTATGTCCCTCCTTGTGACACCCTCCGAACAAACTAGGCTGACATTTGTGATCACTGTTAACCATCTCTTTAGCTTTATAGTATTGTCTTTAACAATCCTAGGGCTGAATTTCAGGCCACTGTGTTTTCTACAGCACCTCACCACAGGATAACCCCTCTGGGTATGATGCACAGAGCAGATTCCCCCTCCTCCCTGCACAGCAGGGTAAACATTGTACTACCAACCCACTGTTCCCTATCAGGAGATTTGTCTTGCCCTGAACTCATTCATGCACTGAAGCGGAAAATAAGAACTAAAAATACATATATATATAAATATATAAAACTAACAAACAAAAAAAAATAGACTCATATATAGCGTAAATCAAAGTAATTCTACTCAAGTCAGTACAGCTATGCTGATATTCACTAGATGAGGGCTCAGCTTAAAATTCCTAGTGGTAGAAGTAGCCGTGTTTCAGCATTACCTGCAGCTTTCTCCGAGCACCAGTATTTTAAGCATGCAACAAAACAGCAAACCACAGTGTAGCCATTGCTTCCTTGTAGCTGGTTGCTTATTTTAGGCAGGAAGAAATCTGTTCCTTTCAAAATATAATGGAAAAGATTACTAACCACCAAATATATAGCAGCTGGAAATGCCAGTTTGAATGCAACACACAAATCAAAACACAAACATATTTAACAGGTTCTAGTGAACAACAACAACAAGAAAGAAACTGAATATAGATAGCAATGCACTGTTTCTATCCATGGTCTCTGCTTCCATGTATTTCTGATCATTTAAGATTATTAAAAAAAAATAAAATCTGATGAATGCATAAAAAAAGATTCATTTTGCAATTGTAACCTAATCGCCTCCAAATCTCTGCAGGTTGTAGGGCACACCACTGAGCTGATATTCTGTTGAAGAAACAGCTTAAAATGACTCACAGCCCTCTGTTTCTGGGAAGATTAGGTATTTGAAGAGAGAGGGAGGAAGGGGAGACGTTTGGGATATTTTGTCATTCTTTCCCCAAAACAAAAAAGGAACAGCTTCAAATGCTACAAGAATCTTGTTTGAAAAGGTGACTTCGGAGTGCAGGACTACCTGGATTTATTTTCCCAGACATGGAAAGTGGCACTAAGTGGGCTCTGTGGTCTCCAGACAGATGTGCTCTTTCTTTGTGAAATGCTTTGAGATTTACAATTTCGAGCCCCTGGTGCAAACAAAAAATCTTAGCAAAATTAAGATAGAGAAATAAGTTTTCTATAGGATTTTTAAACCAATCTGAACAATTGTATTTGCAGGGATATTATTCTCCCTTCAGATTTATCATATGATGTGAAAATTCTACAGAAGGGGTAGCATCCTTTATTAAATTAAGTGGCTATTTAGAGTAATTTCTATAGAAACCAATTTAATTTCTATAAACCCTATAGGTTTCAAACCCTCTCCATTCTGTAGGATTTCTCCATAGGGACAGTTATTAGTGGCTGCAGGATTTGATTCACAGCAAAGTTGTTTTGTACGAAGGAAAAATGGCTTCACTCTGAAAGATTTTGGTGTAAAGCAGGGTCTGGTTTTGCAGGTAACAGCCCTCAGCTGGTGCAACTCCTACAGCCAAACCTGGGCTGGATATAGCCGTGGTGGTGATGTAAAGCTATATAGGGGTTCAGTGGCACTTTACCCAGGTGACATTTCGAGCCGCAAAGGAGTCCACTTTTTTGTTGTTTTGTTTTGGTTTGGTGGTGTTGATTTTGGTTTGTTTTTGTTCTCTAATTTTTGAGGTAGACTACTGCAGCCAAAGCTGAATGGGAAATTAGAGAGAAACTGCTTTTAGAGAGTAACTCAGGCATAAAAGCAAGTTCTTCCAAGGGGGAAATGGCTCCTTAATCTGCCATGTGGTAGAAGCTGGTAGTTTCTCAGCACCAAGTTACATCTTATCGATCTACCTGTGATCGTGCAGCTCTTATTGCCCTCCCCATTACCCGACTGCTTGGAAACTATTTGAGGCTGCACTTTATGAGGCAGTAATACACATGGTCTCTGCCAGAGCCGGTCCAGGAAAACACGAAGAGGAGAAGCAACTCAGCCAGAAGTGATAGCTCCGCTACCCCATCGCAAATGACTAACCAGACACAAAAATCAGGTTCACAATCTTTCTTAAACACTGAATCACACTCTTGTGCCTAAAGTACTTTGCAAACACATGTTCCCAGTTGCATCCTCAGCACACTGTGGCCCTTTGAATAAACAGCAACGAGAAGGAGCGCAGACCGAGGGTTTCATTTTGCCAGCAGCCTGCAGCATTAAGAGCG
Source organism: Patagioenas fasciata (assembly GCF_037038585.1). Classification (NCBI taxonomy): domain Eukaryota; kingdom Metazoa; phylum Chordata; class Aves; order Columbiformes; family Columbidae; genus Patagioenas; species Patagioenas fasciata. The sequence goes on along the minus strand of NC_092560.1, from coordinate 79,506,552 downwards.
TGCACGTTGTACACACCTTAAGTTTTAACGGTTGCCATGGCAATGAAAGGAGGCATTACAAAATGCACAAGCTGTTGAACATGTAGCCAGAGCTGAGAGGAAGACCTAAGAATAAACTTTTGGCTAATTCCCTGTAACGTCGCGCTCCAAGCAGCTGCTGCTCGGCCAGCATCGCATCCCAGTCAAGCAGCTCGTTAATACCAGGCAGATTGGACCAGGAGGATTTTGCCCCGCTGAGCACTCCCGGGGCCCGGTACCTCCAGCACAATGGCTACTAATGGAGGTTTATAAAGAAAGAAAGGGCTAATTTTATTATGATGATTATTATTACTACTTAATTCCTCATTTCCATGGGGCTGGCAGGTAAGATCACGCCACCTGCCTGTGTATGAATAATCCTTCTTTATTTTAATACTAACTGTGAAACTCCCCTCATGACGAAAGCTTTAGTGACCAGCTGGAACAATAGAAAAGGTGCCAGCCAGGCCCTGCTGCCCGGAAAGGAGCAGGGGTTTTGATGGCAGGGGAGGATGAATTTCACCCTTTCCCATTTTTGCAGCCATGTGTGTTCATTCCTGCCCTGGCATAACAAAGGGAAAACATGTCAGGCGTCCTGTCTCCAAACACAGGGCAAAGAAGGCTTCAGGGGTGTTTTGCAGAGTATCCCTGCCTCCCAAAGCATCCCATCACACAGACATAAGATCTGAATGAGTAGGAAAATGCTTTATGTGCTCCCCAGAAAGCCGGCCTGAGAGACAGCTTTTCCTTTTCCATCTCCCTCAAACGTGTTTCTCCATACTTGCTGATTTGAGGGAGAATTTTCTTAGCGGCCATGGGTAGAAAACTCTGTTTTTCTGCCTGATCAATACCCACTAGATGGCAACATCCCTCGTTCCCTCACCAAGCGCCGCCAAAGCCGGGGTATGTGCGTGTGTGTGTGTGTGTGTGTGTGTGTATGGGGGGTGGCAGATAAGACAGAGGGATCTTGGATGTTATCGTGTGCTGAGATTTTCTAAGCACAAAGAAAAACAGATTAGCAGAATATTTATTAGCAAACTCATGCTAGCTTTAAAAAGAAATTTAACCATCAACAACAAAATGTGCATTACCCCTAGCTGTTGAGGACATAGAGGAGCACCTGTCCAGAGGCAGTTTCAGGCCTTGTAACTCAAATAAACCCCTCCATTCAGGATATAAAGAACTACAGTCCCCAATACAATTAAATCTCCATACTCCTTGCCCTTGATTCTCCCAAAAATTTTTTGCTGCCTTGTCTTTCTTTCAAAGATTGTCTTAGACTAGTTTGGATTAGAAGCTTTTTGTGCATGCATGTTTTTACATATCTTTAAAGTGCTCATCACACTTTGAGTACAAAATACAGAAATAATAGTAAACTACCCAGGTTTCTTTGCGCACAGAACATACAAATGGTCCGTCTACCAGCCTCAAATCTACATACATATATTCTCATGCACAAATACACCTACTTGGAGGCACCAGAAACACACCTAAAAACATGCAGGGAAATAAAACTTGTTGCGGAAGCAGCAGACAGAAGAAGGGATGGGATGGAACTCAAAAGAAGGAAAAAGAAAAAAGCGGATGCCTATTTCCAGAGTGCTATAGTGATCCAGCATTAAAGGGGATAGTGGGATAATATCACCATCTGATGTGACAGCTTATCATGAAGTAGAAAAGGTCAAATTTTGAGTCTCTCATGTAGGTCAATACATGGCACATTTCTCAGAGATATTAGCCTCGTCCTGCCACAGGCACCTGGTAATGATCTCCTGGGTGATGAGGCACCTGTGATTTGACGCAGAGAACCAAGCACTCAGCCCCCAGAGTGGGTCCTGTTTGATGAACTGATAACCTTCAATCTTCAGGTTTTATCCACTTTCTTAGTCTCAAAGGCAGGGCGGATGTGTCTCTCATGAGAAAATCGGCCTATCAGTACATGCTGAGCTTTATTTGCTTGTTTCTGTTCCCTTTTCCTTTGAAAAAAACTGGTACAGACTGTTTTTCGTGTTACAGTTACAGAACCTTCCTCCAATTTGTTTCCCGCAATATAAGCAGCCATGAGGTTCAAATCAAACTCAACTATTTATGAAGGGAGCTTGGGGAAGGACTGCTACAACCATCTCCACAGAAACCGAGCTTGGGAATGAAAAAGATGAGAAAAAACTACGACATCTGACCCACTGGCTTCTGCCTTCAAGTAAGGTCCTACTAGAAAGCATTTGGGTTGGGGGGAGAAGAAGGAAAGAGCAGAAACCTGGGGAATTATAGAGGGTTCTTTAAACACAGAGAACTAGAGTGTGACTTGCACAGAAAGGTTTGTAGCTAGATTGGCTGGAGCACTGTAATGTGAGGAAGACCATCTACACGACAGATAAAACCCAGAGGAAATATCCACAGGGCAAAAATACTGGAACTGTCCTTTTGTGGTGGCTAAAGTTAATGTAATGAGAAGGCCCTCAGGTTCAGTAATTCATCCGTAACCCTCTGGTGTAGCTCACTACAGGTCTTACAAGAAGCAATGGCCATGTCTTATGTTGACCACTCCCATCTTTAATCAGTAGATGAAATCTGTGCCATGGAAAAATCAGACCTCGAGGAGCAGAGGCCACTTTGGCAATAGATTCAGATCATTTTTCCTCAAGCTATTTAAGGATGGTCACTTAGGACATATGTACACTGAATAGCAAGGGAAATAATAACACTGCCACATACTGGTTATCCATCCTACGCCTGAAATGAACATATTTCCAATTAAAAGTGAAAGAGACAATTGTTGAAGTCACTTTGGCAGTGAGAACTCTCCAGCTGCCTCTAGATTCCTGAATAAGTGAAATGTTTGACACAGAAGCATATGTTTTTGGCAACGTTGTTTAATCCATGTTTTAAAGGGAAAATTGAAATTCTACAAGGTGTGAAAAAAAAAGATCACTGGAACATTTTCTGTTTGGAGTGACAGAGACCATGTCACCCTTCTATTCCTGTTCTCTGTAGGCTTTCATTTTGCAAGAACTGCCTTACAAATGAACATGCAAAGTAGGCATATATAGCAAGAGAAAGCGAAGGTAGCTGCAGCCTCACATAAACAAGTCCGGCTCCGCAAAGTATTGGAAAGGGCCTTGGAAGAAACAATGAGATCTGAATTCAAAAAATCAGTGAGATACGTTACAAAATGAAGCCACAGCTTTAAAAATTTGGGCACTGTTAAAACTGAAAGTGGGGTGTGGAGGAGGAATACAACTAATAAACATAAGCTAATGAAGTTAGAATCATAGAATCATTTCAGTTGGAAGGATCATCAAGTCCAACCATAACGTAACTCTGTCACTAAACCATGTCCCTAAGAACCTGCTCTAAGCACCTTTTAAACCCCTCCAGGGATGGTGACTCCACCACTGCCCTGGGCAGCCTGTTCCAATGCCTGACAACCCCTTCCATAAAGATTTCTTTTCCTAATATCCAATCTAATCTTCCCCTGGTGCAACTTGAATTATGGTTTACAGGCATCCCACAACTCTGCCAAGGGTCTTGCATCTCCCAACCTAGAACCCAAACCTAGACTGTCTCTCACTATAGCAGATGAGAGAAGTAGGACGACCTGAGTCAGGCATTTAGACGAGGTTCTTAGGGACATGGTTTAGTGCTGGAGTTAGGTTATGGTTGGACTTGATGATCCTGAGGGTCTCTTCCAACCAAAACGATTCTATGATTCTATGGTCTAACACTGTCTACCGCTTCAATAGTTAGCCTCTAACTGGAAAAGGACCGAGAACACTGTGGCTACTGCACACGTGCCCATAGTGCATTATCACAGGATTTGGTTCTGGAAACCAACACCTGAGAAGCTTCTTTTTTTAAAATCTACCTTTACTTTGTTGAAATGTAAACATTTTTCCATCTCTCATAACATTAATTTAAGCTTCATGCCACAAAAAAATAAATCAACAAAATACTTTCTTAATTAGCAACCAATAATAACAAAAGGAAAAAACAAAACAAAACAAAAAACCCAACAAAACCCCACCAAAGCTATAAAAACAGAGCACATACCAAGTGTCCCTGCCAAGCCCTGCATTTATTCCCCTTCTTTGCATTCTGTTTCTTAGCTAGTCTTTGTCCCATTATAATGTGTTTTCCTTCGTATTCCATGACGGCTTAGTTTCCTTAACAGCTTTTTGTGAGAGAATTTCTCAAAAGCTTCTTGAAAGTCCTAATAGATTATGTCAGCCAGTTCTCCTTTATCCAATATTTATTTGACACTTTCAAAGAATTCTAGTAAATTAAAGAAGCTTGATTTTCCTTTACATAACACACATTTCTTTGTCTGTAACATATCATGCTTATCTAGGATTTTTTATAATCCTACTTTTAATTATCATTGCAATCCCTTTGCTGAAGTAAGGCTCACTGGTGTGTAATTCCCAGGATCATCCCTAATGTCTTTTTAAAAGACAGATAAAACATCTCCAGTGGATGATGTTAATGAGAGATTGTACATTTCTGTTTGCAGCCCGACCACTTCATCCTTAAGTTCCCTCAGCAGCTGGTCCAGGTGGCTTTTTTACCCAGGTTGGATCCTAGCCAGGACAGAGGGGTTAACACCTCTATCCATGAGAAAAGAGCTTTGAAATCTTTAATGGCCATATGCATTGAGAACATCAACCTGTATGTATCTGCTGATGTTCAGCTTTTCCAGGAGCACAGAGCCACAAGCTAGGAAAATATAATGGCTTTCATCTGTGGACTCTAAGGGCAGGATTTTCTTGCAGTTTTATAGACTACAAAACTGATAGAACCATATCAGCCATTTGTATACAAATATGCAGCAATTAGAGTGAACGAATGAAGCTCATTCCATAATTCCACTGAGCACTATAGTATCATGTAATCAGTTTATTCTACCTGCAACATAAAATTCTACTTAGTTACACAAGAGTACATTTTATCAATTATTGATTTATGAACATCTAAGTCTTTCTTCAGTCACCATTTATGCTCTTGGTTTTATCATCTCTGCTGTGCTGACAGTAGTGTCATACAGTGGCATAGTCTATACTACTTAAAATTCCACATACTTCAGTAGATTACCCCATTAACCATTATGTTTTCCAGGCTGTATAGATTAAAGTAATTAAACTTGTCCTCAAAGACCTAGCTATTTGATTATGGGATCATTCTACCGCCTGCAGCACATTTGAGGTGATTTGCAGTAATATTGTCTTTGGGAATTAAGTGACCATATTACACTGACAGCAGTGAGAGCTGGTGGGCTCCAAAACAAAATCATCTGTGCCCCTTAGAAAATATCTCAGAGAAGCTCACTGGGGTAAGGTAGCAGCGTTATGGATGGCTTTGGGAGCCTGGCACCGGCCTGTGTAGCCCCCTAAATCAGGGTTGACTATTTCAGGCTGTAATGAACTTGCAACTGTGTTCTGCGTGGAAGTGACCAAGAGAGGTTTTCAGAAGACTCTACACTGGCCCATGTGAAATGAGTTGGATCACACCAGCAGCGAGAACAGGTGCCCGTATCATACTTAAACCAAAGTACCCCACTCCACTCTCAGGACAGTAATTTGGGCATCAGGGCCAAGAATAAAAGAGAACAGTGACTTAACTGTTTTTCCCTCCTGTAGAGGTGTCTCTTCAGGTCAAGAGAAGGCATGTTGGCCTGAAAAACTGAGGGAACCTGCATATTTTCTAGCTATGCTTTATCTTTTCTATGGATAAAAGGGAGATTTAAGAATGTCAATCCTGCATCCTTCACTGGCATGAAATTTGCTAAAAAATGTGTAAAGGAAGCAAAAAAATTTGATGCTTGCAGACAGGCTGCTGATGCATTGTGGAGAAATTTTCAAAACCATTCCCTTTAGAAATGATTAATCTTACGTGTCATATATTTTCTCTTTTTCTCTGTACTTTTTCCTTCCCACAAAAGACTGGAAAACAGGATACTCACTGCTTAAGAGTAAATCTGCTTTGGCTACCTATTCCTCACCTGCAGTCAATATTCTCCCTCTGTGACAACCATAGCTATGAATTTATTTATACAGCAGCAGTACACAGGGGCCCCAGCAGGGATCAGCGTTTCATTTATAAGATGCAGCAAAACATAGCACTGTCCTGTGTGACTTTTTTCTTAATAAACAAAGGAAGAAAGAATATAAGTAATTAGTCCCATTTCACAGATGGAGAATTGAAAACCAAAGAGATTAAAAGGCAGATGCAGAAAAGGATTTAGACGATGCACTGATTGGCACTGAGCCTGCATCCCATGTACTCATTACCCTGACTCATGGCCATCTGATCTTGGAATGATGTATCTATTTCATGGATTCTTACATTTTTTAATAAATTTCCTTTGATACATGTATTTCTGCCACAATATATCCTAAATATGGTGCTGTCCAGCATTTATTTCAAGATGAAATTCCCAATGGGATACAAAACCTAGGTTTTTCTTTGCCCAGCTCATCAGTGTATCTACAGGATTGAGATTTTCATGAGATGTGATGGCAGACCTCTTTTACACAAGAACCCAACAGAAACCAGGAATGTTGACAGTTAATTCAAGCTAATGCTTGGTTTTCCTTTTTTTGTTCCATGATTCTGTACTAATAGTAGAATCTGGATGTAGGCTTGTGTCCAGTTTCGTCACTTCAGATGCAAGATGTAATAGACTGATATTGTTGTCCAGATAAGCCTTGAGGAACTGAAACAAAAGGTGTTTGTTTACATCCCTGAATAGAACAGTTAGACACAATTCCCATGGTCCAAAGGCCTATTTTTATTCAAATACTACCTTGAGAAATATACTTCAGAAATTAATCATAGAGTCATAGAAGAATTTGGCTTGGAACTGACCTTTAAAGGTCATTTAGTACAAGCTCCCTGCCATGGGCAAGGACACCTTCAACTAGACCAGGTTGCTCAGAGCCTCATCCAGCCACCTGCCTTGAATGATTTCAGGGATGGGGCATCCACCACCTCTCTGGGAAACCTGTGCCAGTGTGTCACCACCTGACTGCAGAATGTTTCTTCCTCATGTCCAACCTGAATCTCCCCTCTTTTAGTTTAAAACCATCACTCCTTGTCCTATAGTAACAGGCCTTGCTAATGAGTCTGTCCCCATCTTTCTTACAGGCCCCATTTAAGTACGGAAGGGCCACAGTAAGTTCTCCTCAGAGCCTTCTCTTCTCCAGCTGAACACCCCAACTCTCTCAGCCTGTCCTCCCAGCAGACCTGTTCCAGCCTTGGATCATTCCTGTAGCTCCTCTGGCTTCTCTCCAACAGGTCCATGTGTGTCCTGTGCTGAGGACCCAGAGCTGGACCAGCACTGCAGGGGAGGTCTCACCAGAGAAGAGCAGAGCAGAGCAGAGCAGAGCAGAGCAGAGCAGAGCAGAGCAGAGCAGAGCAGAGGGGCAGGATCACCTTCCTTCACCTTCTGCCCATGCTCCTTGTGATGCAGCACAAGATATGATTTGCCTTCTGGGCTGCAAGCACACATTGCCAGCTCATGTCCAACCTTTCATGCACCAGCACCCCCAAGGCCTTCTCGGCAGGGCTGCTCTGAACGCCTTCATCCTCCAGCCTTCACTGATACCAGGGGTTGCCATGATCCAGGTGCAGGACCTTGCACTTGGCCTTGTTGAACCTCATGAAGTTTGCATGGGCTTGTCCAGGTCCCTCTGGATGGCATCCTGTCCCTCATGTGTGCCAGCTGCGCCACTCAGCTTGGTGTCATTCACAAATGTACTGAGAGTGCACTCAATCCCACTGTCTATGTAATTGATGAAGATAGCTAACAGTACTTGTCCCAGTATGGAGACCTGAGCGACACCACTTGTCACTGGTGTCCATCCAGACATTGCACATTGACCACTACTCTCTGTGAGTGATCATCCAGCCAGTTCCTCATCCACTGAACAGTCCATCCATCAAATCCAAACTTTTCCAATTTAAAGAGAAGGATGTGACAACCAATGATAGGACAAGGTGTAATGAGTTCAAACTGGAACACAAAACTTCTTCTCATTGAGGGTGACAGACACTGGAACAGGCTGCCCAGGGAGGTTGTGGGGTCTCCTACTCTGAAGACATTCAAAACCCGCCTGGACACCTTCCTCTGTAACCTCATCTGGGTGTTCCTGCTCCAGCAAGTGGATTGGACTGGATGAGCTTTCGAGATCCCTTCCAATTCCTGACATTCTGTGATTCTGAGTGATTCTGTGATGTTGTGGCGGACCATGTCAAAGGCTTTACAGAAGGCCAGATAGACAACATACGTATCCCTTTCTTTGTTCTCCAGTCACTCCATCATAGAAGCCACAAGGCTGGTCAGGCAGGACCTGCCCTTGGCGAAGCCATGCTGGCTGTCTGCAGTCATCTCCCTGTCCCCCATGTGCTTCAGCATAACTTCTAGGAGGATCTGTTCCCTGTTCTTCCCAGGCACAGAGAGAGGTGAGGCTGAGAGGTCAGTAGTTCCCAGGATCCTCCTTTCTACCCTTTTTAAAAACAGGTGCAATGTTTCCCTTTTTCCAGTCACCAGGGAGTTCACCTGACTGCCATCACTTCTCAAGTATCAAATATCAAATGGAGTTGGAATCAGACAGATAAAGCATTGCTTTAAAAACAGCCTGTCTCTTCTAGTACTACTGATCCAGCACCATGGTCTAAGCTTACCTGAAACAGGACATGGGTGCTTTGGACTAGAATAAATAATACGTCAGCAAGACCACTATAAATGAACTCTACCACCTTCAGATGGTAGTTCCTAGAAAGGACAGCACAAGGAGACATGTCTCACTGCTGCATCTCTGCTTTTCCAGCTTTTCTCCCCTGTAGCTGAGTTTACAAACTTTGTCAGCCTTAGAAAGTTCCTGAATTTCACTCTGACCCTGGCTGCAGCTCTGAACCTCTTGTCTTGCTGTACATCCTGAGGGTACCGTCCCTGAGATTCACAAAGGCATGACAGGTAAGACAGTAATTCTCAGCAATTGTGCAGTTCATACCAGTGAAGATTATTACAGTCTAGTCTGAGATATATCTCTAATTCCTGAGTTCCTCTTTTCAGCAGTTCTCTGACTGTTGTCTTCTCCAGTGTAAAGGACAGTCTAAGGTGTTACCTCTGATGATAAATTAATCTGTGTTCAGGAATGTTCCGAGATACCAGAGCTCAAATACTATGAAAGAGTCTCTGTCATGGCGATTTGAGGGAAAATTATTCTTTCTCAACATTCTTGGGGCTGTTCAGGACTATATAAGTACTAGGGACATTCCCAGTTAGCTGCTTAGTTGTTATCACCCATTCTTGGAGGCTAAAATATTTTAAAACTACGGAGACAAGTCATTTTGCATCACTTGGCCTCAGGGCCAGAAAAATAGTTCCGACAGTAGTATTAATATATTGACCAATGATGCGGCTCTGTGAGTCAGAGTGGGAGTCCAGACTTTTTTTTTTTTGCCTTTGTTTCTAAGAAGTTTTTGTTTTCACACAGCTGTGCGTTGTAATGAAGAAAAAGATTTACATTGTTTTCTTGTATAAAGAATACTAATCTCTGAGCTACAGTGAATTTGCATGTTTTCGCTGAGATTTACAGGACCATGACTAAATTTGAACTACCGATTGAATCTTTTGCCCAGTTGTCACCAGGTGGCTTAGTGCTTTGCAAGATCGAGCTGCAAGGGTCTAATCCAATTATCTTTGCCAATGGAAGGCTGACTTTGACTATCTGTTGTAGGATGAATAACCGTGTATCGTGACTTCAGAGCCATTATAATGAAACACACCTCGTACTGCAATTATGCTGAGAACTTGCAAAAAGTTATTTAATAAATGATGCACTCTTGAGAGGTGCCAGAGTGATGGTCCTGTAGGATTAAGTGTTTCATCTCACCTCACAACAGACAAAGACCAAGCAGCTGCAACACACACTTTCTCTAAGCTGCACCAAATCAGTACCCCCCACTTCTGGGACTGATAAATTTGTTATGTCACTGCTATGTTTTTCTTCAGAGAAAACTTCTCCAAATTCGGTCAGGAAAAAGGCTCAGGGAATGGTCCACTATCAGTTTCAACAGAGTCCCAAACGTGTGTAATATGCAAGCTGATTTTCTGTTTTCACTATATTTCTTTGTCGTACTTGTTTCCTCCCTTACTTATCCTCTCTCCTATGAGAGAGAGTTCTAAATGTCTGTTTAATAACCCTGGGTTAGTCAGACAAAATAATTATTTCATAAAACTACTGTGATCTGGTGGCCAAAAGGCAGCTAGAGCAACATCTTGAACAGCCTAACATGAGTACAACTTGGAGAGTTAATAGGAATGTACTGTGTTTGTCTTTCTCCAAGTTGGAAAGTAGAGTCAGCACTGGAAAGAGAAGCTGAATTTCATGGGTTTGCTGTGGTTTTCTGGTTATGTCCTGTTATTTTGACTTTTCTCACTCCCCTGTTTTACTTGTTTGCTTTGCTTTCCCTGACAGGAAGGAAATTAGCAACAGCAGCAATCCTGGCCCTTCTGAGCTAACTTCTGTAAGGATGTTTTTTGCTTTTCTGTTCCAAAGAACATTTATTACTATCTTTAACACAGTGTCTCAGTGCGTTAAAGAACGATGTTCTCTCTAGAGCTTTTAACTATAGCTAGGTGGAATAAAGGGTATAGTTAAAGACTCACTTAATAGTTTAACTTTTCATGTTCCTGTTTTTTATTTCATCTCCAAAAAACTGAACAGATTAACTCAGTGGTGCTAAGCTGGGAGAAACAGCCACATTAAATATCATTCAGAAAAATATCCGAAAGTGACACCAGAACAGGAACCAGAGTACAGGTCTCTTCCGTGGCTGATGAGTCCTCAGGCACTAGGGTGCATTAATCAAAGCCCATCGGTGCTACTGCTCACACATGGCATCGCAAGCAGGTCATACATGTTGTAGATATTCCTGGGAGTGATGTGAGACTGAAACACCTTTGTCAAAGACTGGATCCACCACACCCTGGACTGAAGGCAGCCATTCCAGAGACTGCAGTAATCTGTAGGCTACTGAATGTATGCAACAAAACAGAAGAAATTTGCAGCTTTTAAAATGTGTTTAAACCTTGCCCAATTCCATTTGTTTCTCCTGAAGACTTCTACTATCTGCTGCCGGAACAAGACAATCAAACATTTCAGCTGAGGACAAGTCCCACAGACATAAAAGACAGCTGGAGTGTGTTACACAATTACACATGGTACAGCACACTTAACACAGTTATTATGTATGGCACAGCCACTGTCCTACTCAAAGTTATGACTTCAAGTTCTTGTTGAACTCTAAGGAAAACGTTAGGTACTCACAGGATTGGGCAGGATCCAAGCAGTGATGTGCAAAGCTGTATTTAGATTTTGGATGAAGAATACAAACCTCGCCATTTTCAGAAAAGTCACTTTCTTCTGAGGGTTATTTTGCTTACACTAATCAAAACTACACATACGTCAGTAATACAATAGTGCATATGTCTGGCAATGGAAATCTTTTGTGCACTTTAGTCATATGCTTTAAATTTTGTGCCCAAGCAGCTGAACATGTATCTTCTATGATCCTTGGATTCTTTCTTAACTCTGTGGGTTGGAATCCAACACTTCCCACCATTTTCAAGTGTGTGAATTTGAAAGGTTTATTCTGATCATTAATCAGCCCCTCCAATTAAGCACAATTACACCCTATAATGATAGTTATAATTATTGATTGATTAATCTTTCAACTATTAATTAAGAATCTTAATTAAAGGAGTTTTTTCATGTTATTTAAACTGAAACATGACTAATTATTTTATAATTTACCCAGTATGTGCAAAAACTGCATTAGTTCTGTAAACATTTTATCTGTTTCACTGGTGTATTGGAAAAGCTGGATTTAGATTTTCAAAAATATTGAATACCTCCATATTTGCAGAATCAAGCTGAAACATTTTTGTCCATCAAGATTTTCGGAAAGGGCTGAATATGAAATATGTGTTACAACAGTGGTTACAAACTGATCTCAAGAGATTAAATAGTTAATTTGAAAATCTTGGATTCTACCTGCAAACTGTCGTGGATACTTGAATTATTCTTTAGCCTATAAGATGTCTCACAATCAGCTGAAGAAGGTTTTTATACTCTGGTATGAATGTAAGCACAACTGAAGTTTCATTACATGAAGCATGACGCCAAGTTCTAGTCTCTAAAAATTTCAAGTTTCTAGTGTATTTATTTTGGCTATCACAAAACTGTAGTATAGCTGCAGAGAAGGGATTCGTAAAGACAACAGAGAAGGTTTCATCTTCAACAAGATGATGAGGCACTTAGATATACCCACAGGCACAACTTTTTCTATTTGGAAGAAAATATGTGTCAGCTACATGGTAAACTTATATAGAGAATAATTTTTGAGGAGTGCTTATCATTGTTTAACTCAGCCCTCACTTGCATTTCAGCAGACTGAACTCTGTATCTCAATTCTTCATCATTTGAGGGAGTTTTTTTATTCAATTTTTATTTTTTTTTTTTCTAAAACAGGAAACCTGTCTTTTTTTATACTATAGACATGGTGATGCTTACTTCCATTAAAACTGATGGATACACAGAGAAGTTTTTAAAAAGCGATCATCAAATTTTTAGGTGTCTGCAGCTAAATTAGCCACTCCCTGTATAGTTACTAGATAGAAATAAAAAATTCTAGGCTGTGATTCATTTCACGCGTAAATAGATCCTTAAAATGTCAGGAAAATGGTTCTCTCGTACAGCTTATTTTTCTCTGTTGACTATAAAGGGAGGCAAAGATGACTTGTTCAGCTATATAACTCTGAAATTAAGTAAGATCAACGTCTTCCTGTGTGTCCAACTCTTGCGCACGCTATTTAAAATTTTAACTTCAGTATGTGCCAAAAATTTCTGTGCTGGAATACACATTCTGAGAATACTCATTTTTATAGTTGCTATGTTGAACATATAATGGGATTACTTGCGTGCACATAAATAAGGGTGGAAGAATCATGTTGTTTAGTCCAATAATACAACTGAGCTCAGTAGAACAGAGCATAAAGACATATGCAGTTTTTATTAGGAAATTAATCAACAGGGCATATTAGTTTGCAAACTAATAGATTCTGTTAGAACAGATCCTTCAAATACTTTCATGCTGTAGGATGTTACTTTAAAAGCATCAAAATGAATTGTCCTCTGCTTATATTTTTAAAAGCTTTGCCAGCAGAGAGTAAAAGAGAGGTATGTCATTTCAAGTTAATCCCTTGCCATTTCAAAAAAAGGGAGCAGAAAAGAATCTCAAAAGAATCAGTCAATTGCATGTATGGCAGATGCAGTGGATGTACCTCAGCCCATGAGTAATGGGTTTTGTTGATAGTATGCACAAGGAAGTTGGAAATTCTCTAAAGCTCATGACACGTTTTGGACAATATATGAATTTAACTGCCAGACAAGGCTTAAAAATTATGGAACTGTCTGCTTCATAAATTCGCTTGTATCAAACCCTGATGCACCTGTCCCCAAACTGGCAGAGATCAATAGAGGCAGAAACCTTTTCACCGAGAGGATACTAATCTCTGAGGACTGGTCTGTTTCCTGGATTGTGAGAAATCCTGCTTTTATGTTTTTTTTTTTTTTTTTAGTTTAGCCTTAGACCTGCAGATGACTAAAGCAGCACATTGTCAAGGGAAGCTGTCTGGCTTAGAACACCCTTTGCTCTGTATCTGCAGTGGGATGAAAACACCACTTGGAATGGAACTTAAAGGCCTGAGATTTTCACTCAAGTTGTGATGATGTCTGCACAAGAGAGATATTCAGGAATGAATATAATTTGTATTGTATGATGTGCTAGAAATGACTTTGGGCAGCTTTTCACTCTAAGTTTTTCTGAGTCCTCATCAGAAGCCCATTGTAGCCAACAGAAAGTTTCCCCTTGTCTGTGAATTTTAGATGGGCTTGTATTTGTCCAAAATGCCTGGTATGAGATTTATAGTCTGAAACTGCTGTAAGTTCAGTCTGCAATAAAGTGAAGACTAAATCTTGATACATTTTCTGTATTATTTGGCCAACTTACTTTGACTTTCATTGAGCATAAATGAAGTAAAAACTCAGTGGTAGCCCGTACACTCTCTTTCGTATTTCAAACGCCAGTGACCTCTTTCCATCGAGAATTATATGGATACCAGGGCCTGTCAGTTCAGAAGCCATTTATGAACATAAATTTGCATAAGCTATAAATAATACGTGTATAAATAATAAACTACAAATAATATACTTACAAACAATGTGTGAAAGTCAAGAAACTGAGAATATATCTCTCACATTGTTTTTTTCTTGTTTAATTTCTGATTTTAAGCATATCAAAATATGTTGTCCATGCTAATCTGTCAACTGTTGAATATTAATAGAGAGCTTTAAACTCCCAAAGAATAGATAACTAAAACAGGTTCTGATTTCTAAATCATTACTGGTTCACCTATAACCTTGTTAGTCCAAGCCTTAAATTACCTATTCATTTCATATCACTGGGGACAATAAATATTGGTAATCACTAGTTTGGGTGTTCTTTCCATCTCATTCAAATTGTACCAGAAGGTGAGTTCTCAGTGATGAACTGAATTTCCCTGAAGTTCACAGAGTTTTCGTTATCAGCATCTCTCCCCAGCACACAGGGCCTCACGTTGCTCACACAGACAGCACCAAAATGCACTGCAGAGCTTTTAATGCATTCTGAATAGCTCTTGTCATTCAGGATCCTTCATTTCATGTTTCAGATTTTCCCAGGGGGCTTTGATGTTAATCCATTTCACACTTCTAACACATCTGTTCTTCTTCTGGCTTCTTATCTCTTCTGAGCATTCAAATAAAAAAATAAAAATAAATAAAAAAAAAAAAAGAGAGAAGAAAAAAGTTTTAGCTGCCATTGTACAGTTTCGGAAGCAAGAATTTAATGATGAAGCATATTCTAGCCAACTTCATTGATACTCGGTTTTAGCCACAGAAGGAGTTATGTATGTACAATATTTCCAGGGCTGTTTCCCCACTACTTTGAATTTTTCTTGACTCTTTATGCAATTAAGAAACAGCTGCCTGTCACAGTCCCTAGGAATAAGACAGTGTGGTCTAGTGATTCATTTTTGAACATCAACCATTCAGTTTTATAAAAAGAAGACACCCCTCTCCAGCAACATTAGTTAAATAGTGACCAAAAAAACTTCCATGTGTAGGTGCCAATACGAAGCAAAATGCTGAGCACACACCTTGCAGTGGTCATTTCTGGTTGTGACAGACACAGCCAAAATTCATCCTTCTGATGCTCGTTGTGGGATTTTGGACAAGTTAAGTTTCTCCCATCAGAACGCCAAGGTTTAAATTGGCAATAAGTAATATTAATAAACAACTCAGAGAATTCATTATTGTTTTCCATCACACTAGAAGTGGGATTTACCTCATGTACCTGTAACAGGCTTCTGTATCTAGTCAAAACTAGATCCTCAGTCTCACTCCATAGTCAGTGGTGAATTAATGGAAGCTTTGGGTATGATTCATCCCATCTTAAGATTGCTGCCTAGATAGGTGGGATGAATCATCATCTCTAGGTGTCACTTTCCATTGACACGCAAAGTTTCTGGATGACAGCTTAAACTAAAAGGTTAACATTCAGGTAGCTAGAGCCAAGTAAAAATAATTCTAACTTGTGATTTTACTCTGGAGAATAAAGGAACTATTATAAATGTTCTTAAAAGTTTCCTCTTTATCCTTTCTTTTTCTCCTATGCCTGGGTAAAGCATTAAGGCTATTAATGATCATCCGTCCCTATTTTAAATATGAAAATGCACTATTTCATGGTTCAACTTTACAGGAAATGTTCTATTGTACAATCGTACCTTATTTGAGGCATGTTTTGTGGGACTGACCAAAACTGGTTGCTTAACAAAAGCAGTAACTTAATAATGCTGGAAAAGAATTGTATTCAAAGCATCTCTATAGACAGGAGGTTACCTAATAAGATTCTATTGTAGGCCTGTCACTGTCTCTGAAAGACAAGTATTATCATATAAATGAAAAGACTGCTTTTTTCCATCATCCATATCCTCACTCCCCCTAAAAAATATATAAAAAAAAAAAAAAAGGAAAAAAAATCTGTTCAAACCAAATTCTAGCAATACGAAGTTCTTTGCAAATTCTTGCCAACTCTTTACAGTTCTCAAGTATTTTTGAGGCATTTCAGAAAGTAAATAAAGCGAGGCAATTGTGACATCTTCTTACTTGGACAATTAATATTAAAAAAATAAATACAGCAGAATGATCCAAATAATAGCCTGTGGAATCACAGTTTTCCCACAGGATTGTTTCTGGCTTACTTCCCTGTCTGCTGCTGTCCCAGTATAGCACAGGGAGGCACTTAGACCCAAAATTGTTTGTCTCGATGGCATGAAAAAAACAGGATGTTCTCATTTGGCCATTGTAGACAGTGGTCTGCAAAGATGCTTGAGGCATTAAAGATGATTTAAGCATTACAGATGAATTAGGCATTAAAAAGTTTGTCATAAACAGTGTAATCTCTAATGAACAGGGAAGTCAAAGGATGTCTACAAACAGGGAGGTAATGGATCTGCCTAGAAAATCTGATTAATGTAACGAAATGTTATTCACATAATCAATCCCATTTGTTCAAAAGAAGCCAACTTCTGAGCAGTAATTACATTAAAGCAAAAAAGAACTTTCTTATGATGGAACAATTTTCTGTCAGAAATGCTGATATTTCAAATGAAACACTGCACCAACAGCAGTTTCACTGCTATTTTCGCCAAAAACCTTGTTGAGATGATTTCTATGAAGTTTCGTATCATTAGAATTAAAGCATATCTTTGAAAAGAAGCACGTTGCTTTATCGGAATTAAATGCTATAATAAGGTCATGTTAATTTCTTTTTGTCAGAACTCAAGTTTTATGGATAATGTAGATGTTTGGATAGTAAATTCTGATTTAGGAAAAAGCAACATTTCAAAACAAGCTAATTTCTTAAAGAAGAGAAATTGCAGTTGCAGTGATTACTCTCTTGAAAGAAGAGACCTAGGCCTAGAACTTCTTACTTCCCAGTGCCTGGGAAATTTTGGACAGTTGCTCCAAAACCAAAACACTTTAAATCCCATATTGAAAATACTGAATAGTTTGGAAAAAAATGAAGTTTTCTTCTCAAAAGGAGCTTTTTATCACTGATTTTTTAATTTCAGCCCAAATTGACACAAAGAGAATAAAAGGTATTTTATAGGTATGTACATACATATATATATATATACACATAAAATGCTAAGAAATTAAAAAAAAAAAAAGAAAAAAGGAAAGGAAATAGCAAAATAACACACGGCAAAACCAGCAGACTCAACCAGGAATATGGTTTTTAATCTGTTATGTGCAGTCAAAATTCTCCATATTTGTTTGACCACATACTGAAGTAGTTCGGTAGTTACGATGGGTAACAAATGAGAGTTTCTAAATTTGTTTTGATCATGTAAAGTAATTTGATATGAATATTTCTGTACCAAAATGAAATAGCCTGTGCTGATTTTTCCAATAAGAAATGAGAAATTTTTGACATTTTTTCTGGTGTCTTTAAGGTCATAATTGCTTACTACTGCTGATAACAGAGTCTCTAGTTAAGTGTCACAAATGTCTTGTTTGAAGTTATGTTCTTCATGCTGCAGATGGTGTGCGTGTGGAGGGATCTTCCTTGTTAAGTGTCTAAAGCGCTAGTCATTTATCCTTTAACACATCCCAAAGGACACTGGAATTCATCATGAACAAAAAAATGTCAAAAAGACCAAAATGATTTTTCCAGTATGACTTCATTTTGTATTATGTGCTACCAATGTTCTTCCATGCCCTCCACTTCCCTCTTTCCCTTTACATCATGTGTCTCACAATCTTCAGTTCGGTATTTGGGACCTATGGTCTCCAGATCTGCAAAGTCATTGCCAGTGCTTTTGAAGAACCTCTATCAGCTGGATATTGTCTTGCTTGATCTGTCTAACTTATATTCTAGGGAAGAGTTGGGTTTTTCAGTTGTAATGAACAAACGCTCCCACGCCCCCTCATCATGCGGTTCTGGAAGGTTTAGGATTATCCATTCCTGCTGCAATTATATGTGACCGGAGAATATGACTGAACTTAAACCCTTGTGAGGAACCTGTGATTTTTGCTATTCCCTGGTGAACGAAACGGCTATAAAAGACAACAACCGAAACAACTTTCCTGACTCACAGCATCACAGAATGGTTGGCGTTGGAAGGGACCTCTGGAGATCATTCTGCTAAAGCAGGTTCAGCAGGGCAGATCACACAGGAATGTGTCCAGACAGGTCATGAATGTCTCCAGGGAACGAGATTCCACAGCCTCTCTGGGCAGCCTGTTCCAGTGCTCTGGCACCCTCAAGGTAAAGAAGTTTTTCCTCATATTCAGATGGAACCTCCTGTGTTTTAGTCTGTGCTCGTTGCCCCTCATCCTATCACTGGGCACATGGTCCATTCTCTTGACACCAACCCTTGAGATATTTATAAACATTGATTAGATCCCCTCCCAGCTTCTCTTCTTCAGGCTGAACAGACCCAGCTCTCTCAGTCTCTCCTCAAAAGAAAGATGCTCCAGACCCCTCCTCATCTTTGTGTCCCTCCACTGGACTCCCTCTATTAATTCCTTGTGCTGCTTAAACTGGGGAGCCAAGAACTGGACACCGAACTCCAGATGTGGCCTCAGCAGGGCAGAGTAGATGAGAAAGAACAACCTCCCTTGACCTGCTGATCACACTTTTCTTAATGCACCTCAGCTACCATTGGCTTTCTTGGCCACAACAGCACACTGTTGGCTCATGGTCAACCTATTGTTGACCAGAACTCCCAAGTCCTTCTCTGCAGCATTGTCTTCCAGCAGGTCCGCCCCTAACCTGTACTGGTGCCTGGGGTTATTCCTCCACAGGTGCAGGACCCTACACTTGCCCTTGTTGAACTTCATCAGGTTCTTCTCTGCTCAGTCCTCCAGCCTGTCCAGGTCTCACTGAATGGCAGCACAGCCTTTCCTTCCAGTTTGGTATCATCAGCAAACTTGCTGACAGTGCACTCAGTCTCTTCATCTAGGTCACTGATGAACAGATTGAACAAGACTGGACATAGTACTGACCCCTGGGGAACCCCACTAACTACAGGCCTCCAACCAGACTCCACACCATTGATCACAACCCTCTGAGCTCTGCCATTCAGCCAGTTCATGATCCATCACACTGTGCATTCATCCAGCCTGTACTTCCTGAGCTTTCTTATGAAGATATTGTGAGAGACAGTGTCAAAAGCCTTCCTGAAGTCAAGGTAGACAACATCCACTGCTCTTCCCTTGTCTACATAGCCAGTCATACCATCATAGAAGGCTATCAGGTTGGTCAAACATGATTTCCATTTGGTGAACCCATGCTGACTACTCCTGATAACCTTCTTTTCCTCCACATGCTTGGAGATGACATCCAGAAGGAGCTGTTCCATCACCTTTCCAAGGATGGAAGTGAGACAGATTGGCCTATAGTTTCCTGAGTCGTCCTTCTTGCCCTTTTTGAAGATTGTAGTGACATTGGCTTTCTAATAGATCGCAGGCACCTCTCCTGTTTTCCAAGACCTTTCAAAGATGATGGAGAGTGGCTTTGCAATACCATCAGCCAACCCTCGTACGTCATACTGATATTTTGTGTCAGAATGGGAAAAACAAACAAACAAACAAACAAAAAACCCCACTAGTATGTCTGTGTTATTACAAACAAATTTGAAGCTTCTTAAACACCCTGTTCATTTGAAAAGAATAATGATGCCTGATGTATCTCAGGAGTGCTATCAGCCTTGTTTGACTCTACTGGAAGCTGAAGGAATTTCTCAAAAATCTTTGAGTTTCCAAGTAAGATCTTAACTCAGTTCCCAAATTCCTAATCTACCAGTTACCTATGTGTTGAACACAACATGATGACGATTTTCTGAGGATGCTAAGTGACTTTCCAGCCTGACAAGGGATGTTCTGTTGTAGGAGGATAATTGTACAGATTTTATAGTTTAAATTGATTTTAAATGTCTCCAAGCCAGATAGACAGACGGAAATTCTTCTGGGTAATTTTGATTTTAGACCCATCATGCTAACTACCTACAACTCACTACACTCAGGTGTGGGACTTGACTTCAGTCTCTGTGTTGGAAATCATCTGAGAACACACTCACACATGCATGCACTAACAGATAAAAGTTGGACCAGTATAAGCATAAGTTGGGGAACGACCTGTTGGAGAGCAGCGTAGGAGAAAGGGACTTGGGGGTCCTGGTGGACAGCAGGATGACCATGAGCCAGCACTGTGCCCTTGTGGCCAGGAAGGCCAATGGTACCCGGGGAGTATTAGAAGGGGGGTGGTCAGTAGGTCAGAGAGGTTCTCCCCCGCCTCTACTCTGTCCTGTGAGACCACACCTGGAATATTGTGTCCCCTTCTGGCCCCTCAGTTCCAGAAGGACAGGGAACTGCTGGAGAGAGTCCAGTGCAGGACAACAAAGATGATGAAGGGAGCAGAGCATTTCCCATGTGACAAAAGGCTGAGGGAGCTGAGTCCCTTCAGCTTGGAGAAGAGGAGACTGAGGGGTGACCTCATTAATGTTTGCAAATATATAAAGGGTGAGTGTCACAAGGATGGAGCCAGGCTCTTCTCGGTGACAACCAATGGTAGGACAAGGGGCAATGGGTTCAAACTGGAACACAAGAGGTTCCACTTCAATCTGAGAAGAAACTTCTTCTCAGTAAGGGTAACAGAACACTGGAACAGACTGCCCAGGGAGGTTGTAGAGTCTCCTCTGGAGACATTCAAACCCACCTGGACACGTTCCTGTGCAACCTCATTTGGGTGTTCCTGCTCTGGCAGGGGCATGGACTAGATGATCTTTTGAGGTCCCTTCCAATCCTTGACATTCTGTGATTCTGAAAGATAACAAATAAAAATAATAGTTTAAAGAAAACCTTCCCAAAGCAAAACAGTCCTTCCAGATGAACAGGCTGGTATTTAGATTGGGGACCCTGCAGACAGGGGAAGCATGTGGCTGCAATTAATCTAAAGGCAATCTGCTCTGGAATTTAAGAAAGTGGTAATAGAAAAGCTGGCACAGGCGGGACAACTGCCACTAGATGCTGGGGAGAGAGAAGGTGTCAAAAACATTTCGAAGGCAAAGGTTGTAGGAAGGAGAAGGACAGAGGCACAAATTTTCAAAGGGCATTTTATCCTTTGAAAACCTGTTTGCTTTGGTCTGTTATTAAAAAATTAGGACAAGGATTATTGTCCTATTCATTTCACCCTGTTTCATGGAACATTGTTCTATAAAAATAAGTTACTGTTATTATCATGATAAATAAAAGACAGATCTGAACAGCACTATAAATTTTGGTAGTTTTAGATCTATTGTATGAATTTAAATGGATGTTTTTGTCACGGTTATCTATTTCCTTGACCACTCTTTTTAAAGAATTAAGGGTATAGAATTTTAATATTCAAATAAACTGCATTTTCCAGCATCATTTCTTCAGTAGTTGGAAATGCAGCAGTGCTAATAATAATGATCCTGCCAAAATATAAATACTCACTATAAATAATTGTTACTAGACAAAAGCAAAACATAGAACTTAGATATTTTCCTAATCAAGCTCTTTTATCCTTGTTCAGTGAGCTGTTGGACTAGGGTAAGGACAAAGACCTTGAAAATTCTGTATTTCCAAATGATACAAAATCGCCAAGGTCTGGAAATAAACCAGGAATCAGAGAAATATTCTGCAAAGAATGCTTAGATATTGGAAGAACTAAAACATAGTCTGGAAAACACAATTTGAGAAATAATTGAGAAATTATAGTAGACACAGCAAGGAAAGGAAGTAACATACAGTATTGTTATTTAGAATGTGGGGAAATCTCTGGACAGAGCTATGTAGATCTCTGGAGCTGATGGAAAGCAGCTTATACATATCCTGCAATGGAATAGGAATGTAGCGGAAAAATCATAATCATGGGTCAGAGGATCAGTACTCGATTTCATAGGTCTTTGACATTTCTGTGTTATACAGGCACATTTAAATGATTTCCTGGTTACCAGAATCTAGGGTAAAAAGCAGCAATAGTTTTAACCAGTGTCCTGTAAGTTCCATCTCAAGATGTGTAAGACAAAATTCCAAACTAAGGCAGTTGTTTCTATGACCAATATCTATGACAGCACTACTGTACTCATGCCACATTCTACAGGTTGCTGCCTTTCAACGACAAGACTTAATTAAGGACAGTCTTTAGCCACCGTGACATGCATTTACCACATTAGTTACAAAGGAGTAAAAGAAAAAAACAAAAAACAGAATAAAATCCAGATAAATAGCTGATAACTCTTCATAGGGAACATAGAATAAATAACATTATCCATACTAAACTTTGAACTATGTGGTTTGTGTACTATGTGGGTCTGCCTAGATTTGAACCTCATCAAGGTACTATTGTGGAGAAGGGATAGGAAAGTTTGATGGGAATATTTTGAAACAACATGTTTGTTTCTTTTTGGTTTTTTTTAATTTAATTTAAGGGAAAGAGGGTGCATGGTGGAAATAGCTGGATTTGGCAAGAAAATGTAGTCATCCAAACCAATAATTCACAGGTGAACTATTGAACTTAAGAACCTGATCTAAAGGTTCTTAAGCTAGAATTTGAACCAGATGACCACCAAAGGTCTTTCCCAACCAAAATTATTGTATTCCTAAGGCATTAGGAACCATTGCTTTCCAGGGGTTGTTAAAAAGGAAAAAAAAAAAACCCTGAGATGTCTAGACCTCAACAGTCATTTTCTGGTGACAAGCAGTCAGATTCTGATCCAAATATACTCAATGCTCAATGCTATAAAGTCATAATGGCATAAGAAGGAAACACAGAAAAGATGAAATACAAATAATTGAAATTAAAGGAATAAAAGTAGCACGTTCACCTTTGAAAATTACATATACAGAGTTGGCAACAGTTTTAAATAGAAACGAGAGGAGCAAGTGGCATATATTCTATTTGAACATATAGCTGGCCTGCATAACAAGCGCCTTCACTGAATGATCCTGTGCTGCACCAAGAAGTGGGTGGAAGGTTTGAAGACTTGCTTAAAGTATATCTGTCCAATCCAGAAATGACATAATCACCTCTAGTTTAGAAATCTTTACTTGGGGATACTTTTGGGAGTGAGAGTGAGTGGATTGTTTTGTTTAGTTTTCATTTTGGGAGGCCTATTCTTTCATTACTGTAGCTTATTTCGTTCATGAAATCAGTAGATGTTATGCTGACGTTTTAATTACTCATCAAAAATGAGGGCAGGAACAAGTGAAGGAAATAAGCAAAAAACTTTCTCAACAAACAAAACATAAAAGAAGCCATCTGAATCAGCTTTAAACTGTTTCCCTGTATTTTTTTTTTCCAAATAGAGGCTCAATTCGTCACGTAATATAATGAATAGCACATGCTAAGCATTGAACAAATAGGTCTGTAATTATACTACAGGGTCTTGGTGACACTGATAAAACATTCACCATCACCCTCTCATTGGAATTAGGCTAATTATGTACATAGTTGGGTGTCCATTAATCCTATTATTATTATTATTATTTAACAGTATTATTCATAATTTAAATTTTCTTTCCTTTAATTTCAGCCCTGTAATAAACGAGAATGTTCCATGCTTAATTAACAGCCAAAAGCTTGAAAGTACAGTATAATGGGACATTATGGGGGCTCTATAGTGAGTTAATGACATAGCAACCAGCTAATGAGAACGAGGAATTTTTACAATGGCATTCCAAAATGAACAGCACAAAAGCACAAGTTGTGTCAAATAACATCATTGCCAGTATCCTTATTTAGTGAGAAGTGAGATAAGACTTTAGGACCACATCCTGCACTCAGAGAAACAAGATTCATTCATAACCTCACAGTGGCCTTCTTCAATAGGAACAAAGTCAACTTAGTAAACCTTGTGCTACTGCATTAGCAGTGCCATTCTCAGTCTATTTAGGAGCCACTCGCTCAGGCCAAAATCTATCTCATACCAGGGAATAAAAGCAGGAACAGGAGAGGACAAAAAGTGAAGGCTGAAAGAGTCCTAAAACAAACACCTCTTTATAAAATTGCCTTTCTCCCTGGGTCATATTAGGCTGGTTTGCAGGATGGCATTGTTCTCTAGGTAACATGGAAAAGGTGACTTCTAAAGAACAATATTTTATTAAATTCAGCATAATATTGATATTTAAGAGGCCTGGATATTACTCTTATTCAGGTACAAGCTTACTGAGTAATATTTGGGAGATCTGCATACCCCATCCTCATATATAAAAAGGTAATAATCCTATTTTGCTGCAATAAAATGTTGTGGGGACTATCTCCCACAACGGAGAACAATGAAGAAGAAGGATTTTCAGGTAAGTGGTCATTCATTGACCACACAATAATCAAGAGCCTAGTATTCTTCGTGTTTTGAAGTATTATTGCTACTGCAGTTCAACCTAAATAAAAGTTACTGGAGTAACTACATTTTTACATTAAGTGATTACAGTAGTGTACACAGGATGCTCCATCTAATTTAGTAGAGGCTGAACTATTAATTACATCTTTCATCTGGGAATACGTCTCTGTGCTTGTTTAAGAATAGCCGGAGTTGCAATCAGCCTGAGATATTTCTTTATAAGAGAAGAAATGACTTACTTTCCAGAAATGCTTCTCCCTCCTTTGACTCAAAATGAATCCTTTAAAATCCCATGTTTTTCATCAGAGACATAACTTCGAGATGGCTACATTTAAATTACATGAATTCTAGCCCCACATTTACCTGATTTGCGAACTATTTTAGAAGTGTGAATTCAGACTCTTACTATCACTACTATCACACAAGTAGGGGTGAGTGTAGATCTCACTTTATGTGTGTAATGCACAACTCTGTAGAAAGGAGCAGTCATAAAGCAGTAACCAGGCTGTGCTGCATCATTTCTGGTTCTACTACCAGAAGCCTGTGGTCTCAAAACCTGCTTCTGAATCTAAAGGTTGGACTTTGAAATCAGCTCTGATTCAAGATACATCAAAATGTTTTTCCGCTCAGTGAAACAAAATTACGATTTTCACTTTGAGGAGGAGAAGGAAAATATGGATATCTTTCACCCAAATACTCCATTAATGTGTTGAAAAAATAGGCCTAAAAGTTATTAGTATGGAGTTGCACAAACACATCATTGTAAAGAATTGTTGCTTTATTTCCCTGTGAGCAAAAGTGAGTGATGGTTTTTAGTATACAAATAAGGCTGAATGAGAGAAGGAAAAAGGCACATCAAGCAGCACATCATGGTGTCTCTGTTGAAGAACACACACCTTATATTCACAGTGAGGACGAAGATTCTACAGCAGAAAAAAAGTTGGTTTGGTTTGTTTTGTTTTCCCAATCGGTGACTTTTTTCTGTCCTCCTGGCATTTGTTTCGGTAATTACATTTTTTCGTCAAGTTTCTAGCTCAGTTTTGAACTGAGCTGAACACCGTAAAGACTAATTTTGATTTGCTGTAAAGGCCTGACAAGACATGTAATTGTTTACATTTGAGAACTTAACCCTAAAGCCAAAATACAACAAAATAAAATAATTTCTTATTCAAGTGTTATTGGTCCTGCATACACTCTGCAACAAGAGAAAAAGAATTACCGCCTCTCTCATTCCCTTTGTGTAAATCAGAAATGAAAACTAAATAACTAGGCAAACCATGCCAAACACTCATAAATCAAATCTGCCCCCAAATAAGCAGTATTCATAATAAAGATATGCAAATAGCATTGACAGAAGCCATGCAAATCATTTCACAAGTAAATCAGGGTAAGTGGGCTGTAATAAATTCCAGTTTGACTGGAATGGCAGAAATTTAGACGAATTAGCGAAAGGTGGAATGCTTTACAAGCAGATGGAAGGACGGTAATCATTTGATCAAGTGCAACTGGACACTGCAAAATATTCCATCTGTCACTTCAGGATGAGGCACGCATGTGATATTGCCTCCTTCCAGGTTTATTTTTTTAAATCTTTTGGGTAACGATAAGAAATCTACAGAAATTTAAACAACATCATGTAATTTAATTCAAATCTAATCCAATGACCACTAGAACCAGGGAAAATATTTCTGTTTGTTATTGTGAAGTTTAGATGAAGGTCCCTCCATAATTCTTGCAGAAGGAACTTTAAGATAAGGTGCAAACTCATATCTTCTTCTCAAAATATTCATTCCTTTTCTGGCCTTATTTTGTGAAAGAAAGCAACAAAGACAACCCTGAGGAACACAGACATCTCAGGGTTTCACAAAGAAGGGGATCACTTGTTGTCTCTGTAGACAACCCTTATGTCATGTTAATTCCTGTGTCTGCTGTCTAGGAACTAGGGTAACATGTATATTAGAAAGTGTGAAGAGATAAATTAGACAGGTTGATGAGGCAGAACCATGAGTTTTAACTTCAGCAAGGCTCAGGTGCCTCAGGTACATAGGCTGGACTCTGGCTTTTCACACATAGATCTTTAATAGGAAATGTCAAAACACGGTGTTGTTTGTACACAACTCTCTTTGTGGTTTGTATGGACATATTCTCTTTGTGTTATAAATGGCAACACAGAAAGATTGCAAGCAGCATCTTAAAGCTGGAGGTTCTATTGTTATGCAACTGAATAAATACATAGTCACACACCTACGGTGGAGCCAAAGACTGTTTCTACTTATTTGGCTAGAGTTGATGATACAATTTTTGAAACTACTTATCAAAACAATAGACGAACAGTTTTTCAAACAGGAGGATGAATTATCTGCAGGGAAATATTTAGAGTAAAGTAAACTTCTCGAACAAGAAGCTAGTCCTTCCTTCAGAAGAGATGCACTTTAAGGCAGCAAAACAGAGCTTCATTTTTCCCATACTCTTAGCTCCTTTCCCATTGGAAAGGCAATTTTTCATCAGCTTCTTTCTTTTCTCTCTTTTTTTTTTCTTTCCAAGGTACAAACTTTTAGTCTAATTTCTTAGGTGACTGAGATGCTAATCAAGCAACTCAAGACAGGGAGGCTAGTGAAAATAATCAAATGTGAAACTGTCCAGGGGAAACACTCCACTTTGAAGTAAAAGAGAGGAAATTGTCATTTTGAAGCCACTAGAGACAGCCCTCCTGTTACAAAGAAGTCTCTAGGGAGTCACTACCTGATTTGCTCTTAGTCAGGCTGGCATCTCAGTGACAGGGCAATTGTAATTAGGATGAATAAAATGAGAGATGTTCCAGTTCCCCAATTTGTAATTCAGCGAACGACATTAAAGACAGAGCATTTTGTTTAATTTTTTGAAGAATCGGGCACAGTGGTAACAGGTAGAAGGAGCTCCCCCTATGAGGAGGACTTGCATAAAATCTGAATCTCTCTCCATGCAGAGAATAAATGTGAGACAGGCAGCACAGCCCAGATGGTTATGTGCTTCTTGTTGGAATTTTAGGCAATCTTTAGAAAAACTATAGATAAAAAATCAGATGTTGGAATACTTTTTTTCTTTCTGTGTTAAGTTATGCAAAAGGAAAACAATGAAGTTTCACTTAGATAACTGACTTCACAATCTATCTTTTGTCTTTTCATGCAGCTAATGAAAATTACAGGATACGGATGCATGAAAGACAGTTCTTATCTTTGCCATTGGAATCAGTAACTCAAAAAGATAATATTTTCAGTATGATTTTCTTAGTATTTACAATTCATTGCCATGTAAAAATAACAGAAAATGTGGAAAGTTACATATGGAATAACTTAATGAACTCCATTTAAAAACTCTTTTAAAGTGAGATGTCATAAGTGACTCTCCTAAAAACCACGCACATTGAAAAAGTTTGGTGTCAGTCTAGATCTCCAAATATGAACCGAAAAACTCAGATATAACAGAAAGAGCGTCTTCTTTAAAACAAACAAATTAAAAAAAAAAAAAAAAAAAAAAAATCTAATCAAACAAAAAACTTCACCCAGATGTAGTCATGGGACTCCAAAGAACAAGTGAGGACAGTTACAAAATAATTGTTTGGTGACTCTACAGGTAAATAAATCTGGTTCCCCAGAGGTTGACCTCTGGCTTTCACTCTTGCTCAATAGCCAACAGCATATGTCAAGTACCCTGTGACAGAGACAACCAGAGAGGTATAAGTATACAGCATATCATTTAGCACCTTTGTTTTCTGAATATGAATGCCACCTGAAGTTGGGCAAGTAACCTTCTGCACAAATTTGAACGCTACACTTGGGCACTGAAACATGCCAGTATACAGCGCATACATATATACATATATATATAATTTTTCTTTTTTTTCCTAAGTGTTTTATTTTAAAAGGGGAGGCAAGAGTTCCAGAAGCCTGGATATTTGAACAATTCTTTAGTATGGTTGTATGACCCTTGGAAATCTACATATTCTCAGAAAAGCCTTTGTGTCTTCAGACACTTTTTCAAAAAAACCCAAGCTTTAGTGCAGGATTTGTGTGACCATTAGTAGGTCCATCAACACTGCAGGGGCGATAAGTCCAAAACTATCAAGTCATCCTCTGCCATAACAGGTCAAGATGGTAAATACAACTTTAACCACACTCTGTCACTGAGCTTAAAACTTGACCATGTCCCATTTGCTTCAGGCAACTCTAATCCTAGTGAAGTTGCTGTCCACACCACAGAGTGAAGCAGGATTGTAAGCAGCAGGATCAGGAGACAACCTCATTGTAGTTGGTCCTTCTGGCAGTTCTGCATCTGCAATGTAGTTGGGACTGTCAGGTTTAGTTGAAGATATATCGTTTCTTTGGCTGTCAGTCCACTTCGTGTCACCACCATTAAATACCGTTGATAATGTTTTTCAAAGGGAAGGTAATTTCCTTTCTGACTTGCTCCAGTTGCCTCCATTACCTTGTTCTGTCATGAAAGTCATCTACTGAAGAAGCCTAACTCTAACCCTAATGGTGACTAACCCTAACCTTAACGCTACTGCTATGTATTTCTGCTACCTCTAGTTCTATGTTTAGCAAATTAAATTATCTATGATGCTGTGTAGGGGCTATGTATGTATGTATGCATGTATCTATCTATCTATCTATCTATCTATCTATCTATCTATCTATCTACCTATCTATCATCTATCTCTCTATCCATCTATGTTTTCCCTGACACTTGAAATCAAGCAATTCCAAATGCTGACATTAAGTCTCACAAGTGTTGTCACCAGACTCCAGCCTCATGTTCATCACATCAGCGGGTGTAAAACCAGCCAAAAGAAAGTGTCCCTGCACAGGACATGCCCACAGTCTTAAAGAAAATCAAGAAGAGCAGAAGATCTGTGTCTTTTGAGGGGAAAGGAAATGGTGCTCTACATTTAAGTAAAGGAAGCAATAACTGGGAACTAAATCAGAAAATTTCTATTAACAACATGGGATTAAGCAAAGCTCCTTGGCTATCACATCCCAGCCCCAAATGAGTAATTGTTTGTAATGCCATCTTTTGAGACTTCTCAGTTTGAAAACTGGGATTTGAGACATCACAGAAAAAAAAATAAATATAATACTTCTAGTCTTGTGTCTCACGATTAACTCATTCTTCAGAAAGCGAATGAGCGAGCTAAAATCCCCTGGCAATATCCTAAACTCTCTGTTTTTAAATCCCTCCAGTCTTGTCACCCCATTTCACTCAGCTGAATCCTAGCAACAGTTTTGCTTCCAGTTTTCATCAACAACACGGTCAACTTTTCTACTGGAGCAAGGTCTTGCGGCTCTCCTTTGATAGCCCAGCAACCACACAGGTATAAAATCTGTTAGGATTTGATGGGAAATAATAATAGCAGCAAATAAATGAATAAATAAAGCATCACAAATCACTGGTAGCCAAAGAAGCCAGGGAGACTAAGAGGACTTGTATGAATACATCCATGGAAACTTGCTAGAGAGCATTTAGGCCTGTTTTAACGGGCAAAAGCACAAGCTAATGATGGCTGGAAAGTAACTGGATTATGGAATTCAACATAAATCATTGTGTTCAAATGAAACCCATGTTTAACAAAAAAAAAAAAAAAAAGTTAAATGTTGTTACGGTCACTAGACAAGGAGAAAACTCCAGCAAAAACCTGACAAAGTTTAAACAATAATATTACCTCAGAGGCAAGGAATTCTGGGTATTACAGGGAACAACCAGCTAAGCTAGGGAGGAGGTACTAAAACCATTTAGAAGGGATGGGAATGACCGACTTTTGAAGTGAAATGAAATGGGCAGATGGGTGCTAAAATCTAATTTGTACACTTGACAGTTGGAGCTAACATATATATGCAGTCCTAAGTCATTAATGAGTCATGAAAGACACAAGACCATTACTCCCATTATATTTTGGATAGGTAGGCAGGAGCCAGCACTTCACTCTACACCAGATACAGGGTGCCAAAAGTGAGCTAGAGTCTATAAAATACCTATACATCTGCCCATTTATATAACTGCCCAAGTTTGAAGACACATTTGGATTATATCCAGAGCTCCCCATGGAAGGATAACTAGCTAATCCAAGTTATCTTCTCCACTACATTTGGAATGCTAATTGAAGCTCAAAGTTGTGTCCAAAAATCACTTTGTGTCCATGTTATGCTAGTCTGCTGTCAGGTGTAGCTTTGAGTCAGTGTCCAGGAAATGATGATGGATAAATTTCAAGTTCAAACCTCCACTGAAAACCAGAACCTACTTGCAGTGCATATTGAGCCTGTCTTGGCCACTTGCACTTACCCTACTGGGGACTGGAGCAGAATCGCATGAGTTCAGGCATCCCTCGAAGGACAAAAATATCCTGTGGTGGAAGAAGAGATTGGATTTGTAACAAACTTGATCTCGGGGTGCCAACAGATATGTTACAGACGCATAAAGGAGTGTGGGTCTGGGAATACAAGAACCCTAAATATGATTCTTGGCCCAGAATAGCAAAGTCAATGTAGACAGGCATAAATGCTACCCACTGCCTTACTTAGAGAATCCAGCTTGTAAAAGTAATCCATTCTGTAGGGGATTATACCTGCGTACTAAGCCATGAGGATGAAAAGCTTTTCACTATTCGAATATAAATCTGGTTATTGTGTGCACAGACTAGACACAGAACTGAGTCACTAATGTGCTTAAAATTCAGGCTCCTGGTTCCAATCAGATAAATCAGTTCTTTTTCAAAGTGTAAGAGAATAGGCTCATTTTCACCCCTGGCATTAAAACATGCAGGGGTGTAACGAATCTGGCTCCCAGTAGAGCTGGAAAATTCTGTGAAATATCTGATAAATATTTGTTCAAATGCTTTGGGCCCTGACCCAGCAAAGCATGTGTACAGATGAAAAGCAGATGAGTACTCCCAGCAAAATAAAAGGAATATCTGTAGAATTATTCACAGGTTGAAATCAAGCATACACTGAAACATTTTCCTGGGAGACTCTGTTTTATGGCTGGTGTGAGCATAGGCTCTAAACACAGAACTATTGGCACAATTTATTTTAGACAGAGAGGAATCATTGCTATTACTGTTATTACTGATATTTTGCAGCCCTTTTAGTGGATGCACTTTGACTTTTGGAATGTTCTTCCTTGATTCTGCTGTGGCTTGTTCCCATTCTCATGTATCACGAAGCAGTTTATGCTGGCACGACTGCATCTATAATAGGCACTTATGTTGGTGTTTCTGCAACAGCACATCAGAAAATGATGAGAAATAAATAAATAATAATGACAAAATCCTTATTCTTCTATATGGAGCATCCACACCAAACATGGAGTGCATTCTGTTATGTCCTTCTTTCGCTTTTCAGAGAGAATAAAACAGCCATCAGGAAGATGCAGGCAAGACTGAACATACAAAACTGCTTCCATATAAGAAAAGATCAAACAGATCACAGATCTTTAGCTCAGACAAAAAGGGTTTGAAAGGATTGAGAGAGGTCTCTAAATTGTGAAGGAAATAGTGAATGAGTATTTATTGTTTCTCATGGCACAAAATTATAGACAGTCAAACAGAATTATCAGATGGGAAGTTCTAAAAGCAAATAAAGGAAAGCACTTTCACATGAAGCAGAATTAACTGTATAGCTGTTGCCACAGCTATACATACTGTTGCCACAGTAACTCGTGAATGCCCATAGCATCAAGCAAATTCAAAAGATGATTAAACAAACTAATGAAAGGAAGGTCCTTTCTAAAGGACAGACAAAGATGTAAACACTGTGGGTGTCAAGGCTGTGCACTGACTGAAGATGGGGAATATTGGGAAAGTATTAATCTGTGTATGTTCTGCCCCTGGAGTCTTCCAGGTCATTGTCAACAGGATATTGGGACAGAACACAGGAGGGTTTATATCCCAGGATAGGCATGGAAACATAATTTGGCATGGCAGGCAAACATGGATGGACCTTGTCAGAGTCACACACTGCTCTCTTTTTGCAGCTGGGCCAGAGCACCTTCATTTACTGTGCTTTTTCACCTGCTCTGTGAGGCCAGAGCTCCACTGCCAATGGGTCAGACTAAATTACAATCCTCTGATTATTTTTTTCTAAGCACAAATGGAATGGGAGAGAGGAAGAGGATGTGGCACTAGATGACATCCAAGCATGGCTAACTAAGAGTCCAAAGGGTCTACAGTCACAGCTTAGCTCTGCCGTCCCGTGTCATGTCTCTTGCTTTATGGTTGCCTACTTCTTGACTAAGAGATGCAAAAATACAAAGGTTTGTGTTATTCCCAAAAATAGTTGCAGTGACTACCTAGTTGCCCAACTGCCTAGATTGCACTTCTACATAGATTTAGAGGACTGTCATGTTAATTTCAATTATCTCAGCTTTCCAAATTAGGTACCAAATTACCTTACAAATCCAAGACGACTATACCTTTTAACGTGTCAGAACTTTACAATATAAATGACGTAAGTTTATATTTGTAAAGGCATCTAGGCGCCATTTCGCATCCAAAATAATCATGCTCACGTTCCTGACCTTTTATGCCTTTTGGTTAACATAACGGAGGAAAATATCGCCCAGAAAAGCTGTGTGAAGCTGACTTCAACAGTCAAATAGCCCTCTCTTGCAAACATCTGAGAGCTTTCCAGTCTCCTTAGCTGTGATTAATGGGTCTATTCATGTGTGTAAAGTTATTAACAGAAATATTCATAGAACCGGATACTAAACCAATGAAGAATGAATTAACAGGTTAAAACGGGTGTACGGAGCTGATCAGGTTATGCTCCAGCTTAACTTCTTTGTACTGACCTAAATTATTTCTTTATAGGCTATAAAGAAAAAACAAGCCCATGCAGAAAACCTTACAGCTGAGACTCCTATCTGGCTGATTGCTGGCATTTGTTTTTTCCTGGTCGTGAGTTCACCTTAGCTAACAAGCAAACTCCCATCCAGCTGCTCACTCAGACCCCTCTCCCCATCAGAAGAACAGTGGCAGAAAATATGTAAAACAGAAACAAGAAAGCACGTGGGCTGAGATGAAGACAGAGTGACAATCTCCCCAGGGAAGTGGTGGGTTCCCTAAGGCTGGACACTTTTAAGATGCTGGACCATCTTGTCTAGACTGTGCATTTTGCCAAGAAAGGATCAACCAGATGATCCTTGTTGTGCCTTCCAACCTGGGATTCTGTTCATACGGTCTAGTTTATTCTAGTCCAGTCTAGTCTATGATTCTATTCTAAATCACCAACCTACTACTGTCATATTCAAAACTGATGGGAAAATGAACGTAAATTTATTGCTGATTAAAAAAGGTATGGGTAGTGAGGAACAAACAAATAAAGAGACAAGCCTTACAGCAGAATCTTTCCTCTCACCTCCCCAGAGTCTCCAGACTGCTTCACCCCAAGCTGCACAGGGAGGTCAGGGGCACAGTCAATACCCAGCAGCTTCCCTCTGCTGCTCATTCCAAATCATACCTTCCCCATGCTTCACCCTGGGCTCTCCACAAGCCTCATCTCCTTCAGGAATAACCCACCTGATCTGACATGGTGTCCTCCAAGGGCTGCAGTGCAGGTCTCTGCTCCAGAGTGATCCTCTGCGCAGGCCGCAGGGAGACCTGTGCTGTGGGGCGGGCACCCTGCTCCTCCAGGGTTCACAGGGCTGCCCCTCACCCTTTTTCCTCCCTCCTCCTCCCTGCCCAGTGTTTTTTGCCATTTCACTTTCACAGAGACACCACCAGCCTCGCTGACAGGGTCAGCCCTGTGGTGTGGCCACTGCAGAACCAGCTGGAACCGGCCATGTCCAGCAGCCTCAGCCTCTCCACACAGAGGCCACTCCTGCAGCCCATCCCTGGGCACAGGCACCCAGTACGTTTCCAAATGCTTATGTTCACTGAAATTGGGAAAAATGCCACAGATATGCAAAGTCAAATCAAAATCAAAATGCAGTCATAGCGAGCTGCATTCACACCGCTGGGGCAGGCACTCCGCAGGCAGTGAAAAGTGTGCGTCTCCTGACATAAACCAAAACTCAGCTGAAGAGTGCCAGCACATACATACACACAAAAATAGACTTTTGCTTCGGTAGATACTCATGGTGGAGATAAGTCATCAGTACACAGCGACCGAGGGATTGACAACACAACCTAACAGATAGTTTGAAATCAAACATCACACTTAGGCTCTGGTGGAGGTGCTATGAATAACTGGGTTCAGAAGAAGCTCTCTCTAGGGATATAATTGTCCACTGCTTCTTCTGAAGAAACTGGTAATCTCGAACAGAAATTACCACTAGAGGGAACACTGGTCTGATGTCTGTGAAGAAATCCAGAGTTTCTGTGCTCCCAAATGTCAGCCGAAGTCTTAAATATGTGGGATGGTGGTGGCTTTCTTGATGGGGGTGTCACTGGTGAAGCTGTCTCCCGTGCAATTAGGCAGCCCCATTTCATCTTCATCTACCAGTACCTGTTTCACAGCTGGATAATGGGGAATAAAGAACATACTACACCTTTCTTAAGGGACATATGAAAACACAGAATGAGTTTTGCTCCTTTTTTCAACAAGGACAGAAGATGACATTCTGCACTACACTTCAGCAGAAAACTTGCAGGCTAAATATGAATAAAAGCTTTAACCAGACTCAGAGGAACAGTTCAGGCAGTGGAATAAAATGCCAGAAGAACCTGTGTAAACAAGGAAATTATATTCAAGGAAGGACAAGATACTGGATCATTAGGGATGGGAAAAGTCTATTAAATCAGTCCTGCCACTACGCAGGGGAATGGGGTAGCTGGTCAGAGGCCTCCGTTCCAGCCTTGATGAATGTGTATAGGAGAAGACTGCATTAGCAGTTACAGGAGACACCAAGGGTGAAAGCACAGAGCCATGATATTAAAGGGCAGAGACAACACTCTATTTACAATAAAATAAACATCATTTACACATGTGTTACCCATTTAAGTGAGAAGATGGGAAATGGAAGCAGGCACTGTCAGGCTACATTTAGAAGAGATGTGTTTGATAGAACATTTCAACGTGCTTCGATTGAGACCCCTGCTAGTTTCCTTTTGAAAATTGTAGTGTAAAATGTGCTGGTGAATTGTAAAGGTTTCATCCCTCTTGATGTATTTTTATTGAACACGACTTGCAGGCTTCAAATTTTAATATTCTGTCCCTGGTCTGCTGTCACTCACCATATCACACTTCTCAATTCACATGGGCTAGGATTTGGGGGGAAATGGCCCAGGCATAATCATTAAGACACTTTGTTTATCATAGAACTATATTGTCAAAATGTAAATTTACATTTTATAATCCCCACGGGAAATAAAAAGATGGCATGTGAAAGCAAAACATAAACAAAAAAGAAAAGATTTTTTTTTCCTCACTAACTGCCATGCTTTATCAAAAAAAAACAAAGTATTTTCTGATTATATTCCATCTATTTCCCAAGTGTTTGCTTCTCCTTCTTATGAACTTTTTCATCAGGGTTTCAGAATAATTTCATGCCTTTCTGTCCCCCCTAAGCCATCCAATGTGTAAACTTACAGATGGCACCGTCCTTCTCAGACGTCATTTTCATTGCTACTAACTTCTGTGCCCCTGGAGGAGGCCAGCTTATGGTTCTGTTATGCCACTAATGAGTCTCCCATCTCTTCAGCAGCAAACAGTCTTTTTACTAGTCAATATTTGTACTGCATTGTGCACACAATGCCCTATGAATCTTGCCCCCGCTAGTGAGCACATTTTATGAATCTAAATAGTT
Organism: Patagioenas fasciata; assembly: GCF_037038585.1. Lineage (NCBI taxonomy): Eukaryota > Metazoa > Chordata > Aves > Columbiformes > Columbidae > Patagioenas > Patagioenas fasciata. The sequence continues at coordinate 79,470,224 of NC_092560.1, read as the reverse complement.
TTTTTGTCGTCTTCCAGAGGCTCAGGATTACTGGCCTTTTTTTGTACATCCACAACGTCTTGTGTACTTAGATCATAAATTTTCCATGAAAAATGCATGCTTGTGGCAGTGGGCAATCTAACTATCTATATTATTTATTCAGGCTCTCTGGAGCAAAAGCTAAATATATTGGCTTTTGACTGGTTAGGCGTGCTTGGTCCCTGTGATTCTACCTAGAATAAAACACAAAGCTGTGTCATTTGGAAAGCATAAGCTTTTCCAGGAAAAGCTCAAATTTGATATCTCAGTACACCCACTGGGCTTCACCATAAAAAAATGAAAGAAATGGGTTAAAGGAAGCACTAATTAGCCGTATTAGTACTTCGTAAATGTGGGAGCATGCTACAGACACAATAAAGTACAAAAGGTTTTTAATTTGTATTTATTGCTGAATAGGATAAGCAGATAAAATTAAATAGAATAGTATCTCAGCAATGTCGTAAGGAAATAAACAATTTTTTCCCAAACACATAGCACGGAATATAAGCTATAATCAACAGCAGGAAGAGCTCATGAGCTAATAGAAATTGCCATAAGAGCCGCTGTTTCTGTCTATGACCATTCCTGAGGTGGAGTTTTCAGACAGATGCCAGAACAGGTCTGTCGAGCTGCACTGAGATGTCTGGTTGCACTGAAGATATTCTACATTTAGTACGATGTACTTCAGCTGACAACTGGACTTTGATCAGCTGAGTCAAAATCCCTACAAGAAACCATGTGTTCAGAATATCTCAGACTAGAACATTTGAAATTGTTTTTTCAATCACAGTCAAAATGGAAGGAGCTCATTGTATCTGCTACCAAAAAGTAAAAAATCCTCTAGCAGTATCATTAACTGTCGGGTGAGCTGCAGTTTCCTGGGAAGACCCTAACGATTGTGCCAGTCAGGAATTATGACTCAGTGACTTCAGCCATTCTTCGCAGCCTCACTTCCCAATGTGTGATACATCTACAGATCTGGAGAGTCTTGGGATATTTGAACCCGGTGCTGTTCTGCTGCTCTGTCACTGACTTTCAGGGACTGGGATATGCTGAAATCACTTTAACATAGAAAACAACAAAAATCCTAGAGAAACAAGGTTTCCCCAGCTTTCCATTCCTGGTTGCTGCATTCTTCATCCTAAAGATCTTGATCAGTGGCAAATACTGGAAGGACCCTCACACTAGTAAGGAATCCCATAAAGCTGGAGGCCATTTAATCAGTGAGCCTCTCACTTGCATCCATGTTCTGTGGAAGAAAATTTTAAAATGGGTATTAAAACTCAACAAAATCACATTCAATTAATATTATTCATATTATTAATATTTGCTGTTACAGGACTTATCAGGAGATAATTGACCTTGTCAGTGTTATGCGCCCTCTGCATTACTGTTAGATCCTTCCACTCTCCTCATGCTTAATTATAACTTGATAAAGCCAAGAGAAAGTTTATTTTTCCCTTCCTTGCCTTAACCATATAATGTCAAAGAAAAAGGAGGGGGGTAGGAGGAGGGAGGATGGATCTCCTAAAACACATAATTTGCTCAATTAATAAAGTGAATCTAACAGAGTCGCTCCCTGGGGCCTGACAAATGCACCTGTCGCCATCACCAGACAACTGATATAAAGTACATGGCCAGACACTTTCTCTCTCCACCTCTCTCTCTCTATATGTATTTTAAGAAAAGAAATCTCTAATTTTATTTAGTGGGGGACTGGACTGACCTGTTTTTTTTATGTAAAACCCTAATTTGCTGCAACACTCATGCTGCTCAGCCAGCAATTTAGCACAGCAAACACATTTTTTACAAATGGAAGAAGAAATATATATATAGAGAGAGAGATAGATAGATATACTTAAAAAACAGACATTCTCTCCCCCATCTGCTGGCTTCTTAACTATGATTTTGTACATCAGCCTTGAGCTGTCATTCCAGCAGATTTAAGACTCACGTGATGGGAACATTGATAAGGAAGCGGTGCAGGTATTCCTGTGTGTGCAAACCAGTGGCTGTGCCCCGGCGATTAGAGAGGAGATGAAAACAGTCAGTCCTCCTGCTGTCATTGACGTATTCATGCCTAGACACAGTGGCTAACTTCACCTCCCTGAAGATCCCTTTAAACATGTCAGCACAGGGATTGAGTGGTACAAACAGGATGAAGAAAGCCTTCTGCCTGCTGGATTTCACCTTGTGTGACCTTCAGTGCAGCCATTTAACCCCTTGGGTGGCTCTGTTCTCCAGACTGTAGGAGGGGTAGAATAGTCCCATGAAGAACCAACCTACCTGTGGCTTCATATGACTGTGTCCCTGAGCAGGAATCAGAGCTGTACGGAAAGGATTTTGCAAATGAGATATTAGTATCTAGCTACCCATTTAACAAACAAGGTATCCACGGAGATGAAAAAATGTTTACTGTAAGCCTTTAGGTTTTGTCTTCTTGGGCCCTACAAAATAGCTTGTTCTCTAAAATTGTTACCATGGGTTTGGATTTACTTCGTACAGCTGGCCAAGAATGTTTTGTTGTTTGTGTGATATTCGACTCACTGTGCCAAAGCTCAGTACTAGTTGTATATTCATCCAACTATTCTTTTTCTTTCTTATTTTTCCTTTGGTGTTTGTGCTGCAGTAAGATCTGGGGATCGATGACAAGCTCATCCAGATTTTTTATTTGCTTCTCTCTAAGAGTCTGGCTATTTTCCCCTTGGAAAAAGTTGAGGACTTTTTGTCTTTGGACTGAGTGAATGAAGAAGCTCCTTTTCTGTCTCTGCATTGGGGGACCTTCAGGGTGGCAGCCTGAACTCCAAAGGTGCCTACAAAATGTCGTATTTGGTGTTTGTGTTTTTCCCACATGGGATGACACCTTCAGAAGGAATTTCCTGGCTAATCCTACTGGATGTGTCCTGATTTTTTTTTTTTCCTAAAAAGGTCTTCGGTGGAGTTCTTTACAGATTCATCACATTTCTCAGGCAGGGGTCTGCAATTTAATGCCAAATTACAGAAGTGGTCTTAGTTAATTTTAAAATCAGTTAGCTTCTGTCAATGGAAGTTTTATATATCCTTGTTTATAATAAGTAGAAAGATTTGAGAAGTGTTTCTCAAAACATTTGAGCTGTCTACAAATAGGACTGTTCCATGAGGAAATTCTCTTACACAAGGAAATGAGAAGTCAGAAAATATTATAGAACATCCTAATTTTCCCAAACATAGGATACGGAATTCATTATTTTTGTAGAAAGAAAGATGAAAATGACACTGGAGGCAGCAGGCCAACATTCTAGTCAGCCATCCTCCACTGATTTTAATGCAATTGTTTTCATTCCTAAATTAGACATACTTCCACAGGCTTTAGTGAATCAAGATCTGCAAAGTACATAGATGCTTTTTTTTTTCTTTTTACATTTTCTATTACAATTAGATAACTATATAACATGCACAATGTCTATTTAATGCAAGTAAACCTGGAAGTCCTAGTATTTCTGCTGCTCTTAGGTAGTAAAGATACATTTGCTTACATTAACACAAGAGCACAGGATAGACACAACGAACAGACCTCAGCTTTTTTGTCTTCTATTTGAAGCCAATGAAAGCAAAATAAGTCCCAGCTATCACTTCATGGAAAGGAAAATCCAATGAATGGTTCCTGCTGCTCTTCTACTGCAAGGGTGTCATTACCTATTTCTTCTTCTACTCTTTTCATGCAGGTTCATAGCAGTTTCTGTGTTTCTAACATTCTAATTTCAGACTTATTTTATTTACTGAGATGAGCCATTCTGAGTACACAGGCTGAGAAGACTGGATAAATAAAGAGCACAAATGCTTTCAACTTGTTTACTGCAAGCTGGTGATGCAGTCTCACAGTACCATAAAATCTATCTTATTGGAATCTGGCTTAAATACCTTTAATGTGTCCTGAGGTGATCATTGGGCCAAGGAAGGATGGATTAACATTCAAAGCAGAAGTCCTGTGGTTATGCTCCCAGCATAAATCACCCTGAACATCATCACATAAGACCTTGTTCCAGAGCAGAGGCTGCTGAAGACCCTGTCCTAAACCAAGTCTATCTGATCTGAACACCAAAGGAATCTTCATGGTTTTGGAGATGGAACTGGATTTTGTACAACTGCCGTTCCCCCAAATGATCCTGGTTCAGGCTCTAACACAGACCATATGAACGACCATATGTGTAACACTTTTTTGATTAAAAAGGTCCAAATCTGGATTTAAGTTTCAGGTAGAATATATGTGCACTTACTTCTCTGGCAAATAGCCAGGAATCTATGGGAACTACCAATCAGAATGTTAACATTTAATATGAGTTCAACACTAACTTTTTATATGCCTTTGCCTTCACCTTCCTCCCCAGTGACAGTAATCCTTAAGAAGTAAGTTTACGCACTAAGAGCATGAAGCAGTTTAAGATATTATGAAATCTAGAGTCCTGCAGTAGAGTAAGGTCTTCTGTGCTTTGTGAAGACAAGGGATCTAATACTTAAAGTACTGGCATAGACTGCGAGACACGTTGGGTTTTTTTCCTCTTTCTTTGCTACGAGATTTCTTTCCTGCCCAATTTTGGCCAAGACACTTGAATTTGTGGCATAAATTTAAAACAGAAAGAGTGACACTGCCTCACCTCACAGCAATAGAAAGGATGATATTTAGATTCTCCAGTATATGAGTGGCAAGGCACTCTAGACAGCTCAATGGTAAATTGAAGAAATATCATTAATAAACCCCAACAAATTAACAACTAGCCCATAAGCCAGTACCTTTGTGTCCTCTATATCAAATTCACCGTGCATAATCCTCTCTTGTGCTGAGCTCTGCTGATAAAGAAAGGATTCGTTAAAAATTATTTAGTGCTATTCATTATGGAAGCCATGCAGGGCTCCTGCTTGTCAGCAGAGGTTTCAAGAACCAGCCTGAAGACTTTGGAAAAAATATAAAAAAATCCCTCAGCTTAAAAGGAGGGGGGGAATAAAAAGAACAGTTTTCTTCACTTCAGTAGGAGCTTTAAGAAACCAGTTTGGTTTTCAATAGTGTCCCTGTGAATAGAAACCAGATGGTCTTTAAACCAGCATTTCCCCCACCATTTTAGGCATGAAAGCCACTACTCTGATGGAGCTGCAACAAGGAGAGATAGGGATGGCAGGAAACAGGCAGCACACAATGGAGAAATAAGAAATCCTTTAAATGGGGAATGAAACACACTGTTTGACAGCTAGAAAAGGGGGGAGTGTCAGGAAGGTAAAAGGGCAGGCTCCATAGGGGTAAGCAGAAATAATGGAGTGTAGAGTAACAGGATGTGAAGGGGTTATAATGATCACGGTAGCCAAGTGTGTAATTTGCAGTGAATAATTGATCCAGTGCCTGTATCTTTTTTAATTTTTTTTACTGTTTCTCATCAAGAAGATTACAATTTTCTTGCATCTGTTCCATCCTGATGATTCGGTGAGTGATTTCAGCTATTGAAGCTTGGTCTGTATACTGAACACAAGCAAAATTCATTGTGAATATACAATATCAGAAATCCTAGTTCAGTTTTGATGGAACACATAAATCACATGCTATTTTGTATTTTCTCTAATTAGTGAGTGTAACTCTAACAATTGCTGTGACATTTCTCCCAATTATGTATTCAGAATATGTGTTTCATGAATATTCTTTTAAAATGGACCTTCTCTTCAAATGCTTATGACAGTAAACTCATTGGAAAGAATATTAGTGTAGTTTATGACAATCTAGGGATTTAAACTTCAATGGTACTTTTTTGTTAAAGGGGAAGAGATGTCAGAAGAGATCAGCTCAAATTCCAGCATATAAAGTTACTCGCCCCATATGAAAATATCTGATACGTTCTTCATTAAATGGAACAGATCTCCAAGCCTCTGCTTGCTTCTCGGTGTAGAGACACTGGTGTAGGTGTGACTGAATGGAAATGTGAAGATTTCTCAGATATGAAATCGCCTGAAAATACCTCCAAACCAGAAAGTCTTAAGTGTCTATCATGGAAGCTAGAGGGAGAATTACATACTCAATAAGTAAGTGTTTGCTCGGGATGATAGGAAAACAATCTCTGTGCAATATGCTGGTGCAACAATAATAAAAATTGAAAAAAATAAAAAAAAAAGAAGAAAACAAAATACAAGTGTGGTCTCATTTCATAGCAAAATCATAAAATTCTAGAGTATAGAGTTCAGTCTAGTGAGACTCATAGAAAGGACAGGAATGTAATTAACACACAAACATCATTATTCAGTGAAAGGTAATAGCAAATTGTGCTTTGTCTTCTTCCCTCAGAGGGGAATCATGAAAAACATATATTTATTAAATACCACTGCCCTATCAGGTGTGGGAATGGGCCAAGATAAGGCAAATAGGTGTGGCTAATTATTTACCAAAATCATTAAAGACCTCCATAATGCCCCGTTTGGCTGTGGTGGAGTGTAGGTTATTTTTGACAGCAACAAGTAGAAGACATTTACTTAATCCTGTACTAATCAGAGCTGCCTCTGCCCCTGAAACTCTAAACCTCGGCTTATCAGCAGACTAATCACAGAAAAGCACTGAGCAGGGCGGGGCGAGGAGGTGCCAGCCCAAACTGCGGCTTATTCTAACTTAAGTTTGAAATGGTCGGGGGCAGCCAACCTGGAGGAGGCGCATGGAAAGGCAGGGGAAGCTTCTCCGGGAGAAGTTTGCAGCAAGTTTTCCGAACTCTCTTGTCCCCGTTTCTGCTGCCGTTTTCTGGGTCCCCCCGTCCCATTTCACGCCATTAACTTCCCCCATTGCAAGAGAGCGGGGAGGTGTGGAGAAGAGCGGGGGTGTGCACACATACAGCTGCCACACCAGCTCTCAGCAGAGACGGCGGGAGCAGAGCGTAGAGCCACCCAGCCTGTGTGCCCACCTGCTTTCACCGCTTCTGCTTTCACTGCATCCGGCGCTGGGCAAGGACAACACCTGTGTGCCCGCTCTGCAGGGAGCCTTTCGACCGACTCCTGCACTCGGTGAGAGCCGACGATGACTACCAGGAGTATGCCGTCAGATCCTCCGCCCACCAGCAGCGGAATGCGGCCAGGACCAGGGTGCGGAGCAGATCCCCCCAGCGTCGCTACAACCTGCGCCCAAGGCTCAACAACAACAGGCCTGCAGCAGAGAGAAGGGTGCCCGAGGGCAGGGGCACTGCAGCAGGGCGCATTGTAACTCTAGTAGCCCGTGACGCCATGGCTAGGCAGGCTGCAGGGGAGTACCGACCCACTCCCTATGGTGACTACCTCATCGTCAGGCTGGAGCTAATGAGATGAGCTCTGCCTTTAGGCTCCCGGGAAGGAGAGACCAATAAACACTGGGAGCCTTTCTAGCACCGCGGCAGGACTCTCCAAGCTCCCTGAACACCAGCCAGGCAGTGGGTGCTGAAGACCTTCCCATTCAAGGGCCTTGGGAGCCGTGTCCCTGCTGGGTCCTGCTGCTGCCTCACACCTCAACTGAGTCTACACCATTGAGCAGCCCAGCTCCTCTGCCTGCCAAGGCAGGGCACGGACCAAAGCATCTCTGCAGAAGCGGCTCCAGGGTCTTCAGGAGCAACAAGATGCCCAGATCCAGGAAGAATGTCTGGAGCTTCCACATTTGCAGATACTCAGAAGACTTCTCAATATGGTCCCGAGCAATCTGCTTTATGTCACCTATGTTGAGCAGGTGGGTGAGACAAGAAGACACCTAAAGGACTCTTCAGCAATCTTTGTTCTGGGTTATTTGTTTGTTCATTAGAGTTTTTGAAAAAGGTTAATAAAACTGTTTCTTAATGAGAAAAAAGGTGCCAATGGTAATAAGAAATCATTTTTTAATGAAATGAAACATTTCATTGAGCTTTTCCCAGGACGTCGTATTTTTCCAGGTACCCTTTATAGATAGCACTAGAGGGATTGCTTAGTAACTTTGCTGATGACACAAAACTGAGAGGAGCTCTTGTCCTTCACGTGTCTCGCAAAGTTTAATTCTAAGGAGGCCTTATCTTTCCTGGGTGCCTCCCTACATCCTCTCACAACAGCCTTATATTCTTCCCAAGTGGCCAGCCCCTCCTTCCACAGCCTGTAAACTCTCCTCTTCCATTCGTGTTTGCGCAGCACTTCCCTCTCTAACCAAGCAGGTTTCCTAGCTCCCTTCCTTGAATTGTCAGGGTGGTCTAAACTTTACCTTGGAAGAAACAGTCCCTGAATGCCAACCTACTATCTTTGGCCCCTTTTACCTTCAAGTACCCTTGCTCATAGGATTTCCCTAGCACTTGCTTGAAAAGGCCAAAGTTGCCTTACTGAAGTCCAGGCTTGCCATTCTGCTTGCTATTCTGTTCCTGCCACATGAGATCCTGAACTCCACCATCTCATGGTTGCTACAGGCCAGACAGCCCTCAACATTCACCACTTCAACCAGACCCGCTTTGCTAGTGAGCATGAGATCCACCAGTGGACCTCTGCTCGTTGGCTCATGCACCATTTGATTCAGGAAGTTATCATCAATGCACTGGAGGAACCTCCTGGACTGTGGAGGGCTGGCTGAGTAGTCCTTCCAGCAAACATCAGGGTAGCTAAATCTCCCACGACAACCAGGGCCTGTAATAGCGAGGCTCCTCTCAGCTGCCTGTAGAGGTGATGTCAGAGGCAGTCAAGGTCTTCACAGTGGTGCCCTGTGACAGAGAAAGAGACACTGGGAACACACTGGAACACAGGAGTTTCCTCCTGGAGATCGGGAAACACTTGTTGACTGTGGGAGTGATGGGGAACTGGCGCTCTTGAGCAGGGGCTTCCACTAGGTGACCTCCAGAGGTCCTTTCTAAATCCGGCCATTCTGGGATCACTGGCTGGAGCTTCCTCACAGCACTGCGAGAGGTGATTCCTTCTCCTGTGACAGCCCCTGCGAGAACCTGGTCAGGGCACTCTTCTTGCACCAACGAGGTTACCGGGGTTCGCGTTCCCGCATTTTACTGTGCTGCCCATTGCTGGGCTTTAATGGTCAGGGCCACCAGCCTCACATCACAGCACCTGTCCAGCCTCAGTTTAAACCAGCCCTGCAAGACCATGAGAAAATGGCAAACAGCCTACAAAGCTGGCTTTTCCTGCTTTCTGGCGTCTGCATCCCTGCATGGGCAGCAGTTGGGGGGCAGCCCTGAAGACCCTTGTGATGTCACAGGGTAGAGCCTTTGATGGCTGTGACCTCACTGCTCCTCAGTAGCAACTGAGCAGGCTCTGTCACACGGCATTTGGTCCAGAGATTCCGTGAGTGCACACGTGTGACGTGCAAGCTCCAAGAAGGCTCTGGTCTTCCCCTTGGAGGGTGCCTCTGAGAAGCGTTTTGGTCGGTGTGGTGGCTGCAGTCCTGCAGAGCAGCTGTCCTGAGGCTGTTGGCACAAGGAGGCTGCCAGGACCCTGAGAACCTGCAGGTACCCTGGGCTGGCTGAGCTGGTGGTGGTTGTCTGGAGAGAGCACAGGGCTCTGCGGGGTCTGGGGCAGCCGAGGCAAGTGTGGAGGCCAGCTCTTGCAGTTGGCTGGCCCATCATGATAAAGCTGCTGCTGACGCTGCTTTCCAGCCCTCAAGGAGATCCTACAGGAGGCCCTGCCCTCCCCTCTGCCACTACTTTCTTCTGCTTGCTTTGCTATCTTGTTCAAAATGCAACTACCGCTCAGGAACTCTGCACGTCTTTCTTGGCAGGACAGGCCACCAGGTGCCCAAGAGGCTGTGGAGCAGAGCGGCTCTACAGTGATGGCTGCCCCTGGGCAGACGCAGCAGGCAGGGCAGTCGGAGACAGCGGCAGATGCCCGGTGCACCATCTGCCTGGGCACCATACACAACCCAGCCTGTGTGCCCACCTGCTTCCACCGCTTCTGCTTTCGCTGCATCCGGCGCTGGGCAAGGACAACACCTACGTGCCCGCTCTGCAGGGAGCCTTTCGACCGACTCCTGCACTCGGTGAGAGCCGACGATGACTACCAGGAGTATGTCGTCGGATCCTCCGCCCGCCAGCAGCGGAATGCGGCCAGGACCAGGGTGCGGAGCAGATCCCCCCAGCGTCGCTACAACCTGCGCCCGAGGCCCAACAACAGCAGGCCTGCAGCAGAGAGAAGGGTGCCCGAGGGCAGAGGCGCTGCAGCAAGGCGCATTGTAACTCTAGTCGCCCGTGACGCCATGGCTAGGCAGGCTGCAGGGGAGTACCGACCCACTCCCTATGGTGACTACCTCATCGTCAGGCTGGAGCTAATGAGATGAGCTCTGCCTTTAGGCTCCCGGGAAGGAGACACCAATAAACACTGGGAGCCTTTCTAGCACCACGGCAGGACTCTCCAAGCTCCCTGAACACCAGCCAGGCAGTGGGTGCTGAAGACCTTCCCATTCAAGGGCCTTGGGAGCCGTGTCCCTGCTGGGTCCTGCTGCTACCTCCACACCTCAACTGAGTCTGCACCATCGAGCAGCCCAGCTCCTCTGCCTGCCAAGGCAGGGCACGGACCAAAGCATCTCTGCAGAAGCGGCTCCAGGGTCTTCAGGAACAACAAGATGCACAGCACCAGGAAGAAGGTGTGGACCTTCCATCTTTGCAGATACTCAGAGAACTTCTCAACATGGTCCTGAGCAATCTGCTTTATGTCACATATGTTGAGTACGTAGGTGTGACAAGAAGACACCTAAAGGACCCTTCAGCATCCATTGTTCTGTGTTGCTTGTTTGTTTGTTCACTTTTTGAAAAAGGTTAATAAAACTGTTTCTTCATGAGACAAAAGGTGACAATGGTAATAAGACGTAACTTTTCAATGAAATGAAACATTTCATTGAGCTTTTCCCAAGAGGTCGTACTTATCCTGGTACGCTTTACAGAGTGGACTTGAGGGACTGTGTCACAGAGGCACCCCGAGGTTAGGTTACGGGACAACAGGGTCCAAAACAACTTTTATTAAACCGGTGAGAAACAGGGTTTTAGCACTCCAAAAGTGACTTACATACAGGCTCGAATATCCGTTAAGGACAATTATTAAGGGGCAGCAACTAATAATGCAGGAGGTCCATAGTGTGCATATACGTGGCATCACCAAGAACAATGCCGGAGCCGACCCTGAGTCCGGGAGGAGTCCACACTTGCCTGAACACGGTGTGGGATTATTTTAAAGGGATACACGTACTCATATTGAGTACGGAAAGCGTACGCTCGTGATTCTGCGAGTGTAAATTTATAATACACTCGCAATGCTGTGAGGAGAAATACACGTGGGAATGTGCATGGAAATTTACACGTGCTTATGTGGAAGCATGGGAGGAAAATACACCCATGATTATGCGAGGATTAATTTTACACATGCTCATATTGTGCACGTAAAGTACGTGGGCAAATGTGCACGGAAAGCAAATACACTCGCAATCCTGCGATTTGAAGTTTTACTCACACCCGTGGTGGGAAGACAAGTGGAGTTCCATCCCGGGTGGGCTCTCGATGGCCGCATCTCGCTCGTGCTCCAAGAGACCCAAGACAAGGGGCCGAGTCTCGATGAGAGTCCCGTTTTTTATTGGCTGATCAGGTCTGTCTGTAGGCATTCCAGAAGCTTCTCTGCACCCCCACCCTGGCTGTGGGTGCCCCCGAAGCCTCCAACATCCCCCACACTGGCCGCAGACGCCCAGCAGCTCCCTGGCGCCTTGGCACTCGCTTCTCCTAATGGCCCTGGCCAGGGTGCTCTGGGGCCAAACAAAAGAAGCTGTGAGCCTCAAACAGCAGAGAGAGAGGGAGATGTGTCTACTCCTTCCATGATGAAGGAAGGAGGGAGAGAGAGGGGGGTTTGCATCCTGCCACAGATTGCTTAGTAAGTTTGCTGATGACACAAAACTGAGAGGAGCTGTCAGCACTGCCGAGGGCACAGAGGCCCTGCAGACGCATGTCCGACTGCTGAGGACTTCAAGAAAGGGATAAGACTTGGGAGGGAATTTGTCAGTGTGTGTAAATGCCTGAAGTGAGGGTGCAAAGAAGATCACACAGAATGTTAGGGAGTGGAAGGGACCTTGAAAGATCATCTAGTCCAATACCCTCGCCGGAGCAAGAACATCTAGATGTGGTTACACAGGAATGTGTCCTGGAGGGTTTTGAATGTCTCCAGAGAAGGAAACTCCACAACCCACCCTGGGCAGCGTGTTCCAGTGTTCTGTCACCCTCACTGTGAAGAAGTTTCTTCTCGTATTTAAGCAGAACCTCCTGTGTTCCAGTTTGCACCCACTGCCCCTTTACATATTTATAAACATTCTTGAGGTCACCCCTCAGTCTCGTCCAAGCTAAAGGGACCCAGCTCCCTCAGCCTTTCCTCATAAAGGAGATGCTCCACTCCCTTAACCATCTTTGTTGTCCTGCACTGGACTCTCTCCAGCTGCTCCCTGTCCCTCTTGAACTGAGGAGCCCAGAACTGGACACAATATTCCAGATGTGGTCTCACCAGGGCAGAGTAGAGGGGCAGGAGAACCTCTCTGACCTACTGACAACCCCCCTTCTAATCCACCCTAGGTACCATTGGCCTTCCTGGCCACAAGGGCCCACTGCTGGCCCATGGTTACCCTGCTGTCCACCAGGACCCCCAGGTCCCTTTCTCCTACGCTGCTCTCCAACAGGTCGTTCCCCATCTTATCCTAGAACCTGGGGTTGTTCCTACGCAGATGCAAGACTCTACACTTGCCCTTGTTACATCTCATTAACATTTTCCCTGCCCAGCTCTCCAGCCTGTCCAGGTCTCTGGATGGCAGCACAGCCTCCCAGTGTCAGCCCCTCCTCCCAGCTTGGTGTCATCAGCAAACATGCTGACAGTGCACTCTATTCCCTCATCCAAGTCATTGATGCATATATTGAATAGTACTTGTCCCAGCACCGACCCTCGAGGGACTCCACTGGAAACAGCTCTCCAACTAGACTCTGTCCCATTGACCACAAATCTCTGGCTTCTTTTCTTAGTGAGTTCACCATCCACCTCACCATCTGATTGTCCGGACCACACTTCCACAGTTTAGCTGCGAGGATGCTGTGGGAGACTGTGTCAAATGCTTTACTGAAATCAAGACAGACCACATCCACTGCTTCACCATCATCAATTCAGCTGGTTATGCCCTGATAAAAGTCTGTGAGGTTGGTCAAGAACGACTTCCCCTTGGTGAAGCCATGTTGACTGCCTGTAATGACCCTCTTATCCTTGATATGCCTTGACATGACACCAAGTATAAGTTGTTCCGTCACCTTTCCAGGGATGGTGAGGCTGACAGGTCTATAGTTATCCGGGTCTTCCTGGAGTGATGTTTGTTTTCCTCCAGTCCTCAGGCACTTCTCCTGTTTCCCACAACTTAGCAAAGATGATGGAGAGACTCCTAGCAATGACTTCGACCAGCTCCTGTAGCCATCGCGGGTGAATCCCATCTGGACTCATGGGTTTATGGATGTCCAAATTGTTAATTGCTCCCTAGCCCAGTCCTCAGCAACCAAGGCAAAGTCCTCCATTGTCCTGCTCTCCTCTGGGGCCTCAGGGATATGGGGCTCCTCAGGACAGCCTCCAGCAGAGTAGACAAAGTAGGCATTCAGTAACTCTGCCTTCCCTGTATCTTCTGTCACCAGGGCACACACCCCATTCATCAGTGGGCCTACACTGCCTGTAGTGTTAGTTCTATCTGCCATGTATTTGAAGAAGCTCTTTCTCTTGTCCTTGACGTGTCTCGCAAAGTTTAATTCTAAGGAGGTCTTATCTTTCCTGAGTGCCTCCCTACATCCTCTCACAACAGCCTTATATTCTTCCCAAGTGGCCAGCCCCTCCTTCCACGGTCTGTAAACTCTCCTCTTCCATTTGTGTTTGCGCAGCACTTCCCTCTCTAACCAAGCAGGTTTCCTAGCTCCCTTCCTTGAATTGTCAGGGTGGTCTAAACTTTACCTTGGAAGAAACAGTCCCTGAATGCCAACCTACTATCTTTGGCCCCTTTTACCTTCAAGTACCCTTGCTCATAGGATTTCCCTAGCACTTGCTTGAAAAGGCCAAAGTTGCCTTACTGAAGTCCAGGCTTGCCATTCTGCTTGCTATTCTGTTCCTGCCACATGAGATCCTGAACTCCACCATCTCATGGTTGCTACAGGCCAGACAGCCCTCAACATTCACCACTTCAACCAGACCCGCTTTGCTAGTGAGCATGAGATCCACCAGTGGACCTCTGCTCGTTGGCTCATGCACCATTTGATTCAGGAAGTTATCATCAATGCACTGGAGGAACCTCCTGGACTGTGGAGGGCTGGCTGAGTAGTCCTTCCAGCAAACATCAGGGTAGCTAAATCTCCCACGACAACCAGGGCCTGTAATAGCGAGGCTCCTCTCAGCTGCCTGTAGAGGTGATGTCAGAGGCAGTCAAGGTCTTCACAGTGGTGCCCTGTGACAGAGAAAGAGACACTGGGAACACACTGGAACACAGGAGTTTCCTCCTGGAGATCGGGAAACACTTGTTGACTGTGGGAGTGATGGGGAACTGGCGCTCTTGAGCAGGGGCTTCCACTAGGTGACCTCCAGAGGTCCTTTCTAAATCCGGCCATTCTGGGATCACTGGCTGGAGCTTCCTCACAGCACTGCGAGAGGTGATTCCTTCTCCTGTGACAGCCCCTGCGAGAACCTGGTCAGGGCACTCTTCTTGCACCAACGAGGTTACCGGGGTTCGCGTTCCCGCATTTTACTGTGCTGCCCATTGCTGGGCTTTAATGGTCAGGGCCACCAGCCTCACATCACAGCACCTGTCCAGCCTCAGTTTAAACCAGCCCTGCAAGACCATGAGAAAATGGCAAACAGCCTACAAAGCTGGCTTTTCCTGCTTTCTGGCGTCTGCATCCCTGCATGGGCAGCAGTTGGGGGGCAGCCCTGAAGACCCTTGTGATGTCACAGGGTAGAGCCTTTGATGGCTGTGACCTCACTGCTCCTCAGTAGCAACTGAGCAGGCTCTGTCACACGGCATTTGGTCCAGAGATTCCGTGAGTGCACACGTGTGACGTGCAAGCTCCAAGAAGGCTCTGGTCTTCCCCTTGGAGGGTGCCTCTGAGAAGCGTTTTGGTCGGTGTGGTGGCTGCAGTCCTGCAGAGCAGCTGTCCTGAGGCTGTTGGCACAAGGAGGCTGCCAGGACCCTGAGAACCTGCAGGTACCCTGGGCTGGCTGAGCTGGTGGTGGTTGTCTGGAGAGAGCACAGGGCTCTGCGGGGTCTGGGGCAGCCGAGGCAAGTGTGGAGGCCAGCTCTTGCAGTTGGCTGGCCCATCATGATAAAGCTGCTGCTGACGCTGCTTTCCAGCCCTCAAGGAGATCCTACAGGAGGCCCTGCCCTCCCCTCTGCCACTACTTTCTTCTGCTTGCTTTGCTATCTTGTTCAAAATGCAACTACCGCTCAGGAACTCTGCACGTCTTTCTTGGCAGGACAGGCCACCAGGTGCCCAAGAGGCTGTGGAGCAGAGCGGCTCTACAGTGATGGCTGCCCCTGGGCAGACGCAGCAGGCAGGGCAGTCGGAGACAGCGGCAGATGCCCGGTGCACCATCTGCCTGGGCACCATACACAACCCAGCGTGTGTGCCCACCTGCTTCCACCGCTTCTGCTTTCGCTGCATCCGGCGCTGGGCAAGGACAACACCTACGTGCCCGCTCTGCAGGGAGCCTTTCGACCGACTCCTGCACTCGGTGAGAGCCGACGATGACTACCAGGAGTATGTCGTCGGATCCTCCGCCCGCCAGCAGCGGAATGCGGCCAGGACCAGGGTGCGGAGCAGATCCCCCCAGCGTCGCTACAACCTGCGCCCGAGGCCCAACAACAGCAGGCCTGCAGCAGAGAGAAGGGTGCCCGAGGGCAGGGGCGCTGCAGCAAGGCGCATTGTAACTCTAGTCGCCCGTGACGCCATGGCTAGGCAGGCTGCAGGGGAGTACCGACCCACTCCCTATGGTGACTACCTCATCGTCAGGCTGGAGCTAATGAGATGAGCTCTGCCTTTAGGCTCCCGGGAAGGAGACACCAATAAACACTGGGAGCCTTTCTAGCACCACGGCAGGACTCTCCAAGCTCCCTGAACACCAGCCAGGCAGTGGGTGCTGAAGACCTTCCCATTCAAGGGCCTTGGGAGCCGTGTCCCTGCTGGGTCCTGCTGCTACCTCCACACCTCAACTGAGTCTGCACCATCGAGCAGCCCAGCTCCTCTGCCTGCCAAGGCAGGGCACGGACCAAAGCATCTCTGCAGAAGCGGCTCCAGGGTCTTCAGGAACAACAAGATGCACAGCACCAGGAAGAAGGTGTGGACCTTCCATCTTTGCAGATACTCAGAGAACTTCTCAACATGGTCCTGAGCAATCTGCTTTATGTCACATATGTTGAGTACGTAGGTGTGACAAGAAGACACCTAAAGGACCCTTCAGCATCCATTGTTCTGTGTTGCTTGTTTGTTTGTTCACTTTTTGAAAAAGGTTAATAAAACTGTTTCTTCATGAGACAAAAGGTGACAATGGTAATAAGACGTAACTTTTCAATGAAATGAAACATTTCATTGAGCTTTTCCCAAGAGGTCGTACTTATCCTGGTACGCTTTACAGAGTGGACTTGAGGGACTGTGTCACAGAGGCACCCCGAGGTTAGGTTACGGGACAACAGGGTCCAAAACAACTTTTATTAAACCGGTGAGAAACAGGGTTTTAGCACTCCAAAAGTGACTTACATACAGGCTCGAATATCCGTTGAGGACAATTATTAAGGGGCAGCAACTAATAATGCAGGAGGTCCATAGTGTGCATATACGTGGCATCACCAAGAACAATGCCGGAGCCGACCCTGAGTCCGGGAGGAGTCCACACTTGCCTGAACACGGTGTGGGATTATTTTAAAGGGATACACGTACTCATATTGAGTACGGAAAGCGTACGCTCGTGATTCTGCGAGTGTAAATTTATAATACACTCGCAATGCTGTGAGGAGAAATACACATGGGAATGTGCATGGAAATTTACACGTGCTTATGTGGAAGCATGGGAGGAAAATACACCCATGATTATGCGAGGATTAATTTTACACATGCTCATATTGTGCACGTAAAGTACGTGGGCAAATGTGCACGGAAAGCAAATACACTCGCAATCCTGCGATTTGAAGTTTTACTCACACCCGTGGTGGGAAGACAAGTGGAGTTCCATCCCGGGTGGGCTCTCGATGGCCGCATCTCGCTCGTGCTCCAAGAGACCCAAGACAAGGGGCCGAGTCTCGATGAGAGTCCCGTTTTTTATTGGCTGATCAGGTCTGTCTGTAGGCATTCCAGAAGCTTCTCTGCACCCCCACCCTGGCTGTGGGTGCCCCCGAAGCCTCCAACATCCCCCACACTGGCCGCAGACGCCCAGCAGCTCCCTGGCGCCTTGGCACTCGCTTCTCCTAATGGCCCTGGCCAGGGTGCTCTGGGGCCAAACAAAAGAAGCTGTGAGCCTCAAACAGCAGAGAGAGAGGGAGATGTGTCTACTCCTTCCATGATGAAGGAAGGAGGGAGAGAGAGGGGGGTTTGCATCCTGCCACAGATTGCTTAGTAAGTTTGCTGATGACACAAAACTGAGAGGAGCTGTCAGCACTGCCGAGGGCACAGAGGCCCTGCAGACGCATGTCCGACTGCTGAGGACTTCAAGAAAGGGATAAGACTTGGGAGGGAATTTGTCAGTGTGTGTAAATGCCTGAAGTGAGGGTGCAAAGAAGATCACACAGAATGTTAGGGAGTGGAAGGGACCTTGAAAGATCATCTAGTCCAATACCCTCGCCGGAGCAAGAACATCTAGATGTGGTTACACAGGAATGTGTCCTGGAGGGTTTTGAATGTCTCCAGAGAAGGAAACTCCACAACCCACCCTGGGCAGCGTGTTCCAGTGTTCTGTCACCCTCACTGTGAAGAAGTTTCTTCTCGTATTTAAGCAGAACCTCCTGTGTTCCAGTTTGCACCCACTGCCCCTTTACATATTTATAAACATTCTTGAGGTCACCCCTCAGTCTCGTCCAAGCTAAAGGGACCCAGCTCCCTCAGCCTTTCCTCATAAAGGAGATGCTCCACTCCCTTAACCATCTTTGTTGTCCTGCACTGGACTCTCTCCAGCTGCTCCCTGTCCCTCTTGAACTGAGGAGCCCAGAACTGGACACAATATTCCAGATGTGGTCTCACCAGGGCAGAGTAGAGGGGCAGGAGAACCTCTCTGACCTACTGACAACCCCCCTTCTAATCCACCCTAGGTACCATTGGCCTTCCTGGCCACAAGGGCCCACTGCTGGCCCATGGTTACCCTGCTGTCCACCAGGACCCCCAGGTCCCTTTCTCCTACGCTGCTCTCCAACAGGTCGTTCCCCATCTTATCCTAGAACCTGGGGTTGTTCCTACGCAGATGCAAGACTCTACACTTGCCCTTGTTACATCTCATTAACATTTTCCCTGCCCAGCTCTCCAGCCTGTCCAGGTCTCTGGATGGCAGCACAGCCTCCCAGTGTCAGCCCCTCCTCCCAGCTTGGTGTCATCAGCAAACATGCTGACAGTGCACTCTATTCCCTCATCCAAGTCATTGATGCATATATTGAATAGTACTTGTCCCAGCACCGACCCTCGAGGGACTCCACTGGAAACAGCTCTCCAACTAGACTCTGTCCCATTGACCACAAATCTCTGGCTTCTTTTCTTAGTGAGTTCACCATCCACCTCACCATCTGATTGTCCGGACCACACTTCCACAGTTTAGCTGCGAGGATGCTGTGGGAGACTGTGTCAAATGCTTTACTGAAATCAAGACAGACCACATCCACTGCTTCACCATCATCAATTCAGCTGGTTATGCCCTGATAAAAGTCTGTGAGGTTGGTCAAGAACGACTTCCCCTTGGTGAAGCCATGTTGACTGCCTGTAATGACCCTCTTATCCTTGATATGCCTTGACATGACACCAAGTATAAGTTGTTCCGTCACCTTTCCAGGGATGGTGAGGCTGACAGGTCTATAGTTATCCGGGTCTTCCTGGAGTGATGTTTGTTTTCCTCCAGTCCTCAGGCACTTCTCCTGTTTCCCACAACTTAGCAAAGATGATGGAGAGACTCCTAGCAATGACTTCGACCAGCTCCTGTAGCCATCGCGGGTGAATCCCATCTGGACTCATGGGTTTATGGATGTCCAAATTGTTAATTGCTCCCTAGCCCAGTCCTCAGCAACCAAGGCAAAGTCCTCCATTGTCCTGCTCTCCTCTGGGGCCTCAGGGATATGGGGCTCCTCAGGACAGCCTCCAGCAGAGTAGACAAAGTAGGCATTCAGTAACTCTGCCTTCCCTGTATCTTCTGTCACCAGGGCACACACCCCATTCATCAGTGGGCCTACACTGCCTGTAGTGTTAGTTCTATCTGCCATGTATTTGAAGAAGCTCTTTCTCTTGTCCTTGACGTGTCTCGCAAAGTTTAATTCTAAGGAGGTCTTATCTTTCCTGAGTGCCTCCCTACATCCTCTCACAACAGCCTTATATTCTTCCCAAGTGGCCAGCCCCTCCTTCCACGGTCTGTAAACTCTCCTCTTCCATTTGTGTTTGCGCAGCACTTCCCTCTCTAACCAAGCAGGTTTCCTAGCTCCCTTCCTTGAATTGTCAGGGTGGTCTAAACTTTACCTTGGAAGAAACAGTCCCTGAATGCCAACCTACTATCTTTGGCCCCTTTTACCTTCAAGTACCCTTGCTCATAGGATTTCCCTAGCACTTGCTTGAAAAGGCCAAAGTTGCCTTACTGAAGTCCAGGCTTGCCATTCTGCTTGCTATTCTGTTCCTGCCACATGAGATCCTGAACTCCACCATCTCATGGTTGCTACAGGCCAGACAGCCCTCAACATTCACCACTTCAACCAGACCCGCTTTGCTAGTGAGCATGAGATCCACCAGTGGACCTCTGCTCGTTGGCTCATGCACCATTTGATTCAGGAAGTTATCATCAATGCACTGGAGGAACCTCCTGGACTGTGGAGGGCTGGCTGAGTAGTCCTTCCAGCAAACATCAGGGTAGCTAAATCTCCCACGACAACCAGGGCCTGTAATAGCGAGGCTCCTCTCAGCTGCCTGTAGAGGTGATGTCAGAGGCAGTCAAGGTCTTCACAGTGGTGCCCTGTGACAGAGAAAGAGACACTGGGAACACACTGGAACACAGGAGTTTCCTCCTGGAGATCGGGAAACACTTGTTGACTGTGGGAGTGATGGGGAACTGGCGCTCTTGAGCAGGGGCTTCCACTAGGTGACCTCCAGAGGTCCTTTCTAAATCCGGCCATTCTGGGATCACTGGCTGGAGCTTCCTCACAGCACTGCGAGAGGTGATTCCTTCTCCTGTGACAGCCCCTGCGAGAACCTGGTCAGGGCACTCTTCTTGCACCAACGAGGTTACCGGGGTTCGCGTTCCCGCATTTTACTGTGCTGCCCATTGCTGGGCTTTAATGGTCAGGGCCACCAGCCTCACATCACAGCACCTGTCCAGCCTCAGTTTAAACCAGCCCTGCAAGACCATGAGAAAATGGCAAACAGCCTACAAAGCTGGCTTTTCCTGCTTTCTGGCGTCTGCATCCCTGCATGGGCAGCAGTTGGGGGGCAGCCCTGAAGACCCTTGTGATGTCACAGGGTAGAGCCTTTGATGGCTGTGACCTCACTGCTCCTCAGTAGCAACTGAGCAGGCTCTGTCACACGGCATTTGGTCCAGAGATTCCGTGAGTGCACACGTGTGACGTGCAAGCTCCAAGAAGGCTCTGGTCTTCCCCTTGGAGGGTGCCTCTGAGAAGCGTTTTGGTCGGTGCGGTGGCTGCAGTCCTGCAGAGCAGCTGTCCTGAGGCTGTTGGCACAAGGAGGCTGCCAGGACCCTGAGAACCTGCAGGTACCCTGGGCTGGCTGAGCTGGTGGTGGTTGTCTGGAGAGAGCACAGGGCTCTGCGGGGTCTGGGGCAGCCGAGGCAAGTGTGGAGGCCAGCTCTTGCAGTTGGCTGGCCCATCATGATGAAGCTGCTGCTGACGCTGCTTTCCAGCCCTCAAGGAGATCCTACAGGAGGCCCTGCCCTCCCCTCTGCCACTACTTTCTTCTGCTTGCTTTGCTATCTTGTTCAAAATGCAACTACCGCTCAGGAACTCTGCACGTCTTTCTTGGCAGGACAGGCCACCAGGTGCCCAAGAGGCTGTGGAGCAGAGCGGCTCTGCAGTGATGGCTGCCCCTGGGCAGACGCAGCAGGCAGGGCAGTCGGAGACAGCGGCAGATGCCCGGTGCACCATCTGCCTGGGCACCATACACAACCCAGCCTGTGTGCCCACCTGCTTCCACCGCTTCTGCTTTCGCTGCATCCGGCGCTGGGCAAGGACAACACCTACGTGCCCGCTCTGCAGGGAGCCTTTCGACCGACTCCTGCACTCGGTGAGAGCCGACGATGACTACCAGGAGTATGTCGTCGGATCCTCCGCCCGCCAGCAGCGGAATGCGGCCAGGACCAGGGTGCGGAGCAGATCCCCCCAGCGTCGCTACAACCTGCGCCCGAGGCCCAACAACAGCAGGCCTGCAGCAGAGAGAAGGGTGCCCGAGGGCAGGGGCGCTGCAGCAAGGCGCATTGTAACTCTAGTCGCCCGTGACGCCATGGCTAGGCAGGCTGCAGGGGAGTACCGACCCACTCCCTATGGTGACTACCTCATCGTCAGGCTGGAGCTAATGAGATGAGCTCTGCCTTTAGGCTCCCGGGAAGGAGACACCAATAAACACTGGGAGCCTTTCTAGCACCACGGCAGGACTCTCCAAGCTCCCTGAACACCAGCCAGGCAGTGGGTGCTGAAGACCTTCCCATTCAAGGGCCATGGGAGCCTTGTCCCTGCTGGGTCCTGCTGCTACCTCCACACCTCAACTGAGTCTGCACCATCGAGCAGCCCAGCTCCTCTGCCTGCCAAGGCAGGGCACGGACCAAAGCATCTCTGCAGAAGCGGCTCCAGGGTCTTCAGGAACAACAAGATGCACAGCACCAGGAAGAAGGTGTGGACCTTCCATCTTTGCAGATACTCAGAGAACTTCTCAACATGGTCCTGAGCAATCTGCTGTATGTCACATATGTTGAGTACGTAGGTGTGACAAGAAGACACCTAAAGGACCCTTCAGCATCCATTGTTCTGTGTTGCTTGTTTGTTTGTTCACTTTTTGAAAAAGGTTAATAAAACTGTTTCTTCATGAGACAAAAGGTGACAATGGTAATAAGACGTAACTTTTCAATGAAATGAAACATTTCATTGAGCTTTTCCCAAGAGGTTGTACTTATCCTGGTACGCTTTACAGAGTGGACTTGAGGGACTGTGTCACAGAGGCACCCCGAGGTTAGGTTACGGGACAACAGGGTCCAAAACAACTTTTATTAAACCGGTGAGAAACAGGGTTTTAGCACTCCAAAAGTGACTTACATACAGGCTCGAATATCCGTTGAGGACAATTATTAAGGGGCAGCAACTAATAATGCAGGAGGTCCATAGTGTGCATATACGTGGCATCACCAAGAACAATGCCGGAGCCGACCCTGAGTCCGGGAGGAGTCCACACTTGCCTGAACACGGTGTGGGATTATTTTAAAGGGATACACGTACTCATATTGAGTACGGAAAGCGTACGCTCGTGATTCTGCGAGTGTAAATTTAAAATACACTCGCAATGCTGTGAGGAGAAATACACGTGGGAATGTGCATGGAAATTTACACGTGCTTATGTGGAAGCATGGGAGGAAAATACACCCATGATTATGCGAGGATTAATTTTACACATGCTCATATTGTGCACGTAAAGTACGTGGGCAAATGTGCACGGAAAGTAAATACACTCGCAATCCTGCGATTTGAAGTTTTACTCACACCCGTGGTGGGAAGACAAGTGGAGTTCCATCCCGGGTGGGCTCTCGATGGCCGCATCTCGCTCGTGCTCCAAGAGACCCAAGACAAGGGGCCGAGTCTCGATGAGAGTCCCGTTTTTTATTGGCTGATCAGGTCTGTCTGTAGGCATTCCAGAAGCTTCTCTGCACCCCCACCCTGGCTGTGGGTGCCCCCGAAGCCTCCAACATCCCCCACACTGGCCGCAGACGCCCAGCAGCTCCCTGGCGCCTTGGCACTCGCTTCTCCTAATGGCCCTGGCCAGGGTGCTCTGGGGCCAAACAAAAGAAGCTGTGAGCCTCAAACAGCAGAGAGAGAGGGAGATGTGTCTACTCCTTCCATGATGAAGGAAGGAGGGAGAGAGAGGGGGGTTTGCATCCTGCCACAGATTGCTTAGTAAGTTTGCTGATGACACAAAACTGAGAGGAGCTGTCAGCACTGCCGAGGGCACAGAGGCCCTGCAGACGCATGTCCGACTGCTGAGGACTTCAAGAAAGGGATAAGACTTGGGAGGGAATTTGTCAGTGTGTGTAAATGCCTGAAGTGAGGGTGCAAAGAAGATCACACAGAATGTTAGGGAGTGGAAGGGACCTTGAAAGATCATCTAGTCCAATACCCTCGCCGGAGCAAGAACATCTAGATGTGGTTACACAGGAATGTGTCCTGGAGGGTTTTGAATGTCTCCAGAGAAGGAAACTCCACAACCCACCCTGGGCAGCGTGTTCCAGTGTTCTGTCACCCTCACTGTGAAGAAGTTTCTTCTCGTATTTAAGCAGAACCTCCTGTGTTCCAGTTTGCACCCACTGCCCCTTTACATATTTATAAACATTCTTGAGGTCGCCCCTCAGTCTCGTCCAAGCTAAAGGGACCCAGCTCCCTCAGCCTTTCCTCATAAAGGAGATGCTCCACTCCCTTAACCATCTTTGTTGTCCTGCACTGGACTCTCTCCAGCTGCTCCCTGTCCCTCTTGAACTGAGGAGCCCAGAACTGGACACAATATTCCAGATGTGGTCTCACCAGGGCAGAGTAGAGGGGCAGGAGAACCTCTCTGACCTACTGACAACCCCCCTTCTAATCCACCCTAGGTACCATTGGCCTTCCTGGCCACAAGGGCCCACTGCTGGCCCATGGTTACCCTGCTGTCCACCAGGACCCCCAGGTCCCTTTCTCCTATGCTGCTCTCCAACAGGTCGTTCCCCATCTTATCCTAGAACCTGGGGTTGTTCCTACGCAGATGCAAGACTCTACACTTGCCCTTGTTACATCTCATTAACATTTTCCCTGCCCAGCTCTCCAGCCTGTCCAGGTCTCTGGATGGCAGCACAGCCTCCCAGTGTCAGCCCCTCCTCCCAGCTTGGTGTCATCAGCAAACATGCTGACAGTGCACTCTATTCCCTCATCCAAGTCATTGATGCATATATTGAATAGTACTTGTCCCAGCACCGACCCTCGAGGGACTCCACTGGAAACAGCTCTCCAACTAGACTCTGTCCCATTGACCACAAATCTCTGGCTTCTTTTCTTAGTGAGTTTACCATCCACCTCACCATCTGATCGTCCGGACCACACTTCCACAGTTTAGCTGCGAGGATGCTGTGGGAGACTGTGTCAAATGCTTTACTGAAATCAAGACAGACCACATCCACTGCTTCACCATCATCAATTCAGCTGGTTATGCCCTGATAAAAGTCTGTGAGGTTGGTCAAGAACGACTTCCCCTTGGTGAAGCCATGTTGACTGCCTGTAATGACCCTCTTATCCTTGATATGCCTTGACATGACACCAAGTATAAGTTGTTCCGTCACCTTTCCAGGGATGGTGAGGCTGACAGGTCTATAGTTATCCGGGTCTTCCTGGAGTGACGTTTGTTTTCCTTCAGTCGTCAGGCACTTCTCCTGTTTTCCACAACTTAGCAAAGATGATGGAGAGACTCCTAGCAATGACTTCGACCAGCTCCTGTAGCCATCGCGGGTGAATCCCATCTGGACTCATGGGTTTATGGATGTCCAAATTGTTAACTGCTCCCTAGCCCAGTCCTCAGCAACCAAGGCAAAGTCCTCCATTGTCCTGCTCTCCTCTGGGGCCTCAGGGATATGGGGCTCCTCAGGACAGCCTCCAGCAGAGTAGACAAAGTAGGCATTCAGTAACTTCCTCACAGCACTGCGAGAGGCGAGTCCTTGTCCTGTGACAGCCCCTGCGAGAACCTGGTCAGGGCACTCTTCTTGCACCAATGAGGTTACCGGGGTTCGCGTTCCTGCATTTTGCTGCACTGCCCATTGCTGGGCTTTAATGGTCAGGGCCACCAGCCTCACATCACAGCACCTGTCCAGCCTGAGTTTAAACCAGCCCTGCAAGACCATGAGAAAATGGCAAACAGCCTACAAAGCTGGCTTTTCCTGCTTTCTGGCATCTGCATCCCTGCATGGGCAGCAGTTGGGGGGCATCCCTGAAGACCCTTGTGATGTCACAGGGTAGAGCCTTTGTTGGCTGTGACCTCACTGCTCCTCAACAGCAACGCAGGCTCTGTCACACCGCATTTGGTCCAGAGATTCCGTGGGTGCACACGTGTGACGTGCAAGCTCCAAGAAGGCTCTGGTCTTCCCCTTGGAGGGTGCCTCTGAGAAGCGTTTTGGTCGGTGCGGTGGCTGCAGTCCTGCAAGCAGCTGTCCTGAGGCTGTTGGCACAAGGAGGTTGCCAGGACCCTGAGAACCTGCAGGTACCCTGGGCTGGCTGAGCTGGTGGTGGTTGTCTGGAGAGAGCACAGGGCTCTGTGGGGTCTGGGACTGGGTAGGAACACGTCTGGGGCAGCCGAGGCAAGTGTGGAGGCCAGCTCTTGCAGTTGGCTGGCCCATCATGACAAACCTGCTGCTGACGCTGCTTTCCAGCCCGCAAGGAGATCCTACAGGAGACCCTGCCCTCCCCTCTGCCACTACTTTCTTCTGCTTGCTTTGCTATCTTATTCTAAAATGCAACTACCGCTCAGGAACTGTGCACGTCTTTCTTGGCAGGACAGGCCACCAGGTGCCCAAGAGGCTGTGGAGCAGAGCGGCTCTGCAGTGATGGCTGCCCCTAGGCAGACGCAGCAGGCAGGGCAGTCGGAGACAGCGGCAGATGCCCAGTGCACCATCTGCCTGGGCACCGTACGCAACCCAGCCTGTGTGCCCACCTGCTTCCACCGCTTCTGCTTTCGCTGCATCCAGCGCTGGGCAAGGACAACACCTACATGCCCGCTCTGCAGGGAGCCTTTCGACCGACTCCTGCACTCGGTGAGAGCCGACGATGACTACCAGGAGTATGTCGTCGGATCCTCCGCCCGCCAGCAGCGGAATGCGGCCAGGACCAGGGTGCGGAGCAGATCCCCCCAGCGTCGCTACAACCTGCGCCCAAGGCCCAACAACAGCAGGCCTGCAGCAGAGAGAAGGGTGCCCGAGGGCAGAGGCGCTGCAGCAGGGCGCATTGTAACTCTAGTCGCCCGTGACGCCATGGCTAGGCAGGCTGCAGGGGAGTACCGACCCACTCCCTATGGTGACTACCTCATCGTCAGGCTGGAGCTAATGAGATGAGCTCTGCCTTTAGGCTCCCGGGAAGGAGAGACCAATAAACACTGGGAGCCTTTCTAGCACCACGGCAGGACTCTCCAAGCTCCCTGAACACCAGCCGGGCAGTGGGTGCTGAAGACCTTCCCATTCAAGGGCCATGGGAGCCGTGTCCCTGCTGGGTCCTGCTGCTACCTCCACACCTCAACTGAGTCTGCACCATCGAGCAGCCCAGCTCCTCTGCCTGCCAAGGCAGGGCACGGACCAAAGCATCTCTGCAGAAGCGGCTCCAGGGTCTTCAGGAACAACAAGATGCACAGCACCAGGAAGAAGGTGTGGACCTTCCATCTTTGCAGATACTCAGAGAACTTCTCAACATGGTCCTGAGCAATCTGCTTTATGTCACATATTTCGAGTAGAGGGGTGGGACAAGAAGATACCTAAAGGACTCTTCAGCATCCATTGTTCTGTGTTCTTTGTTTGTTTGTTCATTCACTTTTTGAAGCAGGTTAATAAAACTGTTTCTGACTTGACATATGAAGTGCCAGTGATTATATGAAGTCATTTGTTAAGTGAAATGAAACATTTCATTGATCTTTTCCCAAGAGGTCGTACTTTTCCAGACACCCTTTATAAATCGGACTTGAGGGATTGCTTAGTAAGTTTGCTGATGACCCAAAACTGAGAGAGAGCTGTTGACACTCATGAGGGTAGGAAGGCCCTGCAGACAGATGTGAAAAAATTAGAGAACTGGGCAATGACCAATCACACGAGGTTCAACAAGGGCAAGTGCTGGATTTTGCACCTCGGACACGGCAACCCTGTTTATACATACAGACTGGAGGCCGAGATTCAGGAAAGCAGCTCTGCAGAGACAGATCTAGGGATTGTGGTTGACAGCAAGCTGAACATGAGCCAACAGGGTGTCCTGTCAGCCAAGAGGGCCATCAGTGTCCTGGGTGCATTCAGTACAACACTGCCAGCTGGGTGAGGGATGTGATTGTCCCACTCTGCTCTGCATTGGTGCGGCCTCACCTGGAGCACTGAATGCAGTTCTGGGCAACACAGGATAAAAAAGATAGGAAGCTACTGCAGAGTGTCCAGAAGAGGGCTTGGTGAAGGGTTTGGAGGGCAGTCGGTATGAGGAGCAGCCTAAGTCACTTGGTTTGTTCAGCCTGGAGCAGAGGAGGCTCAGGGGAAACCTCATCACAGTTACAGCTTCCTCACAGGGGGATGAGGAGGGGCAGGTGCTATCTCTTTAGCGACCAATGAAAGAACCCAATGGAATCACAGGAAAACTGTAGAAATGGCAGGCTGGACATTCAAAAAGTTTCTTAACCCAGAGTGTGGTGGCGCACTGGAACAGGCTCCTCCGGAAGGTGGTCATGTCCCCGAGCCTGGCATTATTCAAGGAGAGACTGGATAACACCCTCAGACACATGGTGTGAACTGTGGGGTTGTCATATGCAGGGACAGGAGTTGGACTTGACAATTCTTGTGGGTCCTTTCCAACTCAGGACATTCTGTGATTCAGTGGCTTTCTTCAGTTGAACTGGAAATTGCCATAAAAGGACTTTACAGCTTTCTAAGGACCACCAGGTCTGTCCCATCTGCTTCCATGGATGTGTGCATGTCAAGTCTGCCTAAGTGATTTCCAGCTTGGTCCTTTGATATAGTGTACAGTGTTACAAAACTTTAAATTCCACTGCTAGGTATGGGGGCTGCAGAGCTGGAGAGGAGACTGTACCACCACAGATTGAGCAAAATAAGTCACTGACCTTCTTCCATGCCCTTTGGTACTTGGTCGCTGATCTCTTTCAGCAGTGGACACAAATTTTCTTTCGTCTTTTTCTGCCAACATGTGAACAGAAGTCTTTCTTGTTGTTTTTCACATGTATTACCAATTTCAATTCCACATGAACTTTTAATTCCCTAATTGCAACACTGCATGCTCAGACAAAATTTCTATATTCCTTCGTGTTGCCCGTAGTGGTTTTCACCTTCTACCCACTGATTTTTTTATGTTTGAATTCAGTCAACCAAGTTCATCCTCTTGCCAGAGCTGCTCAACATTCTTCACATTGCAATAGATCTTTCTCTTGCTCTGATTTTGTCCTGGATGAGTTATCCCTCCCTTCTGGCCTCCAGGGCAGTGTCTCTTGAGATCTCACAAACAGTACCCTGAACAAGCCGAAGTCTGGTCTCCTGAAGGCAAGAGTTGTTCACTATTCTGCTAGTTGCCTTCCTCATTTCCCTCAGGATCTTTGCCTCCAATATTTCATCTCAATGAAGTTATGCACAATCATGGAAATGAGATTCGAGGCTAGGTACAGAGCTGGCCATATGACCTTGTCTAGAGGGAGGAAATTTTGGAAACTAAATAGTCTCGTAACACTGGTAAAAACAACAAAACATTTGCTGACAGAGTTTAATGAATATTATTTTCCTCAACCAAAAAGCCCATAGCACTAACTTATCGCTGTTACTATTTTTAACGTGAACTAACAAATTTGAAGACAAAATTAGTATTTATTGTACAGAACTTAAAATTCAGGTATCTACAAGTAACTCAAGAAATATTTAAGATTCTTACATTTAAAATTATTTCTTCAATATAACTTAGCCAAAGATTTTTTGCGGAAATAAAAGGATTTAATGTTGGTGAAAGGCCTGCACATAAGAAAAGGCAGATATGTACACCATAAGGCAGATATGTGAAGTCTCACCTGCAGAGAAGCGAGACTTATCTAATTGGCTCCTGTCTCACTCTCTTTCCCTCCTAGAGAGGCGTGTATTTCACTCATTTTCAGCACAGCATC
Source organism: Patagioenas fasciata (assembly GCF_037038585.1). NCBI lineage: Eukaryota > Metazoa > Chordata > Aves > Columbiformes > Columbidae > Patagioenas > Patagioenas fasciata. The sequence goes on along the minus strand of NC_092560.1, from coordinate 79,440,951 downwards.
AGAACGTTTGTTTTGGTCCATGACCATCACATGCCAGACATGGCTGGACAGCAGCAACCTCCCCTAGGAACCAGTGGTGCCTTGTTCCTGAGGTCACAAAACAGAAGAGAGGAGAGAGACTTCAGTACCATCCAGTACTGCAATGCATCCCATATGGCCAATTTACCAGAGACGAGCTTTCCCAGAACTGTGGGATTTATAAAGCTTTCTTCTGTATAGGTTCTCTACTGTCTACAAAGAAGTGAGGTCATATTCAGTGACGCTTTTTGGAGGGATTTGAGAGAAAATCATATACATACAGGAATCATAACTGTGAATCCCTTATTTCTTCCAGAAACAATTATCTATATATGTAGAAATTTAAAAAAAAAAAAAAATACCACAGAACATGGAGTGACAAAAGAACTATAGAAGAGGAACGCATCTGGAGCTGCAATATGATCACATCCAAAGCCTTTCAGAATTTACAAAGAAAAAACTGTCAGACTTATTTCCAATAATTTGAATCTGATTCTTCCTAGACTGTGTAGCCACCTGCCTGGCCTTGAATGTCTCCAGGGATGAGGCATCTACCACCTCTCTTGGCAACATGTTCCAGTGTTTCACGAACCTTTAGCGTAAAATATTTCTTGCTCATATATAGCCTGAACCTCCCCTCTTTTAGTTTAAAACCATCACCCCCTGTGCTATAGTAACAGGCCCTGCTAAAGTATCTGTCCCCATCCTTCTTACAGGCCACATTTAAGTACTGAAAGGCCACATAAGTTCTCCCCAAAGCCTTCTCTTCTCCAGACAGATCACCCCCAATTCTCTCAGCCTGTCCTCCCACCAGAGCTGTTACAGCCTCGGATAATTTCTGTGGTTCCTCTGGCCCCTCTCCAACAGGTCCACGTGTGTCCTGTGCTGAGGACCCGGAGCTGGACCAGCACTGCAGGGGTGGTCTCACCAGAGCAGAGCAGAGCAGAGGGGCAGGATCACCTTCCTCCTCCTTCTGACCATGTTCCTTGTAATGCAGCACAAGATATGATTTGCCTTCTGGGCTGCAAGCACACATTGCCAGCTCATGTCCAACCTTTCATGCACCAGCACCCCCAAGGCCTTCTCGGCAAGGCTGTTCTGAATGCCTTCATCCTCCAGCCTTCACTGATACCAGGGGTTGCCATGATCCAGGTGCAGGACCTTGCACTTGGCCTTGTTGAACCTCATGAAGTTTGCATGGGCTTGTCCAGGTCCCTCTGGATGGCATCCTGTCCCTCAGATGTGCCAGCTGCGCCACTCAGCTTGATGTCATCCACAAACTTGCTGAGGGTAAGCAGGCATTTTACACTGGAACTATATGGCAAAGTGTTGCAAATACTAACATCATTCCAAGGGAATTTTAAAATGCAGATAGCTGCTGAAAATATTATGTAAGATATAGCTTGCAGTCATTGATAAACCAGTGTAGTGATTCTCCTGAGAGACATGGCAAGGCAAGCCAAGCCTTAGAATTGAAGCCTGTAGCACGTTGTATCTCATACAGGGAATGCAGTTACCATAAGCTGTATGCAGTATTCTCAGAGAATATAAGAACAACTCTTGTAGGGGAAGCCAGTTTGAAATAGATTTGCATGTGCTGCATATAAGATTATTGAAACATGGAGATCACAGAATCACAGAATCACAGAATTGGCTAGGTTGGAAAAGACCTCAGAGATCATCAAGTCCAACCCTTGGTCCAACTTCAGCCCATTTACTAGATCATGGCACTAAGAGCCATGTCCAATCTCAGTTTAAAAACCTCCAGGGACGGTGAGTCCATCACCTCCCTGGGCAGCCATTCCAATGCCTGATCACTCTCTCCGTAAAGAACTTCTTCCTAATATCCAGCCTCAATTTCCCCTGGCAGAGTTTAAGCCCATGGCCCCTTGTCCTATTGCTGACTGCCTGGGAGAAGAGACCAGTTCCCACCTGGCTATAACTTCCCTTCAGGTAGTTATAGAGAGCGATGAGGTCACCTCTAAGCCTCCTCTTCTCCAGACTGAACAACCCCAGCTCCCTCAGCCTCTCCCCATAGGTCATGTGCTCAAGTCCCTTCACCAGTCTTGTTGCTCTTCTCTGGACCCACTCCAGCACCTCAATATCTTTCCTGGACTGAGGGGCCCAGAACTGAACACAGTACTCCAGGTGTGGCCTCACCAATGCAGAGCACAGGGGAAGGATCACTGCCCTTGTCCTGCTGACCACACTATTTTTGATACAGGCCAGGATACCATTGGCCTTATTGGCCACCTGGGCACACTGTTGGCTCATGTTGAGCTTCCTGTCAATCAGTACCCCCAGGTCCCTTTCTGCCTGGCTGCTCTCCAGCCACTCTGTGCCCAGCCTGTAGCGCTGCAGGGGGTTGTTGTGGCCAAAGTGCAGGACCCGGCACTTGGCCTTGTTGAACTTCATCCCATTGGAATCAGCCCATTTTTTCAGTCCATCCAGATCTCTTTGCAGAGCCCTCCTGCCTTCCAGCAGGTCAACACTCTCTCCCAACTTGGTGTCATCAGCAAATTTGCTGATGATGGTCTCAATCCCCTCATCTAAATCATCAATAAAGATGTCAAACGGGACTGGACCCAACACTGACCCCTGGGGGACACCACTAGTGACTGGCCGCCAGTTGGATGCAGCCCCATTCACCAGTACTCTCTGGGCCCGGCCCTCCAGCCAGTTCTTAACCCAGCAGAGAGTGCACTTGTCCAAGCCACGAGCTACCAGCTTTTGAAGGAGTATATTATGGGAGACAGTGTCAAAGGCTTTGCTGAAGTCTAGATAGACCACGTCTACAGCTTTCCCCTCATCCACTAGGTGGGTCACCTGATCATAAAAGGAGATCAGCTTGGTCAGACAGCACCTGCCCCTCCTAAACCCATGCTGGCTGGGTCTGATCCCTGGTCCATCCTGGAGGTCCTGTGTGATTGCATTCAGGATGATCTGCTCACCCTGCCAGGCACCAAGGTCAGGCTGACAGGCCTGTAGTTGCCAGGGTCAGCTTTGCAGCCCTTTTTGTGGATTGGGGGTAACATTTGCCAGTTTCCAATCATTTGGGACCTCCCCAGTGAGCCAAGACTATTGGAAGATGATGGAGAGTGGCTTGGCGAGCTCTTCTGCTAGCTCCCTCATCACCCTAGGATGGATCCCGTCTGGTCCCATAGACTTATGAGGATCCAGATGGCTCAGTAAGCCACCAACTATTTCCTCTTGGAATACAAGGGGACTATTTGGCTTCCTATCCCTGTCAACCATCTCCAGAGGCCAGTTATCCTGAGGGCCATCTGTTTGACTGGTAAATACTGAGGCAAAGTAGGTATTAAGTACCTCAGCTTTCTCCTCATCTTTGTTAACTATATTTCCCTCAAAGTCCAGTAGAGAATGGAGGTTTTCCTTGCCCCTCCTTTTGTTATTAACGTATTTAAAGAAGGACTTTTTATTATCCCTTACAGAATTGGCCAAATTAACTTCAAACTGCACTTTTGTTTCCCTGATTTTTTTCCTGCACGATCTAGCTATTTTCCTAAATTCTTCATAGGTAACCAGCTCTTTTTTCCACAGTCTGTAAACTCTCTTTTTATTTCTGATTTCCTTCAAAATCTCCCTGTTTAGCCAAGCTGGTTGTCTTCCCTGCCAGCTAGCCTTTCGGCGCACTGGTATAGCCTGATCCTGTGCCCTCAAAACCTCCCGCTTGAAGAATGTCCAACCCTCCTGGGCCCCCTTGTTTTTAAGCATTGTTTCCCAGGGTATGCTCTGAACTAGACTTCTGAATAGGCAAAAATCTGCCCTCCGGAAGTCCAGTGTAGAGGTTTTATTGATGGCTCTCCTTGCACCTCTAACTATTGAAAATTCTATTATTTCGTGGTCGCTATGCCCCAGGCGGTCTCCAACCACTACATCTCCCACCAGTCCTTCTCTGTTTGTAAACAGTAGGTCTAGCAAGGCCTTACCCGGGGTAGGCTCATTTACCAGCTGATGAAGGAAATTGTCCTCTATACACTCTAGGAAATTCCTAGACTGCCTCTTCTGTGCAGTATTCAACTCCCAGCAGATATCTGGCAGGTTAAAGTCCCCCACAAGAACAAGGGCTGTCGATTTTGAGACATCTACCAGCTGCTTGTAGAATAATTCATCTCCTTCATCATCCTGGTCAGGTGGTCTATAACAGACACCCACGAGGACATCAGCCTTGTCGGACTTCCCCCTGATTCTGGTCCACAAGCACTCAACCTGGTCACTACTGACCTCAAGTTTAACAGGGTCAAGAGACTCTCTAACATATAAAGCCACCCCTCCACCTCTCCTGCCCTGCCTGTCTTTTCTGAAGAGCTTGTAGCCACCCATAGCAGCACTCCAGTCATACGAGTCATCCCACCACGTTTCTGTGATGGCAACTATGTCATAGCTTTCCTGTTGCACGATGGCTTCCAGCTCCTCTTGTTTGTTGCCCATACTGCGTGCATTAGTGTACATGCACTTCAAGTGGGCTGCTGATTTCACTCTTAATTCAGGCTTTTTGTCCTTAGGCTGATCTTTGGAGAGCCCAGTTTCAATCCCTTCCCCCTTCAAACCTAGTTTAAAGCCCTCTTGATCAGTGCTGCCAACTTATGGGCTATAGTCCTCTTGCTCTTCCCAGAGGGATGAAGCCCATCTGATTTCATGAGACTAGGTACCATGGAGTTTGCCCCATGGTCAAAAAACCCAAAATTTTTATGGTGGCACCAATCCTTTAGCCATCTGTTAATGAGATGGGCTTTTATATTTCTCTCTTTATTTGCCTCTTCATCCATTCCGGATAGCACAGGAACTGAGGCAAATATCACCTGTGCTCCTGTCCCATGAACTGACTGACACAGTGCTTTAAAGTCTTTTTTAATTGTCCTGATACTTCTTCTGTTAATGTCCTCACTGCCAGCTTGGACTACTAACAGGGGATAATAATCTGTGGGCTGAATTAGCTCCGGCAGTCTTCTATTAATGTCCCTCACTCTGTCCCCAGGAAGGCAGCAGACCTCCCTGTGGGATGGGTCTGGGCGACATATAGGGCTCTCTGTTCCCCTCAGAAGGGAGTCGCCGACTACAACCACCCTTCTTTGTTTTTTCCTTATAGCTGCCGTCGTAATTCTTTTTGTAGATGAGGTCTGTCCAGGAGGCTCTCCAGGCAGATCTTCTTGGCTGTTCTCTGATGGACTTTCTGGGTCCAGGGCCTCGTATCTATTTGTTAAGATCCATAATTCTGCAGGACCGCTATGAAATAAATTGATGACCTGACATCAAGTGATGGCCAAAGACCAAATAAGCCAACACTTATCCAGGTGAAACTTACAGCAGTATTTTAAATGAGGGACAAGAGAAGTAAATGAGAATCTATAATTATCCCAGACCATGAAATACATTAATTGCTCATTGATGTTTACAACATGACACCTGTGGTTTTTTAAATGACGAGAGAATGTTAAACTTGAGATACCTACATGTAAAGGAGGCATATAAAATCAATAAAACCACCTGACAAATTTTGCCACAATTTTAGAATTTTGGTTAAGAAGTGTTTCAGAATTTACTGATATATGCATGAAAGCATTGTCTCTGCAAGTTGAGGACTAGTGACACTTTTATATTGAATATAGATCTATCAGGTTGATTGTTCTAGTCACCAAGTAAGGACTACAGTTTGACCCTGAAAAAATGAGACTATTACAGTAATAAAAAGATTCTGGGATAAGATGGCAATCTACTGGTTATTTACAGAGTTCATCAGATGTCTTTTAGGAGTTCCTGCACAGCTAATAGAGGTACGCTATTTGGCTGAAGAAAGGTTAAGTTCAGATTAAGTCAAGAAGTTTGTCTTTTAGATAGTAAGTAGATCGTTTCATAATTTGTATAATTTTATTCAAATAGTCCTTACAACAGATATTCACTCTTCTTTAATAAACAATGAATCACATAATTTTATTACTCAGCATGTTGTAAAAGATATGTTTCTTCCCTTTACTCTAAGCTTGCCTAATTTCCAAAAAAAACCCCAAAACTTCAAAACTGGAACCAGTCAGTGAAAATTACTAGACTTGAACTGCTACAGGATACATTCTGCCTTTGCAAGGACATTTATTTTGCCTTTATATCGTGTCTGTGTTTGATTTGTTCTTCTAGTAGGCCAGAAGTCCATGCCAGCCTTAGGAGCACTACTAAACCATTTGAAGAAATGTTGTGTGTATATTCAATTTACTTGCTACAGCAAATATAATTTTCAAAACGGAGATGAATAAACAGACTAGTGAATTTTCCCATGCTTTTCAGATAATTACAGAAATGGGAGGAGACAAGTGAGGTTCTAAATTTCTCTGCTATGGCAAATAGTATGTAGTGTGAAGTCTTTCACTTTCCATATTAAAAAAGATCAGGATATTTTGCTCCTAGATCTCTGGTTGGTAGGTTTTCACAGAATGTAGTTTCCCTAATGAGTGAGAATATTCTTCCACTTTCTAGTTTAAATTTATTTTCGGCACTTCATATCCATTTTATCTTGTGCAAACATTGCCCATTAGCTTAAATAGGCCCTTTCCTTCTCTCATGTTCCCATTAAAAAATTCCCTGATGTTATTTTAGATAGCAATCTAATGCTCTCTCATTTCTCTTTCATTTTGAAAGGCTCAAGGAAGCAAGTTTTCTAGACTGCTAAGAAAACTTCTCCATTCTCTTGACCTTCTAAGTAGCCCTTTTCTGCAGTTGTTCCACTTCGTGTTTTATAACTGGGATTTCACAGATTTCACAGTTCACATATTAAAACTTCACATGGAATTGGCAAATACACATATCAATTTTTTGTTCTTGCCCTTAAAAGGAAGAACTATGTTGAAGGTTAGGAAATAGTTCATTGGTAATGTTCTTGACCCTCCTAATCTCTCCTGATGATGAGCCAAAATTTTGAGGACGGTTTTGTGTGGGTTTTTGTGTGTGTGTGTCTGTTTGTGATTTTATTTGTTTGTTTGGCTGGTTGTTTTTGTTGTTGTTAATTTTTGAAGTACTTTAATTTTCTGTAATATGTAGGGAAATCATATGATTATGAGACAAGCAGGGATGACCTCTACAAGCTTAAATTTAAGTGCATATTTACCTATAAATTCAAAACTGAAATTTGATGACTGAGCAATTCCATTCCTCTCCCCTCCTCCCAAACCACCTCTGATATTAGTGAATTTTATTTTGTTATTTGAAAGTATTGCTGGGTGCATTACTGTTCATTTAAATAAGCACAAGACCTGTTACCAGATCCAGTGAATGTGGCATGGACAACACTATGATTTCACAGCTTTCCACAGACATGGTTAGCACAGGACTCTCAGAGAGACAGCACCAAGCAGGAGCTTATGCCAGGTTGAACACAGTGTTACATCAAGTGAGGAACATTACTGTCAAGAAATTACAGCCTCAGCATTGACATGAATGTTGACAGCACCGTTTCCACTGATAGTGGTATCAGAGAAGATTATGATTCAAACAGGACTGCCCAAAGAGTGATGATTTAGATTAAATGCTCCCAAATAAGAAAAAATTCTGAAAGGTAAACTGCAGATGACAAGGGTTTTATCAGACTTCTGCTGAGATGGAGCACACTTTCTCTTCTGTTCTCAGAAGCATCCTGCCTGTAGAGATAAACTAACCATAATGAAATGTCTTTCTCCACCTATTCCCTTCTTGATGGCAGTGAGAGGCATGATAGTCGGGCATGATAAATCCTGGCTGATGACTGAGGGTAACTGCAAAAAATATCAACTTTCAAATATGTTTCTACAAAACTCTGAGGAACTCAGGGCCAAATCCATCAATAGTATGACCTGAATCAAGCCAGTAAAGAGCTCTGAGGAATTAACACAGTCCATAATTTCCAAATGCAGCATTTGGAGTTTCTCAGTCTGATAAAAGTGAATGGATGTGTTGAACAGTGAGAATTTACTGCAGTGTAGAATTTTGAAGCGTTTTGTTGGTGGTGGTGCTTTTTGTTTTCATACATCCTCATAATTTTCACTGTCTCACTTTCTCTCATCCCTAGATCAAAAACAAAGGGGAAATGTTCATATCTAGCATATATAAGAAATAAAATAAGCAGGTATCACTTCAGCCTGTAATTGCTGAGGAGAAATGAAGTAAATGTTTAAGAGCATGCAAAAATGCTACAGATGGAATAATAATAAGAATACTGAGCTGGAACAATGTAGGAGGACGTGGCAGTTGTAGTGATACTGTTATATCACTGATAGTCCAACAAGTTAATTACTGAATTTTTGAAGGGAGAAGTAGTATCTTTTAACGGAATTTCTAATGTAATTGGAAGAAAATGACACTTTTTTGATGATGGTTTTGTTGTTGTTATGAAATCGGGCATAGAAGTGGCAATTCAGAAATCTAAATAGAATTTTACAGAAAAGGCAGTTGATATCAGGGGAAAAAAATGGTAAGATGGTCACAATCAAACCACAGTCTAGCCAGGGACACCTACAGTGATTTTCCTGCTCTTAAACATTTATGAATAGTTTATTTAAAGGTACAAGTGGTGAAGAACACTCTGAGTCATAGACTAGCAGCTCCTTTGAAAGTAAACCTATTGTGAAACACTGGATCTACACAGGTGTGCAGAAGTCCAGTTGCGACAGTGGATTAACATGACTGTCACTTCTTGGTATTTGCTCTGACATCACAATAAAAGGTAACATGTTTCTGCAACTGGTAAAAATAAAATGTAGAATACAGAGTTGAAGAATGGACATAGGTTCTATGTTGAGTTGCACAGAGGAACCTTAAAAATTAGATTGAGGATGTAGAGATTGCAAGAAAGACACAGTGACGCACAAACACACTTTTCCCACCAAAAATAAGTTTCAGCTGACCATACTCCATAGTATCATCAACCCAAAGACAATCTCTACCCTTAATGTAGCTAGGAATACCATAAGAAAAATTTAAATGCTTAAGACAGAATTGAAATAGCTCATATAGATTAAAACTATCAAGTAGCCTGCAAGTTTATGCAATACCATTTTGCATTACTCTCCACTTTTCAGTCACTTTTCAAAACCTTGTCTTCGATCATTGGTTGTAAAATTCCATTATTTTTGTATCATATGTGCTTCCATTCTGTTAATTTGCTAACATCTAGTAGATTTACCTATAGGCAAAATCAGAAGTTTACAGCTGATTATCAATATCTTGCAAAGCAGTGCACATATATATGTTTTTTTTGAGTTTATGTACACAGAGTTCCATGTCTGTTAAATACAGCCTGAACAGATAATTAATATTCATAATACTCAAATATATGAAATCTTAAATACTCATAAAGCTACCCTGAAATCAACTACATTCAATGTGAAATTTTTCTCTGATCTGAAAAGTGGAAGAACAGCTTTAATTCAAGAAGACAAGTTGGCATTTAAGTTATAACCGGACAAAAAACATTATCAGGTCACCACATTTATCCTCAAACTTCAAATGTCCCTGGAACAGTCATGAAGATATTTCTGTATACATAACAGTGTGTGTGCAACCCAATTTAATCTTCTCTATTTTGCAGTATTTTATGAAATACAACTTAATTTTCTTCTGTATCCTTCATTTCTACTTACACCAATTTTAACAGTTTTGTGATCTCATCTCTCAATCCACCTGGTCTTTGTTCAGTGTTCACAGGACCTTAAGTAATTCCCTTCATATTCTCCCTGGTCATGGCAGGGACTAAATCCGCTCTTTGTGTAACATTTTTTAAGCTATTCTAAATAACGTTACTAGAAAAAAGTCATTAGAGACTAATTACCTTTCCTGCCCATGTTCTTAGTCACCCATTTAATCCATTCTCTATTGACCAGAGATGAGGAATTTGAGAAACAGCCTGTATCCCAAGATTTGCCTTTCAATTTTTCTTAGAGAAACAGCATTTTTCACCACAGGACTTTACAAAAGTAGAGAGCTATTTAACAAATCTGCTAATTTTTATTTCTTCTTTGAGATACGAAAGAAAGGAAATGCCAGTAGAATACGTGTTGATTCCCTGCTAATGTGTCTCCTATATTTTAAAGCCACTGCCTTTTTAGCAGGCTGGTTTTGGGAACCTAGAAAATGATGTGGAGGTTCAAAAGCAGCACACAAGATATAGGGAGACCTTGCTGGAATTAAATGTTGGATTACAGTAATTATTTTTAAGATCCAAGTTTAGAAGGGAAAGACAATTTTGAAAAAAGGAAATTAAGAAGAGGGAAGTGAAACAAGAAGGAAGGAAGACAAATTAGAAGGTAAAGAGGAAAAAAAGGGGATACAAAGGAAAAATGAGAAGAAATTAGAAGAACCGTGTGTCATAGAGGCACCCCGAAAATCAACTTAAGCAGGTGACAAGCTCCAAAAAGACTTTATTCTAACCAGAAACGTTAAGCAGAAAACCAGCTACAAATGGGGTTTATCCAAAATTATTCAGCACTCCAACAACAAAAAACCTTGTCTTGGACTTCAGTCAGAAGTTAATTACTACACAGCTAACTCAAACTCAGGGGGATCAGACCCCAAAACTCCAGAGTGACAATTCAAAACGCTCACCTTCCCACTCTGTTACAAAGTGAGGACTCTCGGGGTACCCAGAAAGTTGCTTATGAGGTCAGCAAGGTACCTCAGTCCTCAACAGATGTTCCTGGATGAACTATTCAAGGAGGAACACCCTCCACCACATACCTATTTTTTCCAACAAACAGCAACACAGCAGGTGTCTACCACAGGCTCCGTTTATACCCGCGCTTAATCTGAGCTGTGGTCAATTAAGGTAGTGTTCCAGAAACTTCCTTCAACCCATGTGTTTCGTTAGTCAAGGGCCCTGGCTGTTAACCATGACTGCAATGGTCCATCAGTCTGGAAGTTTCTGTTGCTGTGTTACATTATTGCCCTTGTTAATATCAAGCCACAGGCTCTTGCAGGAGCTTACAAAGCCTCAGGTCTGTGGCTTTTTCAAGCTTGCACTAGCTGAACCTTTTTGACCTGCATGAAGCTTTGTTTTAATCTAGTTTAGCTGTAAATGCACATATATATACACACACACACATATATATATATATATATATTTTTTTTTTTTTCTGATTACAAGGTGACCATGACTCATTTGTTTTACTTTTGTTTATCTTTGCTTGGTACAACCACAGCTATATATAGATGGCAATAATAAGCAGTTATCGTACACAGAAGATGTTTGTGACTGTTAACAGAATGACATAGTGAATACAGACTTGGTACTGTAGCAGAAGCCTTGAGAAATGCGAACCAGGGGGGTATATCAGAAGTGCAGGTGCGGGGTGGGTCACAGGCTGGACTGGAGACCCCACAGCTAAAAACAACTCATCCATGGTCACTTAAATAAACACAGACCTGGAGCTGGATGAGACTAGTTTGAGGGGTATCAAAGAAAACAAAGAAATATTATCTAGCACTCAGAAAAGGGAAAATCTACAGCACATTAAAGTGTAACATGGAGGTGCAGACCAATGAAGAAAAAGGTGCAAAAACCATGTCTGGAAACATGTAAAAGGGACTTCAAGTGGATCCTACAGGGAGGAGGAAGAAACCATCAACATGAACATGATATTCATCCTGACCAAGGACTCCAGATGCTAGCAACTCAGCGTAGTCCTCTGCCACCACCAGAAAAAAAGGATAAAAATCAACTTTTGGACACAGAGTAAGGGAAAGGTGAGCATAACAGCAGGGCAAGGAGTAGAAACTAAGTATGTGTGTGTGTGTGTGTGTGTGTGTGTGTGTGTGTGTTATAGTTTTAATTCTATTATTATTCTTTATTTTCTGTAATAATACAGTGTTGACTAACAATGATTCTTGGATTAGACTGTTAAAATTTCAACTATAATAAGTTTGTATCTTCATATATAAGGTATGTTTTTCCTTTGTCCATAAGACAATATTTTTTATTTTAACAGAGGAAGAGAAAAAAGGGAAGGAAGAAAAGAGGAGAAAGGAAAAGCAAAACTGAAAAGAGAAATCAGAAGGGGAAAGTGAAAGAGAAGGAGAAGGGGAAGCAGGTTACATTTATTGCTAAGTAAAACAAACCTGGTTTTTATTGGAGTTGAGGAAGAACGGAAAGAAAAAAAAATATTAGCTGGAAATCGCTTTAAATGTACAACTACTTACATTGGGAAGAGCTTAAAATATATATTCAGCTTTACCTGCCTACATTATGTCGTAGCACAGTGGTCAGCTTTGGAAAGACTTGGAAGACCTTTCTTTCCCTTTTTTTTTTTCCGGAAAAGCTCTAGTGGCCTGATCTTAGAGCTATTACCCACACAGCAGAGAACTGAAAATCGTTCTCTCCCTGTTTTATTATTATTTGTTTGCATGGCAGAGAACAGCACGTTGGAATTTATCGCCCATAAGGAAAGAAAGACAAGTGACCTAGAGTTGTGGGCTGTTCTTTCAGACCTCTGAAGGCACTTGGCATTGACCTGCAAATATATAAAAATGTCTGAAAGGTGACTCACTGTTTTTTGCCACTGGGCCGAGCAGGCAGCAACACTGCAGTGCGAAGATAGATAAAGCAAAATAAAGAAGGAAGAAGATTTAATTTGGTGTAAAGTGACTTTGGTGGAACTGTGTCAGTTTGCACTGATGGGAGGTCTGTTCCAAGAAGTCTGCAGAGCTGACTTTACCTTCTCTATGCAAACACTGCACTGACTTTGCTGAGAATCTGTTTCCAACTGTTTGCATTTTATCTCAAGTGGGTAATATACGGAACGTAGTCTTTTTTGTTTGGGTTGGGTTGGGGTTTTTGTCTGGTTGGTTGGTTTGCTTTGGTCTGGTTTGTTGTGCTTTGGTTTTGTGGGTTTGTTTGTTTAATGTTTTGGTTTGAGTTTTTTGTGTGTTTATTTATTTTAATGTTCTGGTTTGGTTTTGTTTGTTTGTTTGTTTTTCCTCTTTTTGTTTGTATTTCTCAGCTCCAGCACTTGGAATAGAGTGAATATAGAAAAAAAACAAAAACAAAAACAAAAACCAGATTTATTTGTTGATTGCAGCCTCATAGTACAAAGAATTGTTCTGTGACCATAATGAGTGAGTCTTTACTGAAATCTCTCAAACCACATGGAAAAAAAAATCTACATCCTTAAATACATATTCAAATAATAAAGAAAGATGAAGGGAGGAAAAATGAGGGATTTTTTTAAGCCAACATCATTTTTAGAAACACAGCTATATTTTATAGGAGATTTATCAGGTGATTACCAAAATTTAATGGTAGGAATGTCAGATACTCCACAGTGTTACAGTGTCATTCATTTCAGCAGATTTATAGAGATAATGTGGAAGACACAAAAGGTAGAGCTGTTGTGAGATTATTTTTCATTTCTGAGGTGAACTGTAGGGGAATCATGCCCCCTTTTTGGCAGTGACTGGCATTATGTGTCTGTATTCACATGCGTGTGTACAGATGCTGGATGTGTGATTCCTGTGTGTGACTGTCATTCATCAGACCAGCTTTTCATTCATATTACAGTATTGAAAATTCCTCAGGGGTGAGTCTTGCTGGCTTCAAATCGTATCTTCCTCTCAAACCTGCACTCGTTTGAATTGTAAATTGAAAAGAGAAGAAAGGGGTAGCTAATACGCATGTATGGGGGAAACTGCAGCACACCTCTCTCTTTCATGCTCTAGCAGAAACAAAGACAGTACTGTGCTCACCTGCCCTGTTAAATTTTTAACTCAAAAAGAACATGCGCTACCTTATCATGAGAACGGAGCAGCAGCTATTTGGCTTGGATTTCAATAAGCAGCTTGCGAGAATGCTTCAATGGAGGGGAAATAAAGGAAAAATAAAGACTCAAAAGGAAAATAATCTTAATTCTCATCCACCTGAACAATTAAAAAAATACTAATGCAACTTTTATCAATTTAGTATCAGAATTTATCAGCTAATTAAATAAAAGCTGAATCAGATTCAAGGTTAGAATTAATGTATATTTGGAAAATTGAGCTAAGAACATCCATTTGCTGACTTCCGTCGGTCAAAAATCTTATCATGCATGATTTGTTTTTTTTCGTGAATATTTTCAGATTCTAACTTTTTCCAGGTCTCATTCTTGTGGGCTGTACCTCTCACAAGATGGAGTTCTCTCCACCCAGCAGCCAAGGTGCAGTTGTTTCAGAATTCCTGGAGCCCTTTATGCGTTCTCTCACTCTGACTTAGCTTTTGGAACTAAACTTAGTTGTATCTCAATTTAACTGTGCATAAAATAGTTGTAAATGTGTTTATTTCTCACAGGGTTTGGAGAAGTTATTTCTTATATTTGCTCTCTCACTCACTTTTATTGTTCTTTCACTCTTACTTTATGCTTCCCTATCTGGCTTATAACCAACCATTAGAGCAAAATCCATCCTCTACTGAAGTCAACAGTAAATGTCCCTGACTTTGTTATTTTATATAATTGCAATGTCTTTGGAACAGACACTGTGCTTTCAGTAAGATTCTGATCTATGCCACCCTCTTCATCTAAAATTTAGAAGGCCTTTAGCCAGTCAGCTTGGCTTCTTCTGTGGCTAGAAACACTTCTGGAGGAGGGCTCATCCTCTCAAATGAAAGATGTCCAAATAGTGTGGAAATAATTTCCCTCAGGAAGTACTTATTTTTCTCCGTTGACTATGGAGGAAATCTAGGCAGCTAGCTTAGATGAGGTGAGTATTTTTCAGAGTGATAAACTTAGTTGAAAAGAATGAGAAGAATTTGTCTTAGGTTAAGACATTTGGACATTTCAATATGAACTAGTCATTCTGAACTCTTTTTATAAGTAGATAAGTGATACAAGCATTTTTGCTTACTCCTCAGGGCTGTTCATTTCATCCTAAAACGGCTTGTTAAAATAGGTCAGATTACTTCAGACTTCCAAAACTGAGAGATATGAATCTGACCTATATGCTCAAAAGTAGTCGGCACAAAAAGACTTTGATTTCAGTCATATCCTATACCATCAGTATAACGAAAATTATAAATAATCGCTCTAATATTTGGTGGGGGTTTTTAGAGAAGCATAGGAAATAATAACCTTAAATTATTCTCATTACTTGATTCATATGACAGACTTTGATTTTTCTCTGCTTCTTCTCTTTGCTTCCATCTTAGAGATTGCTTCTTTAGATGTTCTTAATTCCTTTTTATTCTGCCCTATCTTCATCCAGCAGAGCAAGCCTTGAAGTTACTGTGGATATGGTGGAGGAAAACTTAGTTACATATCTGTCTTTTTGTGTCTGTTTCCCAATATATAATCAGACAGGTTGTGGTGATTTCACATACACATCTAGCTAGACAGGGAGATGGGGGCCTAGTCAGAAAACCGAGGTACATTGTTTGTGTTGGTAGAACAAACGATGGAACCCGTTCTAACACTCTCACCACCTGAGAGTTTCAGATACTTGTAAAGAGACTATTTTCTATTTCTCCTTCCAACTGTTCATGTTGATCAGGATGTTTTTATTCTGTTTGATTGTATGTTTTTAGTTTACTTTTGTTTCAGTAGGGAAGGCTAAAATGCTGAACTTAGAAAAAGCTTTTGTGTCCTGAAAGGTTGAAAATTCATGCCCTTTTCAGATTCCTTTGGTAACTATCAAGGCATTTTTGTCTCAAACTCTTGTCTAACCTGGATAGCTCCATCTCCTCTGATTTTATCGTGTTACGCTTGCAAAGGTCAAGAGGGTATCTGTGCTAGTTCAGACAAATTCTGTGGGGAGTTATGAGAATTAGGACCAAATCCTTGACCTTAGCCTTGGAGTAATTGGTTTGGATGTAGGAATGATGGACTGTTCGTCATAACTGATTGGTTCTTCAGATAACTTTTTTATTTCATACTCAGTGGAGTTCATTTAACATATGTTAATTCATTCAATGTTATTACTATTTGCAGGCATGAAGTGTTATTACAGACATTTGTCTGGCATCCATCCAGGAACTCAACACTGGTCTCGAGCTTTACTTTGATATGACAAATGCTTCCAGTCGTAATCTTCTGTAGTCTAGTTATTTACCATTTTAATCTAGAACATTGTTTTTACTACGCCCTGGAGTAGCCAAAAGGCAAGTTTAGTTCTGCAAAGTAAGTAGATTCTTCATTGCTATTTGTCTTGACAACTATTACTGAAAGTAGCTTTGGCTTACCGTCTGCCACAGAAGCTTGTCATGGTTATTGTTGAAAAAAACAGAAGACTGCATATAATTCTGATGGGTACTTTCAACAAAAAGCCACTAAAGAATACTTTTATGTTGAGTACAAAAGAATTTACCATTATCCAATGTGTATCTATACACCTGAAGCTCCTTTAAGATAAAACAACTGTCATTGCAAAGAGCAGTGTAAAATTCCATAAAGAAATCCAACATGTAAAGTCAAACATTGCATGCCCAGCACACGTTGTAGATGGATACAGTAAATTGGATAGAGCTGACTATCATCTGCTTTCACTTTTTTAAAGCAGCTTCAGAACAGGCAAAGTCAACTTACGTAGGACGCTTGAGAACTGTTTTTAGAAATTTCAGATCATGGACAGCTTACCGCCTCTCCTTAAGATACATTCATTTTTTAGTGTTATTTCTGTGTGTTGCAATACCCAAGTGTTACTCCAGCATTACTACTTCTGCTGCTGAAAGATTGAAACTGTCATTCCCAATGAGATGGAGTTATGACTGTTCATACTATGTAATCCCTTTCATAAAGTCATTGTTATGGCATGGTTATTTCTCTTACTTTAGTGTCTGTTCAGATTGATTCTGAAGGGGAGGTTATGAACTTATCCAAGGTTGTCTGTCTAAAGTCTCTATAATATTGTCAAAGTGTGACGCAGTAAAACATAGTTAATGTGAAATTTTTGTTTCTTTTTCTGTCTGCTTCTGATTTTCCAGCTGTAGGAATTTGTATTGGTTTTTTTATGCCTTTAATGAAGTAGTAAAAAGAAA
The DNA here is from genome assembly GCF_037038585.1 of Patagioenas fasciata. Taxonomy (NCBI): domain Eukaryota; kingdom Metazoa; phylum Chordata; class Aves; order Columbiformes; family Columbidae; genus Patagioenas; species Patagioenas fasciata. The sequence goes on along the minus strand of NC_092560.1, from coordinate 79,423,958 downwards.
TAATGTGCTGTTTAGGAGGGAAAAAAAAAAAAGAAGACTAAGAACCTGCTCTGTTGTTTGTTCATCAGCCATACTAGCTATATTTTATGCTGAATGATATTAACTTCAGCAGTGTAATGGATATATCCTTCTAAGGTCTATCTTTTGCGAAAACAAAACACAGCTTTTCTGTTTCCAAATGATGTCAGGGAGTTAACTTGCTTCCTCACATTAATGGCCTTGGCATTAGGACATTAGGATGTATAGGATTTCTTCCTTCTCCTCTTTTTTTTTTTTTTCCTTTTTTAACATGCACCCTCTGGATCATTGAATTGTTTCAACTGTGTTATATGTAGTCTATTTAGCAAATACATTCCATGTTTAATATTCTATGTGTTTTAGCATCTGTGGGACACCACTGAGAAAAGCAGCAGCTAGGACTTGGATTTTCCATGAATTCTGTACATTTAGAAATCTGCAGGCAAAGCTCTGACCTCAGTTACATGGGATGTGGAGCCAAAGAAATTCTACTGGCTCTATACCATACCTGTTTGTACTGGTATGGTAGGACTGAAAATGGGTATGTCCCTTTAAAACAAAACAAAACTAACAAACAAACAAACCAACCCCACAAACAACAGACCCTCCCTCCCACCCCCCACCCCCACACACAAAAAGACAAAAGCAAAAGCAAAACACCATGATTTTTCTCCTTATGCTTATTTTTTGTTTCATGTTCTATTCATGCACAAGGTAACCTCATTTAATTTCAATATGAAAAATCTTTATTGAAAGTAAGGTTCACTAGAGTGATAGCTTGCAGGGACAGGCACCCTGAGGTCACCTGGTGAAATCCAGTACAGATCTGTAGCAATGGAGCCTCTTTGGCAGATAAAAAACTCTTCATTGGACTTCAATCTATGCTGAAAGAGGTGGATTCCTCTGGAGAAGTGTCAAGGAGACTGAACTTGCCCTTCATTGAAGTGAATTGCTGAAGCAGAGTTGATGGTTATGACTACATTTCATAGGCGATGAGAAAGAAACGTTATATTTTGTGGACAAACCAAATAATTTCCTGTTCTGAATGGTCAGTGCAGGCCTTTTTGCTGTCAGTAACATTCATTAGAATAGTATTTTATATTCAGTGAAGAATTCTCTGTACACCCTCACTTGTATCAAGTGACTGTGTCCATTTTATTATGGATGCCCCATTTATAAGTGTTTTTCTGTCTTAACAAAAAGTTCATTAACAAAAAATTAATGGAACAACATTGCACCAGAAGGGCTAGAATAATATAAAATAAAGTAAATTTTGTATTTTTCATGATTTTCTACTTATTTCATGCCAGTTGTCCAATTTTCTCTCTTTTTAATCTGATCTTCAATGTTATGTTGAAAGATAAAGTAAGAACATAAAAGCCAGGAACAAATTACCCAGACATAAGCAGATTTCAGTTTGAGATTTGGTGAACTTCAAACGAAACAAAACAAAAATTAATTCTTCTGGAAAACAGACAAAACAAAACAAACAAACAACAACAAACCAAAATCGTATAACGAGGGAAAAGAACGGTAAGGAACTACAAAAATACCCTTAATTGTGTGGGGAAAAAGAAAAACCAACAAAACCAAAATCAAACGAAACCAAAACCAAACAAACCTCAGACTGTTAAATATTTACTCTCTCTGAATATGATACACTTGCAAATAGCTTTTTGCCTGGTCTCAAACTCTGCTCCTTCTCATTCATCCCCGACAAAGGTTTTTCTTCTAGAGTCACCCCAGACCGATATTTCACAATTGCACTAATAAAACAGAAAAGTCTGTATATAAACATTACCTTATATATGTCTTTAGGAGCATTAGGTACATGTACTACCACATAGTTGTGAGTTATAATTTACAGTGGAGAAAAAAAGCGAACATCACAGTTTCAAGCTGCTTGTTTAGTTGTTTTGATATATTTTTTTAATTTTATAGAAAAAAATAGACAAAAAAAAAATGCTAGAAGGACTAACACTCCAGGTACCTTACTTATGATAATTCTTAAGAATGTACATATTTTTCAGTATTTACTTTGGGCATATACAGACCTCTGGTGTCATGGTTACACCAGTTCTAATAAGCATTTTAATGGAATATTTCTGGATACTAGAAGTCAACTGTCTGTAAAACTTAATTGTAATAGCGGTCCCCAAGACAGTTTTGAAACATCTGACTTGAGATATCTGGATTTCCAGATGTACTTTGGACTTAACACAAGCCAGGGACCAGTTTTCACACATCCACCTTCTTTTGAAGGTGAAAAGCATTTAATAATATGGACACAGCCTTTTTCGTGCCAGTTGGCCTCAGTGCCAGAAGGCAGCGCTGGGCACACTTAAACTGACAATTTCTGTGTTTGTTTTCAGCTCCATCTGCTTACAGATCCATAAACATTTATTTTCTGCCATTGCTTACAAATCAAAGAATCACGGAGTAGCTTCAGCTGCAGAGATTGCTTGAAATCGCCTTGTCCAGCCTGTCACTCAGAAAAGGGCCAGCTCAAGCTACTCAGGACCCTGTTTGACCAAACTTCGAATATCATTAAAGGATGAAGATGCTATAAGACCTTTGGGAACCTTTTCCAGCATTCGACTACCCTCATGGCAGAAAGATTTTGCCCTTATTTAATCAGAGTTTCCACTCCATTATGGCTCTGAGATCATATGTCCATACTGTGACTTTACCAGTGATGAGACTCATGCCAGCTGCCTGTCTTGTTTATGTGGTCCACATGCAATAGAAAACTAATTGTTGGGGACCTAAGCAACCTCATTGCAAGAGGAGAACTCTAGACAGTGCTGTGGTGAGGACCTCCTGCCTTGGTTCCCCTGGAGGGAATCAGGTCAGAGCACACTAGTAGTGCTCTCAGCTCTCTACAGCAAGAATCCAAGTACTGACACAAAGCACAGTTACATCACCAGCTTGCCACATCCTGGTATTTAATTTCATCAGGCTTTTCCAGGGGATTATTCAGAACTTGGGCAGGAAACAGTAAGCTGACGATCAGCCTTGGCACTGCACTCTTCTTCAAATGCTCCTTCCACCTCAGCTGTCAGCTTAACTTTCTTCATTGACAACTGTAGGTATGGACATCATGGTGACTTCTGCCATTAGCAAAATAGTGGAGCAGTAGCCATTTTAGCATCTTTGGCAATCTTTTGCCCAAAGCTACTATTTCGATTATGCTTTGAGTCAGTCTTGTGGTTTTTTTTCTTTAACAAATACATCTGCTTTTCTCAAATCTCTTTGAAAGTTATTTGCTGTTGTTTCTGAATGTATGTGTGCTGAAAACCACTGAATAATATAATGAGATAAAAGACAGCAAATAGGGCATTTGTAAGTCTTTGCCAATACAGCGAAAGGAGAACAGAGCGCAGAGAGCATAATTTGCTAAACATGACAAAGAAAAAAGCAGGCAATTAGAGTGAAGAGCTATGTAGTCTGTAACATGTGCACCCATCTGCAGACATAGTATGTAAGTATGTGCACATACAGTAAAAAACATATACACAAATGCAAACATGTATAGAAATACACACATGATGAATTTCTAATTAAGATGAGAACAACATTCAGCATAGACTCAGAAGTTATCAGAGGCCTTGCAGAGATTCCCCCTGGAGCTTCTGAGAGCTGGATTTAGTAGCCAGTAATTTCCAATTTCTTAGATAATATGTGGGACCATGGTGCTGATTAGCCCTTAAATCATACTCTCCCTTGAAAAGCAAAGTCTTTAATTTCTTTAATGGTTAAAAACATGTATCTGCTTTTCTCTTTTTCACCTTCAGAAGCTCTTGGTTAATTACGATTTGGCCTCAATATTTATTTCTGGGTTCTGGGGATAAGCAAGCATAGCCCTGCTGAAGGAAAATGCAGAGGGGTCTCATATTTGGGCAGCTGGTTTCTCTAGTGGAGAAATGATACAACATTTTAATTCCTGCATTTTTAAAGTGATGCCTGGGGTTTTTAATCTTAAATCTCCCTTTGACATTAATGGGAGTCATGTTACTGAAATGAGCACGTGATGCTTTGATAATTGAAAGGGACCACGTGTGATAGAATCATAGGCATTGGAGAGTTAAAATACCTGTTCCACTAGGAGATCCTGCCAGTTTTCCTTCAAACTCAGGAAATGAAGAGATTTACAGCTCATTTATTAATGCATTGTACAGACCAACTACAAATGAGTCAGAATAGCTGCCTTCGCTTTATTCACTGGGAGATAGCTGCACGGGATAAACAGACTATATCAAGTGGAAATATCCCCTTCCCTGATCTCATCCCATCACTTGCTATTCTTTTTGTGACCTGTGAGCAATCCCTCTCCCTATATTTTACACCATTTTGGATATTTTCAGAACATTACTCTGCATTCCCGTAGACCCTGCTTAGTTGATTAATAGAGATTTGGCTATTTTAATCTACTGAGTTCATAAGTCTAACCTTGAAGTTCCTACAAGGATTTTGCCTCTTACTTTTTCCCTGAAAATGGTAGACTTTTGGAGTATTTTACAGAGACAAGAAGAAAAAGTTTTAGTTCTGCTACTAAGGAATCATTAAAAATACCAGGTAGAGTAAGACAGTGTGAGGAGACCTTAGAGATGAAGACCATACTGGGGTACAGAGATATTTACTTGCTGTTTTTATGAAACCCGTATAATCCATGGAAGGAGTATGCACACCCGTCATCTCAAAAGGGATTCATTTTCTCCAGCGAGCAGTTCAGGAAGTAACATCAGATGTTTATGTAGATAATATGGTCTTTGACCCTTTCACAGTCCATTACTGTGTGTATTGCAGGAAAGAGGAACTCAGAATCAAGATCTTGTGGTTTAAATATTGCCTATGTTGTCTCTTGCTTTATCATTCTATTCCGTTTTCTCTCTGTCTAATGTAAGGGCATGACAATTTCTCATCAGTAACACAAAACATTGTTTTATATATTTACTCTCCCTATTCATCCTCTGAAAAAATCTTGTACATATTTAAGTGGGAAGAAGGAAGACAAATGAAGATAATATACACTTTTATGATTTGTACAAGGCAAAACAAAAAGAATTTACTGCAGCAATGTTTCTGCAGTTCACAGTGTAGAAAACACAACAGGGACTTCAGAAAAGAAAATGAAGAAACAATCAAAATTTGAACATGTATTTTTAAAGCATAGCAAAAGTATCTAAGGAAATTAATTGGGTAAAATAGTCATTAAAGCACAGTTGAGGTTGCTACTACAAATAATTTAAACATCAAAAGCAAAACTTTCAGTCTTTTAATGTTCATTTTCTCCTGCACCCTGTGAAGAGTAGTTTCTGGTTGCTGCTTTATTATATTTGCATCAAAAGGCCATGGAATTATCTAAAACGTCCTGGCAGTGGAAGCTGAAATACAGACATTTTGCATGAAAAAAATGTGAGAATTTTCATGTGCTTATTACAATTAAATATTAAGCAGCCCGACAGTCCTGTGAGCCTCATAGAAATATATGTTATTGCTTTACATTTAGGGGCATTCAGGTGTTAAAAGAATGGACTATTGTGAGGCCAAAACCAGGAGTGGGTACAATTAACTTGTCTAAGACTATTCTCAAAAACACAGATTCAGAATAAGAGTATTTTTCTTAAGTACCAGCAATCTACCAGAAGGCCATATTATGATCTTGAAAATTCCCCAGATTTCACCCTGGAAATTTGCCTTTAGCACCTGCTTGAACTTGTAGTAATTCTGAAAGGTGTGTTATTTCTGCATGTTAACCATGGGTGTCTTCTTTAACAGCAAAATACAGTCATTGATATTGTAATCATCCAGTTTTCCAAAAGAGCACAGAGCAAGCTGTACTTGCCAAAAAAACAGGATGTCTGGCTTCATGTCCTTTTCGTTTCAAAAGATTCAAATCTTCTAGCCTGAGATGGAGCTACTCTTCAGGTGAGAAAACAAATCAGAAATCCAGGGTCAGAGGAATGTGTTTTGCATTGCCTAATATTTGATCACACAGTCAGGAAAGGGAGCTATGTTCTAGGAGCTGCTCCTCAGGTATTTCTCTCTGGATCTGTAAAATATAAATAAGCAGAAAAAAATGTACTTGTGCGTGCTAGAAGTGCAGAGTGTTTACAGTGTCTAACATAAAATTCCTTAGCTTTAAAAGAAACTGGGACACAAGCACCTTTCCCAGCATAGTATCTTAACCACCAGCTTCCCACCCCCAAGCTACATCTTGCTGTTCTTCCATGTCACACAGTTCCTACTTGCCCGGCCGAACTTTTAGCAAGACACAGAGCTTCATGGGAAGTATTGTCAATGGTATAAGATAGTCATTTCAGTAGGTTTTTAATAACCAATGTACACTACAAGAGTTAAATTCTACTCTTTTGTAATGTTTGAATTAGAGAAGTCTGTTCAGTTTAGTGCTAGTTCCTGTGTGGTCAGAAGTGTCTAAATTCATGTATGTAATGATAAAGTTTTTCCTATTATCTAATTCTAAGTAACAGCCCAATCAGCATCAGTCCCCTATGTGACTTATGACTTTCTTCCATCAGATTAATCAGCGCTTCTAAGCACCCACTTCTCTTATTCACTGTAAGGTGATTTCTGTGTTTGGAACCACCTCTCTGCATCCAGACAAACATATAAAATATTTATTATGGTTGTGATATAATTAGTAAAACAATGGAATAGTTTATGTAAGTTTTAGCATGAATAATTGGATACAGTTAGATGGGGAGACAGCAGCAGGGTTGTGGTTAGACCTCAGCCATTGTGATTCCCAGTTCTCCCTGACATAAACATTAGTGAGAACAAAAACAGTTCTCCTACTACAATGAGACAACATGTAATCCTTAGACTATATAATACGTTCCTTTCATAGCTGTGTCAATGTAATTTTCTCTTGGTGATGTTTTGAAGCTTGCACATTAAATACAAGGCTCTGAACACCTCAAATATTGAAGCCTTAGCTCAGTAAAAATAATAGCATGGAAACATCAAGCCCATTCTCTTGAGTTTTCATGGTCTATTTCTTCGCTTGCAGCAAAGTTCTATAAAACTATTTACCTCTTAAATGTTTACCTAACACAGTATGAAGTGTTGACCTTAAATGGTCTTTACAGCTCATAGACCATAAAAATAAAATTATGAATGAGCAATTTTTATTGCTACAGAGCCAATGACTGGAGTAAACTATGTTATTTCCTACTCTTAAGAATGCAAGTAATACCATCTTGTACAATTACTAACATTTGCAGATGTCAATAGTCACTTTCTGACTTAAAGCCAAAAGCATCACTACTAGTATCAGAAGAAAAGACTGAAGTTATTTGTGTTTTCTCGTATTCACGGCTAGAATAAGTGAGCAAGACCGAGATTCTTCTGATAAGGAAACGCAGAACTTGCCTTGGTCACTTAGACCAGGCCATCTAGGCAGTGACCAAAAGGGACCAGAGACAAAAAAGCCCTAAAGTTTACAGTCCAGATCAAACTGTTAAATGCAAAGCAGAAAACTATCCTTTTGAGTTCTGCAGTAACTAATTTCTCAGCATTATCTTGGCTCTGTGTTTTACACTGGTCGTGCCAAATAAGCATTAAGAGGATCCATTGGTTGGCTCAAAGTTATTCCCTTGTTACTCTGGAAAGCAGTTTTTTCCCCCCTTTACACTCACAAGAAGTTAACTTATTTACCAAGCCAAACTACCTTGAGGAACATTTCATCTAACAGCATTTTCTCTGCTGGTTTGACTTTTCCCACACTCCACCTAAGCCTTCCTTCAGATTCCTGTGCTGCAGCTTCCTTACCAACCCTGCATTGCTCAATTCTTCAAAAACCATGTGCCTGCAACACATTTCACACCAAATGGGTAGAAATCTCTTCACTTTTTAACTAACAGGATACACAAGCAAGGCTTTCTTTTTCTCTCTTTCCACGTTAAGCTCTAGAGTAGAATACTGGCCACTCACAACAAGGGTGACCCATGGCAGGGCCGGGACACCTTTGAGGGACTGCAGCCATGGGCCACTCCTCTATTCTTTCAAGAAAATGCACATTTTTTTAAATACCTGACTTTGCAACTTTCCTCTTTCTCTTCCTGTAGCTTTCAAGTGCCTTTTCAGAAAACTCGGTCATTTCTAAGAAGAAATAAACCCATATATATACACATATATATTTCTTAAGCAAAAAAAGAATGCTATATTCACGCAATGTGACGGGTGATTTGCTTAGAGTTTGTGACAAGAATCCATTATCGTGAGAAAAACTACAATGTACTTGAAAAGTATTTTTTTTTTCTTCTTTCACTCTTGGTCCTTTGATCTTTTCATGTTTCTTTGGTTTGGTTTGGGTTTTTGTTTGTTTGTTTGGGTTTTTTTGGTGTGTTTTTTGGTTGGTTGGTTGGGTGTTTGTTTTATTGTTTGTTTTGTTAGGTTTTTTTGCTTGTTTGTTTAGTTATGGTTTGAGGCATGAATGATGAATACTGCTGTGGTAGAGTTTGGTCCTATTAAGAAATCCACAACACTGCGCATTCAATCCTGCCCAAGTTGTTTACAATTTGTAGATCAGGTAATCTGTCTAAAATGTTTAATTATTTTGTGAGGCAAGAGTTATGGTTTCTTGTCAGTGGACAGTAGGTTAAATAACGTCTGCAGTGCTCCCAGATTTAATGCAAGTCAGTGTAAGACTTTGTCCAATAAACTTTTTTTCTGATATTATTGAAATGTATTCACATTTTGACAAAAATATTTTAAAAAACCAGCAAACTTTAAAAGGGTCAAGACTTTTCCCAAATCCTTAGCTCAGCTGCACTGATGCTAATTCAGTTTAGTTTCTCCTGAGATAGTTAACTTTGTCTGTCTGCCTGTATAGATACATATAATGAAGTAACTGAAGAATCTGTTCAGTTTTGGAGATGATCCTTTCAAAATGAGGATATTGAACGATCTTGCAGAAGAACCTTGTTTATGAAAACGTAGCAAATATTGGGAGTCATCTTAAACCATATTCAGAATAAAATTCCATGTTCTTGTTGAAGCAGCTCCAAGGTTCACCTTAGTTATTAAGAAGGTATTGAAGCTATAGAGCCTAAACTGACAGGATATGGCTGTAGCACATTGCTCTGTTGTGTTATTTAAATTGGGAGATTGTTTGCCTGTAAAAAAAAGCTGCTGATTACAAAGGAAACAACACTACAAATGCTCCAGGACATTAAAAATCAGGTAAAAAAAGATATCACACTGAGCTCCTCACTTCCAGATTATAATAAAATTGGGTAAACTATTCACCGTGACTAATTTATTCAAAAGTTACCCCTTCTTGGGCTCATGAATTTATATTCAAACAGATTTGGATTTCTAGAGATTTGTTATTCAATGTCACAATTACAGGAAAAGCTGTACTTTTAATCCTTTCTTTGGACTTTCTCTTTTTGCACTTTTCAAGTCTTATATTGTGCATGTGGCTTTCAGACCATACAGGTTCTGTGGAGGTATTGCCATGGGTTAGTGACAGTGGGTCTTTATAGGATTACTCTTTCATACCTGTCCTTGTGCATACTAATACTCTACAGTAAATGCAAAACGTAAGTAACTTTAGGCTGTATATTGAATTACCTCATAGTGACCTGTTCAGAGAAGGACAGGTTAAGAAAAGAACCACCAAGTTCTCATTTTCAGACCAGATTGGGGCTATCAGGTTTTGCTCATATTTTACAATTTACTGACTTATCCAGATGAATTAAGGCCCATGCAACTCTCTTCCCTAAGAATTAATATTTGTAGAATGAACTAAAGCATCTTGAGATAAGTAGTATGTACCTTTATAGTAGGATAAAAGCCTAATATGGAAATTATTGAAGTATTTCACACTGTGCACACACATGGGCATTATTAAGATTACGTCTTGAAGACAGGGCAGATTGATGGGAGATCCTTAGCAGCTAATGTAGCTGGACGCAAAGCAATTCCAGTTCAGGTGATGGGTGGCCTGATTTATGCAAGGTTCAACAGCAGGTAATACAAGCTGTTTCTCAGAAAGATTCAGTATCTCAGGTTGCACATGATAGCAAAGTGGCTGTATGACCACCAGACCAGAAGTTATTTGAATCTGATATACTCTAATCACAGAGAGTGTGATTTCAGTTTGTCCTAGTATCCCTGTGCCCTTAAAAAAAACCACAAACAAACAAACAAACAAAATTAAGTTCCTCCCTGATCCAACACTATTACAGCTTGGTGTTGAGGTGTGAGTCTCACAAAGCATCTCCAATTGTTTTGTTAACATAGACGTAACTCTGCATCCCACCCACCTCTCCCACCCTCCTCCTTATTGTCAGCTCCTTGGGAACAAAACTACATTCTAGAAAAAATAGTTGGACACATTTAGGGATATAGGACATCTCTTAAAAGACCTCTGTATGTTGTGGAGAGTATACCAAGATGTGTGTATCAGAAATTCCTTCTTCACTTTCCTGAGTGGCTTTCTTGACAGTCTAGATACTAAATTAATCCGCTGCATATGTATAAACAAACAAAATGTAAAAATAAGCAAGTCATAAGGAAATATATATTAATTATTAGAAGAAACTTTAAATCCGTAACACTCAGAGTTACTGGGTGAGTAGTTTATGTAAACACAGCAGCCCATGGAGAGCTCATACCTTATTGCCAACCATTATTGTGTAAATGTTCTCTTTATTGGTAATTTAATGTCAACATTAATTGTCCACTTAAAATGTTTATTATTGTTTTTGCTTCTTGAATGACAAACATAGGGGTAAAATCAAGTATTCTGTGAGATGACAATCCAATTTCTATTAACATTCACTACATAATTATTGTGGTAGCCCCTGTAGTCAAAAGCTCTAGCTAAATGAAAAGTGAGGAACGTGGTATAAAAAGGGTCACAAGAGTATGAAAATGAGTCAGTCGTGACTGACATCAAGTTTTCTTTTTCTACATCATTCCCAAAGTCAGATGGAGTCTCTGCCTTAACAGAAAGGACAAACTACTTGAGAATTAATTGCAAATACCTGTAGACTATGGGCACATTTTCACACTAGTGTTTGCTTTATCTCTTTCCTAGAAGAAATTTGTACACCTCCTTTTGTAAGCAGGCAAAAGAACTTGCATAGACTGTCCAAACAAGTGTGCAGTGTGTACTTGAACAAATACTTATGAAAAATCTTTCTTTTTCTGTCTTTCCCAACTGGTTCATATTCAGCCCATTCTGGTAGTGAAAGAGGGACGTAAGGGTATGACAAGAGGTTGGCATGTCCAGAAAAAGTTCTGCTCAATGCAAATAATAAAATTGTAATTTTATCCTTTTATCCTTTATCTGGAAATGTATATTATCTACTTTTTTGGTTTTAAAGATAGATGATAAAAACTGACACTGAGCATTTTATGTTTGCAAAGTGTGTTTTTTTTTTTTTTAAGTTCTTCTCTAAATATATATTTTATACTCTATTGCTGAAGGGATTGACAGCTGCAAAGTATTTTTTATGAATAAGTTATTTAAAATGTCTTATGTACTATTTTATGACAATCTTTTGGTTTGGTTTGGTTTGGTTTGGTTTGGCTTTGGTTGGTTTGTTTGTGTGTTTTGTGTTTGTTTGTTTGTAATACGAAAGTACCTTTCCCCCAAAGATATAACTCATTATTTTAATTCTTAATCCTCAGCTTATTTTGTGTAGTTGTATGATAACAAAACCCATAAAACTCATGGAAGAAATAATGAAATAAATATGTTGTTCTTAAAAAGAAAACAAAAAATTCAAATATCAACTTGTGGTGTGGTACTGGAACCCCTGACTCAAGTAGCTTTCATGATAAAATCACAGATTATTTGTTTGTCCATCTCCTGCACATTATGCTTCAAAGCTGGATAAGAACATCTGAGATCTATGGTAAAGTGAGCCATCACCATCAGAGCAAGGTTCTGTGAGTGATTGTTCAGGATGAATTTAGCTCCTGAAATGTGTTCACACTTAGACCAGTTTTCCCATTGTGCCATCTCTTTGGAACAAAACTTCATTTGCACTGTCAGGGAGAACCAGTTCTTGCTCTTTTTTGAGTGAGGGGGGTCATTTATGAAGCTTGGTAGATGTCACACCTTGTGAAGCCCGATACTTGCAAGGGGCAGCTTCATTCCTTTCGTGAAATGATGAGTGGGCAATTCAAACCAGCTTGCAAGATATGTACGGGTGACTCCAGTTCCTACGCCATTCAAAATGTTTATTTGTTTTCATTGTCTTGAGACATCAGAGTCTATTACAAGATCTTCAGAAAAACGCAAAGCTGACCTATGTTATGAAAACTGTTGAACAGTCAGCCAATATTACATGGCTTGTCCTGAATGACTCCCAAGAGAGTTATGGTATCTCAAAAGAAAACTGCAGTAGTGGAGATCCTTTCTTGTGTGTTTAATTGTACTCTGTACCTGTGAAAATTATCTATCAGTCTTGAGTTTGCACTATCAAATTACTTTTTTGTTTTGTTTTATTTCTTCAGTTTTTCTTTTTTGGCTGGAGAGCTACCAGGGGCTTGTGGGGAGCGAGGTGGGACCTGCAGATCCTGGCAGAATTTGCAAATACACTAGTGCAAACACAACCACCTGCAACCAAGATATTCAGGTGGGGCAGCTTGGTGTAAACAAACTTCACACAAAGAACCAGCGAAAGCCGACGATTTAATAATATCTTTGTGCATGTCTCATTGTGGCCTACAGTAACACTCAAGCTAATTAACTCACAATCTTTTGAGTTTTCTGCTAAAAAAGACATGGTGATTACTAGTGGTCAGCACATGTAGGAGGCAGAACTTCAGCCAAAATAAGACCTGTTTAGTGCTTTCATATTGAAGCTCAGGATGGGTTCCCTGAAAGAAAAACAATCAGAAGGCAAAGGCAACAGAGACCTAAAACAATTCGTAATTTCCATAACTCAAGCAAGCTGGAGGGGAAGATGGCTTATATGATTCATGATGGAAACAAAACAAAGTGATTGAAAAGTTTTACTACAGCCCATTTTTTTATGGAAAGGGTGTTCCTGAACTCGGAATACATCCAGCACTGGGACACCTCACAGTCAGTTGTGCAATTTGCAACACGGGCTTAATTAGAGGAACAGCTTCAGTAGGTTGTGAATGGGGCAAGAGCTGGTTCTGGGAGAAATCAAAGGCAGAGGAGGGAGGATAAACTTCAGGATAGCATTTGAGAGCTAGTATTTATCTTGTAACTGGAGCTGGACTAGATGCATTACTAATGGAGACTGAAGAAATTATTTGAATTTGGCACTCAGTGCATAGTGGTCCCATATTTGGATCATCCTTGAGGCAGAATGAGGTGACCTGAAACCATTTAGGTCCTTACTATAATGTGATTAGTAGAAGTATATCTACCTCCCTGCAGTACTCCAGGAGTTAACACTGCTGAGAAGCATATGTATCTGTTTGAAATTAAAGAATCCCTTTGCACCACATAGTTTTCGTATTTGTTTTCGTTTGTAAGTTTGAACTTATAATTGTTTAATTAGGTAAATTGACTTTTTAATTTATTTTCTTCAAAATTCAATAATGTTTGACTATATTTTATCTGAAATAATGAACTCTTACTGTGATAATAATCATGATAGAGTGAAAAGAAAAAACATTTGAGAAATTTCTGTTATCTAGCAATAAGTTCCATCCAGTGGATGTAAACTTAATTGCAATATATTTCCTTAATGATCTGGCCTAATTGGGACTCAAAGATATGGTATCTTTTGAATGTCGCCTTCCTTTAACAAAGTGTTTGTAGTCTGCTCTATTTGAAGCACCTTTAAATTATTAGGCTTATGTATAAGTAATGATTTTTCTGAATATTTAATCAAGACTTGGAGAAAAGGACTGTCAGGAAATCATAAAAATTAGCAATATGAATGACCTGTTAGATCATCAGAATTCTTTTATTTAATTTCCAGTCATAGAAGAGTATAGGTGGTTTCCTTGCAGTATATTTTGTAGCACTTTGTCTGTTCTTTAGAAATTGAGTATTTCATATTGAAAGAATGGCTGGAGTACAGATGGCATGCTGGAACCAAGTTTTCTTCTCACTTCCACTGCAGTAAATTAAAAATCTCATCAATGCTGGAATCAACACAATTGTTCCTCATTCCTTCCAGGGTGGAAGTTAGGGTGCAAATTCTGGGCAAAGCCACCAGTGGCCTGAATCATAATTTTGTAGTGTCTATTTTCTTTGATGATAAAGGGAGCCTTCAATAACTACTTATGGAACTTAGACTAACTATTCTTAGGTTAGTTCACAAATACTTCTGCTGAGCGTTCATACACATGCACTCCTTGATTATTCACACACACGCACAGAGTTGTAATGAATGTGTTTCATCCAAACTGTACCAGGAACAGCATGAGAGCAATAGTTGTGACTAATAAGTTATAAGAAGAGCAAAAGGTGATGAAGGTGACATGGTGACACCAGCTATTTTTGCTGTTGCTCAAGGTGTTCCACAATTTGAAGAAATCTTGAAATTGAGGAAAAGATGGGGAGAAGGACAAAATGGGGTCCTGCAGTTACCCAGTTTTCTCATATTAGTCAGAGTAGTATGATTTCACGTATTTTTGTCTTTTCGTTGTCTTTTTATGTCTTTTTAGAAGCATACTTTCTTTGCTTTCGTATTTCTCCCCGTCTCCTCTTTTTTTCCTTTTTTTTTTACCTCTCTTTTTTTTCTTTTTCCTTTTGAGCCAGGAAGGGTGTTAAAAAGATACTTGACCCTCAAGCATAATTGCACTGATATTTCAAGCCATTACACTAACTTCTGCTGCATTCACACTAGGTGACAGCCATGAATAAAACACTGGCACACCAAGGCAACTTTAAAACCAAGTATATGTCACCCAAACTCAAACTGTCATGCACCTTTTATTGTAGTTTATTTTTTCCCTTGTTATTGCTCATTACCAAGACGTGTCTTCATGTAAGTAGAATTTTTCTTTTCCTTTATGAGCCTATACCTCTCCCCTGATTCATGAGTTACGCCAGAGACTTTAGTAACATCCCTGGGTTTTTTATCACAGGAGTGTCAGGAGGCCTGAACCAATGAAGACCCATCCTACAGCAGATCAGGAAGGATGGACCTTGTACAAATGTTTTACAAATTAAAAAGTCCAGGGAGAGACAGAATGTGAGAAGGGACCCAAATACATCAGTTTACAGTGAGAGTTCAAAAGCTGATAGTGATGGAGATCCATATACTAAAATACCTAAACAAGCATGCCATGTCAGAACCCGTGATAGATATCCCTGATATCCATGATATCCACAGAGTCTGGAAAAGGAGTTGGTAAATGTGACACAGCGTCTCTGCTTTGCCTGTGATCTTCTGGATTGACAGTTGAGCACTAACAAATCTCACTGGGTTTCTAAAGCATCACTAGGTGCCTGTATATGGGTACAGGTATCAATTCTTCTTTAGGCTTTTAAATGGACCTTTTTCTTTGTGAAGCTTATTAAACCTTGTCTTTTTCTTCCCAGAAACATGACCTAAGGAATGCAAATTAAAGCATACTAACTGGTTTACAATTTCAAGCTTTTTAAAATTTAGTTTCTATCTGACTCCATGGATTTTTTAATTCAAAGCTACACCATGATCCAATTTCAAGGTATGTATGGGGGCCTGCATTCCTTTTTTTCTTTCTTTGGAAATATTTAATTCTTGGTTCAATCTACAGAGACCCTACATATACACCCCTGGGATGTACCCCTATTGGTCTACTGAGCCTGAAAATGCCTCTGCCAGGCAGGTGACTCTGAACTTCACCATACATAACGTATTTACCCAGAGCCACAGTGAAACTCTAGGAGATTGTAACAAGTTGAAAATTGATTTACCTAGTCATCAAAATCACTCTCACAGTAAAGAACTTGGAGTGTTCCAACATGTTAGTTTATAGCAATGTCAAATGAGGCAGAGAAGAAGTGTTAGACCATGTTTTATATAGTCTTTATATCATTTAAAAAAAAAAATAATAACCAACCAACTAAAAAAAAAACCAAAAACCAAAACAGAACTATCCAAACAAACAAAAAACACCACCAAAACACAAAGTAAGCAAATGCTGAAAAGAAAATAGAGTGCAACATAGCACCAGAATGCTGTTCCTACAGACATGTGTACAAATATTCTTCACCATGTGGGTGGTGAGGCACTGAAACAGGCTGCCAAGAGAAGTTGTGGATGCCTCATCCCTGGAAGTGTCCAAGGCCAGTCTGGATAGGGCTTTGAGCAACCTGGTCTAGTGGAAGGTGTCCCTGACCATAGCAGGGGTGTTATGTGGTTGTGGTTGTGGTTCACCAACTTGCCTAAGGAACCTTTACTTCTTCTGCCCTAATTCTGCATGATATTTTGAAAAGGACTCTCTTCAGTTTGATGGGTGACTTTGTGGGCCAAGTATCTTACCTCAGGTCTGAACCTAACTCAGTGCTTTGTCTGGGAGAAAAAAAAAATTATATATATATGTATATATATATAAATTAACATGTAAGTAGTGTTATTCTTTGCCCTCATCTACCACTGCAAATATGCCTCACTTTGCCTGCAGTCACAAGACAGTCCTTGCATCAGTGTCAGGGCTGTTTCATAAATCAGTCAGCAGGAGGTGGTCTGAAAGCCACATTCTGAGTGCTCCCCTGAGGCCTTAATGGGTTACCTTTGAATTGGAGCAAGCCCTCATGGGTCCCAGGCTGTTTGAACCCCATAACTGGGTCTTCCACATAAGTAGCTATCAAGCCAATAGGTCTTCTGGGTTCTTACTTAATATGCTTAGAGGTTTTACTATTAGAATAAATGCCAATTCTTTTTGTTACTAGATTCCCCAGGTCTTCAGAGTATGGTTTTAAGCACTCTAAATGCCACCAGTACTCATTATCCCACCTCCCACTCCCCAGTGGAATTCTTAAGTGACAAGAAGCTGGAAAAATACAGATGGCATAATTATATATTTTGCAGTTGATTAATCACCACAAAACATTAATCACATTTGGTATAACAATACATAATCAAATTCTTTATAGTAGAAATTAAGTTTCTTTCTGATAGGGAAGGGATTCCTTTAGGATATTGACATGGCTTTTCAGCATCTGTTTTGCACCAATTCCACATCTGCATTTGATTTAATCAGCTTTAGGGCTCTGCAAAAATATGGCTTTAAGGTTTTTTTCATGTTTCTAAGTGCATATGTTAATAATAGTAGAAGTGCAAATAGAGATCTATATGCTGTAACAAACTACTCTTTGAATGCTACACTTACTCGTTTTCTGCCTTCAATGAATTTTTTACTTTTCTCTTTTCAAGTTAGTTTGTTAAACAGAGTAGAAAATTTCTTTTGAAATAATTCAAGTTGGTAATATATTAACAGAAGAAAAATGGTCTAGAGAGAACACCGAAGAATGAACTCCAGATAGCATATTATAACTGTCAGCACCAAAGTGGGGAGGAATTGTTGGCCCAGGCAAAGCATGGCGCTGCAGCTAGTCACATCAGATATACTTACCACTCCATTGTGTTATCTTTGGCTCCCCGGTCTCCATGGCCTGTCCTATCCAGCTGTCCTGCCAAGAAATAGTCTTCAGTGCCAGTTCAAAGCTTGGATTTTACACCACTATCCCATAGTTTGTATGCCATCCTGGGATACGTTAAAACTGTTTTCAGATATGGGTGAGGAAGGCCACAGCTTTCACTTCCAGAAGTGTGCTTTACTAACCGTATTATGAAACAGCCAGAGGCCAGTACATATTCTGTCACTGCTGCTAAATCTGGGTCACTGTGAAGTAAAACAGCATAAAATGTGTAAGCCAGAGGCAGAATAATCAAGCAGAATCTGGATTTAATTGCCGACTGCTAAAGGATGCTCTCCCCTAGATAAAACATGTAAACATAACAAAAAGAGACTCTAAAATCCAGGAAGATATCTCCATAAGATTAACTCTTGCTCATTTGTGGTTTAGTCCGTGACATATATGCCTTTCCACAGGATTAAATATTCTAGGTGTAACACATAGGCTAGAGAAATGTTTCTGTTCAGGCAAGGGGTAATGAAGCTCGCTTGGAATGTGGAAGCTCAAACTCAGCTCAGACCCAGTCTGATGAAGGTTTTTGAGAATGTTTCAGCCCATTTCTCAAGGAATCATTCTGACCACCAGGAAAAACTGGAAAGGAGACTTCATCCTCTATCAGACATTATGCTCTGAGAAAACTCTTCACTTCAAGTCGAGAGAGGTATTCTCTCTTCACCTGAGATTTATATGTCTTTTCTGTTTCTCCCATATTACACCTTTAAGTGTCCTCCTCTCTCATTTGTTAATCCCGTGGAGAAACAGAAGTTATCTATATAGCAACTGACACTCAGCTTCTCTGGATGACATTTGGAAGATGTGTACTTTCTCTTCTAATTGTATGGAAGACATCAGTATTACTGTGAGAGACTAAAGACTATCAGTTAGAAAACTATACTAAGGTGGATGCCCTGGTTCAAATATGAAACCACCAACTTCCACTGGAGTTCTCTCAATTGAGGTACAGATCATCTCTGGAAAAAAATGGTTGCAAGATCCTTTTTTAGAGTTAAAAGACAATTTATACCAGGCCATTCCAAGACTGGAGAAGACGAGACTGAGGGGAGACCTCATAACAATTTACAGTTTCCTCACAAGGGAAAGAAGAGGGGCAGGCATTGATCTCTTCTCTGTGATGACTGATGACAGAACCCAGGGGAATGGCAGGAAGATGTGCCAGGGGAAGTTTAAGTTGGGCATTAGGAAAAGTTTCTCCATCGAGAGGTTGGTAGACACTGGAACAGGCTCCCCAGGATGGTGTCACGTCCCCAAGCTTGACAGTGTTCAAGGAGAGACTGGACAATGCCCTCAGGCACATGGTGTGAACTGTGGGGTTGTCCTGTGCAGGGACAAGAGCTGGACTCGATGATCCTTGTGGGTCCCTTCCAACTCAGGACATTCCATGGTTCCAATTTTAATACCTAAATGTAGGATTCAGAATATGCATTCATTGTAAAAATATTTGTGTTTATCAAATGTTTGTATAAGGGACAGCAAGAGACCAAAGCAGCATATTTTTGTGTGTAATACTATTTGCTGTTGCATGAACATTATTTGTAAGTTAACCATGCAACCTACAAGGAGTTATTAAACAACAAACAATCAAACAAAACCATCCTACTTTTAGCTAAACTAGATCAACTAGGTTTTGAAACAAAGAACTGAGGCATGTTTTCTGAACACATAGTTTGTCAGCTGGTGCTCAAAATTGGGATGTTACTGGCTTCTGTGCAACACTTTTAGAGCTATGAAGAGTGATGCTGTAGAAATAAAGTGACTGATATTCTGCCAATAGAAACCTCAAAAGGAGGCTGAAAAACATAGCAAGAGTTGCTTCTGAAGCTGGAGATAGGGAAGCATTATGTTTTATTTTGCTGTTTAATATAAGCCCCAAAGCATTGTTTCACTAAAATGGGTCTGCTACCTGAACTGAGTCCAACTCAGTCTCTTAGCACAAACATAGTGATGAAAAACCCATTCAGCGTGTCACTGTAAAATTTCCTTGTTTATTGCCAGAGTGAGCAGAGCACAGGGTCTTCACATCCACAGGTTTTGACTTGTATTTTATTGCATACTGAGGAGATGTAGAACCAGCTGTGCACTGCTTATTCATACCAGGGAACCACTTCTTATCCAACATCCCCACTGATAACAAGAGGTCTGCTTCAACTGTAACTTCACAGTTGTGAGAAACCATGTCTGAATCCTTAAGGACACACAAGGGCACTGCTGTGATCAATGGTAGATGGGAAAATTGCTTACTTACTTTGGAAAAGCTTTTGTTTTGACTGTCCATGCAAAATTCCCTTGTCACTCCAGTGTGCTTTTGAGCCTTTGAATACAATAATTTTATTCCCTAATCATGTTTGCCAATGAGTAAGGAGAATTTCAGGATAATGATTTAATCCTGAATGTATCTCTGTGTCCCCAGGAAGCCCCTACTGAACAGAAGCTGAAGATCTGGCCAGGGCTTGTATAGACAAGGAAATATGATGTTTCTGATATGGTGTCACTTGAGAAATACGTACAGAATCTCATGGTACCTTTAAAAAGATAGTCTGGAACATGTGCATATTTTCTCAATATCTTTGAAATTGATCAATGTAGTTTAGTGCAAGTCCTTTAGCGTGTAATGTTGATCCTTGTTACGGAGAATTTTGCTTTCTAGTGCACTTCATGCAAAGTAAATTTGATGTTAACACTGTTGGATAATCTTTTCACCCTCAGTTTGAATATTTAAAGCAGCATACAAAATATCTTAGAGAGTAGAATCCTGGACTGTCAGTAAGAGGAAAAGCAATGAAGCAATTGGTATTTCTGTTCTTACTGTCCAGCATTTCTAGACAGAAGCTAGTTATTTGACATTCTTGACATAAATGTTAGGAACATGCTCTTCTGATCTCTGTGCTCAGTACATACTGGAGTAGTTTTACCTATTTTCCAGTAGATATTAATGCCTGCTAGCCTTAGTAGTCTTGGACTCCATCATTTTTACCATCAATTTCTAAGGCTTTAAGAGAATAATGTATTTAATTAGATGAATGTGTCTGAGAAAAAATCAGCAAGATGCTACATGACCACAGGAAACTGTTCGCTCCAGGGAAAGACAAGAACATTGTTGTAGGGCAGTGTAAGAGTGTATTTCAGCTACAGCTTCAGTTTGGCTTATATAGTAGATATATCCAAACTAGGAGAAATTCAGCACAGATAACAAAGAATCCTCAGTCTTCATTGGGTTCTGCTGAACTGCATCCCACTATAGATAAAATTGCTGTAGGTACCAAAAGGGTGTAGACTATGGTTAAGTTATGTATGATAGCTTGTTCTGAAGTCAGATGTGTGATAGAAATACAAGTCATGTGTTCATTCCTTGAAAGAGGTGAGTTACAATAAACAACAAAAAATGATTGAGTAACAAGATAAGAAGAATATTCATTCTCTCAGGAAGACAATAGCTGATGGTTCTAACAACATCTTCACCAAGAAGGTAAAATATATTGAACCTACGGTACTGGCCTATTTACTTCAGCTCTTTACTTCATTTAAGTTGTTTACAAAAATCTCAATATTGCAACAAATAAAGATTGCAGCACTCCTAATGTCAGAGGAGAATATTTCAGAGATGAAAAACTACAGGCCTATTGCTTTACTATGCCAGCTTTATAAATAATATAAATATCTCATCCTAAAGTACTTGGCATCATTTTTTGAAGACCAGCTTTTTCCACAGGAAAATGGATTGCGCTTGAAAAAGTCATATACTGGTCAACATTATACAAGACATCAAAGAGAATCTTTAAAAGGCAATTGTAGATCTGCCAACAGCATACGACATTATAAAACACCAAAGGTGCCTTGCTAAAAATGTGCCATAATGAAAGATATTCCCCTAATATGGCTGATTCATTCCCTATTTGATGCTTATGTTACCTGGAATTGTGTAAGGCATAGATCTTTTTCTGGATAAACATAATGATTTACTGAAGAAGAGTATAGTGGCACCTATATAGTTCAATCTTTATTTGAATGAACAACCTATTCAAAAGCTTCAGCAACCTCCCAATAGCCAGTAGAGGTTAATTTTTGTATTACTATAATGTGAAGAATTTTACTCCAAATTAAAGTAATACTAAGTTAACACATCCTTAAGTCTGTATAAAACATATGACCACATACCTCAGACCCAGTGACCTAGGATAACATTTATTCCACTCAGCTTTAGCCACACAGAAACCAGTCACTCAGTCTATTCAACTACCTTGGGATAAAAAAAAAAAAAATCACTCTTTGAAGTTACCCATCTCTTTCTCCATTGACTGTAGAAGGATTGTGGATGGCTAATGTAAACAGGACAACTAATTTTTAAAAGACTGAAGGTATGTGAAATTATTCATGCCATGGGAAAGAATTCACAAGGAATATTGGATGCACAGGAGAGGCTGAGGATATTAAACATTCAATAAATGCATTTTCAGTGGACATCTGGTGATCAAAATCATAGGAAAGCCTTTTGCCACAATAGTACTGTTTAAAAGCTGTTGCAGACTATACAGCTGGAAATGAGGCTTTTATATCTAAATATTTAATAAGTACTTGGAAATAAATGTTTGTGTTTCTGAACACATATCTGCTGATCTAGAGATGCCAGAATTCCCTCTAAACAAATATAAGTAGGCAAAAGGTAAGGTATTTAGTGAATATATTTTAATTTAACCAATTTAAATGAGGGTATGGGAAAACAAATCTGAGATGCTCACCAGGTTCTGTACTTCTGGAATATCTGTATAATTCTGCAGGGCTGCCCATATTTACAGATTAAGTCCTAATATGCACCTGATTTGGAAAATATCTACAATGGTAATAGAAGGATGTCAGTAAGAAGACAGCAGTATATTTATACCCTCAGGAGTCCACTCCAGTGATATCTCTGGTATGATAATAGACTAATATAGAATCATATGCGAATACTCATACTTACATTTGCCTCAGTTGTTTCACAAACTAAACTTCCCTAGACATTCATAAGAGTTGTACTCGAACCAGGAACAAGCAAAGAAAGAATCAGCAACTCAGGAATAAGTAATTTTAGGAAAATACATTGATTAGCTATCTCTATGCTTGTTTAAACACATTCCTGCTACATTGTTGACTGAGAGGATTTGCATATAAAAGCAGAATGTGCTCCAGTGTTGAGGAAAGGGTGAGGTACTCACTGTGGGTTTATGGAAAATAAACCGTTAAAGAGTGACAACCAGCCCTGAAACTTAAGGGGTAGGAAGAAAAGAGAGGGAGAAAGAAAGAGAGATAGAAATCTAGCAGCTTTTGACAGGTATGCATAAATCTTCCTGAAGGGTAGAGTCACCTGAGGAAAGAATGTGAGAGAACATTAAACCTTAAAAATTCTGCAGGATTCCTGAGGAATAACTGGAAGTTTGCAAGGCATAAACTGGCACATCCAAATGCAGATTGAAGATCATCAGGAAAGCTCTTCATCTGAAAAGTATATGGTTCAAAGGACCTGTGTTAGGTGTGATGCTTCATAGGGTCAGATATTGGTAAAGGACAAAGTCGTGCTTTCTCAGGTTGCAAAGCAGGTGGTATTCATGAAAGACTGTTATTGCAAACTGTAGCAAATCCAGCATTGTTAAGCAGTAGCATTTGAATGCCCAGCCTTATAAGAAACTAGACTGGACAATTCTTATTGTTGTGATTCAGCCCCAGCTTTCTAGGCCAGTCTTTTCACATGTGCAATGCTCCTGGGCTGAGTGATGAATGAGGCTGGCTATAGTTCATCTGTGTTGGAAGAAGATAAACAGCTTGGCATCAGCTAGCTCCTGTCCCACAAAAGGAACAACAGGGTAATGTATTGAAAGGAGAAAAGAGTTTTACTTACCCTTCCTCCTTCTACCAATCAGTTGCAACTTTCAACTTTGAGCCCGGTATTTGTCCCTGCATGGCTCTTGGTAGAAGGTGAGGAACTGATAGCTTCTGATTTGAGGATGTTTTAGTTTGTTTGTTGTCATGAAATGGGGCAAAGAAGAAACAAGGAAGGCTGGGAGCAGGGGAGGTGGCTGTCAATTGCCAACCTTGACCACTTTCTCACTCTTCCTTTTGCCTGTGGGGCAGCCAGAAAGGCAGCACTGCACTCCCCTCGCCAGTATGCAAAGCTTGCCTGAGGATATGTATAGCTTATTTTTTCCTACCTTTCGTAGATAATGTTCTTGAATAGTACCTGAATGATGCTATTTCACCTTTCTTCACAAAGTTCTCTTTCTGCGGAAATCCAAAACAAAAGAACCCACTCCTGCCCTCCACCGTGGACTGTATTTCATGACTGATGGTCAGACACAGTGATCTGCACTTCATAAATCTGGAAAGACAAAAAAGATAAAGTCAATGTAGAATGAACAGTTAAAATGCTACTTAGCTGTAGGATTTGGTTTATGTTTGTGACATTTTTTCTTTCCTAAGAAATTAGATCTATGGATAAAACACACATCAGATAATTCCCATTTTATCTTCTTGTCTTGTGATATCAAACAAGAACATACTAGAAAATCAATAAGGAATTTAAGAAGTAAATTATTTCCTCTTTAGTTTACAATGTCTTTAGATATTCCTTACTATGACTAACAGAAAAGTGGTGATTTCATCTGATACTCATACATGCTTGGTTACTTGGTCTGCTCAGAGCTGTTGATGCTGATATGAACCAATTACATTAACTTCATAAAACAAACAGTAAAATTATGCATATGAGAGGAGTTTGTACATACTGTTGCAGAATTGAATCTACAAACATCTCTACAGTTCCAGACTTTCCTTGTCTCTACCAACATGACAGCTAACAAGGCAGTAAAACGTTATCAACAATACCTTCTTGCTCACCAATACACACAAAGCAGATAATGAAAAAGAAAAATATGGAAGAAAATACAAACAAACAAGTAAACAAGAAACAGACCAAAGCAAACCCAAACCCAAAACCAGAACAAAACTTATTCCAGAAGTACAAAACTCACACCAATGTTTCCTAAAGTCTTAAAGGACAAAATGGGACAAAAATTCCATGATGCCTTCTTATATTTCTCTCTTTAAAATGAGCACAGTCCACCTCTGAGAAAGACCTACATCCACAAAGAGACATAAAGAATTATTCACCTCAGCTAATATACATTGTATGTTTTTTCCTCAGCTAGTTTTAAGGTTCCCTTTATACTCTATGGAAAAACAAATACAAACAAACAAACAAACAAACAAACAAAAAAGCAGACTTTAAGAAAATCTCCTTAGTTGATATATTTTAGATTTCTAGCTAATAATATGAAGTATTTGATTTTAAAAGTATACTTAATTAGATGGGGCTTATCCTTAGTACTGGCAATAATGATAGTGGTGACATTAATTGAATTCTAAAGGCTACCACCAGATGCTATAGCTTCAAGGCAAGCAGGGTCTTTATACAACAATCAGGAAGAGATACATAATAAGAAAGGGATCTTCAGAAGCTAAAATCTGGGTGTTTTACTGAAAACCATGATGACTCTAAAAGATTCGCTTGTCTATTGTAGTGCAAATGCCTAACCCTCAGCTGAAGATTCTCTTTCTCTACCATAGACTAAAAACTAAGATTTTTTTTTTTCCTGTAAAGACACAACATGGAGAAGAAGTGCATGTAGGGATGGACTCTACCTTAAATTTTCAGCAGTCGTAGCACTTCGTGTGAAAAACCTTCCTTTAAATACCCAAAGTGTTTAATTTATGAGACCAGAGCTCACATACCTCAGGAGGGAGAGAATCTACATTGTGCAATCTGGTATCCTTCAGTGCATTTCTATCATGGTAAGGAAGAAGAGGAAAAGGAAAGAGAGAAGGACAGTGAAAAAGAGGCATAGAAATCAATGAACTAAGAAAAAGGAAGTGCTACCTACCAGTTGCTGCTGTATGAAATACTTCATTAATATTAAGTATCACTTCTGTTATTTTAAAGTATGCTGATTATCTTCTTCTGATCAGCCCCAGTAGGAAGGATAACTGTCAACTGTAAACTGGCAAAAGAGTGTCAGACAGACAATTTGGAGGGTTCTGGATTTATAGACTTCTTTCTGTATCATAAGCCACAGGATCATAGTATCATTCTGGCTGGAGGTGATATAAGCAGGTTCCAAACTCCTGCCCAAAGCAAGGTCAGCTCTAAAGTCAGACATAGTTTCTCAAGACTTTATCTAATCAAGTCTTTTCCACAGATTTGCTGCTTGGACAGTCTGTTGCCAGCCTGTACTCCTGAAAGGTAATCTTCTTTTGTAAGCGTAGGACTTCTCATTGTTGAATTTCATGAGACTACTGTCAATCCATTCAGATCTATTCCAATCTGGGGTTCCAGCATCTTGGATGACTCTAGTCTTGGGTGAATGAGGAATGGACAAGCAGAGTATTCCTGTGCTACCTGCTGAAGCTCATGGGTCACACAGGACACAAGTTTTCATGAAAAAACCCTGGCAGAACTGAATTGTGGTCTTATACGATGACTAGAGAGACAAGGTGGTCACTTGCCAAGTCCAAAAAGGTTGCCCCCGAACAGTAAGAAAACCATGTAGATAGGAAATAAGAAAAAAGCCAGTGATAGTCAAAGGAAATAAAGCTCATTGTTACTCTAGAGACTAACTTTTAGAGAAACCTCAGTGCAAATATGAGCAACCATCCAGTTTGTGAAATATGAATCTGTTGTCCCCAGGAATCTTCTGTATAAGCCTAATCTAACAAGCACTATCTGTAGATGCTTGACAGAATGGCTTGTATAGAGGTAGATGGGACACATTTAGCCAGATTTCGGATGACTAAATAAAATTATGTGAATGGCTACCTTAATACATCTAAGATTTACCAGAGACTGGTACATGTGATGCAGGAGCTCTAGGAGGTCTGTTTCTGTGTGGATTGCAGCTGAAGGCAGCTCAATCAGTCTTCTGGTTTCAGAATCCTTCTGGATTCTTGGTACAGGCTGGGATCCTAGTTAGGTAGCTATAGGAGCTCCTTATTTTGCATATATGTGCAGGTAGAAATGAAAGTATCAATTATTTTGGTGCTTATAGTATTAAAGCAAAAGCTAAACAGGCATTCTGAGAATCAAAAAGCACTTTCTGAAGTCAGTGCTGTGTCATTTGCGCATTTCTATGAAAGACGCCTGTCAAGGAACTGAAAACATGTCTTCCAAACTTCATTCCAGGGCTTCAAAAGCCACACAATTTCCTTAAATATAATACTATCAAATGGGAAAATAAGAAGGAAAACATTGCTGGTTGCATGAACTGATAGTTTTAAAAGTCTTCCTTTCATTCTACCTGCATCACTGCAAACAACCTGAGCTGCTTTTCCTTTGTGGGAAATAAGTCTGAACTCACTAGCCATTGTTTCAAAGAGAAAAGTTTTAAATTTAAAAAAAAAAAAAAATTCAAGTTCAGCAAACTTTTGTAGTGCAGAAGAAGAGCCACTAAGCACACAGTCATGTGTTCTTGTAGTAAATGACATGCACTTCTTGCTCTGGTGAGCGATCCATATTTTAAATGTCCCCATATACCATTATCATGCATAACAACCTGTCACTATTATTCATGTCTTTTTCCCAATATCCATATTGTGACGTTACCACTGAAAAGATCCAGCGTGTTCAATGGCTTCTTAAAAATAAATAATTGAAAGCTACTGTAAATTATATTAAGCCTAGACATGGCTGACCCTCTCTTGCCTCAGTCCATTGCTATCTCTTTAAATGTATTTCCTCCTAAATTATATTGTAATTTGGAGGTGCTGAAGTCTTAAGTTTTTTGACTCAAATGTAACTTCCTTCCCAATGCATAATTCATTTTCACTTTGTTCTTGGTGCTGCGTGTGCAATCGCATTTTTGGCAGCCAAATGCAGGCTGAAATCAACAACTCTGTAAAAGGTGAGAATGAAATCAGAATGGACGGCTTGGCGGAAGAAATATTAAGCATGTCACAATGTTTTGTACTCTATCTTGTGAAATGGAGACAAAACCCTCAAACAACTGTGAGTTTAAAAGGAGAGAATGACATTTAAAGTCTGAAAATTATCCACTGTTGATGTCATGCTGTTGTTGCATTTAATTACTTTTCACATGACATAAACTGATGGCTTCTGAATGTTTTTATGCCATGAGATGTTTTGATGAGTAACATACTCTCCCACTTTTCGTTTTTCAAGCTGGAATAAGTCAGTCAATCTTTGTAAACTCGGATGAGGGCCATCAGGCTTCTCTGATAAAAATGAATGTCACTAGCTTTAGAATACTGACCATATTTTCTGAAATAAGATCCCTGCAGAAGTCTTGAAGCCCCCCATGGTATTAGTATGTTGTTGGGTCCAAATTTCACCTGCTTTAAGGCAAAGTAGTTTTGCCAGCCTATGTTGACTGTCAGTCATACTTTTGTTTTTATCATTTCATCATGAAAAAGTAGTACTGATAACAGACTCATTCAAAAAAATAACATTCTTCAGTGTTATGATTTTCTTAACATGCAATTATACCTGCATGTCAGACAGTGGAAAAGACAGTAAAAGAGAGAGAAGTGTGGTTGTAATGTGATAGATCAATGACAAAAACATGTCATATTGATGTGCATTCGTGAAAATTTCACATGATAAAGCATAAAGATGACAAGTTTTTTTCCTTATGAGCTCACCCAGCGCTTCAAAGATAGAAAAGTGAAGAGAAAGTTGTGAAAAATCAAAACAAGCTAAGAAAGTGAGGAGTATACAAGGACAGATTTCCAGGAAGACAGTAAATGATGCAGAGATGACATATAATGACTCAGGAGGACTTACACAAAACCTGTGAAAGAGAGAGGTGGTGGATAGGGAGAATCTATTATAAGGAAAGGATTAAAGATGGAAAAGAAAATAGGGTCTAAAAGGCAACTGATCCATAGGAACCTCTCTACCCAGCAAAGTATACTTAGGGACTTGTGATTTACCTGAACAAAGTCATATGTCAATACATTATAAACAAGCACTCCTGTATTATTAGAAGTACCTAAATCTTATTGGGTAAGGCTGACAATTTATGATGACTACCATAACCTGTGTCAGTAACAACAGCCCACCTGTCTAACATGATCCTTTTCTCTTGTCTTCCTTCCTAGACCCCCTCATAAGTCTTCGCTTCTATTCACCACAATATGTTCAACCTTTTGTCTGTACTTCTGCAGCGTGGTACAGCTGGGTCCTTGACAGTCAGTTCATTCCATAATCAACCAAAGTCTTCCTGCCACCTCCCTCTATCCCTGACCAGTCTTACTTCATCACAATATTAGTCCAGGGGATAAAGAGTCCCTCAGCAGAACTCAAGACCGGGATATACGATGTCATGAGTGACCCGTACCTTTGTCTTTTCTCTGTGTTTTCCTCAATTCCAGTTTATGGTCTTTGCTTTTCCCTCCTGATTTCTTACTATCCATCTGTCCCAGCATTGCACCTTGTGCTCATTGTTATAGCAGTGAGGCAAGCGTTGTTTGTATGATAACACCTCCCGTCCCGATCTGCCTCTGTGTTTTTTTCATGTTGTTCTGCAGGACTAGAACAGCTGTCCTGAGGTAGTATGCCAAGCTCCTTAACCTTGCATTATTCAAGTCTCTCCCTAGGGAACCAGGGATGTCTGTGAGCATCCTCCACTTATGGGAATCTTCTTTTGTCAGTTTATATGGTATTATCTCAGCTCTATTCCTCTTGCTAGACAGAAGAAGCCTATTGCATTAAACAGGTCATATTTTCATTGAGTCTGTTCTTCTGAAAAGACTGAGATGTTTACCCTGACTCATTAAGACAAAGAATGTGGAGACAAAGAAAATAGTTCAAATGGGACATTTAGCTAATCTCTTTTTAAAGCTCTGACACAAAAAGCCTCAAAGTGAATTACAGGGAAGAAAAGGAAAATGTATGAAATAGAATCTACATCAGTAGATTTTGACAGCTGCAATATTATAGGCTGAATTAATGTTCCATAAATATACATTGAGCATTTCCATTATAGTAATGTCAGCTCTCATTGTCAGTTGAACAGGTGCCTATATAGTAAACCACATATGACTTCTGAGCCGTACCTTCAGTTGTATTTTTCTGATATAAAATTATACTATTATGTGATGGGATACAGACAGTATTTAATTTTCCTACTCAAAATTTATGATAAAAACATCCCCACCTCCACCCCAGAACCAACCAAACAAAAACCCCAAGGGACAAGTTTGGTATATTCCTCATACCACAGCATATCTTAAAGTGAGGTGACGTGATGTGAAATGATCAACAGTATCATTCAGATCAATAAATATATATAAACACAGAAGCCCATTAGCTATTTTCAGAGCTGTCTGTAATGCAAAACTAAGATGAGAAGCCAGAAGTTAAAACACTGGAAGGTTGTTTTTTTTCTCAGATATTGAATTGGTGCTGGGTAGGAATGACGGTTATAGAACTAATTAGAAAACTACCCCCAACACCCAAGAGAAAAAGATATATAAAACTGAGGGAATTTCTGAATTAAAGACACATGGAATAACTGTCTGCCTGTACCTGGATGAAAGCTGGCATGTACTTATTATGAAAGTTATATGACTTTTTTTCCCTCACCAAACAAAAGTAGATAAAACTGAGGTTTTGTTTAATGCACTTTTTTTTCTCTTCTCTTTCTCTCACTTTTTTTTTTTTTTTTTTTTTTTTTAAATTAGGGACATGTAGTTTGGACACATGGTACAGGGGAACTTTGGCATTAGTCTACCCCTCGAGGGAGTATTAACTACGGTGTTTGAAAATCTCTGTGCATCCAGCAAGCAACAACATAACAGATGGGTGAGTTGGTCACACTAGCAAAGACTTTTCCCTGCATTACCACATCACAGGAAGCTGCTGAGAGAAAGCTTCAACTTCACATAGCTCTAACTTCAAGGAAAAGAGGAACAGAATTTTTCACATCCTTACATTGCCTAAGAAGCCACTTAGAATGAAATGTCACAGTTCTCCTTAGCACAAAAGTAATATGCGGGATATAATTGTTTGTCATCGTTTACTTAAGTTGTGGTTCTATTCAAATTCCAGGCATACTTAATTTGACCACAGCCAACTGTATAAACAAGCAAGCTTCAGTACTTCTACTGCATCAACAACCAACTTAATAACACCAGCTTACATTTTTACATGAATTTTCTCTAGCTCACTGCAAATGCTATTTCCTCTCCTCACTGCCATAGGCTAGTTACCTGTAGTGGAGCTTAGTTTCAGATACACTGAATATAATGAGGAAAACTAGCATCAGACACAAGAATACAGGCAGCAGCAATCTGTGGAAGAGTCTGTCTTATCATAATTCCTGCCTCAGCTTCCCATTTTGCAGTAAACCTGAACTGAAAAAAAGTAAAGGAGTATAATTTAAAAAATTTGTGGTGGAGCAGACCCATTAGAAACTGTGTTTTAATTACATCAGTCCTCTGGTGAAAGTGGTATGACATTGTTTAAGTTCCTGGCTTTGAGATTGGATCCAGCCTATATTCTTTGGACAAGTTCAGTCCTACTGACTTGTTTATGACCAAAAATGAATTTAGTAGTGAAGCAAGGAACAGAGAGAAGGATATTTCCTGAATGCAGACAACCACTATATCCATAAAATCAGAGCTGTATTACTATAACTGTACAACGAGTATGGTATTACCAGCAATTCAAATTAGCAACTACAAAGTTATGGAAATAGCTTTTCAGCCTGATCTGCCCTTGTTTCTTACCCCTTTTCGCCCGACATCTTTGTGACTCTTGTGCTCCATTGAAAACCTTCTGTTTCCAAAATATTTACACTGTCGGTGTTTTTATAGACAGTCACTACTTCTTCATGTGGTCATCAGAGCTAGGCAAAATACATCACTCATTTGATTCCTTTCTGATAGGCATGAAATAATAAATTGAGACCGCAGTGTTGTGTATAGGTACTAATGCCAGTTCTACTGATTCTGCTCCATTCAAGATCTCAGTAGTAAAACAGCCAACCCTGAACTGAACTGCTGTTAAATAATCCTACCTTACTTTCTCTTTTTCCTGGCTGAAAATAAGGAAATTTACAACTCCACACAACTGTAGGAATAAGAAACCTCAGGGACTTTTTCAAGGTCTGTACAAAGTATGGTGTGTGATTCACTAAGTGACCTCAGAAAAGCAGATGTGGCCAAGATTTGAGCCAAGAAGCATGAAATTCAAAGCTTTGATTGTTAAGCAACAGCATTCTTGATAGATCACTAAAGCTGATGTCTCTCAGAAGGCTCAAGTGGAAAATTATGGAGCAGCATTCTTCATCCAAATGCTGTAAACTTTCGTGGTCTATACGTTAAGATATAAATACTTTGAGAATGGTTTGCTGTGTGAGGGTTTGAGTATTCTCTCTTTCCCTAAAGGCCAGTATATTTCATAAATTCTCTTCTCCATCATACTTTTCAGTATCATCTTTTGTTGATAAGTGTGAAAATAATGTGCATCTAAGGGTTACACCAACCTCCTGCATGTTAAAAATTCTGTTTTCTTAGTTTATGTTCATTTGTTCATCCCTCTCTAAACAATGCATCGTTTGTACTACCTGTCCTTAAATTCAGGTCATCCTCTATGTCAGATGCACAGAAATTTTAAAATGTATTATTTCTCCCTTTGTCCCCACCCAGTGAAGTATGAGACTTTACTGCATTAAATACTGAATTTACTGAGATTAAAAGTTAGTGCAATGTTGGTCCCGAAATGTAGATGGTAATCTTATCTTTTCATAGCTACATATACACCTCTCTTGAGGAGATTTCTTTTAGCTTAAGTCTTGGAGACAGTGCTTTTGAGTCAATATTATGCTGTGATAATTCTTTGAAACTTTATTTCTTTATATTAGCACCACTGGACAACATCCTTCTTTGAGTGAAACATCATCATTTACCAGTAGCTTATATCCAGACTACTCCCTGTAGCACAATTCAGAAAGACATTTTCTATTTACATTTGTCTCTCCCTGCTCTCATTTAACTTCCCAGAGCTTTTCTCCCCATGCTGTAGTAGGCCTGAATTTTGATGAGGCCAAAACACAAAGCAGCCATCATGAATGACTTATTTAGATGCACAACTTTTAGCATACTGCTGATTTGCTTACTACATCAGTCAAGTTTCCTGACTACTCTTCCTGAGATGAAGCAGATTCGGAGAAACAGTACAATAGCTTGAGAGTTGCATTTGTTCTTGCTCTTGTCCAGCAATAGTTAGAAGAAATGTTCCTGTTAGCTAATTACTTTTACGGCAGCGACAGATGGCTGAAGGGTGCGCGTGTTGGAAAAAAGAGAGAGGAAAAGGGTTAATGTTGCAAATCACCTTGTTCCCCTTTAATTTAGGCTTCTGTAAAGCTGTCGATTTAATGGAGTGATTTCTGGTTGGGACTGCAGCAGTGACGGGAGAGTCAGGCCCATGAGGATAGTGACCTCCGGGTGAGGGCACTGCAGGTGTGTGGCTAACAAGGTACTAATTGCGTACCAGAGTGAGGATGAAAGCAGCTACAAGCAGTTGGTCAAGAGGCAGCATGGTACCCCAAAGAGCCACAAGTGCTGAGCTTTGTGACCAGGAGGAGAGGCAAGCTGTAGTCCTCGCTGGTTTACTGCTGAATCCTGCCCCGCGAGTGTCGTCTGCAGGAGGAGCAGCCTCTACCTGCACTTTTCATGCAAACTGCTGAATCTGAGGGAAAAGTTAGACATTTCATTAACAGGTCTGGATGTTGCTCAGTGAGTTATGTTTTCGTAAGAGTGCAGATACAGAGACAAAATCCTTCAGCAAGAGGATGCAGATTCTGCATCTTCTGAAATCTCGAGCAAGTTCTGATGCATTAATTTCTCCATCGGCTGTCCCCTCCACCCCCCACTTCATTTTACATTGTCAGCTTCTTGAAATCTGCTTCCCCTTTACTCCTTGCTGTGAGTACACAAAATGCCCACCTGCTAGCACAACTCACAATAGAAATCAGCAAAGAAAAGAAAATAAAGGTTACAGGCAGGAGCCTGAAGGTATATTTCCAAACTGCTCGCACTCGGGTGAAAGCAATTCTGTCATCAGAAAGGCAGCAGCAAGAACTGTGACCATATTTCTGGTACTCCACCTGCTACAGACCCTTGCTTTTGTTCCTGTGGTAGATATTACTTGATTTTAAAATGGTGTTTTTTCAAAGAAAGAAAGAGAGTACCAGATTTGAGACTGTATTGGTCAGTACCTCCATGATAAACCTGGTTTGTACAGACATTTTCATTTAAAATATGATGCAAGATTTACACATCTCCTCGATAATGAAAATTCCTCAGCCTTTCCAGGCAGCTGCTCATCTCTTTGTTTACTTTTGCTTTGAACAAAAGATGGAATATTGACATCCCTGTCATCTACAAATGTTTACATTTCGAGCAACTGGGAGTAAGGGGGAAAAAAGGCAAAAAATAAATAGCTAATATATTAGTGGAAGTGCTTGTAAAATGTTCCACTGTGGGGTTTTGTTGTTGTTTTTATTTATTTATTTTTTCTATGAGGCATCAGCTGCACTTTAAATTGCTGCTGAGATGAATGGAAGCTAATAGATGTTCCTGAAGTTTGTTTTCTAATCAGATCAGACTGGATCTTATTAATAAAAGTGACTACTCTGAGCAGAACTGTCTGTGGCTAAATAATCAGTTTTGTTATTGAGAAGTGATTAAATTGCCTAAGGAAAAATTATAAATTACACCTGGTTTACTACGATTTAAATTAAGGACCTTTTTTTTCCCCCTAATCAATCTATCCTGAATTGCTTTCCTGTTTTATTTATTTACTTATCTGCCTCTATTCTCATTTATTTATTTATTTACAGGTATATTGTTTATTCCATAACATGCAGCTCTATTGAACTCTGTATTTTAGACTATATTCCAAGGAACATTGATATCACTCTCCTTAATTTAAATGGTGGGAAAACTGAGGCTCAGGGAGGGAATATGTAACTAGGAGCAATTCTAAAGTATAAGTTGGCATAAAAATGAAGTTGAAACTCTGCTGAAGAAAATAAAATGAAAGGTATAAAAAATCATTTTCTGCAATGGGCTGCAACAGACATATTTTTAAATAATGGGAAAATAATATTTTTTTACAAAAATATTTGCATTTTGACAGGAAAGGGAAAACAATGATGATTTTCAAACAGTTCTGGTAGCTTAACAAATCATTTTCGTTACCTTATTGGTAGCCTTGCTAGAAGGTAGGACTTGGGATAATATGCTTAGCACAACTGGCTGAACTCTTCCTTTCCTTCACTTCAGAAAAGACAGTATTCCAAAGAAACAGGCCATAAATTATATTCTTCCTGATTCAGACTCTGACTCAGCATTTAACTTCGCCTGAGTTATTAAGTCCTTTTGATTCGATCACATGCTTAAGTGCTTTTGCTGACTTGAGATCTTAATGAGGCCACCTGTAATGGTTCCTTGTTGATCGCTGGTGGAAGCTCTGTCTGAAGCTGTAGAACAAGAGAACAGGTAGTTCCAAATTCTCATTCTGTTTTCAAGCTATTTTTTCCAACTTGAGAACATCCTTCCCCAGTTGAGGCTTGATTGCTTGATTACAGCACTGAGCACACTGATAGCACTCCACAAAGAATGCTTCATAATTAGCAGTACTGATAAGCGGGAGAGACAACATTAAAATAATAGTTAATGGGCATAGTGCAACAAAGTTAATGCATCAAAATCTCTTCTTGCTTTCACAGTGCAGCTGAGAAAAGTTTATTCCTTTTATTTCTCCTGCTTCAAACTGGTAATTGCCTATGTTAAACTAAGGGCATTCTCTAGCACAAAAGAACCCCAGCCAACCAACAAAAAGCAACCCAAACCTTACTTTAATAATGCATGGAATAATTTCCTTAACTTGCAAACTTTACAAACCAAATCCTCACCTCTCACAGCAAATATCAGTTGTAAAAGCCTCCATCATTATTATTCTTACTATCACCCCAAGGTGGCAGATGAGCATTGTGGTGCACCATGAAGGAGGTAAATTTCAGATCCCGCAGGAATGAGTTGAGTATCGTTGAATATCTCATCAAGAAACTTTGCTGATCGTGTTCCTGTTTAACCAAGGTGTTTATATATGAGAGAAGCTCACCTGACCCCAAGTGTTCATGTATGGAGGAAAGGTCTCCCAAATAACAAGGTCATAATGCATTAAGGATTTGATTGAGTAAAAACAACAACTTCCATTTGATACAGACAGATAATACAAATGTGCAGGACTCCAAGACTATAAGGAGTTGACTTCAGAAATAAAATTCTGCAGACCTCAAATGGTCTGGGTTCTCCAAATCAGGTGTAAGCTACCTGTGGGTGTTTGTTTTGGATTCTACAATAGGGTAAATCCACTGCTATTGTCCACTGCACTCCACACAGTGCTCACTCCCTCTTGGATCAAAGGCATCTCTCTCTAGCTACAGCAAATAGCTCCAGTCCAACCTTGAGGCAATAGAAGTAAGAAAAGGCAAGAAAAAAGAAGGTAGCTGTTTTCCTGACAGAAAGAGATGCTCAGAGGCATTCTTATGACCCAAATGTATCTCATTCTTCCGGAGGTACTTGAGAGTTTCTAAATTTCAAGCTCAGAGGTTAGTAGTAGCAGTAGTAGTAGTAGTAATAGTAGTAGTAGTGGTAGTAGTTTTATTTTTCCTCTGGCTCTTTTTTTTTCATGTACTTAACCTGCCAGTTTTATTTTTAGTTTCTTCTATTTATAAAAACTCCTCTTGGAAACCTGTGAATAAAATGCTCTAAGTGAGATTCCAAACAAATTAGGTGATTAAAAAACCCTTGAACAAAATAAAAAATGATAACTTTAAAAAAAGCCCTTGTAATCCTTTTTTTTTTTTTTTTTTTTTTTTTTGCATTTAGGTGGTGTTTGGTGGCTTAAAAAACTTGAGCTCAACAAAGTTTTGAGCTCAACCAAGTTTTATTCTTGAATTTTCTATGTGTTTATTCCCCTGTGCCATATGGAGGACACCCTAACTTTGATGACGAGTAGACTGCAAGGAAAAGAGACTTTGCTAACACAGTTGTGATTTTGCCAGGGTATAGTTTTATATATATATATATGTATATGTGCTTAGTTACATGCAATATATGTGTGTATAAAATATATGTTATATATATATAGTGCACTCAGAGATAATTGTTATACGTACATATACATAACTTCCAGACTTTTCAGGCAAGAGGAAGACAGGGAAAGAGGCAGTGTTGTGTTCAGTTCCAAAATGAAATATTTCAGTGTTTGGAAATTACACACAGTCACTGGTATTACAGTTCTTCATCTCCTTGAAGCATTCAGGAATGTACTTTTTTTATTAACCTGAGGCACTGAGATGGAATAAAAGGGGGATGGATTTGTCTCTGATGTTTCCAGAAACTGCCTCCTGTTCTTTCTCCTCCAAACGGAGGCCCAGCAAGTGTGACTCTTCATGGGCAGTTGTTCTGAAGAGGATCAGGGTTTTACCACTGCTTATCAGGCTAGTGGGCACCAAACAGTCAATTGCAGAGCTCAGCAGGAAAACTCAAGTAGCGGGAAACCACTTTTAAATTCCTTTTGTTTCTCTCCTGAATGTGTGAATGATGGATATTGGATATTCTATGGCATAGGTCCATTGATGTCAGGAAATATGCATACATGTAAATGCCACCACTGCAGACCTCAAATTTATTTTGGGTGAATTATTCTTTATGGCTATGAGTCTCAGGGTGTTGGGGATAAGTAATGGACTGTAAAGCTTTAACAGATCTGAACTGCTATTAGTGGACATCAGCCCTGATTTCTGAAAATACTTGGTTCTCAGTTTTTATTTCAGACCTTTCTCTACACCCAACAATCCCACCATTGCAATGGGAATAAAATGGGATAATGACTCTATTCTGGGGTATTAATGGGCAGAACATGTTTGCAATGTGTTTAGCTGCCATCAATATTAATGTACTAATTTGAGGAGCAATAAATTGATAGAGTGTGGCTTTATAATACATAAAAATTGCATCAGCTTCAGAGTGGTAATGGAAAATTCCTCCACGAATAGAAGTAATTGGGGAAGGGGCTTTTCCTAAAGTCATTTTATTCAACACTTTGAATATTCAATGCTGTACAAGATCAGTCTTGCTCTCTTCCTTAGGATCTCAGTGGGAGAAAAACTTAGGGCTGTTACGATGTAATACAAATATTACAAGTAAAAGTGAATAAATTCTCTTTTCAGAAAAAGATGATAAGTAGTTGTCTTCTGTAAAGACCAAGTTAGAAATAAATAAACGATATTTATCTCCAGTTTTATTAGTCTCAGAAAATGATCAAATAATGTCCTAAAAAAGGAGCAAACAGTGCATTAAAATAAGTATATATCTGTTTATCCATCTGTCTCTTATTCTCACCTCCAGTCAAAAGAAAATGTCAGAACATCTTAGTGAATGGTCACTTGGGTTGTGTCTATATCAGTAAATTAAATATCACACTTCTGTGCACTGCATGTGATGGTCTACAGTCTTGTTAGAAGTGTCCCTGGCCCACTTTTGGTCTGAACCAACTGGTACACTCCCAAATAATTCCTTTTTATTGCTGATTATTAGCATGGGTTAAAGACCCAACAGGTAGTTGGAAGGTGGCCATCCTCTTCTTAGGGCTGTGTGGATTAACAGCTTGAATGTGAGCCATTTTGTGCTGTTTTGCCTCTGTGACTGAACAGTCCCAAGGATTTATTTAATTTTTAGCTGCAAACACAGCCATCAAAAACTTCTGTGACTAAGTCATTTAAGAGCCAGGAAAAACTGCCATATTTATTTACTTAAGCTGGAAAGAATATATATGCTGTAGCAGGTTGACAAACCTATTTAAAAGAAAAAGAGTTGTGAAGAGATTAATGCACCAAATCATGTTTAAATGTGTGTACAAAATAGACAGCAGGCAG
Source organism: Patagioenas fasciata (assembly GCF_037038585.1). Lineage (NCBI taxonomy): Eukaryota > Metazoa > Chordata > Aves > Columbiformes > Columbidae > Patagioenas > Patagioenas fasciata. The sequence goes on along the minus strand of NC_092560.1, from coordinate 79,385,333 downwards.
ATTCACTTTTGTGTATACTAGCACATGTCATTCATGACTGGTAACACTTCTTCTATTCCAGGCTCTTGAACAGGAGACCAGTTGTAACAAATGGCACTTTGATAAGATAAAAAGGGCCCACAGAGGGCTCACCTAAACAACCCGGTACCAGTGGATTCACTCTCTGAATTAAAGTGTCGCCAGTGTGTGATGCAGACTGATTTAAAGAATAGATGTTATAGGTCATGAAGATGGGTAAACTTACCAAAAAATCAAAAAAGAAAAAATAAAAGAAATTGTGTCACCCAGTGGTTTCTCCTGTTCGCTAATTAAGTAATAACTGGCAAACACAGTTATAAACCAGACTGCAAACTGCAAGTAATAAATATCAGACATCCGCTGCCCTCTCCTCCTCCTCCCCCAAAAATAAAAGGAAAAAAAGAAAAATATCTATTAATATATATTAATATAGACTCCTCATATATTTTGATTTATTTGCCCTTCCACCACTCCTGCTGTGTCAGGGCTGAGGCCAAATCCAGCAAAACAGCCTGACAGAGCAGGGATGTGGCACTCACCACCTACTGAAATAGAGATGTAGACAGACGAATGACAACACTGTACTGGAAAAACAATGTAGCCTATGACTCCTCATTATCCTCGTATCCGTAACTCTGCATCCTGAACTGGAGGGGCATGCCTTAGGGTACCTCCTTACATATCCTGAGTTAAGAAATATCCAGCTAAATCTGAGAGGGAAATGCTGTTCAGTGCCAGTATTGAGAACCACTCTGCCAGTCTAGGAGGTGAGCAGCTTTGCAGTTCATTTTTACCTCTTGGGTCTCTTCTGGAGGACATGACTGTATGAATACAGAGTTTTTTCTCAACAGGCCACAACTGTGCCTTAAAAAGCTGTAGGTATGATGAAGATGAGGAGGAGGGTGGTGATGGAGCAGGGGGCCCTGCAAGTGTGAAGAGGGAAGGAGGAAAATATACAACAGCCATGAATAAAAAAGCCTGAGAAAGAGGTAGCAAACAGTATGGAAGCTTTCAAAGAAGTCTATGAGAACCCAGTACCCATACTCCATCACTGCTCTGGGGGGCTGCTACGACTATGAATTTCCTACTCCACAAACCCATTACACCCACAGGAGACTTTAGCTCACCTTCACTAGTTACCTCTCACTAATACCAATATTCATTTTGCAGTAACCCATGAGCACGATTTTCCTAATTGAGGATTGTGATATATTTGTTGGTTTTTTAAGAGGAAACAGCAGAACTTGCCCCAAGCAGCTGGTGGGATCTGGGTTCATGTCTCCCTCATCACTCTTTTCAGTTCCGAGGCACAAGTCGGCAGTGATCTGCAGATGTCTCAACACAACTGTCGTCTTCACGGGACCTGATGTCTCCTAGTTTTCGGTTCACCAGGGCACCCCATCATGCACACAGTGGCTCCGTGTGCTCTCGGTGGGGAGAAAGCACTTTCTACAGTCTGGGACAGAATTGTGCTGGGGGAGGAGGGATAAAAAAGCAATGCAGTCAGCAGCAGGGGGGGTTTCAAACCCCTAAAGGATGTCAATTCTTTTTCTCTTTCTTTCTTTAACTGCTTTCTCATTTACATTTAGAAAAATGACATATAGTAATTAGATTCCCCACTCTGCCAAAACTTTAAATAGGGTCCTTTAAAAATAGCCTTTAAAATTTCAGGGTTCTGTTCCTCCCCCCACCCCACCAGGAAATGAACAATAGAACTAGTCTTCTTTTTTAATACTTTTTTAACAATAGTCATTCAGAAATGCAGGCTGAATGCTGACAGGTTTTGACTAACACAGAAAGTTTTGGAGCCTATTGTGGCACTTTCTGTCTCTTTTACTTTCTCCCCCTCCACATCTCCCGTTTGCCTCTTCCTTTCACTCACCATTGACAACATATGCATCCGTAATTGAAGAAATTCTATTCTTAACAACTTACAGGTGTATGAGTTGTCGCTCTTGTCGGTGGTACGGCTGCTATTTCCACAAACTAAACACATTTGACTGCTAATTTCCCATTGAAAGACACTGGAAGGTTCCTGAAATTAATGGTGTAAGACAAGTTTACAAACTGGTAGCCTCTGAGGTGAAAATTAGTATGTCTCCTTTGCAGAGGCTAAGTGCAGGAGGTTGGAATAGCAGTGAGCAGCCTGAATACTCATAAAGCTCCTCAGCAAGGAAAATAAAAAATTGCCTGTATTTCAGAAACTTGGAAATGGCAAGAGAGAGAAGAAAACTACCAGAGTATATGTAAGGAGGGAGAGGGGGAAAGCAGGCATGTTGGCACTAAAAGGAAATTGCAGGACTTTTCAAGCAGAAAACTCTATTTTACTCTGAGAAATCAACAGCTTTGTTAAGGAGCTGCTGTTGGCATCTTCCTCCAGTGTAGCACAAGTTGAGCTCTGACTAATATTTGTGGGAAATTGCAGGGATTTTTAAGCCAGTAAGTCACAGCACACAACTCTAGTTACTTAAGAAGCAAAATTACCAGAAGAATAAATTTGTAAAACCATGGAAGCTGAATCTTTTCTTCATCCATATAAGTCAGGAATAATTCAGATAAAACCAATGGAATATTCTGCCAGAGTAAAACAAGGCAACGTGAGAATCATTTGCCCAGTTTATTTCTAGTGGTAAAGGAGTAGTCCTGGTCAGTGATTTGCTCAGGAGCAACGATACAGTTCAGATATGCAGGTAGCCATTACGGTTGTCATCTAAAATGGTTCTGAAACAGTGACTGTCCTCAACACAGTGTGTCACAGGGAGTCATCAAAGTCCTTGGCTGTACCCAGATTCTTCTAATTTTCTCTAGAAATCTCTGCTAATATTTCCTTGAGGTAAATGGTAAGGAAAAAACTGGCTTCTCTGCTGTAGTATTATTCTACTATCAGGATCTTTGGTGAGAGGATTCAAAACACAATCTATTCTAGTTTATTTTATTTTATTCTATGTCTTACACCAGAAACAACCCATGTTATCTGAGAGGATTATTTTGTATTTTTGTTTTGAAATGATCCAATCTTTAGTCACAGATAATATCTCTTGGTGTAGACTTTGTTATCTCATCAAGAGTAGGTCTAAGTGCATTTTTAAATTATGCAGGTTTTTTTTTTTTTCTGTAACTGAAATAAAGCCATGTTAAAATAAAAATAAGTTTAACTTATCAGGTTTTTCATAAACATATTTTTGCCCATTTGAAGGAAATAACAGTTTATTCTTACTGTTGTGAGGCACCTGTAGGACTTCCAGACTATTAAAATGTCGGGAAATAATTATAGCAATTAATATGTGTTACCCAAAAGCTTTCATGTCATGGTGAGAAAAGTAATTACTATTTCACTGTCCTCCTTTTGGATGACCTGCCTGTCACCAGTGTTTTCTACAAGTTATAGGCTCCATTGACATCCCAAACACAGATGACTACAATTTTATATCCTACATTTATATTTTGCATCTCTGTAGAAACAACAAATAAAAAAAAATACCACCAAGATTTGTCCAGCTGCCCCTCCAATGTATCCACTTCAAAAATATAATATATGAAGCTGTCTTTCTACCACTCAGAGCAACTTTAAGTAAGTGGTCTTGGGACGGAATAATTCCCTATCCTGTTAAAACTTCAAAGTAAGCATAAGCAGGAGTAGAATGTTAATGCCTATGTTGAAATTTCATCAGGAAGCAAGGGATGAACTCAGGCTCTTTGGAAAAGTACCATAAGAGCTTTTATAACAATGAATGATCAGTACTGTTCTATGTGGACTTATCTTAGAAGAGCTTTTAATAGTAACACATACTGTTTTTCAGACGATGTGTTTTCTTGCGTATATGTAAGTACTTCCACCCATCACTCATCCTTTTTGTCAACATCAGTGATCATAAAGTGAAATATATAGATTAAAATACTCGAAATGAGTGTGGGTTTTTTCTGCTTTCTTTCTAGTGAACTGAGATAAGAGAGATCAACTGAGAAATACATGTCCTGTACACCAAGAACTGATTTAATAAGCAACCTCTCCCTGGTAGTAGGTGATTAAACTAAATTGCTAGTCTAAACTTTTCTATGCTGCATTTCAAATGTCAACACATTACATTGCTATTCCTCTTAATTTCTCACAAAGAAAATGCAAAATGAATTCATTATGCTGGAGTAAGTGGAAAAAATGATGAGTTTCTCCAGAAGAGTAGGCAATGGGGAGAGATTGGGCAAGGCGATTATATTGAGATATTTGAATAGCTGGCCATTAGCAAGAGGATCCCCATTACTTTGCTGATAATTATATCCTCTTCACTATGACTTCCCAGTGGAATAATACAATGTTCCCAGTGCAGGAGATAATGAAAAATACCATTCAGGTGGTACATATAAGCCAAGAGTAGAGTGTTGTATTTCTTCCCTTCCCCCATCATGTAGATTGCAATAGTGCACACCTACGCGATATGTTAATGCGTGTTTGGTTGTTCAGGGCTGTGTACAGGGCAAATAAATGTATCTTGAAAATGGAGCTGGCAGTGGAATATCATTCTCCTACTGTAATTATCTCCTGTATTTAGTGGGCCTGGTGTATTGCTGAGTACATTTTTGTTAGCTATTATGTAAATGACTTTCAAAGCCCACCACGCTGTAATAATAAGGACTTTGGAAGGGATCTTGTAGAGATGGAGGGGTTTTTTGTTGTTGTTGTTGTTTTTTGTTTATTTTTTTTTTTTTAAAGAGAGGATTGTGGTGGGAACTAGAGCTGTGTGCTTCTTCTAATTGATCCATCATTTTGCAGACACGTTTCTGTTCAGCAATCAAGGAAAATGAAGCAAACAAACAAAAAAGGAAAGAAGGAAGGAAAATACAGCACAAGAAGACACACACTCATTTACAGTAACTATTTTCTTCCAAGTAATACATAAATTCTCTCATGTGTTATTGCTGCCTTATCACTTTTTGGCATTTTTATTGCTCTTCTATTTTCAGTTTGGGGGAATCTAGCTGCGTACTGTATATCTGTCTCAGATTCATTAATTTTCACAGAAAACTCAATTTGCATCAAAATACTTTGCTGTTTGGTTGTGGCTTTACATATATTGGGGCCTCATGGCTCGCATGAGGACTTTGTCTTCACAATATTTACAAGAGTGGAGAAAAGCACGGCCACTGAAATTGCTCAAGTTTGAATACTATAAAAGGCAGTAAAACTCGTGTTAGTTCCACCTACGAAAGGCCTATTTTGGACAGCCCATATCATTGTTTTGTTTTGATTTGGCTTTGCTATGTTCTAATATTTAATAAGAACCACAAATTTATGTAGATGAAATTCAATAATGACCTGTGATAACCAACTTTTCATTGTATGTTTTCTCATTAAAAAAAAATAAAAATATATTATGAAACAGAGTCATACAATAACATTTTTTAAAATTATATACACATAGAAATATTCACTTTTATGCTATTGATGAATCTGATGAAGGAGGCTGCTAAATATTTTTGGGTTGGATTTCTATCATTACTTATTATACACACACTCTGGCATAAATCAGGGTCGCTTTAGTGAAGAGAGAATAAATGTTTCTTTTTTGGTTTTGTTTTTGTGTTTGTTTTGGTTAGTTGGTTGTGGTTTTGGCTTGGTTTGGTTTGGTTTGGTTTTTTTGTCCAATTTTCTTTCAACAAATGATGTGAAAGTGAGACAGAAGCTCCTGGATGTCCTTTTGCATGTGGGCATCTGTGTTGATAAAACTTTCAGAGGGGATGAACATCTGAAGTTTCAGTTGGCACTGTCAGACGTCTTGAGTACCCAGAATACATGAAAATCACACTCTTTGGAACAGAAGCTGAAATAAGGGCATGCAGCATATAATTTACACAATAAATCTGGAGAAATGTAGCTGCCAAATGCAACAACATTATAGTGTTTTTACAAATAAGTACTTGTGTGAGTGCCTACAATCACAGTATCACAGAATGTTTGGGATTGGAAGGGACCTCAAAAGATCATCTAGTCCAATCTCCCTGCTGGAGCAGGAACGCCTAGGTGAGGTCGCACAGGAATGTGTCCAGGCGGGCTTTGAATGTCTTCAGGGAAGGAGACTCCACAACCTCCCTGGGCAGCCTGTTCCAGTGCTCTGTTACCCTCACTGAGAAGAAGTTCTTTCTCAAATTTAAGTGGAACCTCTTGTGTTCCAGCTTGATCCCATTGCCCGTTGTCCTATCGTTTGCCACTGAGAAGAACCTGACTCCATCCTCGTGGCACTCACCCTTTATATATTTATAAACATTAATAAGGTCACCCCTCAGTCTCCTCCAAGCTAAAGAGCCCCAGCTCCCTCAGCCTTTCTTCATAAGGGAGGTGCTCCACTCCCTTAATCATCTTTGTTGCCCTACGCTGGACCCTCTCCAGCAGTTCCCTGTCCTTCTTGAACTGAGGGGCCCAGAACTGGACACAATATTCCAGATGGGGTCTCACCAGGGCGGAGTAGAGGGGAAGGAGGACCTCTCTCAATCTACTGACCACCCCCCTTGTAATACACCCAAGGATGCCATTAGCCTTCCTGGCCACAAGGGCACAGTGCTGGCTCATGGTCATCCTGTTGTCCACCAGGACCCCCAGGTCCCTTTCCCCTACACTGCTCTCTAATAGGTCCTTCCCCAACCTATAATGGAACCTGGGGTTGTTCCTGTTGGTCCTGTTTCCTGTAGTTTGATGTTTTGACTTTCCCTCATTTTGTTCTCTTGTGCCATTTTTCATCTTCCTTTTCCTTCTTTTCCTTCTGCAATTATTTTTCTTTTTTTTTTTTTATTTTATCTTCAATTTCCTCCCTTGTAGTTGCCTTTTTCTATTAAATCTTTCTTTTATTCTTTTTTTTTTTAAGAAAAAATATTCCTTTTCCTCTCTCTTTTGTCCAAAGGAAAATTTTGAGAACATTGTGAACACTCACTGTGCTTTTACTGATACCTTTTTCTTAGGGATTGCTAATTATATATATAGTTTGTATAGACACTCGATATATGAATTGAGAACTTGGAATCTCAAGTTAAAATGATTGCTTGCTTCCACTTTTCTTCCTCTGGCAACTTGTCACATGAGGTGAAAAATAACCAGAAAATTGTAATACTTGGCTATGCTTGTAATCCTTAATCTGCCCCCTTATAGCAAGGACAGGGAACTTTAGAATAAAGATTCTTTAGTAATAGGCCAAAGCAATATGTTTTCTTATGTTTCCCATGTTTATACAGAACATGTGATCTGAAAATGTAAGTGCTGTGCAAAGAATGTTTGAGCTAATTGATAACCTTGGTCATAACTAAACAGTTGAAAAGCTTGTGACTTCTTGGAAAGAGTGAGCTTTTCTATCTGTCACATGTATTAAAATTAATGTGCATGTATGTCCTCCAAATAGTATCAGGTTTTGGTGAGAGCACACTGAAAGAAAATCTGTTTCCATATGTTATGTATAAATAAGATGGATAGATCTGATGGACAGAAAGATTAGATAAAATGTTATTTCATAATGGTTTTTATTTTTATTAATACTTACTTAAATTCATGTTTAATGTTTCATTTCATTAGTGTTGTGCCTAATGTTATTTCAATTAGTTTGGAGGAGGTTTTGTGTTTTATGTAACACAGCTTGAAAACGTTGGACAGAATCATGGAAATGGAATAAATCTGTTAACGTCGATCTAATTGTGCAATCAACTCAGTGGTCCTGAAAATCAATCAATACAAAACATGTTTTACATATTTCAATATGAATTTCCTCCTGTCACTCAGCAATGGTTACTCACCATCAAAATGTATGTTTTCAACAAAAAATAATGAACTTTGAAGACTGGAATCTTATTCTGCAATCTGTGTTGAAGAAATAATTTTAGCTTGCCTTACAAATGACCTAGAGAGGCCTCCTACTGAAAAGTGATGGTTTTCATTCTCAATCTTCAGTCAAATTTTAGCATCCTTCCTGAGGGAGCCAGCTGTCACTTGGTTAAGGGTTTGGAAATCTAGGCACTAGGCTACTTTTATTTCGTCAAGACAATTCAGACAATGTGGACACTTCCAAATAGCTATTAGAGACAGTGTTAGCCTATATTTGGTCATGAAGGCTGGGATTTGTCTGACTAAATGTAGAAAAACGTGAGGTATCTACATGTATTTTTATCTTGTCACTAGAGCCAATGAGGGAAACAAGGGCATGACTCATCCTTAAGAAAATGTTCACAATAGATCAGATGCATTACTATTCCTCTCCCTAGACTATAATGGAGCCTACATGACTGGCGCAGAGGTAGATATCCAGTGTAGATATATAAAAGTAATGAAGATGAATCACAACAAAAATATTTGTGCTTTTTTCCATGAGTTCTGAGCCTCAAAACCAGGACAGCAACAAATCTCACAGTGGTGGCCTTGTGCCTCATTTTAGTGCTTCCAGCAGCCTTGGGATCTGACTAGAGAAACCAAGCTGTAGAACGTCAGTGTATGTGCTAGCACCACACTGGGCAGATGAGATCATAAGCACTCTGCTGAATTTGGATTATGCTATTTGATAAAACACATTAATTAACATAGGTATCAAATACTTAAAGAAAATGTCCCTAAATCTGTTCATCCCAGCATCAGCCACTCTAAAATACAACGATAGGTTTTGAGGTTACTTTAACGGTTGTTTTAAGGGCTCTAACGGTGTAATTTAATAATTAAGTGTTGTGGTTTAACCCCAGCCAGCAACTAAGCGACACGCAGCCACTCGCTCATCCCTCCCCCAGTGGGATGGAATAAAGAATCAGAAGAGTAAAAAGGAGGAAACTCATGGGTTGAGATAAATATAGTTTAATAAGTAAAGCAAAAGCCACATGTGTAAACAAAGCAAAACAAATAATTCATTTACTGCTTCCCATTGTCAGGCAGATGTTCAGCCATCTCCAGGAAAGCTGGGCTCCATCACGTATAACATTTGCTTGGGAAGACAAACACCATCACTCCGAACATCCCCTTCCCTCTTCTTCCCCCAAAATATATACTGAGGGTGATGGCTTATGGTATTGAATACCCCTTTGTCCAGTTTGGGTCAGCTGTCCTGGCTGTGCCCCCTCACAAGCTTCTTGTGAACCTGGCACGATATATGAAGCTAAAAAGTCCTTGACTACTCAGACACAATTAAAACATCAGTGTGTTATCAACATTATTCTCATACTAAATATAAAACACAGCACCATGCCTGCTACTAGGAAAAAAATAAACTTTATGCCAAGTGAAACCAGGACATTAAGATTATTTTAATTCTAAGTTATTCTTTCTGGTAAACTGCCATGATTCTGACTATTTTTCAAATCATGATAAACCTCACTGAAGGCAAAAAGGTTTCAGCACTTATCTCAAGTTTTAGTGTGCCTTTTACTTGTATGTATTATGATAAAATATAGAAAACAGACAAAATGTCTTACCCACATCCAGTGATGAGAAAAATGTTACTAAATTTTGTCACTAATAGAAGCTACTCTTTGTCACAAGTAGATATTCTTGGTCTTGTTTGTTTGATTGTTTTTTCTCTTATCATCTTCTGAAAGAAAAACCTGTGAGTGCATTAAAAATTTTGGTCTAACGATGTATGACACAGTTTGGGAATGAACAAAATAAACCAAATTGTTCAGCATTTTAATTACAGATTTACATTCTGGAAGCTTAGATATCCTTGGGTATAGGATATTAATGATAAGGCCTAACATTTTGTATGTGTCATAGTGTTCTACTTAAGCACCAGAAAACAGGTTACGTGAGACTGTGGCAGCCTGTATTATAAGATGCATAATACTGGCTAGCAGCTAAGAGCTATGCAGGCTTTCTGAGTTCTCCAAGCTTAGTGTCTGAGAACAAGAACATTTGGTTGTTTACGTCAGTACTTTTGGTACCAATTTAATCATCTAATCCTTCCCAAATGCATTTGTGTTAGAATGTTTTTATCCATTAATTCAGATTGATTTCTTCCTGTTACTACTTGAAGTGGGATCCGTAAAACATTTCCACGGTTTAGTACTGGGTGGTATATTATCTTTCACACAATGGAGAGCTTTCTTCATGGCCATGTCTGCCTGGCCTTTAATGGTTTCACAGACAACAAGATGGACAGCTGGATGACCATGAGCCAGCACTGTGCACTTGTGGCCAAGAAGGCCAGTGGTACCTGGGGTGTATTAGAAGGGGGGTGGTCAGTAGGTCAGAGAGGTTCTCCTGCCCCTCTACTCTGTCCTGTGAGACCACATCTGGAATATTGTGTCCAGTTCTGGGTCTCTCAGTTCCAGAAGGACAGGGAACTGCTGGAGGGAGTCCAGCACAGAGCAACAAAGATGATGGAGTGGTGCATCTCCCTTATGAGGAAAGGCTGAGGGAACTGGGTCTCTTTAGCTTGGAGAAGAGGAGGCTGAGGGGTGACCTTATTAATGTTTACAGATATATAAAGGGTAAGTGTCACAAGGATGGAGCCAGACTCTTCTTGGTGACAACCAGTGGTAAGACAAGGGGTAATGGGTTCAAATTGGAACACAAGAGGTTCCACTTCAATTTGAGAAGAAACTTCTTCTCAGTGAGGTTATCAGAGCACTGGAACACGCTGCCCAGGGGGATTGGGGAGTCTCCTATTCTGCAGACATTCAAAACCCACCTGGACACCTTCCTGTGTAACCTCATCTGGGTATTCCTGCTCTGGTGGGGGGATTGGACTGGATGATCTTTTGAGGTCCCTTCCAATCCCTAACATTCTGTGATTCTGTGTAGATCCAGGGAGCTCAAACACAACCAAAGTCAAATTTGTACCTTGTAAATGATCTCATATCAATTACTAGCTTATATGCTAATAATTGAAGTCTTGATTTTCTCTTCTTTTAGAATTTCCTTTAAAGATTTTTGGTCTCCATGAGCAAATGTGCTCCTATAGAGATATCAAGCACACATCGAGTGAAGACTGAGGAAAACATTCTTCAAATTGCCAGTCAGCTTATCTGGCACTGAATTTCTTCATGAGCTTTTCAAATATAGCTCTGCAAAATACATAAGGAAAACAATTTAAATCTGATTCTTGACTCTTTGGACACTGTTGGTGAAAAAAGGATGGAAAATGGTGTGGCTTTTAAATTTCTTTGCAGTTCCCTTGGTATTGCAATTCATTTATTATGTCAATGATTGACAGATTGATTTCATAGCACCAAGGAGCACTATTAGGTATAAAGAGCCTGGCTCAGAATGCAGACACTGTAAATATTCAAGTTTTTATATGAATGCTTTCTGGACAGAATATGATTGAATTCAATGTGGTTCAGTCGAGGTCAAATCATTCAATCATGTGGAGTTCCTCATAAAAATATGGCATGACACAAATAATCACCACTGAAGGAAACAAAGTAGGAGAGACCAGGTGGGAGGGCAATTAATGAACAATAATGGCTACACAGTGGTGAATTAACATAAAATATATTTTCTTTCTTTTCAATAAAAGACAACAAAACAATAAAAACAAGAAGATGGTCTTAATTATTTGTACATAGGCACATTCCTGGTTTTGAACACTTTCAGTGATTTCTCTAGGCAACTCTTGGGATTGCTGATAGAGTACTATATGAAATCAAAACATCACTACTGAGATATCTAGTTTTGTTAGTAGGTAATCCTTCCCATCAGGGACTGGTTTTCACAGCAAGGAATTCCCTCATGGAGGGCAAATCTGACCTATTCTTTACTAGACTGTTCTGATGCCAGAACTCTCTCTGAAGAAGACAGAAGATAATTCTGTCTCTAAAAAAAAACCCTTCAGAAGCCAGTCAGAAACCAATTGGTGTCCACATGGAATTGTGGTTAAGATTAATCCATATGTAATTATACTTCAAAAAAGACATTCTCCTGTGGGAAGAAAGGCATATATAGTTTATCAAACAAACAAACAAAAAAATCAGTGATTTTCTGTTTTGCAGAGAACCCAATTCTTTGTTAAAAGAATGTATTCTACTGCATCTAATTCCCTTATATCCTCTGTTAACCATTTTCCCTGCTGCAGTTTAAATCCATTATATCTAATCATTGCATCTTTATCTCTCCTTGAAGATGCAGAGTAATTAGTCTATCTTCCTTTGCTTATGTACCTTTTTTTGTCTACATTTTATAGACAGTTGCAATCTCTCAGCTAAAATGCTTGTCTCTCTCTTTAAAACATGTTCATCTTTTTTTGTTTTGTTATGTTCCTTTGTTTGTTTTGTTTTGTTTTGTTTTTCCTCTTTGTGTATTCTTCAATGCTTTCACAGTAAAAACATGAAATCTGTACTGGGAATGAAATCATTCCATTCTGGATTTCCTTCTTGGGACAGAGTGGGAGATAGAAATCAGACTTTTTTATTTTGTACATTCCAGCAGCTCTAAAAAAATACTTTTGAGAGATGGTGGGGGCATGGGACTGAAGCATGGTAACTTTCTGTTATTAATTCCCCCTGTAGAGACCCGACTGCCAAGAGACTCTTCCCACAGCACCATCTACAGTGGTGGTCTCGCTGCAGGCTACTATGGGGAGAGATTAAGCTTTTGCATCTGTAGTGTTACAGTTCCTGAGAGGCTCCTGCACCGCTGTTTTGGTAAAGAGATTTACAGAGGCACTTGGCGAATTTTAGTCATTTTGTTATCAGTCTGTAACCATGGAAATGTGCATGTGGAGACCACTGCCATCTTAGGCACTGCTGCAGTTTTTAAAAAGCATCTTACTTGCCCGTCTTGCGTCTTACTTTCTATCAAATTTTTTGTTAGGAAGAAATAAGACAAGTTATATACAGAAACAGGCAGGACCCTGGTCAGGCAATGCAGAACATCACAAGAATGAGGTGGAGGGACAAGGCATGGCCTCCATAGCAGAAGGTGATCACCTGGTAGTGTAAGGTTTCCATACCTGAGAATACACAGTCCTTTGCATGCTCCTTTACGGCCATAGAAAACTCATGAAGAAAGAGATGTGACATAATCATGGATATTTTAATGTTGATGCCCTCAAGAGACTCTAAGTGCCTGTTGTCCCTAAGTTATATTCTGGCCAAAACTGTTTCCAAGGCAATTCAAGGTTGCAAAGAATGAAGGTTCCAGGGTGAGTGTCTTCATGGACTGTGAATGAATCACAAGGCTACCACCTGTTATTAGTGTAAAACTTCATATCGCTCCAGATTCTCGTTCTGAGATCCTTGGGGTATGAGATCAAAATGACAAAAAGTGGCTTCTGTTTGATTAAACAGGAGATAGAATTGGGTGTCCAGTTGCTGTCTCTCAGGATTAACAGTGCTCCTCTTCAACATCTCTGGATTCTTTTGTGCTAAATTGATTCTTGGCTTTTAAATTTTGTTTTATTTAGGTGTGTTTGAAATTGCCTTTCCTTCTGTCTTTCATTCCACTTGCTTAAAGCTGTACTTTTTTTTGTTGTTGTTGTTGTTGTTGTTTCCTGAATTTAGACAGTTAAATACCTCTGAATTTCTCGTTTTTCTATACTGTTTATATTTAGCTAACAGTAGGTGCAGTTACAATCACATCCCAGCTACATCTTGAAACTATGGGTGAGGTGCTGGTAAAATTGCAGTTAATGGCAAAATGCCTTACTATTTCAAATTAAAAGTCTTTCTGTAATTTCTTCCCTTCTTTTTGTCATTCTTTTATCATTTCTTTCGTACTCCAAAAAACTTCCTCACTGAAAAACAGGGCTGCCGATAGTGGAAATAATTGTTGTACTTCTTATGTAACTGTAACTCTTCTGACTTTATAGTGCTGCTTTTTATTTTCCTGAAAAGAAAAGGAGAACAGGCCGTTAGTCAAGCCACAGATACTTTAAGTCAAGTGATACTGCCACCGGTGGGTTTGTATGCATCACCTTTCTACAATGGTGTCTCAGTTCTTCTCTCACAACATGTAATAAGTAGACATCTATTAAAATAGGCAAATTACCAATCAGTTGCACCTTTTAATAGATTTTAAAGACCCTCCTATTCAAAGATTGAGCCCTCTGTTTCAAAAGTCCCTGCAATATAATGTAACGTAACTCACAATTGAAGAAACTCTTCATACAGGATTACATCCATTTGCAATCTGACATTATTCAGACAGGATTGCTATATTATGCAGAGCATAATTACAAAATACTGTCCTTGTAATACTGTCCTTTTGTATGTATGCAGATTATTAAAAATGGTTAATCTTAAAATCATTGCACATACACTGCAGTCAACAGGGTCTCAGCTTTTGTGCGTCTGTATAACAACATTACAATTAGTGGAGTTGAGGTCCTGGCCTTATTTCTACTCCATTATGGTGCTGTTGTATACAAAGGATGAAAACTGTGTCTCCATTACATCCTGCAACACTTGAGTAATTCTTCAGAAATCAAAGCTGAATCTTGGATTCACATTGTTTTTTTCTGACTCAGCGTCTGAATAGCATTAGAGTGATAATATATTTCTCTTTGCTGAAGTTCTGCAGAAAGTCTCAGACGACAGATACACGTTGTAAAATCTGAGTCAGAATCCAAAGGATTCAAAACTCTTAGGAAATCAGAACTACCCTTTCAGTTTCATGAAACATTCTCATAAAACAGAAACAAACAATAGATTTCCCTTCACTCCTGACTGAACCATAATTATACATCTAAAATGCAGAGCTTCATATTGATACAGATCTACTAAAAATTAGGACACATCTTCTTAACATCTAGAGGCCTTTTGAGTCAGAGATGGTCATCTAGTGTGTAATGATACTGAACTCACTGGAACCAAATAGGTGGGAATCACCTTGCATTAGCATGTTAGCCGCATAATGCTCCTGTGCTGAGATTAATATGAAAACCTACTATGTACTTATTATTTGCATCACTGTAGCGTTGTCCAGCAATTTTTCTTTTAAAATTTGAAATCATTTTTGTAAATCCAAAGAATGATGTTATAAGCATAAAAAAACGTTGAGCATAGGCTCAAGGACACTGCGAGTTTCACCCGTCTCACACTGAAAATCATAAATCCAAACTGTCTTTAAACTAAATGAATTACATTATTTCTAAATTCTGAGAGAAGAATCCTACCCTTGTGTGCATGATCTCCAGCCACAAATGTTTAATTACAAAAAAGGCAAATGATAAGCCTCTTCTGTACTACACACAAATCCAGAAAGTGCTATACAAACTCCACAAATAGATGTGAAGATTGCATAGAGCTTATCCCTTCGCCCAGCACTAAAACCAACCACAACCTCAAATAAAACTGCAGCTTGCAACCCATTTGAAATATTATTCAGTTAAGCTCTATTTATTACCATCAAAAATAGCACACACAGGGACAGCCAAAACATTCCTGTTTCACAAAGCACAACTGAGATCAGCTGACTGGAACTCACACTTATGTTCATCAAAGGGCCATATTCTCATTTTGTGCTCCTTGTTTCTATTTAGAGTTAATGGTAAATGTCTTTTCCTTATCAACTGTCAAATTGTCAGAACACACTTTGTATGTTCAAGGCTGGAGGATTCAGGGGGTGTCAGAGGGAGGGGGAGGACCATCTGCTTTGTTGACAGAAGTTTACTCCCAATATTTTATACTGAGTAATTATTCAAGGTCCCTTGTATTTTGTGTCTCCCAGAGAGAAGGTATTAAAAATGTCCACTATTAAATGCTTTTCACATAGAAAGCAGGATTTTATGACCCTGTAACTGCAGGATCAGTGGTTTTATGCTCTTTAGCCTCTGTGATAATGTGTGCCTGGTTCCCTCATGCAGGCCATGCTGTGGTTAGTGTTGATTCAGTAAACAACATTTTGTTTCATCTCCACGGATATTAGGTCTATAGAGGACAGATTGCATTTACTGATAGTGCCTCATGGTCTTAAAGCACACTTGACTAATTCTAGCTATCAGTTGTTGTTTGCTGTATTTTAAACAAGGGCAGAAATTTTTAAAGACAGATAAAGTAGAAGAAAGAAGAGGAGAGGAGAAGAAGGGAAGGGAAGAGAAGGGAAGAAAAAGGAAGGGGAAGGAAATTTCCAATGGTATTAAAAAATGAAATTTAGGATAATAAATACCTCAAACCCAGCTTGGGTGATTGCATAGGAAAATATTTAAATTTAAAATAAAACAAACACTCAAGTATCCTGTTGACCAATGAATACTTGTATTTTCTATTTTCTTTAATGGAATCTGTATGGTTTGTTGATTTCCTGTTGTCCACTCTTCATTATCAGAGACCAAGTTAATTATTCATGTCACATCTTAATAGAGTATTTTGCCTCATTTTGACTAACTCATTTTGATACCTGAAATCTTATTGTATCCCTTGATTGCATAGTCTTGTTAAGAAGTTTACATAAGAGATCAATATGAGAAGTAAAATTGCCTGATGACATTGCTGCCTGTAAGAACAAAGGACTGGCCTCAGTCAGAAGGTGCTGACTCCCTCTCAGGGCTCTGTTTGTGTTTTCTCTGAGTATTCCACGCAGGAGAGATTTCCATGGGAAAAACTTATGGAAAATTCTGATCTTAACTGTGTTCTCTACCTGAGTGTAATGACAGTACACGGGGAGATGGGATATCTGTCCCTTCCCACCGCTGACAAGAAGGTCAACCAGTGGCAGAGGAGAAAAAGTCATGATTTTTGTAATATGTTATGTTTTTGTGATACCATCAACATTACTGTGCCAGGAAAAAATAGAACTCGCCACCCAATCGTTCCCATTGAAAAATCAACATAAGATGGGGTAGCAACTCATTTCTGCATAAAGACCTTCACAGGCTATGATGAAGATAGCTTTCCCATCCTCCTGCCACCTACTTTCCTACAGAAGAATTACTTAGAGACCAACGTCAGTACTTAGTACTGAGACTCAGACTTAAGTCTGCTATGAGTAAAAGTCTTAAATCTTAATATGAAGTTACCAGCTTGACCTCTTTTTTCATTTTGAGACCTGTGCCATGCACATCTGTCCTCTCTTAGACCTGAGTGCCTCAACACAGGATTCGAATGCCATTCTCCAGAAACCTCACAACATCTGACAATTGCTTGAAGTTTGCTAACATCTTCTCAGAAATAATTATTTAAAGTTGTTTTCCTGTCCCTTCCTAATCAGATTGTTTTTCTTTTTATTTTGCTTGTTTGTTTGGTTTTGCTAACTACATTGCAGTCTAGTCAGCTTCTAAGCATCAAAGACACCATTTTTGGTAGCTATCTCTTCATTTATAAAAACATATTTTTAGCACTGTCTTTGGTTTTCAGATCTGTTTAGGAATATCCACTCTGTCAAATCCTGATCCCTGTAGAAAAAAACAGAAAGGTCTGATTTCTGAGGTTGCACCATCCTCTTGTTCAAAGGTACACCTATTTGAATGGAAGATTATCTAAGTTAATTCTTACCCAGTGTTCCAGGTCACAGAAAGATTTGTACCTCTCTTGACAACAGATGGCTGTCCACTCAAACACAAACACACTTTAATAAAACACATGAGAATTCATACATCATGCTTGCAAACATTATCTGCGTTGCCGTAAGACACAATTAAAATAAACAAAGTAAAAAATATGGAATAGAGATGTTAAAAATGTTGAATACCACGAACAAGATGTCATTCATATTCAAGCTACCCAAGCTCAGTTTTAACCCTGAATAGTCTTTGTTGGAAGTAACATCTTTCAGTACCTGTCCTTCTATCTATTTACATACACACACAAAATCAGTCACACTCACCAACTTCCCATGGTGGTAGCTAGCTATATCTTTTCCTCACACACTCCTCTCCCCTCTCCACCCCTACCAAGTAAGTCCTGCTGGGAAGATGCGCCAGCCAACTCCCTTGATGTGTCCTGCCCCAGAGATGGCAGCCAGATGGCCTGACATCTGCAGCAAGAAAAGCTGGCAGGTCGCCCTGAAATCTCCCACTCAAGGGAGCTGTTGTTATGTACTGAAGTCCTTATCCCTAGAAAGAGTTCTGTGAATAAAATATATAATACACAATAAAATACGATAAATCCTAAAAAAAAGGAAACCAAATAGTATTTTGAGACAGCTTACACAGCCACAGAAGCAATTTTCCCCATGGGTAATATTTGTTACGGAAGCCCACCAGTCTGTAATAATTTGGTACTCAAACACAATATGTGCTGTAACGCACAGTATGATTTGAAAGTTTTATGAACATCCATTAGAGGAGGCCATAGTGTACACAAATGGTAGAACAGAAGTGGATCAACCTAAGAGAAACAGTTATAACTTATGCGTGCTGTATCACTTCCTGTGATCATGAATTAAATATATTGCACTACATTTAGAGTACATATTTTAGAAACTTTACTGAGAATTCAAATGCCTTTCAAACAGAGGCTGTTTTGCACTCCGTTATTAAAAGGCTAAGTGGAGACACAGACTGATAGAGTACTGAGAAAAAAATAGAGGTAAATAATATTAATAATATAAAACACCTCATAAAATAGCGTGGGTTTTTTTGTTTTTTCTGAAGCAATGAGAAATGTTATAGTTTCAAAGATTCAGGATTCAAAGTGTAACAACCCCAAAGGAAAGCTGGAATCACCCTGGCCATCTAAGAACTATCTCTGTTACTATCTCCATTGCATCCCTGGAGGCTAACTTTTACACAAAACACAGCTTCTGTGAGCAATTCCTACTATGCTCTACTATGGGTTAAAACAAAACAAAACAAAACAAAGTTCTCTTTTAAAGTCATCTAAGTTTGGAGAACAGTTAGATGATTTAAACATTAAAATAATAAGAAAGACAAGAGAGAAATGGAGAGAGTATGGAGAGTATAGAGCAAAAGGTATATTTTAGTAACAATATGAATTTCCTGTGCATTGCAATCCTTTTGGGAGAGATACACATGTATGTATAAACATGCAAAACTCTAATTCTGAGCTCTGAAGGACCTTTTTATTTCAGATTCAGATCAAAATGCTCTCTGTGCACTCATTTTTAATGTAGAGTTCCCCAAAGGTGAAAACCAAGTTCAAAGTTAATTTTGTTGCAAGACAGCTGTTTCTCTATTGCTAAATTCAGAGATAAAAAGCAAAGAATATCTGGTGAAATAAAGCACCACCGATATAAACCGCTCAAACTAATCCAAAGGTCAAATGTGTTACATGCATATTTGTCACCTTTTACTTGTCTAAAGCAATATCCACAAACTTGTCTATGTTTTCCCTTGTATACAGCTGGGCAATAGGCTGTAGCTATTTTATACAGCTACTGGCAGCATCTCTTGCCCAGAAGGCAGTGACAGACAGAGAGAGAGCAAAGAAATAACTTTCACAGTTTTTGTGTTTTCCCAGCTATCAATCAAATTCCCTCTGACATTGCTTCATTTATGGATTATTGCAAAAACACTGAAACAATGTGCAATGATAATGTTGTAAAGCTACAGAAATGAAATTGGTAGGAGTAACCCATTTCTCACTGTGTTCCCAAGCACCTCTCCACTCTGAATCCCCAGCATTGTTTAAGCTTCAGTTCTATATAAGAAAGCTAATCAAATGACACTCAGGAAAATTGACTTGGGTTTTCAATCTAGTTTCAGATCTCTATTGTACTTATTTCAAATAGCATTTGTTATTCTCTGCATATCCTTAGGAACATGCCCTGCCAAGAAATGCCATACAACTTCAAACCATGTTTTTTTTCCCACCTCTATAACTTTTTATGTATTCCCTTTTTACATTTTATTACAGCATAACATCTAAAAATGAAATAAAGATTATAGGCAATGCTTCAGGACCTGTAGTTCTATGGCTTGCCCTGAATATCAAATGTTGTTCATAGGAACTTGCTGCTATACCACTGTAATTTACCAAAATCTCCCCACTGACCATCACTGTAATTATTTCTGTTTGGAAATGAAAGATTTGATCTGCAGAGTGATTCTTCTTTTCTTTATATTTCCCACTCCCTTTCTTGTGTATCTTTCCCCCATTCACCTGGACTGTGCATTTTGTCTTGATGGGGAATTCGAAGATTAAATCTGTATATATTTGCCATAGTTATCTCTAGAAGTAAAAGAAAACAACAGACAAAATTAAAAAAAAAAAAGAGAAAATGTGGAGGAGAGAGGGAAGAAAGGATGGGGAGAGAATATGCACGGAAGTGTTATCCCAGCTACTAATTTAACAGTGCAAAAAATGAAATAAAACACAGAGGTAGTCACTCCCTTTTCATCTAGCACCTGGGGATGTTGGTAGGGTTGCTACTGGAATTTAAAACGTACTTCCACTGTGTGTCTGCAACCCTTCATTGCTTAAATGTGTCAGAATCTGAGCAACAGGTCAAATTTTGTGTCAACATAAGGTGGTTTGAGGAGTAAGTCATGATTCAAATCCAAACAAATGAGAAAAGACAAGTCAACATATCACTTAAGAAAACCAGTGTCAAAGCATGAAATAGAAGTGCATGCTGAGGCTATGTACAAGGGGAAGATTCAAGAGATTTCATGTAGGAATCAGGTTCAACTCCAAGGTCAGTGACAGAGTGCCAGTAAGTGGGTGTAATTTCTTTGTGCCATAGAAAAATGACAGGAAGGAAATCCAGAGTTAGTTATTGGTTTGTTTCCCTCTAGGCTTTGGGCTGAGATTCAGGTGTTGTGCAACGTCCATTTCTCAAACTGCTATTGATTTTTTTAGGAGACAGAGAAGTGCTACCCTCTGTCTGGGCCTTGATTTTCTCCTGAGTAGTAGGAATAATAATGATCCTTTTTGTCCTCATTTCTTTAAGGGACGCCTTCTGTAGACAATGCAGTATTGTCCAGGAAGTACATCTGCACAACTGGAAGATTATACAAGTGAAAATGATGGTGTGTCCTATGTAGAGACAAAATCTGGAGCCTTGAAAGCAATGCAGGAAAGATAAAAGAGCATTATGCCAGGGTGCTAACAAGAGTTAATAAGAAACCTACTAGAACATCACACTAAAGGGTCTAAGCAGCTTCTGAATCCAGAGGTCGTGACTTCTCTGGGAGGTCCTCATAGGGGTTTCTGTTTCACTGTGTTGTTTAGAGATGTTTCAAAGCTGAGAATAATTTTGGCAGGTGTACCAAATGGGGTGTTTTTATATTGCAAAATTATTATTTTTTTTATTATTTTTATGCCACTTGTTTGAACTAATTTACTCAAAAAATCATGAAGATGAAGATTTTTAACAGCAATGTGCCAAATGCCTTTCAGTTACTGGCAAACTGGGGCAGTTAGCAGTCCACGAACAATGTGAATTCTCTGCTGTTGTGTGGCATATACACACACACATATCTAATTCCTCTGAAACAAAGCTGATTTTTTCTTTACTTGATTAAATGACAGACAATTCAAAAATCAAACAAAATATTAGTAGAATATTAGAACAGTTGAATCATCAGTTTCTTTAGGTTATAATAAATAAGGATAAATATAAACAGAAACATTTATATCTTTATATAGTATCAGTTTATTGAGAAAACATGTATTCATTATACAGGCAGATAACTCATGCACATAAGATGCACATATACCTTTTGGATACATGCACTTCAAATTA
Source organism: Patagioenas fasciata (assembly GCF_037038585.1). Lineage (NCBI taxonomy): Eukaryota > Metazoa > Chordata > Aves > Columbiformes > Columbidae > Patagioenas > Patagioenas fasciata. The sequence goes on along the minus strand of NC_092560.1, from coordinate 79,363,780 downwards.
GGTTTTACATAATACACAGTAGAAATATATATCACCTATTTACCATCTGTCTTCCTTTTCTCCTTTTGGATGTAAGGGCAATATTTGCTCCTTTCCATTTTTCGGAAACACCCATCTCAAAAATTTCAAAAAAAACTACTAGAAACCCTGAGACTGACTCACGGTTCTTTACATATCCTGATGTGAAATGCAACCAACATAAAAACAGAATGAATGTGGATATACATATAAGTATACTTATGCTAGTGACCTCTGATTCTCACTGGTTTAGGGTGAGTACCTGCCCATCATTCAATAACATCAATTTTGTTAGTTGCTTGAGGCAGCTTCATCTTACAACAAATTATCTAAAAAATACGAAAAAAGGCCTTTCGTGGAGTTGTGTTGAACAAACTGTTGCAAAAAGATCATGGTCCTTTCTTGGCTCTCTTTTAGCTTTAATGTATTTTATGAGCTTTTGTAGTATAATTAAATTTTATGCATTGCTCCTTTTTATATTCTAACCCTATTATCTTTGTAGATGTTATAGAGTGCAGCTGTATGGTTAACACACGCCAAGACAGGACCATGCTACTGATGAAACAGACCAGCAGGGTCTGCAGTCCTCCCTCACATTTCCATCCTATCCCTTATATTGTCACTAATAATGCCACAGTGAACCAGAAGATTCAGCAGTTTTTCTCAGGGGCTACTTTGGATCAGCTCAAAAGGATTCACATGGAAAGCGTAAGTGAAGTTAAAAAGAATGAGGGAAGGTTTGTCATATCTTCAATTCATCAATAGCACAGATAGAGATTGACATCGGTTGGCTTTGAAATTTCTTCTAATTTCCATTTTCTTCCATTCTGTATTTAAGCTCAGTAAAGGCATATTGATGTAGCTAATCTTTTCCCTTACTGGAGTTTCTACACTTCCTTCATATTAGCGTAACTTGTTCTTTTAATATTGCTTATTTAAAGAAATGCTGCCTTTTCTTTCATGACATATTATTGACCAATTATCTGAATTTATTGAAATATACCTTTCTGAAGCCTTAGTTATGAATTCTTTTCTATTCCTCTTTCTTAACTATTATCAGCTCCATCTTTTTGTGGTGTTATTTGTCTTACAGAAGGTTAATCGGTTCCTCATTTTGGATGAGAAAATTCAATTAAGAGCCTTTGCACAGAAATGAATTATCCTCAGCATGGCTGTGGGGTGGTGGAGGTTTCATTCCACCAGCAAAGGCTGGTTGATATTTGTGTACATGAATATCTATTATGGAAACCCATTGAGGCTCAGGTTTATCTTCCTTGAACTGTTTTTAATTTGTCTGTGTATGGTTTAGCTAACCAAACAAGGCTTCTTTTATACTCAGTGGTTAGAAATAGGCACTTTCAGATGGAAGCATTTGTTCAGGCAAAGTTCCTTCTTGAAGTATCTGATTCACTATTGGACTCTTTAGGGGTTGAGAATGAATAATACAGGTGTCTTTTAGACATTCTATAGTTGGCTGAAGTAAATCCTGTTATTGATGAATCAAAACCTTTCAAAACCTTAGTGAAATCAGCTCTAAATTTGAAATCTGAATTTAATCTCGTAAAAGCTATGGACTTCAATCCACAGTTAAATTTAAGAAACTGTATAAGTATTCTTTTGAATCCTACTGTAAGGAACTTTTGGAGTGAATGTAAGTAATCTGCACACGAAACAAATCACCTTGTCTCTTTAGCAATATCTCAAAACTGTGTTCCCTCAGATTAACTATACTATTATACTGTGTTCTCTTGAACCATCTATATTATGGATTCTAGAAGATGATGTTGAAATGACATCTGTCTGATAAATTTTGTTCTTACTTTAATATGCGAACTGCAGTTATTTCACCCTGTTTTATATAATCAGGAAGAGATAGTGGCCATGAAAATGTGCAAGCAGCTTGTTGTTTTGTTTGGTTGGGTGTTTTTTTTTTTGTTGTTTTTGTTTTTGTGGTTTTGTTGTTGTTGTTTTGGGGGGGTTTTATTTGTGGTGGTGGTCGTGGTTTTTTTGTTAGTCTGTTTGGTTTGGTTTGGTTTGGTTTTTTTTTTTTTTTGCCTTTATCTCCTTCTTTTTCTCTTAAGACAGACAAGTAAACCTTAATTCTTCTCTCATCCTCTCTCTTTCCTGGTGCTACTATAAAGTTGTGCCTGTTAATTAGAACATGTAATCTGCTTTGTCTTTCAACATTATTTTAGGGCAAATACATTTTTGCTTGCATACTCTTTTCAGGACAGCTGTAAGAAGCATAGCCATTGAGCTTTCAGTAGTCATTATACAGGGTCATACTCTTCTGAGTACTATAGTTGGCCATCATCTATGTGGACTCTCTTAGAGTCATTTTACCTAGGACACTGTGAGATCTCCGTAGGCTAAAGTCAAATTACAGCACTTTATACCTACTGAGAACCAGAATGTTGGTCTTTTCACTAAGAAAAGGAGGCTGTGATTTAGGAACATTAAGGTTTGTATTGTTGTTAATTCTAGAAGAAACATTGAATTGTGTGTACTTAAACACTCTGGACCAGACTGGATTTCATATGGAACTGAAAGCTGTCATTTAGAAATTGGGACTTCTGAGTCCTGGTTCCAATTCTGATAATCTGGGTTGCGTACAGCAAAAAATTTAATTTCTGTTTCTCAGTTTACCTGCAGAGTCTAGGCATAATGTTTTGTCTCATGGCTCTTTCAAGGCTTAATTAATGAATGCATGTTTTACAGCTAGTTGAGAACCTCAGATAAAAGGATCTATAGAAGTGCAAAGCATTATTATGTTGCAGGAAGCCTGATTTTCTTTTCCATCAGAAAAACAAGACTTTGTGCAGACTTAATTGAGTTTTTTTAAATTTATAAAGAGGATTAAGAAAACTGAGCCTATCTAAGTCTCCCTACTGGTAAATAAAAAGGAAAAGAAATAAAGACTAGCAGCAAAGAGAGGATTTATAATAAAATAAATAAATATATCCAAAGGGTAATACACAAGTAATTGTTAAAACAAGAAAATAAAGTGCCAGATTTTCTGAGCTGTGAAGTGGTAGATGAATAGAAATAAAAATTTTGTTTATAACAAGGTTATGGAAAAGAAATGTGGGAAACCATCACATTTTAATCAGTTATCCTTGCTCAGTTTCATGATTCCCACAGATATAAGAGAGTTTAGGAAGATCAGTGAAGCCAGAACCACTCTCTCAGTGGTGTTAGTCATTTAATTCTTGATATAAACATTAGGGAATCATTCTGCATTACCCAAAGGAATCGGGTCAGTTGGAGAAGACTATAATGGTAGTCAGTATCAGAGGATTAAATTCAAATCCCTTACAGATGGAAATCAGCAAAGCTCCATCCAGAATAGCTCCGTTGTGCCACTATGCCAATTGATGCCAGCTGAGAACTGGTCTCCAAATATCACTGTAACTTTGTTCTTGACATTAGGATGGCCAAAAGAATAAGCTTTCTTATGGGCTTTCAAGGACTTGGTGCTTTCAGCCAATTTGCTAATACTCCTTTAACAGCATTTTCTCATCACATTTTGTTGTCTTTCTATTACCAGCTGAAACCCAAAAGCATGCCAATATGTGCTAAACGAATGAAGAAAAAATGAAGTGGTGTGTTATAAACTCTAAAATAAAGGTTTTCAGGTTATATTTTGTGTTCATTTGGGGAATTTTGATTTTAAATTTCTAATTCTTGTGAAGTTTTGAATTGGTTGGAAAAATGACAAAACTTTTGACAATGTTTTTTAATTGTCAAAGCTACTTTATTCTCATTTGTTCAAAGTCAGATATATTTTTAGTCTTGTTTCCTGAGAATATGGATTAGGTAGTGTTTTGATGCATGCTAGTACATTTATGTGTGTTCCTTTCTATGTTTTGCATAGAAGTCTAAGAAAAAAAAAAAGAATGGTGTGGTATTAAGTTCTTGCAACAACCATGGAAATTGATGGCTGTTTAAAGAAGAGAGTAATCTTTTATAAATATAATCTTCAATACCGTTTCTCATCCTGACCAAAATGATCCTCCATTACCTATCAGAAAATCCACATAGGAGTTCAGAGGCATTGCTCTACTTAATTATTTTTGGTGTTTTTCTCAACTTGAGAAATTTTGTTTAAAACATATAAATCAAAACATGATTCTCTATTAAAAAACAACAGTTGTTCAGATAAAGTAAATTATCTTTATTTCCCATATGGTTTGCTAAGTTTCCTTTTTGAAAAGGATGCCTTCTTCTTAGTGCTCTTAAGAGTTTGCATTATGATCCTGTGAATGACAGTATTTGGTTACAGAATTTTACTCTGCTGTTGTAGAGTAACCTATAGGTCAGTGCTGTCATTTTGATCTCTGTGTGGTGCTTATCCTTGGTGATTTTCAGTTGTTATCTAGAAGAAGCAGAGATGTTTATCCACACTGACCAGCCATCATTACTTCCCTTTCAGAATCAAGAAGGAAATAAGAACTAAATAACTTTGACTTTGAATTGTAGCAGGCATAGAATAGCATGACTTTGATGATCAAGAGTGTAGAAACATATCTTATATGACCAAGAAGAAAAGTTTCTTCATTTCTTTATCCCTGATGGAGCTGTTCTCAACAGTCTGTGATAGTCAGCTACAAAGAACCTTCCTACGGTCAATAGGATTCAAACTTCTGAAGAAATATTAAATCTTCCAGTGCAAAACTGTAGACGACTGGCAGTTTGAAAATCTAGAAAATAACAAGGCAGCAAATCAACAGCTGACTGGTACAAACATGTCAGAGATTAAACACCGAGGACAGCTCTCTGTCCCAACAACAATATATGCATCAGATAGGACCACACCAGGCAAAGTGCCATCTTTGAGAGTAGAAGGATTAGAGAATTCAATTCATTCTAAAAAGGAATCTTTCAGGGTCTTGAAATGAATAACTACGTAAGACACTAATGAACTAAACTTAGTGACCATGATAGTCCACTCCAGTCTTTCTTCCTTTAAGAACTTATTTTGAATGCTGTGTAGGTGTCACGCTTTCCTTGAGTTCAATGAGAGTTCCTAAGCGAATACTTCTGTAGCTTGTGAATTAATGGATTAATTTTCAAGTTTTTTTCATGACCATGGTCACTTTTTCACTAGGTAAAACAAAGATGAGGTGTCCCACAGCTCATACCCAGCATACTCATTATCAAATCATGCATTAGGAAATGTTTCCCTTTCTCTTTTTATTCTCCTAGGAAGAATGAGAATGTACACAGAACAATGCTGTAATGACACAAAAATATGACGACTTAATGAGTCTTTTCATCTCTGTTCCCTGTTCTTGCATTTTACTTAAAGCGCATCAAAGCAGCAAACAGAAAGATAGGGGTATGAATAGTTATATCTGTGAAGCTTATATGATGAAACTGGTTTATGAGCTCATGGTCACTTTTTGTTTATATTCCATCAAGAATTTTCTTTACAACACAACTAAAAATTGTGTAATCAAGTTCTTACATGCACATGAATTATAGAATTATCATCTTTGGAAGACAATTTTAAGCTTTGTCCATCCTTTGCATGCATTGGGAGGATCATGATGGTGAATTTAACAACTGGCTTAGTGCATTTAGTTATTTAATGCATCTGTGCCTGAGAACTGAAGGTAAGAATATGCCAGAAAGGAGCCAAATAGCTAGAGTGGAGAAAGAACAGCTCTGATTGCTTTTATATGGATCCTACATTAAAGAACCCAGTGGAGCTGAATTGTTCCCTGTGGGGTTTAAAAGTTTGATTTTCTTTTTTCCTCTATACAGGAAATTATGGTGATTGCAAATCCTAAAGCATTTAGGATGGTTATTTAGAATAGAAGCTGTAAATATATACAGTAGAAAATAGGCATTCTCCTTGGTTTATAGCTCCAAAGGATTAAAGTAGGATTAAAAAGAGAGGAAAATAGATTTCAAAGCTGTTTTGTTTTCTAACACTAAGTGACACAATTTTTTTTTTTTTTCATTTTTTTTTTTTTCTGGAGGAAAGAGTAGGAAAAAGCAAAAACAAATGAAGAAATAGCCAAAATGAATAGTGAAATAATAATATAATAAAAAAATAACATAATAAAAACAATGGTAACAGTAGTGACATGAACACATACATATGAACATACATTATAGATATCTAGATACGTACCTTTATGCAGTTAAAGCTTACATTTGCACAGGAACTTTCTTTTTAAAGGAACCAAAGCTTCTAATTAAATAACCTACTGGGTGTATGCTGTAGAATCAACTAATGTTTGCAATATCACTTTTCCAGTTTAATTTAAGTAGTGTGCTAAAGTAAACAGAGCTGAAAACAGCTTACTAAAGATGCTCTTGGAGGGTGTGAGAGAAGTAGGAAGTATAGAGGTAAATTCTTAGGAGCTAGAAATGGTCTATATTGTTTCCTTTCTGATCTCCAGAAAACAAAAAGTTTGGAAATATAAAAGGATAAAGGTCAGGGCTGAGGATGCAGGAGACACAGAGGTACCTAATGGCATTTTAACCCATCTTCCTTTCGGTTTCTGTAGTTCGATAGTACTGACCCAAAACTCGCTGGAGTTAACAGGAACCTTTTTACTAAGAGGAAGATAATAATGGGAAATAGGGGCTTTTGTCTCAATTGGAACTGATGGGGCTTGAGAACATGCAATGTCTCGCAGACAGCGCTTAGCCTGAAGTTCCTCTGTGTTTTGTGGCTGAGAAATCCACTCGGATTCCCAGCAGCCATCATTGTAGTAAAGGCCCTCTCTTCAGCTTTTATCACAGAGCAATTCCTGAGAGATTATGTTGTAATTAGTTATGTTTTCACAGTGGTTGTGGGTTTTTTATTTTGTTTGTTTTAGTTAAGTTTTGGTTTTGTTTTTTGAGCAGAATAAATTACATACACAGAGTCCACTGACAATGCAGAGTGAAGTGCACCTGCTATTGAGCACTTAGTGGTTTATGTGGCTGTGAACATTTATATCAGGATTATTCAGTGTGCCCAAATGGAGTGGATGACTCCAAAAGCTGTGGATGACTCACTGTTTCAACAAGGGCATTAGTGGAGAGCAGAACCAACAGAAAGGTTATCCCGACTCCAGATTTTCTTCATGGCTTCATCAGTTGTATCTTTACAAAGGATTTCAGAGTACAAGCTCTGAGGGGAGTGAGAAGGAAACTCAGAGTGCATTTCATGCGAGTACCACAATACACATGGTACATGAAGCAAAAATGAGATTAACCAAAATATGAAACATATGAAACCTGTGAAGAAAAATGTTCTGACCAACTCAAGTATTTTTAAGAGCTGCCCCAACAGGGTCCAAATGAAAAAGAGAAGGCAAGTTATATGTCCCTATGGGATCTAGAAAAGACTGTGGCGACCATCTAAATCTTCAATTACAAAAAAAGTAGAAAACACAAAAAAAGCCTATGCTGGAAGCAAGACTTCTACCTGTAAATACAAAAAATAGGTAAACTCCCTTCAGCTGCTGAATATGAGAAAGCAGAAAATACGTAAGTGTGAAGTAAGTAAATTCCACATATTCATATTTAAGCCAGAAAAACCTTTGAGGACTCCCCTACATTTCTACAAGGGGTTATGACTGATTTTGCAGCATGGCTCATTCAGGAGAAAAAAGGTACCATTTAGGGCTTTTGAGCAGCCTGATTTTTATCACAACCTTAATTTCGTAAAAAGTTCTTCTTTTGAGGCCATGATCAGACTCCAAGCAAGCTCCCCCTTCTTCATTCCTCATGCTTACCCTAGGCATGGGGTCTTTTACACTGGGAGACGTGACAGAGGCCATTATATTGCCAATGTGCTGACTTTACTCACTCTCTGAAACCCCATTTTGAGCATAGTGGGAAGGATATATTCCACAGTGGCCAGTTCCATGGGCTATAAGGATGCTTTTCGCTGCTGCAGCACCATAAAAGAGCCATGGTGTAGCTGAGAATTGTGCCTTACAACTGCCTGTGCCACTGGGATGCATCCCTTTGGAGGGATTAAAATGCCTAAAATGAGGGATGTAATGTAACAAGAAGAGCACATAGAAAGACAAGAAATATAAAAGAGAGAAAGGGGAGGAAGTGATTTCGAAGAGGACTAATAAAGTATATGTCGCCCTGCTGATTGCTTTTCTTTTTCTTTTCTCTCTCTCTTTTTTTTTTTCTTTTCTTTTCAGCTTATAATGCTTCCTGCTCTCAAGCATCTGAGTTGCTAGCAAATGAATTGCACTGAAAATCTCTGTTAGTATCCTATTAAAAAGGTGAGGTTTTAAAGGCATTTTGTCCCATTATAAATTTGAAGTGATGAAATATAAAAGTAAATATTTTTGCCAGTCTGCTCTGCCCTTTACAGTCCTGCTTTCCTCTAGAGAGACAAAATCTGCTGGCTCTGGATTGGATCCATTTACAATTGCCAACAGATTCTCTCTGATGAATCTTCAAGCCGTTGAGTCAGGTTGGACAGGCAAAATGTCCATCTGTACCATCCCTGATGGATGTAACAAAGCTTGGAATGCATTCACAGTACCAGAGCAGCAATCAAGGGAACAGAGAACAAGTGGAAATGCTGATTTTTATTTTATTTTACTTTATTTTATTTTATTTTATTTTATTTTATTTTATTTTATTTTATTTTATTTTATTTTATTTTATTTTATTTTATTTTTTATTTTATTTTATTTTATTTTATTTATTTTAATATGTCTGATTCTATTATAATTTAATTTAATTTAACTTTTAATGTAGAATATTTTCTGCATTTCTGTACATGTAAACAGTTAAGTACTTCCAAAAAGCCTAACAGACAAGATGCTTAGGGGAAAATATTTCAAAGCAAGTGCAAGTGCAGGATTTAATCGATCGGCTTCTGTTGCTGTTTTTGAGAGTCATGCAGCTAAACTCTGTATGTTGCTTTAAAATATACCTGCAAAATGTCAGGAGTCTGGTAGGCAGGCAGCTGCAGAAGATAATAATGGTACATTTCTGTCTGTCTAATTCAAGGAAGCTTACCTTAATCGCATCTAATGACAATGTATTCCTGGGCGTAATATTCTATCAAACTAATGCTGCCAGATTAACATTTCCTGTAGCTGTGCTACATATTTTTAATTTTAATGTATATAATTTTTTAGAGAAGCTCCATATTTCCCTTGTATTTTCCTCCTGAAATAATATAACGTTTCTTTTACATCAGGAGCATGAACTAAGTCGAATCAGAATTCTCAAATCAAATGGTTCAAAGTACTTTCCTTCAAAGACTTTGCAAAGTACAAAGAGAAGCTTATTCTGGGAATGACATTATGGTCTAAAATAATTTGGACTGAATTTGACCTTTGATGTGCGTTCTCACTCAGCGTGACCTATAAATGCCATCTATGAGACTTCTATTTCTTCTCCATTGGAGATGGAGAGGACACAGAGCTTCTGCAGAGACAGCGTATGAAGTGAAAGAATAGGAAGTGATTTCTTCTTGACTCAACCTAATAATTAATAAGTTCCTGCACAGGATGATAAACAAGTCAGGAGGGAAATTATGATGTAGTTATACAGTGAAATGCCTGAATAAAATTCTGAGCAATCTTAAAGTAATAATGTCTTAGGTTGGACCAGTCTCCAGACAGAATCTTCTCCTTGTTGTAGGTCTTTGCCCTTAACTTCAGACAGGTCATCAACTTGCTATCTATAAATGACTTATTAGAACAAGCTAAGGTCTGCTTTAAAACGTACTACAGTAAAATCCATTAGGGACCGCCTTACTAGTAACTGACTGAATAAAATTATTTTAATGAAACAACTTCATCTATGATGTTCCCAGAAGTGTTCTCCAAGATATAATTAAGAGGCACAAAAAGATTCAATGCCAAATCTACTAGCTCTATGCTACCCAAACCTTCCCTTTCTCTTTGGACAAATGCACTCTTTGTCACAGTTACAGCACTGTTTATTATAACTGATTCATATGTTGGATCTGAACCACCACTTCTTATTCAAGTGATCATCCTGCTGAGTTCAAAGACTTCCAGCTATTCAACATGAGGTGTTTAGGGGTGTCTTTTCAAAGTAGCGTATCGGTTTAGTCACATAGTTCCTGCTAACATCAAGGGAAGTTGGCTGGTTAAATCCCCATGCAAACTTCCTTTGAAAAAAATACCCCTAAAGCATCCCGTCTGCTGAGGTTTGAAAAGGGACTTCAATCAATATATTTGTTAAATGAAATGCAAAGAAGATCCATTATTTGTACCCTGAATACTGTTGCTTAATAAAGGATGTAACACAGCGATGGTTAAAACAGAAGGGTTCTTATTCTGTTTGAATTAGTCTTCAAATGGTTCTCTAAAATATTCACACCTTTCACTTTAAAATAATGGACATAAAATTTAATTGGAAGAACCTTTGACAGGTGACTACTTATTAAAGCCATTCCTCTAGTCAGAAGGCTTGCATGCATTAGTTAGTGTGTATACATACATAGACACAAAGTTTTTATCAGTTCTAAGGATTTTGAACCCAAGAATCAAAATTCCTCAGTTTTTTTGGTGAGAGTCACCTCATCTAATTTTAGATATTTAGAGGTTTATTTTCCCATTTTAGTTAGGGTTTTGGGTTTCTCAATATTTGATGGAGAAGACTATTTTCAGAATGTCTTCTCCCTTTTCTTTTTTCTTTTGATATATTTTAAATTACTATGAATCCCTAGTCTAATGTGGACACAATTTTTTATAGACATTAACTTTGTGATTTGAGGTCAGAAATAGTTCTTATGTAATCCACAGGTAAGTGTAGTAAATTTCAGATGGGGTTCAGGTCATCCTAAAATGGACACCTAGATTTGCTTAGGTGTAACATACCCTAAGTTATATTAACTCTGTTGATCAGATTCCTACTGATTATAAAAGTAACCTGATCTAGCGAACATATAGACACCTTCAATTTGAACTTTTAAAGCCAGATAATATTTATTTTACTATGAAATTCATTCTCTCAAAACACTACTCACTCTTTCAAGTATAATAAGGGTCCAGGGTAATTTGAATACGTCTCCTACAATAGTATGAATCTGTGCCTTAGTCTGTTTGGAAATCTGAGATTGAAGCATCATTCAACATACTGATAAGACAATGGAATTCTGTCACGTCTTGTCACTTAACATATAGTATAGAGAGATTTAAAAAAATAGCTTGGTTTCTAAGTGAAAAAATATGGAATTGCTGAAACAAAGACAGGTGAGCACCCTAACTGTAGATTTCCTGTCCTGTGAGTTTGTTTTCCAGCATCAGGATTTGTTCTTATTAAAAATGAAGGCAAAAAGTAGAGACAGTAGTAAATTCTTTAAAACCATTAAATTCAGAAATAACAAAATATTTCCTGATTACATTTTTAAATCAAAACAAACCATTTCTGGCATCCTACTCTATTTCATTTTCATCTGTGAAACCTCACCAGATATTTTATGTTGTTTTTCCTTATTTTTTCCATAGTCCTGAGAGCTGCTGTACTAACTCATCACTCTATTTAAGATATGTCCTTGCTGAATGATGTCTTCTGGTATGCACCACAGCAATAATGTTCCAGTGATAATTGTGGTGGTGCAACCAGAGTGTATAGATTGCATCACAGGACATTTAATACAGACATGATATTTGAACCGTATTGGTGAATGACAGCTGAGTTACCTGAATTACAGTATTCAAGAGTCTTCATAAGAGCTAAGGCATGCATAGACAAGAGTCAACAAATATTTAAGACAAAAATATTCTGACTGTGGTAAATTCTGGCTGAAATATAACAGCATTAGCTTTGGGGAATTTGTTTTTTAAACAAGAAGTCTCAAACTTGCAGCAGCATAACACTTTCACAAAAAAATAACACTTCTAAACTTGTTTGTGTGTTTGGTTTTTTTTGTTTGTTTTTTGCTTTTTCAAGTTGTTTTCACATACCAAACCCACCCTTCAAAAAATGTTTACAAAAATTTGATTGAGAGAGAGAGGGACAGAGAGAAACAGAGAGACAGGCGGATGAAGATGGCTGGGATTTTTTCCCAGAAGTCTGAACCTGGAAAATAAAAAGGGTCTGAGATTAGTAATTCTGCCTGGATGTTTTTGAAAAATAATCTCACATTTATTGAAAAGCTGAGCTTTCCTGTGCAGAAAATGAAAAGGAAGAGGAAGTGGGGGAAAAAATGTAAAAGAAAGAAGAAGAAGAAGAAGAAGAAAAATACAAAAGAAAAAAATGAAAAAGAAGAAATGAGAAAAAAAGGTAAAAAGAGACATAATAAAAAAGACATAAGAGAAAACAGAAAAACTTCTAAGAGATGTTTTCCCTAGTTTGACTGACAAGTCCAAGCTATTTGATAGCTAATTACTATTGTTATTATAAATGTATCTCCCTAGTGGTCAGCATGTTCAGCTACATAGGAGGAAACTCTGATTTGGCTGCAGCAACCATGATAACCATAGGACTCACTCAGACCTTCTATGCTGCCTCTAGTAACTGCTGTTAGTAATTGTTCAATATACTCACTCATGTGGGGCAGCCACTCACCATGCACGTGAGGTCAGATATATATATGTTTATGTGTGCATGTGGGCTTACCTTTGCCTGCACATCCAGCTTAGAGAAGAGACTTCCTGAAATGACCACATCTGGAATATTGTGTCCAGTTCTGGGCCCCTCAGTTCCAGAAGGACAGGGAACTGCTGGAAAGAGTCCAGCGTAGGGCAACAAAGATGATGAAGGGAGTGGAGCATCTCCCGAGTGAGGAAAGGCTGAGGGAGCTGGGGCTCTGGAGCTTGGAGAAGGGGAGACTGAGGGGTGACCTCAGTAATGTTTATAAATATAGAAAGGGTGAGTGTCACGAGGATGGAGCCAGGCTCTTCTTGGTGACAGCCAATGATAGGACAAGGGGTAATGGGTACAAACTGGAACACAGGAGGTTCCACTTAAATTTGAGAAGAAACTTCTTCTCAGTGAGGGTGACAGAGCCCTGGCCCAGGCTGTCCAGGGAGATTGTGGAGTCTCCTTCTCTACAGACATTCAAAGCCCGCCTGGACACCTTCCTATGTAACCTCATCTGGGTGTTCCTGCTCCAGCAGTGGGATTTGATTAGATGATTTTTCGAGGTCCCTTCCAATCCCAAATATTCTGTGATTCTGTGTGATTCTGTGATTCTGTGAAATGGTGCAGCACTTTCTTCATTAAACTAAGACTGTCAGACCTTATTAATAAAAATTAATTGTGAAACTCCGTCACTCTCACAGGAGGGTTTCTACGTACTCTATCAGAACGTGAAGTGGGAGCTGGGGTTGGAGACAATTAGGAAGCAACATGACACTGCAGTGAAGACTGCAAGATTTTGGTGTATTTATTTCCTTGGCAGAGCCAATCATTCCTAGTCCATGCTCTGCTTCTCTGCTGTGCCCACCCATCCTCCCCCTACTCCCTCACCTAGATTCTCATCTCTTCTTTTTCTTTTTTTTCTCTCCTCTCCCAGCCTCCCTCATGCCAGAGACCTGTGCAATATCATTTTCCGCATAATGAAATCTAGAGTGACATTAATGTAAGTGTAATTTCATAGTTGGGAATGGGCCTAGCTGATCGTTTCTACCTGCTGTGTTTTGATGATAGACATTGGGATGTCACCATCTGTGTAATGAAATTTCACCTTCGTAATGGTTCAGATTATCAAACGTTCTTCCAAGCTGTCTCACATAAATTTATTTATTTATTTACTCAATAAGGATGGCAAAGTTGCTCATCTCTGAGAAGCAGAAGGAGAGTGGGAAGGGGAAAGGGGGGTGGAGGGGTCTGAACAAAAGCCATGACCAGACAACATAATAATAAAAAAAAAAAAAAAAAATCAACATGCCAGGGAAGAAAATGAGATTGTGCCACCTTACTGTTCAGTGTTATCCCCACATTCTGTTATTCCCCCATCTCCCCTGATGAGATAGAATAAGATGCCAAAGCCATATACAAGCTGAATATTGGCATGTTCAAGCAGCAAGTGAGGATTCTGGAAATTTTATGGCTATAGCCTGTCTTTGTTTCATTCATAGTCAACTTCCCCTGGTGTCAGGAAGAGCTGCATAACATGACAGAATCTAATCTGGCTTAAAATGGACACATTTTTTCTTTCTAAATGTCTGATGGGATGATCAGGAAGCTGAGTGACCCACGTTACAGGGAGTCAGAGTTGTACAGACAACATTTCAGGTAACAGTAGAAAGCATTTCTACATCTTTTACTGTTTGAGGGTAAGGAGCTAGCCCTGAAGACAACTTGGCATTCGGTATTCCTGTCCTGTCACTTTTGTATCTCTCTTTTGGAGGCTGTAAATGGTAGAGCCTCCCTTTTCTTCCCCATCCTCCATAAGAAAAATGTCTGGATTCAGATTTCGCTGGAGATCCTGGACACCAGAATCAGTAGTACTGTGTTTCACTATGGATAAATTGTTCTGTTCACTAATGAATGACTTCTTCATCTCCCCTGCACTGCTAATGCCCTCCGACTTTTTCAGAGAGGAAAACCCTGGGTTTACAGAGATGACAAATAGAAAGCCACTCTTCCTGAGTCACCGTTAGAATGGATGCTTGTTCTCTTTTTCCGAAGCTACATTCTGTATCTAAAACTTCCAAATGACTCAGGGTCCCAGGAGATTAGATCTTTTTAAACATATGTAGTACCTTCAGTTTTTGTGCTAAACTCCAGAAATCCCACAAAGCATGTACACTATAGCTGCCCAGCACATACTTTTGAGAAACTGCAGAAATAGCATATGTATAAATGGCTGTGTTTTGAAGCAACAAATCTGAAATGCCCAGGAAACTCTGGTTAGATCAACTGTACAGATGTTTCCCAGAATATAATACACTTACTAAATACCCACACACATGTAATTGTTGCCTTGAAAGCCATGGATTTTTCTATTTGTAAGAGGTCATGCAAAAAGACACTAACTAAGAGAACTGATCTTTCTCTAATAATTGTTATGTCAAAACAGAAGGTGTATGTACCCATGTGAAAAAAGAAACAAGGATCCAAACCCTCATACCTGACTCCAACAGACTGTGAGAACTCAATTTTCACAGGTGAGGTTGTACTACAAGGAATTGGAAACTTAGCAAAAAAAGCAATAACCACCTCTTCAGGTTGGAAGGAAAATTACTTCTCTGGGTTTTCTTGTTCTATGTCCCATCTTGATGTCTACCAGATACTCTGTGGTGGTCTTTACCCTTTTATGTTTATCTGTTTCTTTCATTTTTTGACACCCCAATGACTGTATGGGCTTGACCTTCAGAACCATATGTCTAGAAGGTCAAGGCACTGACTGACCTCATTTCCCTTCTTACATTTTCTCTCACTTTCTGTACTATAGGACTCTGGCTTTTACACAGAACTAACTCATGTGTTATACCTTGGTGTAGGTGTTAAATAGGCAGGCATAATTTTGTTTCCCTAGGAGAAAAAAAAAAAAAAAAAAAAAAAAAGAAATGAAAAGGACTTAAAAATATAACAAAAAGACTCCATTGACTTTAACAGTAAAACATTTCTTCTATCATGAAATGGTTAATATTTTATCCTAAACTTATGCAGGGCTGAAGTAATGGAAAAAATACTTGAAGGCTTTTGGGTTGTTGTTTTTTTGGGTTTTTTTTTTTTTTGGTTGGTTGGTTTGTTGTTTTTGTTTGTTTGTTTGTTTTCCTCCCAGCAAAACTTGTCTTTAGAAAAATAATTGCCTAATTAAAACAAAAATGTTTACTAAATTTAATAATTGTTCCCCAGATTTTTTTTCTCATGTATATTTTTAACCAGTCTAGATAATTATATTATTTATTATTAACTAATTAATGATAAATGTCAGTAATTTTATTTTACTGAGACCGTTTGAATTGATGTGTGTATTTATGCAAAATCCAGATTGACTGAAAGCTAAAGAGGTATGAGATTCACTTCTACCCCAGAGGCTCTGCACTGAGCCAGTGCTGTACCTAGACCTAGTTTCCACAGGCAGAAATAACACCAGCACCTCTGTCAGCTTTCAAAGGAGAGTGAATTTTCCCCTATTTAGGACTAAGTCATGGTTGTTCTTGATATCTCGGTTTCAGTGAGGAGATTGAGCATGGAGTCAATCAGGCACTGCCAGTTCTAGATGCTTCCAATGGTAAAAGAAGTGAGACCATGGCTCCTCTTCTCATTTGTCACTAGAGTTGGTCAGGTATGGCAGAGGATAGGCTTTAAAGTAATGGTAGGTATCACATGATTGTTTCTCTCTGAAAGATTATGCGTGTGTGTGCATCAAAAAACCCACGCAACAGCAACCCAAACAAACAACAACCAGAAATACCTCATCTTTCGGTCACAATCCTCCAGGAATTTTGACTTTTCTTCTTCGGATTACTTTCAGCTCCCCTTAACACTCCTATGTTTTCCAATGCAAAATGAGCCCTCAATGTGAGATTGCTGTGTTTCAGGCCTTTGTTTTGATTTTTGAGAAGGAAACAATTATTAAATTTCTTGGTTATTGCCTTGGACATGACAGCAGAAATGAGCTTTTGTAGTTCCCAAAGTCTTTGTCTGAAGAAGTGCCTGCCAAACTTCTTCCCCACCAAAGCACAAGATTGTTTTCCCTTGAATAAGTATTTTAGTTTTGTGTCTTATGTGTTTCTAAAACAAAAAACTTCAGTGGAAAAATGCCATCTCCTCCATCAGTGGTGTACAGCACATAGTAACACTGAATGCAGGAGGGATTTTTAGGTCAGAGGCCTGCATGGTTCAGTGGTGTATAGCCTGCTCTTTGACAATGGCACCATCCATGCAGACACACAATCATCATTGAACTGTTCTGGGGGGACCTCAGGAATTCCTGCCCCACTGCATGTTCAGATGTACTCTCAGCAAGTACCATCAGGAGAAATCCATCATTCAGAATACTCAAGTAACCATTTATAACAGTTTTCTACTCTCTGTCTTCTCAGGTTCTTGTTTTTGTTATTGCATTAGCAGGAAATCTGAGCATATGCCAGCTTGAAAGACTGAGAAGAGACCTATCATGCATGGCTCGAGAGAGCCATATGCAACTTCAGAGCAACTGTCTCCCACCTTCAGCCCAAAGGGAGAAAACAGGGAATATATTAACTGTCAACAACCTTTAAGTAAAGAGGCCTGCATTCCTAATCAGAGTAGCCTGTAACAAATTGGAGGGTATGTCCGTCTGTGTATAAGGCCTATATTTTTTTGGTGCATAACTAGACCCTAATAAAATAAAATATTTATAGGAAATAAATGAAGGGATAGTTCCTGAGCAGCAATTTTTAAATATGTCACTAACTGTTGTAAATGCTTAGTGCTTTCTTCCAGAAATAAATTTAACTATATTAACCATGTATATCACTGTTTGAGTCATCAACCTGTAAACTATGGATTTTCCAGAAGCTGAGAAAATAGACGAGGGCAACGACCATTGTGTATTTGCCCAGTTTTTTGTTTGTTTGTTTGTTTGTTTTTAACTTCAGTTTTTGTCTTTGACCACTGTCATCAACAAAGGGTCAGACTAGATAGACCTCTGATCTGACCCTGCAGGACAGGTCTTACCATCCTGAATTATTATTACCAACAGTGATTTACAACATGCTTGATTTGTATTATTTTATTGCAAGTGGTGTCCCCAGGCAATACGCAAACACACAGCCACATTTCTAGTGAATTTATACTTTCCACGGAAGTGTCGAGAAAAGAGGCAATATGACTTAGCATTTTTGTCCCTTTATTAATTAAATTGCTATTGATAAAACACAGAGACCTGGCTACTACCATGCAAGGGAACTATGTTTTTATTTGCTATCTGAGGTTCACGAGGAGAAGTAAAGGTAACAAGATCGATGGAAAGTGATGTTGCTGAGGTTTCTGTGCAAGGCTCAAATTCACCCTGGCTAACTTTAGGTGCTTACCCGAGTCACACAATTTAGGAGACTACTCACTTGACCTTCCTATATAGGCAGGTGGAGACAGGTCATGAATTAACACCTTTCTCAGGCATAGTGGGAGGTATTTATTTTTTTCTGACAAATTATAGGGCAATTTAGGATGATTGCACTCCTAATTTGGAAGCCTCAGTTATTACTTAGTGGGATGAATGGGGGAGTCTTTAACAGAGCAGAGGTTGCTATATGAATTCACAGAATGGAAACAGCTAACCCAGAGATGGTACTGAAGCAAAGCTACAATAACATAAGAATGAATCACACATTTTACTCTCTTTGAAGGAACAAAGCTAACCTAGTCTCTAATATAAAAACAAAACAAACGTGTTTTTTTAGAAAATTGAGAATATTTTAGTTTATTCAGTGATTTGTTGGTTGTTGGTTTTATACCATAATTATCAAATTAGATTGTGTTGATGTTTTAAAAGTGGGGGGTTTTTAAGGTGTAGTAATGATAATAATGAAATAAAATATAGAACACTTGTTGGGTTTTGCTTTCATGACAAATAGGCACTGACAAATCCATGCCACATTACCATCCTTGATTGCTCTGATGGAACTCATTTTCATCTCCTGTTCCTCTAATTACATGAAAATTGCATACTTTTTATGCATGACACATTTTCTGCAGCTTTAGAAAAAGGTTGTGAAGGGGAAAAAAAAACATATATCAGTTTCTTTCCCCCACTCATAAAGGCTATATGTCATCTACCCCGTGATCAATCCAGCTTTCAGTGCCAGTTTTCTGTGCTTTTGTTATAACCAGAAAAGGAAATATATGAAGAAATATGTTTTTAGGTGTGTTTTTTTTTCCCACTTCTCTATTAAGAATGGAGATCTAGAGTGGTCTTGTCATTGGTCTGTTATTCTCTTTCCAGCCCTACCTTCCCTAACTTCAGATTTCAAAGCGTGGATGAATAACACAACACCAGACAGAGTAGAAAAGACTAAATTTGAACAATAACACCTCTTAAGCTATTCCCCATTCCTCAGGTTTAGTTGAAGATTTATTTTAATAGTCAGATGAGAGAAGTGGATATCACCATCATTGGTGCAGAGACATTAAAAAGTAAATGGACAGTACTAATAAATTACAAGTACAAGGATAAATTAAATGCCACATGCAAGTTTTTTAGCTATTTGTTTGCTTTCATGATGGAAAATGGAGAGGAAAAGGGGAAATGAAAGTTGATGCCATTAGTCTGCATTTCACTGTAATGGGTTTACACCAAGGGGGTGCATTTTCATCTTTCTAGAGTAACAATTCAACAAGGTATTTTTCTGCTGACAATAGAACCGACGGTGGAAAGTTCTTGGTGTGTAAAGATCTCCATCCAGATGGCCAGCACAAGTTCCAGCCACTTTAAAGCCCCTCTGGAGGGTTGTTGAAAAACTTCATGGAACTTCTGCAGTGATCAACCCCTGATGAGTTTCAGGATGTTGCTGTTGTTTTGGGTATTATTTCTAAGTTACTCATTATTCATGTTAATTTTTCTAAGTCAGAAATTTGTACCAGCAGAGAAAATTTATACAATTAAAGAAAATGTCAACACTCCTTTCTGAAATAGAGACTAACTTGGATGTTAGATATCCAGAATATACTGAATTCCGTCATAGGTTGAAACTGAGAATCTCACTAGAATAAAAAGAATAGATACTGGGTACTGGAAATAAGTATTGACACTCCAGTTTCAAACTTCAGTGGATTCTGTTCTTAAGTTGACTGCAGAAACAAAATAGTTCCAGACAGAGTGAAGTAAAGCTCTGTGATCTGCCATGATGCCAGTGCTGGTAGCCAATGAAAGCACAGGCACTCATCCTGGCTCTTTGGTCTGTCTGGTGACTGCCCTGCAACGGCACATAGAAAAAACTCTCATGCTGGGGAATGTGTCACTCAGGAAACATACTGTCCTTATTCAAGTTTCCCATTCAAGAAAGTACAAGCCTTTAAAAGTTAGAAAGGAAAATCCATTCTGTAGATTTTTTCCAAGATTTAAAATGAAAATATGATGTTTGTGAGAAGAGCAAAGACAAGTAAGAGTTTCCTGCAGCATTTGCAGCACAATAGCAAGTCAGAAAAAGAAGCTGACAAGATACATCCTGAAGAAAGAGTGCCATGCCATGAGCTCATTCTGGTCTGATGTGCATGGAGTTTATTTCCAACATAACACATTCACAAATAAATAAAGCGCCAATCTGTCCCCCTTAAATATCCATTCACATTACTGTGAGACTTCTTTCCCCTTTTCTTCAGATCTATTTATTACACCCACTGGTTACATAATCTATTAAATTAACCCCCAATCTAGTTCTTAAAAACCTGTATAACCTTGAGTAAAGTTATCACAGATGATAAAGGCATCACAGACAACTAATCCAACTTCACTTCAGTCCCAGCAATGCTTTTATCTTTGTAATTTGTTCTGGTGCTGGGGATGAATAAAAAAGGAGCTTTACTAATCACCTGAGAAAAGTTATGCATATCGTGTGTGTTCAAAAATGGGGACAAGATTTTGCATACTCTTCTGAAGAGACACTGTCACTAGCCAGGGATGAAATTTTCAGTGAACTTGATAGAATTATTGTACTCATTTTGCCAGAGTCTAGATTTAATTCTGTGTTTTGTGGCTTGCATAATGTTTAGTTCATTGGTGCACCTACACACTGGTAAAATATTGTCAATTAATAATAATGAATTTGTTTATTTTCTTTTTCTGAAGCTATGAAATGGAACCTTTAAAAAATTAACCTCCATTCTGTTTTTTAGAAAAGTCTGTATTTTCTGCCTCTTTTTAATAATGACAGTAAGAGGATTAACTATAAAATAATACATTTCAGAATGAAAGTAATAACTTTTATTTAACTTTACAAACAAAAAGGCCATTCTTCTTATCTGTATTTTCTTATTATTAAAGACTTAGGTGTTGATACACAGACTTTCTATGTTTATAATGACAATTGTTCAGATAGTGGTGCAAAATTACATTTGAGGAATATTTTAATGAAGACTTCCATATTCAAGATGTTATTTGGTTTGCAGTCTTTTTTATACCAGGGCATATATACTAGATATTACCAAAAATGTTAAGTGATTTCAGAATTTCATGACTTAGATATAAATGTAGGCAAGTTTGAAAATTCATGACCCAAAAATGCTTTATACAAGAACTACTCCTTATTAAATTCTGGAAACAATAAATGAGTAAGTTTTTCTATGATAACAACATTATGTGGTTTTGTGAATGAAGATTATGACAGTGAAATGCTATATTTTCAATGAAATAGAAATAATGTTGTTTCTGTTTCTATCAGTAATGATTTTTTTGTCATCTGGTGAGTTCCATTGTGTTTCTGTGCCTTAGGATCCCCACTTATAAAGATAGGTTCAAAATTTTTGTTGAGTATACATGCAAATTATTATCATTACAATGAGTAACAAGTTCAGTTATTTCTAAAGTGGCATATAAAGTGATTTTCTTCTTAAAATTTTTCAGAAAATTAAATAATATGTAACTGCAGGTATGAAATATGAGGGGAAAAAGCTTCTAATGCTTTGTAGCAAATACCACATACCCCTGCCCTGAGAATGTCAATCCAGTATGTTTCTGTCATCCAGAAACGTATTTTGGAGGACTTTTTAGTTTTTGCAGATGGAAGGGTGAGTAGTTTCTTCCATGATGAAGAAAATGTAAAGCCTGATGAGTTGAATTAGGTACATATTATTTGACTGAGTTGAAACAAAATATACAATTGTGCAATTAAAGAGATTTAGCAAGAGATTCATAGGGGGTATAATTAGGAATGATGGGATGAAATCAAAGAAACAAAAATGTGTTAAAATATTACAGCGTACACCTTACTGTGAGATCTATTAGATTATGGAAATATTTATTGATGGAATTCATAAACCTCTGGGCCTACCAAGCAATGAGTAATGAGGTCTATGCTGAGACTGAACATTGGGCATGAGCAATATGACCTGAGAGCTGTTTTCTGATTCTCCATCTGCACAGTCTCTTTGGCAAGCACTGACATCCTGCGAGGGCCAGGCATGTAAAACAGAAGAAAAAAAGAAACTCCTAACTGTTTTGTTTTTTTTTTTTTTTCTTTTAAAAGACTTAGAAAACTGCAAAGGAATATTGAATGGACAGGAAAACTGAAATAAACTACTGATATGTAACTTGGTATGGGAATATATTTCAGAGTAGGTATCTAGTGAGTATCCAAAAAGTGGATGACTATAAGTCGTAGAATAGAACTGGAAAATCCAACATCTTCTGCACATCCTCTTGACACAAAACAGTAAAGATCGTTGCCTCAACTCTGTCTAATACTGCAACATTGCTTTTTCATTCAATTTTCTGTAATAACTGATGAATTGCGTGTTTAGAAAAAGTCAATATTTACCATTTGCAAAAAAATTCTAACAGTTGCAGTGAAAAATAAAATTATATAACCTCTGCTGAGGAAATTAAATAGAAAGGTAACTCATAAGGTATAATTGAAGCTGCTATTTTTCTTCTCATTATAATAGTCAAGATAATAAACTAGTAAAACCAGTAATTGATTTTTTTTTTTTTTTAATTGTGTTTCATAGTAGTATGGAATTAGAGGAGCTTTAGACAATCTTTTTAGAGATGTAAAATGTAATTTCAAGCCTGGATTTTGAACCCAAGCATGCAGGGAAAACTTATCTTCATAGCTGATCTCAGCTTTGTTATAGTATCAGATTAGTTCTGAGGCAGGGACTGCATACATTATGAGCAATGAGGAGTGAGGTATGAGATGGCATATCCCAGAGAGTTGGCTATGTCTTTTTGTAATACAACCTGTTCAAATAGAACAGTTCTGTATGGTTGTTTGTATAGAGAATCAGTGAACAGCTTCTACAGAAAAATAAGTTAAGATGCCATTGCAACAACCCATTTCATGGTTTGCAAGTTAAGATGCCATTGCAACAACCCATTTCATGGTTTGCATCAGTCTTGACTTTTATTGAGAGCAACAGCAGACAAAGGTATACCAAGCCTTGCAAGATCATCCTTTTAGAGAAATTAAAGACTGAAGAGAACCTTTCTGAACCCGGGACAGTAAATTAAATACCCACATTAAAAATTAACCACCTAACTTGAGAGATTAAAAATCTGTTTCTCTGTCACTGGTTGAGATGCTTGAGCTTTTCTCCAATGCTGTTTTATTAACAGTAATTAAGATGGAAGACAGACCTATATGTAGGTAAGAGATCTGTGTTATTCATGCTGAGAATGCAGTTTCTCGTGGTCAGATTGTATTACTATTACTATTACTATTACTATTACTATTACTATTACTATTACTATTACTATTACTATTACTATTACTATTACTATTACTATTACTATTACTACGATTACGATTACGATTACGATTGCTGCTGTTGTTATTGCTATTACTATTATTAATGACTTCCTTTGTGTGTTTTGCCAAAAATCTTATATGACATCAAAGTAGGGTTCTCCTGTAGCTGAAATATTTTACGTAGTTCCAGTGTTCCAGTTTTTCCCAGCATCACTAGCAGATCATGCTGTGACCATCTAATTGTTGATGATTCGGTTAAAAAAAATCTCTATTATCACTAGGGTGTGCCTTTATTAGAAACATTTTTAGAAAAACTGAGATATCTTTACTCACAAATGTGTCTTTGAGTATCATCATGTTTGGGAAAGTCCGTGAAAGAAAAGAAATATTTCAAGAGCCAACATCTATTTGTGCATTAATCAAGACAACAGCAGACTCTTTATTTTTTTCCAGAAGTTTTTACTTCTTTGCCTCACATGAAATACTCTGCTCTTGTTCTAGTGTATACATTGTCAGAAAATTAAAATGATTCATTTGTCTTTGTTTACTGTAAGAACCTACAGTGGTTTTGTTTGTTTGTTTGTTTGTTTTCAGGGCAGCTTTAGACTGAGCTGGCTGTATATTAGAAAGCTAACAGTAAGAAAAGAAAGTATTGCTCAATTTGCAGGCATATGAAAGAATTAGAATTGATGTCTGAGCCCTAACCCAGCTCACAAGGCCTGAAGTGTAGTCACTTGTCCTGAAGGCCCATATGGCTGAAAGACTATTTAAGGTATTATTTATTTTTTGTTATATATTTTATGCTTACAGCATTGGCAGTAAATAAACACACCGAAGAAGAAAACACTACTTAATGAGGAGTAGATGAGATTGAATGTGACTGTTCCAGACCTGTACAAGAGGCACTGGCCCATTAAATGAATGTGTAGAGCTACTTCTTAATGTGTTAGCCAAGTAATCAATTTCTGAAAATACCAAATAATTTAAAAATAGCCCTGTCTGACCTGAACCAGTACTGGCATCAGACCAGGCATTTCTCAGGTATCTACTTCTTCCCTTAATCAATCAGTTCTGACATTTTTCCTTTTATTCCCTTCTTCTCTTTCTCTCTCTCTTTTAAACCTCCTTTTGTAGAATTAAGTGGCCGCCAGCCTCTATAGATAAAATACTTAAGCTTCTTTTAATATTCCATTAGCTGGGTAGCCCATTAACACGTTTGAGTGGTTGTAAAGGGAGAATCAATACAGCAGATACAGCATGACTCTGGAAACTAGGACCCTGGGGGTCTCTCATAGTGTTGGTATGGCTTCGCTCTACAACCTTGAGCCAGCCACTTAACCTCTTGCTGCCTGAGTTTGTTCAGCTGTAAGCAAATGTAACAGCATTTGCATACTGCACAAAGGTCTTGAGAATGTAATTTGTAAACCTTAGGCAATGCACATCCATTCATGCCTACTCAGATTTGTATTCCCTTACAAAAGTCAAGTGAAAAACTGAGGTTACTTAAGAAAATATTGCTTTTAATATTTGCTACCTGCTTTCAGATCTTTGAATAAAACAGGTTTTGTCAGGTCCAAGTGTTGAATTCAGACAAAAAAAACAAAAAAAACCTGAGATTTTGTTCTTCTGTTTTAAAGGGACCATAATTGAATTAAAGTTACATTTCTTTTTGGAATGTATTTGTTTGCAAGGTAGAATTCATAGTCACTGGAAGTTCCTAAAACAAGATTTTACACAGCTACAGAATACAAGTAGATATGTATATGCACATTGTAAGTATTCCTTGTTATCCTAGGTAGGTAACAGCAATAAAAATGTGGAAAGGATCTAAAGATTCATATGTTCAGGGAGTAAGTTAGTCTCTAACAATGATCAGAATATAGGCAAGTGACCATGTGGAAAAATGTGCTGGTTTTGAGGGATTTATGGGTCTCAGCCAATATAATAATTACTATGTTGTTAGCATGTTCTAATTTATGCTTATATTTAAAGTGTAGATGAGCCTCATTAGATTCAACCTGAACCATTTGCACAACTGTGTGCCAGAAGGGATTTCCCTGCAGAGGTTCTTTAGTTTTATGTGTCTCACCAGAGCATCTTCATAATTTTGTCTGGGACAGACCAAACCACATGGAAGCAGAGTATCCACAGACAGTTGTATACATTTCCATCCTCTTTAGGATTCTGATCAGTGGTTCAAATATATAACCCTCGTTCAGTAGGTTTTTGAGAAAACAAACAAGCAAGTAACAGGGTGTTTTGCAATCAGCCTCTCTAAGAGATACGATTTTTCACTTCTGTTCCTAAAGTGGTTTAAAAAAAAATAATAATTAAAAAAAAAAAAAAGGCTGTAAGATTTTACTTTGAGAAAGATCTGAAGGATTTCATTTGAAGAAGATGACAACTAGGAAACTGAGACCTAAGAGAAGTTTTCTCAATGATATATCCATAAACTCATGTTATTTCATGTTATTTCAAGCAATTAAATACAGACTCTCTACTTGCAAAGTTTTATACCTCTTGTTTTCTCTCATATCTGGACAATTGGCATGAACCTTGCTTGTATCTCGCAGGGAAATATGAGCATATAAGAAGAACAAATTAAGAAATTGACTCTTTCTGTGCAGGTGGTGTAGCCTGAGCTTTCAGAAATCACATGAAGAAAGACTGAATATCCCACACTTGGTCATAGCGGACAAAGTCTTCATGGATGTCTAACTGAAGAAGGTAAACGTGGACTAGGCGATCAGCAGACGGAGGAATGTAGTGACTGTAACAGTTATTCAGTGACTTATGGTTCCCAGCTGCTTTTCTTGTAGGTCAGATTAGATGTCTTCAATACGAGTGAGATTTATTGAGAGAAGAAACACTTTTTTTTCCTTTTCCTTTACTTTTTCTAGCAATTTCTGTCAGTTTCAATCCATGGCTGCCCAATACTTCCATTTCAGAGGAGGCTGAGAGTTTGTGCTCTGCCATATCCATTATTTTTCACTTTGTTGGTTGCTAAGCAGTCCCTTGTTGCTAAGTAGGGTATGAGCACTTAATTTACTACATTCTTTTTTCTCATACCAGATTTTAGAAATTGCAGATCCTGTTTAATCAATGTGTAAATGCATGCTTTTGATGTATTTTTCCTAAGAGCAATATTTTGATCATTCTTAATGATACTTAATGAAGTCACCGCATGATTTCTGATTGTACCTAATTGAAGCTTGTGACTTGCATTTCAATGCTATCATCTTACAGTTTTATGTCTATCAGATGAAACTTTACAAGGACCCAAATAAATTAAGAAATATACTGAACTGGTACATTTCTTGGAGTAAAGTTGCTTGGAAAAATATGTATAATTTTTCAAATTAATTGCGTGGTAAAAGCTATCTCTTATGTTACAAATCTGAGGTAGAAAAAGTACAAGAAATTGGAATGACGAGAAAGATGGTTTATTATCATGTTGTATTGGATTGCATAAAAAATGTAAAACTGTTGGACTATTTGCTTAAGAATAGATACACATATAAAGCTATAAGAACAGTTAATTATAAAATTAATGAAAGTCTCTTTTGTTATGCTGACAATAGGTTGGCATTGTACAGGTACAAAAAACTAGACAGATCCTGTCCTAAATCCCTTCTAAACTGAAATACAAATTCTGCAAATATTTGCTCTTAAAAGTGGTCACATAATCTGGGTGAAATCACCAGATCTACCTATCTGAAAAGATTTTGGGGATCTTCCTCATCTGGTGGGTTGGGTGCCCAGTTTAACACTGATAAGGAGGGCAAAAGAATACTGTTGGTCTAATTGAGAAAACTAAAATACAGGGTTTTTCAAAAAGATGGACCTTATTTAGTCCAGATTAGTCACTAATCATGTCACAAAACCACTGTCTTTGACATATCCCCACAAGAAAAAGTCTCAGGTGTAATGTCTTGGGGTTTTGGGGGCAAGGAGTGTAGCGCCAAGTCTTGGAGCTCCATGCGACCTATCCAACATTGAAGTAGGGTGTCCATCTTTTTGAAATGCCTTGTGGTACAAAAGATTCCCAGACTTATAAAAATTTAAAGTCTTATCTTTACAAGCAGAGCAAGATCCTGGAAATAAATTCCCACAGGAGAAGAGAAGAAAGGCCAATCACAGGACCACGGTTAATGCTCCAGTGCTCCTTGCCATGTTCCAGTTACATAGCTAATCATCACTCTTAAAAATACTCAAATGCTGCATGGCATTACCTTCAAATCTTCTGATTTATACATCTATTTGGGAGAGCCCATGTAAGATCATTTATAGTTTGTTGTCCACAAACAAGACACAAGAAACAGTTTGATGCCTACAACTCTGTTACATCAGTGATCAAAAGGTCAGTGGTAAAAGTCTTTCTTCTTACCTATCATCACTATTTACCTATTTGTTCATGTTTCTACTACTTGTTTCTTTTGATTTTTTTCTTCTGTCCTAGAATCAAGAGAGTTATTTAATTAAAAAGGTGGTTTACATGAATTAAACAAAATGTAAAAGCAGTAGATGTTTAAGATAAGAAAGAAAAAAAAAAAGAAAAGAAAAAAAAGAAAGAAGAAAAAGAAAAAGAAGAAAGGAAAAAAATCATTAAATGGTAATTGTTAATATGTCAGGATCATTTTTATATGTTTTTAAGAGACAGTCTTTGGCAATAGAATTTACAGGCTACCTGAGACAAGGCAAAGAATAAATAAAGTGTCCTAGGTAAAGAAAAGCATTGTAAGGGTTTTTAATAAGGTCTTGTCTGCTGTATAAGAGAAGGTTGTTAAAAGAAAGCAGTTAAATATATAGATGTTCTTAAATCTTGTGACTTGTGACTCACAGTCCAAGCCAATGAACTTACAAAGCCACTTATGATCTAGACATCTGTCAAATCTCAGCTTTGAATAACACCTCATTTTAAGTGCTCTGTTGGCAGAACAAGTCCAAACTCTTAGCTGAGTTGTGAGAGGGTTGATGCAAGGCATGGAGAGAGTTGACTTAAGAATACGGTATTCAAAAGCCATCAGGAATCAAGACAAGTTAGTCTCTGCTAACTGCATAACCAGAGCATGCTTGTGGGTCTACTTAATGAAGCAAAAACTGGAAGGTTGTTGCAAGAAATATCTAGATCTTTCTCCTTATTAAATTTCTCAATAATATTATTTTTTTATTAGGACATGGAATAGTACAAATGGAAGAGATAGGTGATATCTACCTTCGACTATATGCTAACCTAAGGATACAGAATGGAATGAGTGTTATATTACATTGGTCCAATGGCATAAAACCATTGCTGTAAACTTAGAGCAATCATTTTAAAACCAGTTATTTTTTCCCCACTGTTGTTATAGGAGTGGTTGTCCAGTAAGGTTTCTACATGCTGGTGGACGAAATTCTGTCCATGGACTAAATATAATTTATTCATGGTCATTTATATTGATTTATTCTCTGTAAAATTATCTTTAGCTCAAGTACCTGCTTTTCCTCTCTCCCTCCTTGTTCCATACCAGCTTTAATTTTGCTTACTTCAACAAAATATATTCTTTTAGTCTTTTTCTCAAAAGATGAATGCTCCTTTTCCCCTGATTATTCTAATACGGCAAGCTAGCTCAATGTATAGGATCAAATGACTTTTAAGTTAATCATACACACTCTCAACGGTAAAATTTGGACATGACAGAAGTTCAGGTTAAGCAGTGAGGACATAAAAAAGCTCTAAGATCTATTTGTGCATATGGAAGGAATATTGCAGGATGCATCTGAGTTACTTTGAATTCACAGTGACCTTCAGAATACGACTGGTTGTTGGCATTGCCCCTGTCCTGGCCAAAGAGCATTCCTCATCTCTGCTGTTTATGATTCTAAAACATTAATGCCTCTGTCCACCCTACTCCATATTACAGTCAAAATGAGGAAAAAAAATCAAGGATCGGGTTCCACCTAGTAATATTATTCTAAACATTTTAAAATCACTGCCTAATCAGCTCCCTCCTTGTTTCAGATTGTCAAGCTCCTAAGCAAGCCATTATTCTTCCTCACAATACTAATGTTGCTTTCCAGACATACAGCTTCAGCAAAAGCCTTGTATGATGTGAATCATTTGTTCAAAGACATGCATGAGCAGAATGTGAATAGAAGACTGAAGTGTTTTTATGTTGTCCATCAAAAAATCAAATTATGTAAAAATAAAAAAAAAAAAAGAACTTACTACTCTGTGGATCCATCACCCAAAGTTTGTAGGGCTTTCTGATGTGAAAGGAAGAATTAAGTAAGAGAGTAGAGAGGCTCCTGCCTGACCCTGAAATGTTTCCATCTTGTTGTTGTTGTTTTTGTTTTAATCTCAGCAGTAATCACCCTAAAAAAAAAAAAAAAAAAAAGAAACACTGAGTTATAGGAGAACAGTGAAAATTTAAAACTTTGGAAACTTTGTGGCATGTCTGTGGAGTGTCCTTGAGTAGCAACCAAGGACAGTAAAGAGGGAAAGGAGGAGAAGGGACAGAACGGGCAGAATGAGATGAACTTTATCACTTACACATTTTTTCGTGTGAAAATATGTTTGTTTGTTTTCTTTTTTAGCAACTGAAAGAGCTACAAGGGGCAAATCCATTCTGCATGTGAAGAAGTGACAGGAAAGGATGTTGAAGATGTAATCCTTCACTCTGTCCCCTACCCCAGTCCTGGATATGTGCTACTAGACATAGGCGAATGTTTCAATCTTCTTGTTCATTAACTTATGAACCTTTTTTTAAAGACAGGAATACAGACTGTGCCAAATATATGCTGGGCTCGTAAGGAAGACAAATGCCCACTTGGAGCTGAGTTCACACTGTGGAATTCATTTTACTCTGGAACTTTTATCGCTGTGTAATTAGAGTGACATTTGGTCAGTCTTGTTAGATCTGGATTCAGACCAAGGACTTAAAGGTGGAGGTCCAATAAATTCTCTCCTCTGAAGCTGATAGTTATTGTTTTAATTGTTGTGCTGCTTTTACTGTCATTGGGCCTTGTATTTTTATTGTTGTTGCACGACTTTGGCTCAATCACTCCCTAGAATGAATTCTCCATCTTCTCTGTGTTTTCTGTATTCTCCCAGATCAGCTGTACTGTTTGAAACTCATGAGGATTTCTGCATTCTTTAAATGTGGACAGTGCTGAGGTAGAAATTTCCAAAATGAAACCCTCAGGGCTGTTTGAAAATGATTATGGCAACTGAATAGGTTACACAGTCCTCTTAAGATTATAATATAGCAAGGAACTGGCTAGTTCACACACTACTGATTTGAAATAAAATTGCTTAATACCGATAACTCTGAGTCTGATATCTCTCGATCTTGAATTAAATTATCCTACTTTTCTGGTCTCAGGCCATTGTGATGTATGACATGGAAAAGATAAAAGAAGCTACTTCAAATAAGGATTTACCTAATCAGATATAAGTTATAAACAACTTTATCTGAACTGCTCACTTACAAAACATACCTATATAATCAATGGAGAGAAATAGCCACCGCTCAGAAAAAAAAATATTCTAAAGTAGGCCTCTAAAATAGACAATATGTAAAAATTCAGAGTAATTAATTCCAAAGGTGTTCAGATCAAGGAAACGAGCTGCATATTTCTACATTGTAGACATACAAAGTAAGGAAAGATTAATCCCTCTATGAGTATCATTCCTAGGTAATTTTTGAATAAACTTTTTCCTCTTACATTTGAGGATTCCAACAAAAAAAACAAACAAAAAAAAAAAAAAAACAATAATATAGATGAACTACTCTAATGTCTTTTACATAAATAAATACATCTTTGAGCTTGATAGATGTATATAATACGTGAGTGGACTCAAGAATCATTGAAAAAATCACAGGGAAACAGAGGTGGATGAATAAACTGGCTAAGATCAGTTCATGCACTGTCGAGTTATAGTTATCTTATCGTTAACAGAAAAAACTACTTTGGTTATTCAACCAGGTATTCTAATATCTTATTCAAATAAAGATCTTTACACCATGGGGCAGGGGATCAATTCTTAATCATGTATTTTATCTAGGACCTTGGACTGAGAAATAAACAAATACAATTTTTGTTACTATATGACAGTCTGCAGTAAATTTTAGGCTAAAACATCCATATTAAAAAAAAAAAAAAAAAAGAAAAATCACCATAGAAAACTCCAAATCAAGACTATTTGCAAAAGCATGACATAGTGCTTAGGAAGCACTGAAGTCCATTTTCTATTAAGCCTTAAAAAACATATTAACTGTAAAGTTCTTTACTCTGTCTATGCTTGTCCAAGGTTTTGTAAAACGCATACACAAGTATACACAAAGTAATCTAAAAGTTCTTATTATCATTACCATTAGTAAAGTGATGTGTTATTGCTCAGAGGGCCTGATCCAAACAGAAAGGATAGAAGTTTGGAGAGGGGAATACTCTATTATGAAACTCCCCAGTTTTACAAAGCGTGTCTGAGATATTTCCCTAATTAATAAAAGAAGTTTATTTTTTTTTTTTTACTGTGCTGTTTATCACGTCTATCCCAGACATTTCCTTGAAGATGATATCAAGTATTTTCTAAATTTACCTATTCATTTGCAGAAGGTATAAGGAAAATCTAGACAGCTCTCAGTTGGATAGATAATGCCTATAACTACTCAGATAAATTTCACTCCTTAAAAAAAAACAGATTTATCAAAACACCTGAATTCCACCACTCAAATTGTCATCAACAGGAATATAGACATTTTAAATATTCATATATCATTCATGTAAAAAAAGAGAGTTGCTCTAGACGCTTAGTATAACTGAAATAGTAGATGTAAACATATTTTTTATAGCTCTCTTATTTCTCATCTCTTTAAAAAATCAATTTATTTTTAATAAAATGATAAAGATAATGGTTTCCATTATGAGAGCGGAGAAAGAAGTTCAATAACTTAACCTTTTCCTTCTCTTCACACAATTTTAAACTCATAAAAATGGCTAGGCAACACAGTTAAAGACCTTGCAAACTACTCAGAATATAAATAATCACATCCAGTATAAATAAACAAGGAGGTACATTGTTTGACAAATAATGCCCAACAATGGAGACAGAAATATTTAATTTTGTATTATGAAACATCATTAGGAACTATTTGAAAAAATACAGATGTGGTAGAGACTCCTTAAAATGCATAACTTTCGTGTATGATCAATTATCTCATCGACCCATTTTATTCTTACACAAGGAGTTTGATAATGTTGGAGACTGATGACATGCAATATTAAAAAATGGGGTTTGTCTGTTGTATCACTAAATATGTGTAACTGAATGGTGAAATGTGTTTTGTCTTCCCTTTTACTGTTTTCCTGTGGAAGATCCACACTGCAGGTGCATATTTATTTAAAGCTATTTATTCTGTATACAGCTCATGCTGAACTGTCAGAATTTACTTAAGGAAAGGTGGTGGCTCACAGCATCTGGGCTAAACTATTCTACCTTTGCAACTAGGGTAAGCTGCTACCTTTTTACTCCCTCATTTACCTCTTCTACTCCTTACGGTAAGAGATTCTCTGTTCATGATAAACATCTTTTATTTCTATTCCTAACTAAAGACTCAGTGAATCACCAGACCACCTACTCAAGACATTTAATTTAGAACCTGGCAGGTTATACACACCTAGGTAACAGAGACTGGTGCAGAAAGTTAACTTCCCAGCAATGCATTGCCTGTTGTTAAACTAATGGAGTTAATTTGCTCCAGAGGCTACTCTGTCTCGCACCACAACAAACTCTGGGGAGGTACACTTGACTCAATGTGTCTGATGGTTCATATTCCTCAAACATTTGCCTCAACCCTCTTCTTACTCAATGGTTTTGTTAATGACCTTTATAAAAAAAATTGTGTACTATGTGTATTCACTACAGACACAGCATGAGAAACGAACTACAAACGCAAATAGAAGTTGGAATGTTGTAAGAATGTATTTTGTGCCCTTTAAAAGCTGATCAGTGGAAAACGGGTATAATACAACTATATCATAAGATTGCGTAATATCAATGAAAAGATCTGCTATAGGAAGGAGTTTGGAAGTGCTAGAAAATGAAGACTTGGACTACACCTTTAGTAGGGGAACATAGGTCCTTTTTTTTACAAGACTAAATATGAAAATAAAGTGTTTCTTACCATAAAATGCTGAAGTAGTAAAGATGGTGTATGAGAAATCATGAGGCTTTTCTGAAATCTTTAGAGCAGTAGAAGTTTAGGTAGAGGTTTCAAAAGGCAATAGCATTAAGACAACCAGCACGGTAACCAAAGAGAAGACTTCATAAACTCATATCTTAGATCCTTCTATTTGTGTTTCCATTCTACTTCACCAAAACTGTGATACTAAATTTTGATCCTTCACAAAGCAGTTGCAAATGCATTCATTACATGCAATTCTAGAATTTAGTTTTACATTAACTGAGATGACAGTAACTGTTTAGCAACAATAACAACAACAACAAATCTAGGCAATATTCTGTGTGCTATATGGAATTTACATGAATAATTACACATCCTGTA
Source organism: Patagioenas fasciata (assembly GCF_037038585.1). NCBI lineage: Eukaryota > Metazoa > Chordata > Aves > Columbiformes > Columbidae > Patagioenas > Patagioenas fasciata. Next base: position 79,329,918 of record NC_092560.1, on the reverse strand, counting down.
TTTAGACATCCTCTGAACTGGTTCTTGCAAGGTCTCAACTTGGAAAGGGAAAACTTCCTGACTTCTTCTAGACCAATAATCAAGATTTTAGATTTGGAATAATCACCCCCATCCCTGTCACAGATACATTTGTTGAAGCCAATTTTATCAAATTAATTAACAAAGACAACTGATAAATAATAATAATTAAAAAACAGAAATAAAAACCCCAATGTAACCACAAAGCAACTGGAAAAACAACAGATATTTCTCTGAACTCTCAAAATCTTTGTTACTTTTCAGTATGCGGTTTCAGCCTCTTTTGTTTCTATTTTATTTGCTTTGATTCATAAGAGTTTTTATTACACAGATATTTAAGAAAATTAATGTTTAATGTTGTTTATACAATACCTCATGGGTCTGATCCAAATTCTGTTGAAGTAAAAAGTGGATCTTTTCATTATTTCAACTTGTACTGGATTAACCTTGAAATTCCCATGTGTGAAGTTAATTTATTATTTGTGATTATTTTGTTGTTGTTGTTGTTATTTTATTCTGTATTCATTATTTGTCATTCTTTTTTGTATTATTGGATTCAAAGCAGACACTATAACCCAACTATGTTACTTGACTAATCTATTGCATATACCATGACTAATCAACAGAAAACGGTTTGTGATTGTAATTTTCAGCCTTTGGATCATTCCTGAAGATAACGCTATTCTCGACCACAAAAATAACTTTTCCTAAGAAATGTGTTTTTTCTTTGCTAATGCTTTCTTACAGTATTTTAGTTCATTTTAGGGTTTAGTAATAGTATGAGCAGTAATTTCGTCAAAATTTGCACCAAAGACATTTGTCACCACCAGAACCAATGAATTTTGCTGAAACTAAAATTCAAAAAATACTTCAGTTATTCATTTTTTCACATAAAAGGAAGGAATGGAAAAGTACATTTTCTTTTTTATTCAATTATTATAGTAAAAAATATTTACATTATTTGCATTTAAATTTTATGGAGGTAGGAAAATATTTATTCTCACAAGAAAAGTGAGAGATCCATTTTGAACCCCCAAGACTGAAAAACTAGCATTTTGAAAAACTGGAAAACATAATACAGATTGAGCTGCTGCAATTTCTTAACACGGTCTTATCTGGCTTAAAGGAATCTTGTGTTAGAAACATATTGAGCACAAAGGGATAAACAACCCTCATTCCTAAAAATGTACATTCCTATTTCAGATAAGAGTGGCAAGAACTGGAAGAATGTAAGAACAGTCATAGCCAATGTCACAAGTTAGTTATATGCATAAAAATTAGCATGACAGTTATTTATATCAACAAAGTCTCTAACAATGATGAGTTTAATTAATATTTATGACCTCTCCAAACAGCCACTTAAATCAGAATTAGCCTATGAAAAATTAACAACAGGAATTTTGTGTGTGTGTGTGTCTGTGTCTGTCTGTGCCTATTAAAAGAAAAATGGAGAAAAACATGATTTTTCAAAAAAATAACTTGACTGATTTAGAAATCTGTTAAAAATATATGTTTTCTTATGTTGGTATGTTCAAGCAACATTTATGTAGAAGTTATACCCAGTTGTTTTGTTTGTTTGATCGGTTGGTTTGGGGTTTTTTTTGTTTTGTTTTGTTTCGGGTTCTGTTTGTTGCTGTTTTTTTGGATTTCGGTGTGTTTTTGTTGTTGTTCTTTGATGTTTGTTTGAATTATTATTATTTTGGTGGTTGTTTTGGTTTTGGTTTTAATATTTTTTTTTAGCCCAAATAGATTTTCAAGCCACTTAAATGCTATTCATACTTCCATTTTGTCTAGGAAAACCACCACTTTGTTGATTAACAGAAATCATAGTTTCCTACTGAAAGAGATTAGCTTTTCTTTATCTTATTGTTTTGTGAAAGAAAAATAGATATTTGAAACTTTGTCTGAGAACTATGGACTTCTTCACAGGCTTCCTCATGATCTTTACCAAGTCACCTATTTGTTGTTTGTTTGTTTGTTTGAATTTCTGAATAATAATAATTGTACTGCATTCCATGTCATATTTCACATTTGTTTTATTTATTTTTTTTTTAGTGGAAATGGTGGAATGTTTATCTCCTTTGATACTGATGCACACAAAATATCACATATTACAGACAGGAGGTGGATCTTTAGTCTGTACTTTTAGGCCTGGAGATTTTCTCAGAAGAATAGTGTCACGGAACATTCACAGACCCAAATACACCACTGCTGAATGCTTTGCATCTTTTCAATAGCTTTATAAATTTTTTGCATCTTTTCAATAGCTTTATAAATATTTTGATTCAATGAAATATGGGAGGTAGCATTGTTGTTCTCATATCATCCACTGACTTTGGGGAACATTTGCAAAAAATAGGTCTGAAGTGAAAATTCAAGGATCTGTGATATTTCACTCATATGTTCACTAGTAACCATCTGATGTCCTCTGAAAAAAACTGAGATCCTTATTGACTTTGATTCAGCAGGATCAGATCCATTGTACTGCAGTCATAGCAAATACTTTATCTTCTTTTAAAAATATCACAGATTTTTCAGCACTTTAATTTGTTTGTTTGCAACATCTACATTTGGAAAATTTGCAACTAATGACTTACTTTTTTTGAAATCTGCAAGTTCAGTGCAGTGCTACAAAATAATGCAGTCAGAAACAAAGGAGGCAAAAGAAATAGTGGGATCTCTGTAAAAATGTTTTATCCATACTATAGAGGGACCGTTCGTTATGTCAAAAGAAAAATAACGTTTCTACTTTCTATTGGCAAATAGACCTGCAGATGAATCTGCTCTATCTGACAATGGATGGTCCATAATTTGGGGATACATGCTTGAGTGCTCTTCATTGAACTCCTGTAAAGAAACATGGATCAAGATTATCCTAAGAATTTATGCCACGGGAGAAAAAACTAATGTGGCTGCTTCAGGCCATTTAGAAAAAAATAAAAAAAAACAACTGTTCTGTGCAGACATTGCAGATGTGGTTGGCATGGATCTAGCAAGGGCAAAGTGGATAAGGGAGCAAATATATTGAATATGTCAAACTCAGGGAGGAAATTCTGGACTGCTACTCAGACTAGCAAAACCTCCACGTCAGATGTTCTAGTCTTTCTGAACAGATTTATCTGCTCTGAAACCTGGACTAGCATCAGAAAACCCAGTATTTTTTCAGCACCTGATTCCCTTCCTCTCTAGGAAAGGTTACCCAAGTGCCACAGCAATTTTCTTTTTTGCCCTCCTCTGGAAATTGAACTTAATCCCCCCTAATCTCCACAGTTATGGTCTATAACCTGAGACACAACATCATCAGAGGTGTAAGGACAGCATTAAATATAGGAGAAAGAGCTGTTCTTTACAGAAATTAAATTCCTGTAGTACATAACCTCAATTTGTAGTGTAATTATTATTTTGTCATTTTAGTTTACACACACACACATATATATATATGTACATTCCTTCATACATATATATGAATTATATATGAATACGTTCACATGCACACACACAAAGTCTAAGGTGAGGGCATTCGGTGCGCAGCAGCAGGCCCTGAGCTCCAGACAGAACTGAGCTCAACACTTGCTATTCAAGCTGGAAAATTAAAGAAAAAAAAAAAAAGAAAAAAGAAAAAAATATAATTATTCTGCAATTATACAGCATTTACCTTGCATTGCTTATATGAACGGCAGTTACAATGTAGTTACTCAAAAATATATGTAGCAAACAATGCACTTAAAATAAATCCAGACCCTTTCTTCTGGCCTTTGTTTTTTAAATTCAGTAATTTAACATGTCATTCCCTTTATCAGCTCTTTGTTCTGCTGACTTATGAGAGAAACAGAAATTGGTGCAACAAATTTGCACTTTTAACAGGTTTATTATTACATTATTCCTTTATGGGGTCTTCTACGTAATTGCACAAAATGATGTTATAAATCCCCACCGGAAACACTTATTCCTCTGTAGCCTGATGTCCGATGTCTAGAGGACACGAGCGGCGTGTCTCCCCAGTCTGCCATTAGCATGCCTACATGTTCCTTTTGGTGTATTAGAGGGCAAAGCAAACAGGGGACAAGGACTAAACGATCCAAATGGATAGAGGAAAAGAGAGAGAGAGAGGGAGAGAGGATTTGAAAATAAGCCAACAAGCACTTACAGCAAAACTAACTACCAGCAAAACATTTCCTTCACAACAAAGGTTGAATCAAAACCCTATTCCCCCAGCATATGAATTAGGAGAACAATTGTGTGATTATGATTAAAAAAAAGAGCATTACATTTTATGTTCAGCTATAATTGGTATTTATGACAATTTATGTAAACAGTAATGAAGCCTATGTGATTTTTGCGGGGAAATTGCATTATGACACCAATGATCGTTACTGTTAATTTTCCTGAAGATGATGGCAATCAGCAGGCATAGTTTCATTGTAAATAGGTTAATTTAAAATTCAAACGCTGCTGGTATTTCAAAATGAGTTCGTATTTGATTTCTGAAAGCTTTGGCCCTGACTATCAGGATGTCAGGGAAAAAAATGCTTCACAACAGAGAGAAAGAAAGAGCAAATGAGAAAGAGAAAGAAAGACTGAATGAGCTTTCTTCCAGGAATGCATTTCTGCTTGATAATTCAACCGTGTTTCTAGGTATGCTGTGATCTACTGTGTTTCTACCAATCACTTACCCAAGTTCATACTGGAAAGGAGGCTCATGTTGTCTACCAATCATAGGCTAATCTGACAGTTTATCCAGTTTAGTTGTGATAGTTTTGCAAAGTGAAAGGAATCCTCATCAATGGAGGGTACAGGCATCATGTTTCTTTACACATTACACCAAAACTCATTGCCATGTCTTATCTCTCTGCGATGTATTTCAGCATCCAAAAATCCCCACTTCTGAATAATTTATTATTCCCACCACTTTTGAACGTAAGGTTCTCATACATATAAGTATAACCAAACTCGTAGCTCTGCTGTGTGAGGAAATGCTATATCATCTCCTATTTCACAGAAGTGAAATCTAAGTGGTAAAACCTGAGTTTTTAATTGCCAACATAACAAAGAAAAGTCAGCTGCACACGTTATGAATCCTAGCAGAGAGAAAACTGGTATCCAGTTACAAGCAGAACCCCTGAGATTAATGATTCCACAACCCTCTCTCTCCACCTGAATTATCAACAGATCCTTCTGTATGCAGGTTTTTATAAAATATTCAAAGGAGTACTTTCTGTGTTTCCAAGCCCTTCTACCAACGCTGTTTGAAAGCAATTTCTTATCCTTAGATTTATTAGAATATGAGTATCTAAATGATACATTTCTCCATAAGTAAGCAGAGAATGAGTAAGCTTGGAGGCCAGCTCAGATAAAGAATGCAATGCAACCTTCTACATGCCTTCAGCTCAAGGTCACTTTCAAAGATGACATTAACAACTTGTTCACAATCTAATGACATGTTTAGATTAGAGTTTGCAATGTACATAGGCAGCTTTTTTTTTCATTCTCTCCTCATTGCAAGATAAGATGTTTGATAGGAATCTCTACTGTAACCTTTCAGAATTCATTTATTTAGGAGAACTAAAATAATGAAATGCCAAATGAATTAAGAATGATATTTCTTATAATATCAAGTGAAGACAATTTAAATAGTCCATATGCAGAAGCTCCCAGAGATGAATGATCTGTTCATTTGTTAGTGTAAATGGGATGCATTTGTTAGCTATTATTTGCTGTGGCTTGACAAATTTTTAAGAGTGAAATTCAGCCATGTACCCAAGATGGGCCAAAGGAATATAGCATAAATGTATTTTGAGAATTACAGTGGCTTATTCTGGCTGTCTTCTTATATGTGAATTTTATTCAGAGTTCTTGGTCCTCTTTGAAGGCACTTTTTTTGTAAACTGTATTGGAAATCCCAGTCACACATTTTTACAGAGTCAGTCCTTGATAAAACACAGGTGAGAAGTGAATATACTTCTTCTCAAAAAGATAATATCTGGGATGAAACAGATTGATGATAATAAACTAGGTATCCAGCTGAGATATAAAACAGAGGACTGTTTCCCTTGTTCTCTTTAGAGATCCTACAGCATTTGCTAAAAATGACCCTGTGAATTTTTTTTTAAATGAATCTTTGTAGGACATGCAATCAAAATTGATAGGCAAAAGTATACATCTGGTAGAAACTTCAAAATATGAACTGTCATTTCGTTCTGCATTCTGAAAGTCTCAGTAAAAGTGTCTGAAACAGTAGGATACAACAGCACTGGATATGGAGGTATTTCAGCCAGCATTTTTGTTATGAATTTGGAGATTGAGCAATTTTAGAAAACATGATGTTACGATAACAATAGTTGTCCTTATTATGGTAGCATTTAGGGTTCTAAACCAGAAACGGGATCCAATAATACAATTCGATGGAAACAAATAAAGACGTTTCACCCAGAAGATATTATCATTTATTCAAATAAACAAAATATAAAAAAGGAAATGATGGACAGAAAATGTAATGGAAACAAATCAACTTATTAAAAGCTTTCTGATTCTGTTAGATACTGACATTACTTCCATTATTTACTGGTCAGATATCATACCTATGACAAAATACCATCACAAAACACATCTCAAGGAGGGAAGTCTTGTTCTGAATAGATTTAGTCTGCCAAATCTAGAAGCAAACAGAAGCAATAAAGCAGGACGTTAATGCTCCTAAAATTTGGATATGTTACCTCGTCTAATTGCAGATATCCAGACAAGCACAGCATTGCCAGCCGAGTGAAGGAGGTGATTGTCTCACTCTGTTCTGCACTGGTGCAGCCTCACCTGGAGCACTGTGTGCAGTTCTGGGTACCACAAGATAAAAAAAGATATTAAGCTACTGGAGAGGGCCCAGAAGAGGGCTACGAAGTTGATGAAGGGTTTAGAGAGGAAGCTGCATGAGGAGCAGCTAAAATCACTTGGTTTGTTCAGCCTGGAGAAGAGGAGGCTAAGAGGAGAAGTCATGGTGGTTACAGCTTCCTGTAGGAAGAGGAGCAGGCACTGAACTCTTCTCTTTAGTGACCAAGGACAGAACCTGAGGCGATGGCAGCAAGATGTGCCAGAGGAGGTTTAGATTTGACATTAGGAAAATGTTCTTCACTCAGAAGGTGGTGGAACACTGGAACATGCTCCTCAGGGAGGTGTCACGGTCCCAAGCCTGACAGTGTTCAAGAAGAGACTGGATGGACAATGTCCTCAGACACACAGTGTGAACTGTGGAGTTGTCCTGTGCAGGGACAGGAGTTGGACTCGATGATCCTTGTGGGTCCCTCACAACTCAGGACATTCTATGATTATATGAGAAGTTGTGTCCAGCAGCTAAGACAGGAATCTAAATCTAAAGCCTGGGATATGCTATGGTCGGTAGAGACAGACAGCTCCACAGCCTGGTATAGGTCAGTTTCTTAGTCACTAAGGTATTACCTCAGAACTGGATGAACTCCCTCCTGGACAATCTGATTCCATTCATTAACTGCTCTGTACAACTACATGAAGTTACATGTGTACCTTTCATGCATCTTTAAACCCCGTGTTGGTAGCACTGTAATATTGTCTCGACATTGATGGAATTGGCTGATATAGTTTTCAAGCCAGTCTCCATGATATTTAAGGAGTCATGGCAGTCAGTTGAAGTCCCTTGTGTGGAAAAAGGGAAACATCACACCCATTTTTAAAAAGGATAGAAGGAAGACCCTGGGAACTACTGACCTGTCAGCCTCACCTATGTGCCTGGGAAGATTATGGAACAGATCCTCCTAGAAGTTATGCTGAGGCACATGAAGGAGAGGGAAGTGATTTAAGACAGCCAGCATGGCTTCACAAAAGGCATGCCCTGCCTAACCAGCTTCATGGCCTTCTACAATGGAGTAACTACAACAGTGGACAAACAAAGTGCTACGGATGTAATTTATCTGGACTTCTATAAAGCCTTTGACATGATCCCCCATAACATCCTTCTCTCTAAATTTGGGAGGTATAGATTAGATTGGTGGACTCTTAGGTGGGTGAGGAAGTGGCTGGATGGTCACACCCAGAGAGCAATGGTCAATGGCACAATGTCTGGACGGACACCAGTGACAAATGGTGTCCCTCAGGGCTCCATACTGGGACCAAAACTGTTTAATATCTTCATCAAAAACATAGACACTGGGATTCAGTGCACCCTCAGCAAGTTTGAAGATGACACCAACCTGACTGGTGCAACTGACACACCCAAGGGACAGGATGCCATCCAGAGGGATCTGGACAAACTCAAGAGGTGGGTACATGTGAACCTCATGAGGTTCAACACGGCCAGGTGCAGACAGGCCTATAAGAAACATGCGGATAGACTTTTTAGAAGGGCATGTTATGACAGGACAAGGGATAATGGTTTTAAACCAGAAAAGGGGAAATTCAGGTTAAATATTAGGAAGAAATTTTGTACTTTGAGGGTGGTAAAACACTGGCACAGGTTGTCCAGAGAGGTGGTAGATACCTCATCTCCGGAGATACTCAAGGCCAGGGTGGACGGGGCCCTCAGCAACCTGATTTCAGAAGTCCCTGCTCATGGCAGGTGGCTGGACTAGATGTGCTTTGAAGGTCCCTTCCAACCCAAAGTATTCTGTGATTCTGTGATAGCAGATCACATAATTTCTCCTGAGTTTACAAGGCCTGCATTTGGGGGTTAGAAAAGCCTGCATCCTCTGATTTTTCATTACCTGGTTGCAACTCTGTTTTACCTGGTTTAGCTGTAAATGCTTTTTTGTTTGTTTTTTTTTTTTCCTAATTGATCAGGTGTCTGTGGCTGAATTTCTTTGTTTATCTTTGTATGGCACAACCACAGTTATGCATAGATAGCAGTAATAAGCAGCTATGCTATGTAAAATGATTTTGGTATTAATGCACTAAGATATCCTAAGAAACTAATATTAGCTGCCTACAAATAGGAGATACATAGTGACATTGCACTGCATTTGGGGCTAGAATGCAGCTGTTTTTCACAAAGCTGCCACTGATGTCAACAGCTTATTAGTCTTCGGAGATGTGATGATACCTGCAAGTCTACAGAGCTGTAGATGTCTCAGGTCCATAAAAATATGTTTCTTGCGACTGGATATGTCATGAAATTAAGGACTTGTACATCTGAAAAAAAGGAAAGAAACTGATATTTTGGGCTATCGCAGGTTTTCACCATGAGCATTTTTTAGTGTCAAAGTCTAAACTGCTATAAGAAATTGTTCATATTGCAGTGAAACTAGAGTTGTGGCCAAAATTCCAATTCTTCTTGCTTCATTGGCTTTTGCTTGCCATGTGCCTGTCTTTGTTTCAATCAACTTAAACACAAATGCTTGTAAGTTGCTAGAAATGAAGACAAGAATTTACTCCATAATGTCATTGGAATTGAATGTTGTGACTGGATAATGGTCTCCAACAGATAGCAAATATAAGTACTCAAGCAAAGCAGACATGTTTATTTTCAAAGCTGGAGACCATTTTTCAATCATAACGTTAAATTTCTTTTTCATTAATTCCATTACAGCATCACGGTTCATTGTCAATTTAAGAGCGAGTAAATAAAATAGACGTGAGTGACCCACAGACTCAGAAAATCAGATGTTACTTGTACTAGTTAAAAGACCACACTTGGATATGTGGAAAACTTTGGTGATTATGTAAATTTTACATGGTCATGCATAACATTTGTGTAAATACAAAACCCAATGACAACCAACTGGATGTCATAATTTCATCCAGAGCAATAGCCTTCCTTATTTTATTCAACAAGTTACTGTTCAGTTTACTACTGACAATTTAGCCAAATTAAAATAGACCGAAAAACACCTGAATCACTCATTGGTAGTGGACTTTTTGGATAGGGTGTCTTCCCTATTAATTATTGATAAATATAAATGCATATACAGATAAGATGCTCAAAACAAACTTACTAGGAATCTCAGCAGCAGCTACATGAAAGAGGTAATGAAATATACAGAAAGAAGTGAAAGAAAGTTTACATTTTACTAATATAAGCAATAACTCGCATTCTTTTATTGTTTTATAAACTTCAGTAGTATCTGAAATTAGCAGTGAATAATCTGTAGTGAAATGACCCCATGCTCTGATCAGTCCTCATTACACTTTTCTCTGTGAATGCAAAAACATGGCAAAGGGAAAAAGAAGACAGACTCAATCCTTTTGAAGGTGTACCCTGCACTGACATAAAGACTAAGCTAACATGTTAAAGCATCCCCTCCACCCACATGCCAGCATTATGGAATTCATCCTCAGCACTTACCATCTGCCCAGCATGAGCACAGGTGAACAAGGACATACTGCTAACAAAGAAAGGGGAGCTGTTATTTATTATTCATCAATCTCCAGGGCTTCTTTGCCACTCACAGTTAGCGTACTTGCCACAGACATTATTTACCATTTGACAGTTCAATTCAGGTACATCTAGTGGAGACAGTGCTTGTAGCTAGCACTCATGTATGCCAGAACAGTCAGTATCTCTCAAGCATGACATGCACATTATAGAGCAAATGCAAATGAACAGGCCCAGTTGCAAAGAGCTTACAATCTAATATGAAGGAGAGAGAGAAAGAACAGCAAGGTGGGATGTAAAGAGAACTAAGAAATATTAAGCCAGAGCAGATCACTTATCACACACTGCAAAACTCTATATTGGCTTAAGATCATTATGCGTATATAGGATAGAGTAATAGAATATGGTAAGATAACAATAATGCTACGCCACTATAATTTTGTAAATCTTAAAATACTAATTTTGGCGCAGATAGTACTATGTTGTATCATAACAATCAGATAATCTGCCTCCCCATTTACCCAGGTAAATATTTAAGGACACACCACAAATGAATTTAAGTGTTGTAGTAACTTGAGGGAGAAGGATCTTGACCCACACAGCAATGTGGGACCTGCATGGCCCTGCGTCTAAGGTTGCTGAGACAGTTTATATCCTTGCAGGAACCTCTGTATTATTTGTGAAAGGCCGTAGTGATCAGGTGAAATTCTCAATGGCTGGAGAAAGGTAAATATTGAATTCATTTTTTAAAAAGGCCAAAAGGATGACCTAATTATTTACAGTTGATTTGCCTTACTTTGAAAAATTTTAGAGCTAGTCTTTATAGTAACTAACTATAACTTTTTCACAGGTAAAGTTCTTTTGATTTTCTTTGAGGATTAAAAACTTAAGCAAAGTTTTAGGAAGATTCACAGCAAATTCTTAGTTGATGTGAGGTCCTGTCACAGTAATATTTAATAGATAATGCATAATTTAAAATATAAAGTGTATAATGTAGGGTACATTTAGAAAAAAGAGGGAAAAAGAAAAGTTTATAATAATTATTATATTCTGGGTCCTTCAACAATAACACATATTCCAAATATTTTCATGAAAATAAAGGGATAAAAAAATTACAGTTCCTTGTAAATGAGTAGTTATCTCCCAAACCTTTTTTCTCAACTTAGACAATGTAGGGGGTTTTTGCCTTTGTACAATTTTCCATCACAACATCATACACATTTAATGAAGAAGTTCAATATTGGCTGCCCTTCTGAATCCAGATATCTCCGTTCAGTGCCACTTACTATTACTCTTGCTTTATGGGCATTCAGTTAGTTTTCAGTACATGAAGCTGAGTTCATATCTCAGCCAATTTGAACTAATTTTTTGAGACACTGTATGAAATGATTTACTAAAATCCAAATATATTATGCCAAATGCATTCCCTTCAGCCACTAATTTTGTAGTTCTGTCATAAACAAGCAATCAAGTTCATTTGACAAGATTCGTTCTCCTAAAGCCCTGCTGCTTATTTTTAATAACCATCTACAAAAACCATCCACATGAAAGATGCATGCACCAAAAATGGAATGAGGCTGTATCCTGAAAGATACGGAAAGCTGAAATTCAACAAAAATGAAATGAGTGGTGAAACAATACACTGGCTAGATGAACAGTACTTTGAAACAGACACTATAGAGATTGGTGAGTTATATGGTTTGCTTGGTACTAAAAGGTTTTAGATTTTAGCCAACATAAAGTACTTTCAACTACCTATCTCTTTTGTGTTTGTTTATTTGTATTTTGTCCTTTCAGCCTGTAAAGATTGTATGTCTTACAAAGCTGTGGAAGAATAACATTAACTTTCATAAGTGAATTTTTGTTGAGGGATAAGATTCAGAGGAAACAATATTAAAAAGAAAACAGAACAAAACAAGCAGACAAAAACAAAATAGGAGAAGACTGAAAACATATGAAAGCCTCATTTGTTTTTCCAGTAGGTTTCATAGTCTAAAATGAAAACAGTAACAATGAAAAAGGTTATGTAAAACACCTTCATTCAGAATTGAAAATACTTTTTTTTTTTTTCAGGACATCTGTAATGTGTGTAATGGTAATACTGAAATTGCACTTCAGCTCTATTTCAAAACTGGCATTGTTTTCTATTACGACTCCTGTATATTACAGCACTCTATATCATGGCAGACTCTTGATATGGTTCTACTATAGATATAAAGTGACTTGTGTATCCTACACATATAAGTATCATATTAGTTTTCCTGACTTTTGAGGAGTGGTAAGTAACAAGATACTATATCTATATCATATTATTCTTTTGATTATAAAATTATGAAGAGATGGGGAAAAAATCCCCTTATTTGGTAATAATATATGCAGAAAATTCTCTTAATTTAGACACCTAACCATTTTCAATGTCTAAAACAAGGTATAATGAATGCTACTGTCTGCAGAACAACTTCATCTCTAGTGTTAGGTACATTTGTTGTAATCCAAAGATATTTTTTTAAATGTTTACTCATTCAATAAGTATCGTGCTTACCATTTCTATGAAATAACTGAATTATGAACAATGCACTTCCATTTATTGAAAGAATAACTACACCCTAGTTTTCATTAACAACTCCCTGTTCCTAATAGTTCAAATTTGCTCATTTCAGTATTTCAAGAAAAAAATGTAAGAGTTTTGTTCATTTTTTTTCTTCATATCATTGGAACTTTCAGAAAATTTACATGTATTGTTGTGATACACTATAAAGAGACTTTAGAGGTCAAGAAAGCAAAGCAAGTTGTGACTGACAACTAATCAAAGGTATGGATTTGAAGCTAATAAAAATACAAAAGACCTAAATTAATCTGAGAGCCAATCACAACTTTTTGGAAGTGAAATATTGACTGCCTTCAAGCATCTGAAAAAGTGCTCTGCAAGCTGTTCACAACATTTCAGCTATTTCTCTTCATCTCATCTAGGACTGAAAGTTTTCACTTTTCAAGGAACGAGTCGTTTGCAAAACTTTTCTCTTAGCTAAGCCATGACTTACAAGCCTATGTAGTTACAGGAAGCAGCCTCTATTTCCACATAAAACATTTCCTGTGACTCAGATTATACATCCTTTTACATAAAAATTTGCTTAGTAGCTTTGAATGATCTTTTTCCTTTTGTACATATTTTCTTTCCCTATGTTGTAAACATACCTTTTAGTTAACTGCTAGACTACTCATTGTCTCATCTGTAAGTTACCCAACAGACTATTAGTATTCCTTAATTTGTCAGAATGACCTACGCTGGATACTTTGGATTTCTCTATTGGTATGATGACCTTTGATTTTACAGTTTCAGTTAACCGAACATTTGGTAATATAAGAAAATAATTTCTAGCTCTGGAATTAAATATAACTGCCTTTTTTTGTCTTAAAAACACAAACTACTTTTGAATTCATGGAGTAATACTGTTCCTTTCAATTGTCAGAACACTTTAAACACATTTCATGCTTCATGTCACCCATTACTACATAGTAACATCTTTGTACTGATAAATAGTACTCTTAACAATTCACAGCAACATTAAATGACATGGCAATAAGGATGGGATTCACCTCATCTAACTTTAGCCAACTAAAAATTAGGTGATTAATGTAAAGTAATCATTAAAACAATTTTGTTGCTAATAGAAGAGAGTACGCATGTTTAGAGGGCCACTCATCCCATCCCAAAATAGTGTCTAAGATGGTAAGATAGCTTTTCCAGGTAGAGGTTTGTGTCTTGCTATTAATTTAGAAGGCGGTATGATGACCAATATAGACAAGATGCTTAGTTAATTTGCCTAAATGTGGGTAAATAAGTCCTACTGTACAGGTAACTGAACAGCAATGAGAACATTAAACAGAAACAGAACACCATTCTTGCATTCTTCATTGTTATTATGATATTTCACATATTCTCTTTCATTTAATACAGTGATTGGACATGGATTTTTTGTTTTCCTGTTTATTTTTGTTTAAGCTTTGCTTTTTAACTGAGGAGAGTGCCACTCATTCTTCCAACAGGATTCCCGTGTGTGTATGTAAACATTTACCTTTATTCTTGTGTATTGTAAATAAATAAATATAAGTCATAGGATCACAAAATAGTTTGTGTTGGAAGGGACCTTGAAGACCATCTAGTTACAACTCCGCTTCCATCGGTAGGGACACTTTCCCTTCCACTAAAATGAGCTGCTCAAAACCCCATGCAAACTGGCCTTGGACACTTCCAGGGATGCAACTTCCACAGCATCTCTGGGCAGCCTGTTTCAGTGCCTCACCACCCTCATAGTGAATAATTTCTTCCTTATATCAATGCTAAATCTTCTCTCTTTCAGTTTAAAGCCATTATCCCTTGTTCTATCACTACATGCCCTTGTAAAAAGTCCCTTTTCATCTTTCTTGTAGGTCCACATCTCCATGATGCCAATAAGATCACAGACGTGCCAGCGTATACATGTCTCTAACTCCCCATTCCCCATGCTACGTGTGTTTGCACAGAGGCATTTCAGTTGGGCCTGTGATTAAGCTGACTCACTGGCTAGAGTGGTTCAAATTCCTTTGTGCTGTCCTTCAGGTGCTTTCCTGCTGACCTGTGGCCCTTCCCCAGGCTCTGTTCATCTATTGCTGGCACTGGCATCCAACTGCTAGGAGAGGGATGGATTGAGGTTCCCTTTCCCCAGAAACTTCAGTTCAAAGCCCTCTTCACTAGCTTGGTAAGCCTATGATTAAGGATGTTCTTCCCCTTCTCAGACAGGTAGACCCTATCAGCTCCCAGTAGACCAGGTTTCTCAAAGCAAGTCCCATGGCCCAAGTAGCTGAACCCTGGCTGTGGCACCGCTGCTGGTAACCACTTTTTGGTATGCCAGATTCTACTGGCCCTTCCAGACCTCTTCCCTTTGATCAGGATCTTACCACTGCTGCTAGAACTCTGTAATCTTCCTTGGTACTCCTCAGACTGCTCCTCGGGAACAATAGTATCAGATAATAGTCAGTGGGCTGTAAGGCACTTGGTAGTCTCTCAATGACAACCCTCTACAGAGTGCATCAGAGCAGCAGATTGGGCCTCTAAACCTCTCTGAAGAGAGTCACCTTTTCTTATTTGTGCTGATCGTTAGACAGGGAGCAGATCAGGCTGCTTTACTCATCGCCAGCATCTCTCCTGATGTGACATATCTTTCCTCCTGAGTCTGCAGAGTGACAAAACGGTTCTGCAAGGGCACCTCAGGCTTTGGGGGAAATTTCTTCCTTCTGCTCATCCTTGCTATTACAAACTTCCATTCTTCTGCATTATTCCCCGCCCCGCTCCCTTCTGTGTGTGTGTACATGGGGGAGTTTTTGGCTGTTTGGCTGTGGGTCCACTGCAGACTGCACTTGGAACCAGCTATCTATTAATAACTCCTCAAATTCACTGATGTCACACAGCCTTCTCACCCCTCCCTGCAGTGCAGGGTGTCCTCCACCTGGGCACACCTTTTTCAGGTAGGTCTACTGCCTCTCCCTGTCACAGGAGAAAGGTCCAGACACTTCCCGCAGTCTGAGGTCTGCGCTGCAGCCTCTCCTTTCTGCAGCTCCATCTGCATGGAGGCATCGGCCACCGCTGGGGTAGATGGTGCTGACACTCCAGCTTGAGCTGCAGCCTTTGCTCTCAGGTGAGTGGCCACTATTCTGCCTTGGCGATCAGGTAAGTCAAGTGTCCTTGACCTATGCAAAGTGAAACAAATCAAAGACAGACCTAAGAAACAAAGTACTTCACTGTATTGTGGGAAGTAGTAGTTCTGTTTATAGGGGGTACAGTGGGCAAACAAGCCAACGCAAATCCTCCAAGCTGCAGCTATAATGAGAAAAAGCTAATGCAATACCTGACTGTCTAAATGAATGAGTAGGCATAGGGTCTGGTTTAACATTTATATATGACGAAGATAAAACAGATTGTAGAGCTGCTTTTTTTTTAATGCTCTTAATGCTCATCTTTCAAAAACAATGATGAAAAATCAGGGAAGATGCAGAAAAGAACTACAAAAATGATTTAAGAGCCATGGAAAATGCCTTATAGTGAGTCACTTAAAGAGCTCTACCTATTTACCTTATCAAGAAAAAGATTGAGAGGTGATTTGATTAGAGTGTCTAAGTACCTTCACAGGGAGAAAACACTAACTACTAAAAAGCTCTTTAATCTAGCAGAGCAAAGCATAACAAGAGACGATGTCTGAAGCTGAAGCCAGACAAATTAGAAATAAAGCAGAATATTTTTTAACAGTGCGGGTGATTAACCACTAGAACAAACTGCTAAGGGAAAAAGTGGGTTCTTTTTTGTCTTGATGCCTTTAAATCAAACTTGGATGCCTCTCTGGAAGATTAAGCATCTCTTGAAGTAGCTAACTTTTGAGTGAGACTTGAAAGAGAAGAGGAATGTTTACATAAGGACAGGAAGATCTTTTAGTGGGCTTGATGTGGAGATATCCCATTGGAAATAAGGCTTACAGTATGCAGGAAGTCAGTTTTAATGATCTCGTTGTCCCCTCTGCCTTAAAAGTCTGTGAATCATGCAAATTGTAAGCAAAGCCTGGCCTCAGCCAGAGCTTTATTGAATACAATAGATCTCTGCCTGGGAACCTAAGTCCATTGAAGTAGAATTAACCGATCTGTCAAGGATTTTCATTTTTAAATAAAAGAAAGCCAGAAATATAATTTACTACCCTTGAACATTTTCTAGATTTCAGACAATTTTCTGTTCTGCACTGGGACAAACTGAAGAACATTTGCAGCTCACTGAGACTTGCCAGCACTTTGGGGAATGATGCTGTATGAGCAGAATTTCTGCTTGTGTGGGTGTCCTGCAGCCTGACCTACAGTGAAATCAGAATCACCACAATGTATTAATAGTAGTGCAGTAATAGAAATTATTGCCTGAAAGAGATCAGGACTTTGGATTTGAAATGACGTTTTAAGTGTCCTGAAGTGTGTGTTTGCCTCATGTTGTGATATTATGTATTTGCATTTACACTGAGTGCTTAGATGTGAAGGAGCAATATAATTTGTCCGTATGACAGAAAGTCTCCGAAGGGCAAAGTTCTCATAGAGAATATATGTTATTTGCATTTGAATGTTTTCCAGTGTCACCTTTAATTGCAGTATTGTGTCCAGGTGGGCAGAGCACATTCACCTGCATATTGCACACTATTGTGTGTAGATGTGTCTTTGTGCAGTGAAGTGACGTTCATTTGGATTATGTACCTGTGTGCTGCTGTGGCTGCTTCTGCCTGTCTGGGTAGGTGTTATGCTGTGGATGCATGAAGGCATTGCTTTCAAATAAGAACACATGTGTTTGTGAGTGATTAGATGACTAGTGCTTTTACTCCTATCTGTTACAAAGAATTTTCTTTCTTGTCCCCTCAAGATATAACTAGGAATTAAAGAAAGCTGGCAATTATATTCTGCTGCTGCTGATCAAGGGAACATGGACAGCGACTGTTGGCAGAGGGTTCTTTCTTCCATCTTGCCTTTTTTTTTTCCTTTTTCTTTCCTTTTCTCCTGCATTTCTTTTGGCTTAAGACAAGTTTAGAAGCCAGTGTTTCTCCTCTGCACTCCATTGGTTGTTCCAGCCTGGAGCTAGCTTGTTATAACCTACTTAGTCAGTTGATGCTGTCAATCACTACGTCAGAATCAATGGTTGCAGATGTGAGCTTGAATGCAATGCTATTTCCCCCCACAGTAACAAGCAGTTAATAGATTTTATTTTAATTATTCTAACTGCTTCGTCTTATAAAAAAGGGAAAGAAAGTTAAGGGAGTTGCAGCTGATTTGCAGATAAACGCATGCTCGCCAAAATGAGGTGAAATCTTTTGAAGTAACAACTTGATATCCAAGTACAATATTAACCAAGATACAAATAATAAATTCACCTTTCAGGGAATTTGTTTGGATGAACCTGAAATGCCAGTTTATCAGGATTTTGCTAAAGGAAAGAAATGTTCAGCAGGTCTGTCATCAGGCAAGTGTGGTTTTCTTATTAAGAAATAAAACACCAAAAACTAAAAAACACCCCAAAACATAGCTACATTTGGAAATTCAGACTATTTTCTATTGTTATTCTTGCTGGTTTTATTATTAATAATATTTCCTACAGAGAGAATAAAAATTTCTGATGCTTCCCCTTGCTCTGGGGGTAATGCTGTGGCGGAAAGCTGTCCTCAGATTTTTATGACTTTGCACACCTTTGTTATTATATCAAATTTTTCTCATGTGGCATTCTCCCAAATGCTTCTGGCTTTGAGGTTCGAGGAGCAGGAGGGAGAGTTTGGATAGTTACTTGTTCCAAAGCCAGTGCTGACTTTTCCTGATGTTGTCAGATCCAGTTACCATTGCACCTCTGAGGTCTTCATTGCATCCCAGCCTCGGCTCCAGTTTTAACCCTAATCCTTAGGAAATATCAGGGTTTCAGGGTGGCAGATTTTAAGAGGTGGGAAAACAGCAAAGGCATCTTCTAAATTATATGTGCACGGAAGTGGTCACAATAATTAGGACATTTTTGTGTGAAGGGAGACAAAGGCTACATGTCACCTGCCCCACGGCCTCCATGAGCATGGCCCAGCCCCCAGTGACATGCACACCAGAGTTTGTTTCCGAGAAGATCCAGAAAGGAAAACTGTGACAAAAGGCTACAGGCCTTTTCTTCTGGTGAGGAAATGAGATATAGCTAGGAAACACTGCCCTTGATTCCGTCAGTTAGACTGCCTTTCTGTTGCCTTCCACCTGATAGATTTATCAACATTCCTGGGGTGTGGGTGGCGTGGGGGAAAACAAAAAACTCTGTTACCTACTAATGAATGAATATTTTCCATTTTTTTCACAAAAGTGATAAGCCAAATGCAAATGTGATGTATATGAGAAGGAGGAAGAAAACACCTATACTCCCAAACAAGGATTATGTAAGAATGAGATGGTACTGCAGTTCTCATTTCCACTAGACTGTCTAACTGAAGATGTAAATCCTCCCCTAGCTGAAGTCAAGAGTAGAATTACTACCAGGTGATGACAGTTCTGGTTGGGTCTTGTAATGTGATTGTTCTCAGAAGTGGGAGAAAATTAACACTCTGAACATTTTCACAGGACATTTTGGGCTGCAATTGAAAGAAAAACTAAAATGCTAAGATTTTAATGAGGTAATTTGAACTCTCTTGTGCCATTTTGCTGAAACTGTTGTTTGACCAAATTGGTGAGTACATGGAGAAATCCTGACTGGAAAGAGGGAACACTTTCATCATCACCTAGAATCACCTCCACTTTGGCCATCATGTGAATTGGGTCCTGTTCTATGTTTTCATTCCTGCCTCTCTGTATTTCTGAGCACAACAAAAGACCCTCACTTTAGGTAAAAAGGAACCATAGTGAGTAGGCTGTAGGTCAGAAGATTCCTCTTCCACCAAGACTGCTTAATGTGGGAGTCTTATATCAACACAGCTGGCAAAGAGTTCCATATTCCATGTTTTTAAAGCTGAAAACCAGATATTTCTTTTTATTCCATCTCTGGAAATAATTTACAAATAAATGTTATAACTCCAAATACTGCCATGAACAACTCCCACAAGGTTTATGAGTCTGCTTTTAGCTGATACTATTATATTTTGTTCTTACCTAAGAAGATGGATGTCTTGAGTATATTCCTTTGTGTGAATGAGAAACTTAAAAAATCCCTCACCAGTGGAGATTTAGAATAAGTATTTCTTAAAGCAAGAAAACAGTGTAAAAATGAAATGGACAGGCTGTAAAAATTTAAAAAAATAAAAAATACAAAAATTTCTACAAAGTTATATCTATACTTGAATTTAACATAGAGATTAGGGATCTATTTTATATATTAAAAGAAAAAAAAATTGTATTATTGCAAGAAGAGGAGTCTCATTCAAGTCTTGGAGCCCTCAAACAGCTGAAATTTACCCAGCAATGAAAACCTGCCTAGAGCTCCTAAATACTGGAATGTTTGACTGCTCACCCATCACAGTTGCCACTGTTTCAGTGTGAAAGTGCTGCCCTGCAAGAGACTTTACTTACCATTCATTTATTTATTTAAATTACTTCTACAAGGCCAAGTGAGTTCTGGGAAATGTACCAGACTGTGGTCCCTTGAGATTCAACTTCTCCTATTTATCTGAAGAAAAACTAACAAGAAATAACTCAGATCCAAAATGTTATATTCTCCCTTCTCCTTCTCTGCGCACACACAAGGTCACACAGAGAACTGTAGATACTCTTTCCTGGAAAAGTTAAGTTTCAAGGCTGAAAACAAAAGCCACACTGCGTATACTCTGCCTAAATTGCAATGTGGCTGAAATTTAGGGGTTCTCTTCTTTCACGTCCTGCCTAGAAATATGAGTGGGTGTGAGGAGACTCAGGTTCATGTGTCACCTTGGTTGACAAACAGTATGCACTGTAGTCAAGGTCTGTAAACAAAAGGCTTTTAATTTGCAGTTTGGTCCAATTGACATCTGATTTCATGGCAGAAGGTTTTACGTTCTTTTAGATTCAATTGGTAAACATAAAATGTTTGTGGTATATGCGGGACTGTAAATTTTACGTTACTATATTACTTATAAAAAGGGAAGCAAAAGAATAGAGGTGTAGGAAAGAAAGAAAAAAGAAAGAAAGATTTCACCATCCTTATGGCTCCACTTCATGTATGATGGAGTTCATAGTCTCAGATCCAGTGATGTACGGCGTCCTCCGGTGTCTTGTTCAGTTCCTGCTGTGAGACAGGTGGACAGAGTGGTCCTCAGGACAGTGGGTGAGCGCCAGTAGTGCTTGTTTAGGTGAGCCTCTTGTAGCCCTCTGGATCGTCTGTTGCGTAATTTTTGTTTTGTCTTTTGCAGAGGTGTTATTGCAGAAATCTGGGGGAGTGATACTGAAAGACTGACAGGTTTTGGGCCATCTTCTGCGTCACATCCCCCACCTCTTACTGTCGGCCAGCCGGCCTTTGTCTGTGTCCCCTTAGCTTGTTGTTGGTATGTAAATCGCAATTCACCTTATCACCTTATCCTCAGTGACACATCTCCTCTGGCTGGGTGAACTGGGTTTGTGACAAAGTTTGAGCCATTATCCATTTTAGCCTCTGAATTTTTATTTTTTATTTTTTTTTCCCAGTTATCTTCTAAATATAGTGTTTTTTCAGAGATGGAAGATCAATCTGAACTCCCAGTTCATGTTCTTTATTTTCTAGAAGATTCTTCTACATATTAGGCTATACAGAGAACCAGGTCCTTCTTCTTTGTTCAGTTTTTGAATTTTGCATTTAATTTATTTAGGAATACCACCACTCACACTATGATGTTCTTGCATTTAAATGTATGTAGTTGTTTTTTTGTTTGTTTAGTTTTGTTTCTTTGTTTTATTTTTTATTTGGTTTTTTTTGTGTGTGTGTGTGTGTGTGTGGTTTTTTTTTTTTTTTTTTTGTTACATTTAGTATGGCTCATCCTGGATGTCAAGTCTCCCCTGCCTACTTGGTAACTGAGTTAAGGATTCTGACTGACTTGAGTAACTCTCCATTTGGAAGCAAACTGTTCTCCTTTCTCTGTGATAAGTGCATGACTAATTTAAGCAACTAGATGCATTTTGTCCTCATTTCTTAATAGTAACTGTAATGATAAATAAAGATTCTACACATAGAGCTATTCCTCTGTGACTGTTTATATGCCCATTATGCTTTGACTGAGCATGCAGTTTTCCTGGAGTTTATATATCTTTGTGCAATTTTAGGAACCAGATATGATGTCACTGTCCATAAGAGACTGATTCTCTCTGCAAGATGCTGTTCATACTTCGAAGAATGATGACTTCCAGACCAGTGTTGCCTCATGAAACCAAAACTTGAAGAGACAGATGCTATTCAAAAATTCCATTAAAAGCTTTAAAAGGTAGTTCTTCAGTTATACACACATTCCCTGAGCTAAAGATGAAAAAAAAAACAATGTATCTTTTTAGAATAAGTCTTCTCTTGCATGCCTTTTAGCCATCTAAATTAGATGTCTCACCTAAACCAGTCACTTAGCTCCCCCTCCACCCTGTCAATGGAAAGATATACAGAAGACAGCTGTCCACATGTCCAACCTAATTTGATAATTAATCCAACAGAGCTACCCAACTCTTCCATGACTCTCAGCCTGAGAGTCAACTTAAACCAGTTGCTTCTATCACAAAGTTGGATAAAGTTAGTGTAAATTAATCCTAGGCTTAGTTTTGTTTGCTGCATCTCACAGGCCATGCATTTATTTTACCACTCTTCAACTGAACTTCAAATCCTGGGTATGACTTATTCATCTCTTATTATAGGTTTCCCTGCTAAAGATCTCTTAGCACACAATTTTCCTCTTTGTATGAAGATCCTGGCCTGTAATTAAATCACCAATCAAAGTTTAAAATAAATTATAATTTTCTGCATTTTCTGATTTTATTTTCCTGAATTGTCTCCAATTTCTCCACAGCATCTTTGGAAGGAAAAAAAAAAAAAAAAAAGAATGGAAGAAATAAAATCTAGCATTAACTAGGAACTATCCAGACAAATGTCTGTCATAGACTCCATATTATCTTTGGACTTGGGTTTTCCTGAATAGCAATCCTCTCACTGAGTGGATATAGATTATGCTATTTCTTCCTACATTTCCTAGTTTCCATTGGGCTTTACTGAACTGAGGCTTTTTACTTACTGACAATCTACTCAGTTTGATGAGACACCAAACATCCTTATTTATTGTGCTTTTATTTTTGCTCCTGCTTTTTATGATTAGCAATGTTATATTTACATTTTATATTTGCTTCACATTCATTAATGGAGATAATAAATAGCACAAAGCCTCACAATTATTCTTTCACAGGAGACACCCTTGTGAGGAGTGACAGAGCTATTGCATTTTTTCCCCTGTGCTTTATTGTGTGTTACTCTTTCCTCTGTTCTGCTGAAAGGCAAATGCAGGGTGGCAGATTGCCTGCTTGCTCTTGTCCAGGCTGCTGTTTGGAGTAGGTCAAATCATCTAAATGGAGAATAAACCGCAGTTTCTCTGGGACATGCTAATTTAAGAGCGGCTCCTGGTGGATGGGGTAGAAAGGGAATGACTTATGCAGCCGGTAGGGAACCTGCAGCCATTGCACCTTGTGAAATTCATGTGGCTTAATTCTGGTGGGTCTTTCTTCCTCTTTAGTCTTGTTTTTTTTAGGGTCAGTTTTACATGTTTTCAACAATCTGTTAAAACATTCTTCCTCTTCTCACTTGCCCACAGCTTTGCTCACAAAGTTATCACTTAATTTGTTAGGCTGGTACCATGTGGTATAATTTCCTTAGGTGCTAAACCACACAATTGCACAAGGTTAAGCTAAAGCTAATAACCTGTTAGAACAGTCATTGTGGCAATTTACTGCTACAACTAATGAACAAACTAAAATAAGCTGAAGAGCAGACAAGACAAGTCTGGGCAAAGTCTGAGAGATCTTGAGGCTGTATGCTGTTCAGTTAATACAAGCCTTAACCTGTTATAAGCATGTTGTTACTATAAATTCCAGGGCTTCTTATTTGTATTGCATTACTGGATTTACTGGGCTGAAGAATCTGAGAAAACAGAGCAAAAAATGTGGCAACCAGAAACACAGTCACACTTTAGACAGGACAATAAAATGAGAGTTTTCTTTGGGATTCACCATTTGGAGTCGATCCCTGCGCACAGACACCTACCATCTTCAGGGATGCCCTTGAGCACCCTGCCTGGCTTCCAGCTGGCTCTGCGAAAAGGTACAGATTTCCCACAGGTTCTTGACTGTCTTTGGCAGAACTATGTGTATGCCCCACTACTGGGATTTCCCACAGGTTCTTGACTGTCTTTGACAGAACCATGTGTATGCTCCGCTACTGGTCCAGGACATTTCACACAGAAGTAAGAACATATAAATGAGCAACTGAGTTGAGCTCTATAGGTTATGAAGGGGTTGGTTATTTAGTTAATTTTACCTTTTTTTTTGGGGGGGGGGGGGGTGCGTGTGTGTTTGTCTGGCTGAGGTTACTCTAAAATGTTTACTGTTTATTCTACTATTACTTAGAATTTGCTTTGTAAATTTAATGGCATACTCTCTTCCAGCTTAGGTAAGCACCCAGATACATGAATGCACATTTGCAGTTCGCTGTCTGAAATAAAGGTGGTTCGCACAGTCATTTAAAATTAGATTTATTACTCAGGCTGAAAGAACAAGCTCTCTCAGCATTTTGTTTGCCAACCTTTTTTAGAATTCAGATGAAGACAAAAGTTAAATTTTCAGTTGATTTCGTGGCCTAATTTAGATTTCTTAAATATACTGGAAATACTGTTTTTAATTTGCTGGCAACAAATTCTGGTTAAAGAAGAATGTATACAATAACAAACCTGAGGGTCGGAAAGAAAAACATTTGAGAAACAAGAGACATTTTTTCAAAAGTAGAAATTGTTAGCTATTGAAACAAACTACAAATAGAAATGAGCTTTTATGTCATTCTTCCTATATCAAGACAGAATACACTGAAAGACAAGATATAGAAATTGTGTGTTACTGTGTTCTGTACACATAGGCAAAATAGGACGCATAGGGCACAATGACTTGGCCTGTGCAATGCAAAGTTTGAGAAACCAGCTGCTTTCTTCTGTCTTTAAATTCCAGCAACATTTTCATCCATTTTTTCAGTAGATCATAAGGAGATGTCCTAGAATAAGCTCTTGCTGTTAGGCCTCCAAACTGATATAAAAATATCAACCATGTTTGGGAAAGAAGAATTGACTCAGTGTCCACTTGTGTCCTTGAGCAGTCTGTGGAAATGGGCAGTGTGGCTACCAGCCTGTGCCAAAGCTGTGGCAGTGTGGTGGGAACACCTCTCCACCAGGAACCCAGCACTGGGACATTATTTCCGAAAGAGTGCCAGACATGTATCGGTATTAAGCTGCTTTTGGCTCCTTGCTGCCCAGGCTGGATCTTAACAGATAACCTCAGGCTGAAAGGCTGCATAAGATATAAACAATTCTCTGAATCATCTTTTCCCTTCATATTGGAGGATAATTTAGAATAAGTTAAAAGGAACACATATTTCATAGATTAAAATTAAACAGGAAGTCCGAGAATTGTGAAGTTCAAAATAGGATCTGGAATTTTGGGTAACCTTAAACCATCAAGTGTGTGTTTCAGAAAGGGGAAAGAGAAAGGAGGAAAGGAAGACAAGAAATAAAATTTTGTAATACAAAGACATTTTGTGTAAAAAAAGCTGAAGTCTACAATATGTTGAGTCTTCCTAGCAATGTCAAGAACAGAGTATCTATGTTGTCTAAGCATGATTTCTTCCAGCTTGATATTTTGTATTCATGCTGATATTTTTAAATGTCATTAAAAAAAATAAAGAAAACTAATAAAGTAATAGCTGATTGTAAATGTTTATTCTTTTTTATTTTAGTCAACAACACACCATGTCTTGGCTTTTTTCCATCTATTGCCACTGTTTTAATTTGGCAAAGGGCCTCATCCCCAATTCTCTGTGAGTCCAGAAAGAACTTGGTGCTTCCTGAAATATCCCATCGCGATTACTAATAAAATAACTGCAGTGCAGGAGTCCTTCTTTATGTTTCCAAGAAACCCAAATGATATCATTAGAAATAGTTTTGGAAGCAAGAGAGTGATGACACAAGAAATCCTTAGAACACTACAAAACATGCAAAGGTTCTGAGTGTTTAAAGTTTGGTGCTTTTTTCCCCCCCTCAATTTTTTTTTTTTTCTTTTTTTTTTTTTCCCAAGAAATATGTTTATTTTAATTTACATTTAGATTAGGTTCCCAGCAGCAGATGGAAAGAATTTTAGTCAATTTGCAGTAGGAGACAGACATTCTAGCCAATGAAAAATCTAAGAAAAATAGCAACCATCTCTTGATCTCCTTATGGACAATTGTCTTCAGAATAATCTGCATCATGGAAAAAAAAATTCTCAGGGCCAGATGGGCTCCCTGCCTTAGTGCTGACAAAAGTAGCAAGAAATACAGATAAAGAAACCTGTTCATAGATCTATTTAAAATCTCTTTGGAACACTAGTAAACTGACTGGCACAGTTAAAGTCTGTTTGTATTACAACAAATCAAAAAGTTCTGTTAAACAAAACACTTATTTTGATTAAACCAAGAGTGTGATGGGTCTGAGTCCAAACTATAACTGACTTTCTGTGTGGGCTGGAGTACAGAACATCCGTCCTTCCTAAATTCAGATATCTACGCAAGAGCTTGAGTCAGAATCCTCTCTGTCTCATGTTCCCTTTCTAGTCAGCAGGAAGGCATAAACACCCCCGTCTAATTATTCAGTTTCCCAAAAATCTTAGTTAGCTTCTCATGGAGATTATTATTTTCCATTGACTACAGCATGAAGCTATTCTCCAAGCACATGAAAAAAAAAAGTGTGATGAATACAGGCTACAATATTCTTGTCTGTCTCATCTTTCCCATGTGTAGCACTGTGGAATGAGATAAGTCACCATAAAGTATGGATTAGAGATAACAAAAGTGTTCATCATGACTGCTTAAGGACACACTCTTAAACCCTCACTGGACCATGAACAATAATACTAAGCAAACAACTTGTCACAGGCAACATCGCACTTCCATTTAGCTATTCAAACGGACGATAGCACCAATGACTTCTTGTCATTGCCCGTAACATCGCAGGATATTCGTGAATTTGAGACGTTTCCCCCTGGCAGTAGGAGGCCTCTTGGGCTTCCTGAGGATGGAAGTCCACCTTCTGTTCCTATGCCTGGGTAGCTGTCACTGTCGCTCCTTACAGATGTTTCTCTAATCTCATCTTGAGGCCTGTCAAAGGTAGACACTGCACAGCTTCCTCAGACAACCTTTTCTATTGCGTCTGTAGCCTCACTGTCAAGAGCTTTTCCTGATATGTAAAGTAAATTTTCCCTGTTGGAATTTAAAACTTTTTGTCTTTTCCAGTGTATCAGGACAATGAAAAAATAAAGGTTATTACTTTCTTTGAAGACTGTGATCGTGTCCTCCCTCACAATGCTCCTTGTTTGAGCAGCGTCTGTTCAATCTTTTCTCCTAGATGATGGTTTTGAGACCTCTCATTGCTGGACTTCCCTATGTTCTTGCTAATCTCCCCCTATTTATCCCAAAAGGCAGCATCTAAACTGGGCAATGTTTGTGCTGAGGCTCAAAGCTGAACACACTTTTTATGGATGACCTCGAATTATGTATTTCAGCATGTTTACCTCTATTATGGCGATGTCATATAATTGGCTATATTCATCTAAAGATCCATGAAAAAATCATGGCTTTTTTTTTTTTTTCTGTTTATCTGCTGGCTATACAAGAGGTTTCCATCCTGTATTTTCACAATCATTAGCTTTATGTACTAAAAATTGTACTTGCTTCTGTTAAGGAGGGTTCCTTTTTTGCGCTCTTATCTCAGACAAAAGTTCACTTTGAAGTGTAATCATGTGCTTTAAAATACTTTAGTCCCTTCTGTTCTGATGTCATCTACAAATTTAACAAACATACTCATCCAGATCATTAAGAAAAATATTGGATAGGAAAAGACCCACGTAAACAGGAAAACAGACACATTTCTCTGCAGTCTGAAGATGAGAAAATTAAGAAGAACAAACTCTGGAATTCTCCCTTTTGTGGCAGATGCACTTGACCTGTCCTCCCCTGACCGAGACAAACCAAGAGCAGTTTGATCCAGGCTCCAGAGGAGGGAATGACCTGAGCCTCAGCCAGACCAAAAACTCCATCCAGGAGACCCACAGTGAAGCGGAACAACACACTGAACGCCAGTGTCTTGTGGGCGTAGGGAGTCTCGTGCCTGCTTTTCCTACTGTGTGCAGTTTGACTACGAGTCAGCCACTTCATTCTATAAATATGACAGCCTGGATGAGCCCACTTTGAGCTCTCCCTGCTAAATAGGTGAGCTTTGGTTTTACTACTAGGTGAGCAGTGGGTTTACTACTCAAAGGTCAGTGGATGAACCCAATTCAAGTTCAATGTCAATCGTTTAGCTTAAATAGATGCACATCAAACGTAACGGATTATTTAAAGATATAAGGTTGTATGATTTTTAATATATTCTTTGATTCATGTTACTTGGTAGACTACATTTGCTAAAATTTTAAGCTTGTATTTACCAGGAGCAACTGCAAACTACACTAAATACCTACAAGATAAAGTCTACCTTGCATTTTGCTGGGGAAAATGGAACTCACTGGGAAAACAATGATCCAAGGTTAACACAGAGACATCTGCAAAGCAGGACCTATTTTGCACTTCGCTGAGAAGAAAGGATTTATCCAGACAAAACATCACCTTCAAGGATATGGACCAAAACCAATGCCTACAACTGAACAAAACAGAGGCCCACGTGGAGTCAGGCAAAAAGGGTCCAATGGGGAGCAAAGGACCTGGTGGTGAAATTTTCCTATTGGACTGGATCTTGGTGTGAATGGTCTGTAAAGATATAAAAGTCTGTAGTTTTCTATGCTTGGGCAGACCTTTGCGCAGGTACCCAGCTTGAGCCAGCCCTTCTGCTATTCTACTGCATTAAATTTTTTTGTTTTCTGAGAATCTTGTCTCCTGAAAGTCTGCTTTGCATATGGTTATAAAACCTTGCTTGAAAGTTTGTGTCCGGAGCTCCAAGACACAGCCACTGGAGCAAATGTTTATCAGGGAGGGAAGACACCTGAAACTTTGCTTTGTGAACAGATACAGGCAACTGGAGAGAAGGTAGGTAGCATTTGGCTTGGCATATTTCCCCCATGAAGTAAATAAGAGTGAACCTGACACCAAACTCTTCTAAGTTGTGCTTCTCTCTGAGAAATCTAAACATTGTTCTGCAGCAAGCAGAACCCTAAAATCACTCTCCTGCAACACCTTTCTACTCTTATTGGATTACTTTATAAGCTATGACCTTATTAATATTAATATATACAATACCATTAGATGACATTCAATGCTATATGGCACAGTTTCCAGGTTCTGCTGGACTAATAAAACCCTGATATGCACTGTGAGTGACTTCCTCTATGCAATTCTTTCAACCAGTTCTTAACACTCAGTATGTAAATTACGCTTGTTTATATTGCCAATTTACCTCCTATTTAAATCACACTGGAATTTGGCCTATTGAGTTTGTGTTAATCTGCCTGGCAGGATTTGGCCTACATCAGACAGAAGGAAGGAGGAGGGATGAGGAGAAAAAGAAAAATGAAGTAATCCTCAAACACTTTTACACATTAAAAAAATGAACTAAGATAAGCTGAGTAAAAATGTTTCTTTAAATTTCTAACGCACTCTCCATTTTAAACACTTATTTCCAGAGGGTTAATTAGTGTATAATTCTTCCAGCAAGAGGAAAATAATTTCCTACCAAGCTTGAATTTGGGACAAAAAAATCTACACCACATTGTCATTACAACTGAACTTATTTATCTAATTTTGTTTTATTTAAATATCAAGAGGATATTTTTAAGGGTGGGGAATGAGGAGGGAGGCATGAGGGATTGAAGGCTTCAGTTCATTTTTTATCCATTGTTTGTGCAGAAAAGTACAAGTATATTAAAAACGTCAGCTTATATAGATGGTTAAGATGTTCAGTCTTGCTCAAAAATGTCTTAAGTCATTAATTCAGATAAGTTGCACTGGGTGGTATTTACTGTATGTATTGTAGACAAAGCTGCTAACAGTGTATATACTCAAGGTTTTCATTTTTCTTCTAAGTTTTACTTTCAACCTCCATTTTTCCTTCTGTTCATCTCCTTCAGGCTTAGTTCTTTTCCAAAACTTATAAAATAATTTCCTTGTACAAAAAGCAAGCCAACAGACAAACAAAGAAAAATATTTTGGTGACACTTGTCATCTTATTAGTTACATTCTCTGGGACGTGCTTTCTCTTCACACAGGATCTCCACGTGAATGGAGTTTGGTTTTATTAGGTTTATAAAGTGGTGGACCACACTTGATCTGTCTCTTGCTCCGGTTCTTTCTCTTGTCTGCCTAAAAATGCTTTTTATAGGATCAGATCGGTCAGAAAAACGAGTACTACCTGTGCTTTTGTAGGGCTCAGGCTAAATCAAGAGCAACAAGATATAGTGAAATACAGAGCACTGAGGAAGGAAAGCGAGAACAGAAAACGACTAAGGTGCTGGTTTGCAAACTGAGAGTGCACAAACAAATTAACATCATCTAGACCTAGGGGTAAAATGAGAAATCTCAAATGTAGGGACATGGAAGTGATTAGATTCTTCTCCCTCCTACCCACATTTGGATAGAGGCGTAATAAGTCCAACTCTGAAGGTGATGATGAGATTAGAGGGAGGAAAGAGGCATTTAAACCTGAGGGGCACAGTAACCAGAAGATAACAGACCAGAAGTAAAATCTCGATGAAGATGGTGACAATTTTCTGGACACAACAGAGGTGGGGAAGATGAAAATAAGACTGATGGACAAGCTGAAACTCTAGGAATGGGGGAAATAGAGAAGTTATTTTAAGCAAGGGTGATTCCCTTGTAGAATTGACCAATAGCTGTACATTCATCCTTTGTGGGAAAGAAATGAGGAAACCATGTCTTTGATTTCTTTGAGGGATGAAAATAATCCCCTGTTTCCTGACCAGTTAGTATATTGGTCCATATGGAGGCTGTAAGTAAATTTAATGACCAAACTTGGCAGAATGACACAGATGTCAATGTGATACAGTGTAATTCAATTTGGAGAGCAAGGGTTTTTTGTTTGTTTGTTTTGTGTTATTTTTATTTTTGTTCAGTAAATATAACGCAGTAGCAAATTAGAATCTCATTGAGCTTGCAAAGTTTAACAATGCAAATTTAGGAAATGCTGGCTGGCATTTAGTCCCTTCTCTATGACCTTAATTTAGCTGCTTTATGTTGGATTGCATTAAGGTTCCCTAAATTGCATGCTTGAAAAGACTATAGAAATAGGCATCAAGAAAACTAGATATATCATCTTCTCATACACATAAACACTCATACATACAAAGCACAACTTGCCTTCCCCAAGCAGATCTAATCACCAAACCAAATCCTTTGCCATCTTTGCAAGTCCTATGTGACACAGACAATCCTGAGTTTAAATGCTGATGTGCAGCTTCTTTGGGTAGAGATGATTACACTAGTTATAAAGTAAAACTGATCCAATAGAACATGATCTGCAATGCAACTCTGATGTATTCTGAACTGGTGTCAGCATACCAGCAGCTGCAGGAGTTTAACAAAGGGTAAACCTCAGTTCAGAAAAAAGCTATCTACATCTTTTCCACATGATTAACTCACCCAAAGACTGGTTGGTGAGGCACACTCAACACATGAACCAATCTTAACTTAATTTCCACTTTATTTTTTTCAGCTCACCTTTAAAAAGACAACAGGATATTATCTGATTTAGTCTAAGGCCACCTTAGCTATATAGGGGAAAGAAGAAAAAAAATGTGAGGATACATATTTTTAATGAAAACTTGGTAACTTGCAAAAATAAGCTTTTTTATTCTTTAGAAAGATGCTAAAACTGCAGTATCCACAATTCTGGGGCAACTGAGGTTTTCAAGTGTCCCTTGTGACAAGATGATCAGTACAAGAACCAATTGTGTTTGGTTTATGTATCAGCAACTCAAAGGTAGGAAAAAAAATACACACAAAGGAGATGAAATTTGCTGATGATACGGAACTGAGGAAAGAAAAATAGTCTATCAAAAAAAAAGATGAAATAAAAAGGACAACTCTAAATACTGTAAATGAACAAAACCACAAAGGTGGACCTGTGGTTTATGCTGTTTAATATGGAGAGGAGTGGGAGAGTAGATAATGAACTAGGTAGGATGAAAGGAATATAAAAAGGGAAAATAACTCCAGCAGGCACCAGACTACTATCATAAGTAAGGGAAACATTCAGTGGGGAGAGGGAGTATAACCTGAAAACACTCAGAGCAGTTGGTAAACCACAGTAGAAACCACAAGAAATAAAAACATAAGGATATTAAAGAGCTGGTAGAAATTTCTATAAAAGCTCTTCTGGGTCCACTCTTTGTGACAAGCACCAAGGCTTATAGAGTTTCTGAACATGGTCTGACTTAATACTTCAACACAAGTAATCTGCCATATAACATTTTTGATCTGACTGCTTCTTATTCACAGCTCACTCAAAACTGAAATTCAAAGTGAATCTAGGAAAAAGAAAACAATGAGTGAGCTTTGACCATTAAAAATAGCTTTACATATTTCTTCAAATATAGTCTTCTTGTTTCTCTTTTGCCTTTATTTTTTCTCCTTTAATCACACCTTTTTTTAAGAAAATAACTGTCTTGGTATTTCTCTTTTGTTTATTATGAGAGGAGAGTGCATATATTTACACCTCTAAAAATACGTACAATTATAATAAGAGGCAGGCTCTGCAAAGAATTTTGTAATGTATCTGAAAGGAGTAGTAAGTAATTATTTTGAGTAAAAATAACTGCACTAAATTTGTCCTCTCAAAAGACTGGAGGAACTTGTGACTTGACTTGGCACATGAAAGTGTGATGGGTGAACATATCCAAGCTTCACACCCATGCCCACCCACCCACAAAGCAAAGAAAACAGCAGCGTGGAGATACCTTGACATCAGTACCTGGACTGTAAATCCACCCTTTGCTAAAACCGTGCTCACATTTAAGAGGCATAACCAAGATCCTTCTTGCTGTTCATTTAGAGACATAATAACCTAGAGTCATTTCTGTCTGTTTATTACAGAAGTCAGAGATCCCAAAAGGTGATCCAGCACTTGTTACACACTGACAAGTGATATTAACCAGTGACCTCCTTTACATCACTGAGGGTCCTGCCATCTATTAGTCCAATCAGTGAGAAAGTGTAATAGCAAAAATATGTGTAAATTCTGGACAATAAATGAAATTTATATCAGAACAGATAAATTAAATATGTAGTTGTATAAAAAGAATGATTGATTTGGTAAGCCAGAATTTCTTAAGTATTTTTAAGAATGAGCATCAATATTGAAGTAAAGTTTTATTTTACTGAGCCTGAAGTTCATCACACATGTATTGCTGTTACACAACATTTTCTATTTTTCTTGCTCTTCTAAACCACCATTATCTCAACTGACCTTACAGAAGATGGCAGTAGGATTATTGCATTTTCAAGGATACCGAAGAGATAAAGCCTAAATAAACCAAATAGTGATTATAATGATACTCAAAGTTTCTGAATTCCACATCTGTGCTCTTCCTTTAGAAAATGATCTGAAGTGCAAGGCCCAAAATTTTCTATAAATTCCATACTATTTTAATCCATTAACTTCATGCAGATTTTTATATTACATACTGGTATAGAAATAAGGTTAAAGAGAGTAATTATTTATCCTGGCAGTAGTGTAGGTTTTTTCTTGTTTGTTTATGTTTTGTTTTGTTTTGTTTTGTTTCATTTTGGTTTTAACGACATCCAGGTAACCTGTTTTGCCTCTCCCTCTCTTGCTTATCTGTAATAGAGAGAAACAAAATCTTGTGGATGTTTTGTTTGAAGTATGCCATTTTAAGTCTGTGAAGCAGAATATGAGCTTCCATTTGACACAGTCAGATCATCAATAAATTGTACAGAAAACATCTAAAACCCCTTTGGCAATAATCAGTGGTCATACAAAATTTGACAAGCACAGCTGAACTGTAGCTATTCCTGAGGGAAAATTGTTAGTCTTGTCAGTTCTTTTACTGGCTGGGAGATAAAGAAAAACAAAGTAAAAATACATCTAGAGGAGGAAAACTGAGGGGGAAAAAAAACCAAAAAACCCAACAACGAAACATAGCCAAACAAACCAAAAAATCCCACCACAGTGTAAAACACAGTTGAGACACCTGGAATATTACAATCTTTTCCTTGAAAGATGTTGCCTTCTCCCCTTTAACCTGCAATCTAGCCCTGCTTTGAACTTTCAAGCAAAACCAACCAATTTTATGAAGTCAAGATAGGTAGGTTTCTATCTGGAGATGGATATAACAAAGACCATTGATATTGAGTAGTTGTTAACTTAAACATTTGAAATTATTAGAGAAAAGGCATTGAGTTCCTGACTTGTGGTTGTGCGAATAAAGACCATTATCCACTTTACTCCATTATAAATACCTTTCAGGATGGTACATTCTTTACTCAGACTTCCCGAGAGGTAAATTATCCCCTTTTACTGTGTAAGATAATGTAAACTTAATTGGTATCGTATTTATAAAAAATCCATTACAAACTTTGTGAGATTTTTAGGTGAACTGATTTTAATAGAAATTAGATACTTAACCTTGTCAAACTCTTTTAGACATTGTTAGTCACCTATTTATAGCCTAAGGCATTTAAATATCACTACAGATCTGGTGGACAGTGGACACCGATGAAGATGTGACTTAAGGCAGTATCAACCATGTGCTTTGTCTGTTGGCCTTGCATCAGAAACCTCTCTAAAAACTTCCAGATCTAATGTAATGAATCACTTTATGTTATCTCAGCATTCACGAAATCCAAAAGGAATTCACATTCCTGGATATGCAGCCATAGAGCCTCACACTCAAACATTTCCACTACTGTGTCCATCTCTACCAGTTAAGGTTTTACGAGGAAAGATGTGGTGGTCAGCAGTGAGTATTTTTAAATGGATGGATGCATTTTGCTGCTTCCATCTCAACAACCATCAGAAAATACAAACGGATTTTCACTAGAAGAGACGTGTCAGACCACAAAAGATTGGTGCAAATATCTTGAAGCTGATTACTACAGCAGGTAATAAAGGTCCTCTGTTCCCAAACACCTATACCTCTGTGCTTAATTGTGGGGGTGTGGAAATAAAGCAAGCAAAAGCTGGGATCATTGGCTCAGGTTGAGTCATTATTAACTAAAGAGTAATGTAGCCTGTAGTGTTGAAGGAAAAAGTACTTGTTTCCCTGTAGAGCTTTGGGGAAAGGTTTTTTTGTTTTTTGTTTTTGTTTTTTAGTAGAAAAATGATCTTTAATTTAAATAATGTTCTGCAGAAAAAATATTGGGATTTTAAATATGACAGTTTAGCCTTAAAAATACAACCAACCAACCAAACAAAAAATTGCAATGTTTTATCTCTCTCCCTGAAGTGGAAATCACAATTCCTTTTGGCAGCCAAAGCCTCTTCAAATTATATTTCTTATCAATTTTTGAAGTTTTCAGTATCTCAACAGAAGCTATAAAAATCCGATTTAAATGGTAAGAATGAAAAAAAAAATATTTATTTGTATGTTATTTTTTCAACCAGATTATTTTAATAGAAAAAGAAACATTTTTTAATTAATTTTTTTTTTAGTTATTAAAGACCAGAAAACCTGGCTATGAAGTTGTCTGTAGAGAAAAGAGAGAAAGAAAAGTAAAAAAATCTTCAGTTAAGTATGATATCTTCATTTTGGTAACCTTTCAGGTCCCAATGCAATTTACCTGAGACTGTAAGTCAGAGGACCCTGCTATTCCCTGAATGCTCACTCTGACTATCACTTAATACTGATTTAACAACCACAAGAAGAACTTTACTGTTTAAATATTTGACATTCCATTCAAATGTGAGACAGCACAGTGGAAATTGGTTCACAGTCTCTAACACGGGGTCCCTTATAGGAGGAAAGTAGGGATGTGCAGGAGCAGAAGGCAGAAAGTCTAAGGCACAAAATGAGGTACTATTAGTAAAGGATGTAAAATGGATCAAGGAAAAGTTTCTGAAGTGTCTAAGAATTGAAGAGTGGAGGAAAGAAAATGTTAAGTCTGCTACTTAGCAGAGGGGGAAGAAGGAGATAACAGATGATAAGGGCTGAAATGCTTAATGGGTGTGTTGCTATAGCTGTCACTGACAAGGCTGATAGTAACAAGGTACTTAAGGCAGTGATAGTTAACAAGGGAAGAAAGAGGTCACAAGAAAGAATTAGAATACCCAGCTTAAAGAATACTGGGATAACCTCGACATTGTCAAATCAGAAAGGCCTGATGAAATTTAATCTACACTGTCTGCCAGAAGAAATGTAAAGGAATCTTCAGCAACTATTTTTGAGAACTCACTAAGAAGGTCCAAATGAACTTGGAAGGGGCAATTATATTCTGGGATTTGAAGGAAGCACAACGATGACGCTGCAGGTCACCAATTTTGTCTTCTTTGGTACTATGTTAATTAGCACTAGACACCAAATGAATTGCAACACTCTTGTCTGCCCCAAAAGGAAATGCAAAACCATTTTTCCATCTTTCAGTAGAAGAAGGAGAATGAATGAATCCCTGTCGGTCTAGGGAGCTTATGTCCTCATCCAGCAACTACTGGTGTCAAAGGAAATCTTTCTGTGGGCTTCAATGGGCTTCCCATCAGCATGTCTATGAGTGTTCTGAATGAGAATGAGAAGGGGATTATAAGTGTAAACAGAAGCTGAAATGTTCTAGTCTATTTTCATAGGTCCAGCAGAGAGGATTACAGAAAGCAAAGAAAAAATATGAATACGTTTATTTGCAGGGTTTAATAACTTAAAGCTCAGCACATACCATAAATATATATTTTAATTTTCTTCTGGCTTAGTCTAGACAATACAGAAAGAAGCAAATAGTTTAACAGGTGATGGTTTCAATCACATCTTAAACAGGATTCCACTTGCTGCTCTCATAGTGCATCTGAAATGCAGAGAAAGAAACTAATGACAGAGCATTTGTTTCTACTCAAACTTAAATTACTTTTACAGTTTTTGAGAGTTGTCATTCAATGAAAATATGCAATCTAGACTCTTTTAAGTGAGAGCACAGTCATGACAATACTATAGTTATTACAGTTTGGATGTCTGACTTTTTAGCTAGATAAAAATACATTCAACTAACTTGTAGATGAAGTTACATGCCTAATTTGCAAGCATTAAGAGGGTTACATGTGCAGACTGAATAATGATGTACATGCATAGTTATCATCTGACATTTGCCCACACAATTATCTAATCTGTGCCTAGAATTGTGGACCCAACTTGACTCTATCTGACACTTGCTGTCAAACAGTGTGAAGTTCACAGAAAACTTCCCTGAGGTCCTGGGCTTTAGCTAGTGACTTAGGGAACAGAATGCATTAACTTTCTCTAGAGATACTAACTTCCAAGGATCTGAGCTGCAAAGAAAATACAATGTGGAAGAATGGCATGAAATCAATGAAAAGATTTTTTTTTAAGATAAATAAGCATTAACTACACTATGTAAATACAAGTTCAGGGAATACTGTTTGTGGAGCAGTACAGCAACAAGTCGTCAGGAGGATACAAGAAGAATAACATTTTCACTACAGCATTTTCTTGAATGTTATATTGGTCCATGAACATTCACAGGCTTTCTCATATGGTGGAGGAAATAGTCTCAGGAAGAGGAACATGGCTACTCCTTCATGTGTGTAAGTCTTTGTAACAACAAAATTTCACATGCCTTATTAGAAACATTATGTAGATATCTACATATTTTAAATCCATTTGAATAATCATTGCCACTTACCACCATGCTGATTTCAGTCATATCTATTCAGTTTTCATGAACAGTAAGTCCTGAACTTACTGGACACATTTGGCATATGCAATTAAATTGCAATGAATTTAACTTTTGAATTTGCAAATGTTCAAATATCCCTATCTTTCTTTTTCTTTCTCCTTCCCTATTTTCTAGGAAACCAATGCCGCGCTGGAATACAGTGCACTGTAATTCAAAAAGTAAAGACTGATTGGAATGGATTCAGCAAAGTGAAAGAGGATCATAAAAAATACTGGAAAATAGTGTTGCCAGTTTATGGAAAGGTTAACAGAGCTGGTCATGTTCATTCTGACTAAAAGGAGATTGAAAGGAGACATAAACTATACGTCTACAAATATGTAAAGGAACATTGTAAAGGAAAAGGAATGAATCATTTTCCCCTGTCCATGAGAAGCAAAAGGTAACAGGGTCCTGCTACAGCAGGAAATATATGTTAAATATCAAACCCATTAAGTAATAAAAAAATGTGTTTGCAAGTATTAATATGTTTGCTAAATCTCAGCTGGCATTATTTATCTCCTTTCTGTTTGGCTTAGTAAAAAAATTCTGACAAGCATTTTCTCTTTATATACATGTTAGTAAAAGAGCGATTATTCTTAGGAACACAGAATGCACTCAAAAAGCACGATAAAGGATGTGTTGCTGAGTACACTGCCAGACTGGTAGAAAACATGCACTTGTGTTTAAATTTAAAAATATTTATGTTGAAACTCTGCCACAAGTTTGTGTTTAAAGGAACATCACTTCTTATTTGAGATGTTCAATACTATTAAAATGGGTTTGACTCTCACACATAACTTGAAATTATGTTCTCTGTTCCAGTAAGTTTCTTCTTTCACAGAAACAAAAACAAACAAACAAACAAACAATCAAAACCAACCAACCAACCAAAAAACCCAGGAAAACAAAGCTAAGTGCATGTTTAAATTTAAGTGGGAGAGTTTTCTCCTTGAAGACACTAAAGTCAAAGAGTGTGCTTTTTATCCTATTTGGCATCTGTTAAACTGGTTTAGAATCACAGGACCCACAAGGATCATTATGTCCAACTAGGTCCAGGTGAGGCCACAACTTGATGGTCTGCATTTCTGAATCTCCTCATTAGCTTGAAGTTTTCTTCTAAATGGTGTAAATTAACAGAACTTTACTGACTCTGGTGGAAACATCTTAATGCTCATCTCTGTACATAATCCTATGTAACTATGGTACCACACCTGAAGAGCCACCTATTAACAGTCCATAAAGCAGTCAGCTTATCTCCTATACTCTTTTCTAAGTGTGTAAGTGCTAGTCTGTTATTATTTTAACAACCAGTAAAATGCCAGTAACTCCAGGGTGGAACATGGCCACTATTTAACAGGTGGCAGCAGTGAAGCAAATTGTGGGAGTGGAGGAAGCAAAGAAGAATATTGTTTGAAAATGAAGGGAATATTTTAAGTAGCTAGAATGTAATTATTCCATTTGGAATTTAGCCAGATCATCTGGCTATCCACCCTGTACTTGCACGGGCGGGGGAAAAAGCCATAGATTTCTAATGGCCCCAAATGGTCAAGCTCTGGTTTTACATCACATCCATATGAAAGGACTGTGGTTGCACTTAGGTATTCTCATTCAGAACCACTTAAAAAGGTGAGCTCCTATATAATTGGAATTTTAAAGGAGTTCATGTTGTGTTTATGGAGCAATCACTACTAAATGATTTCATTTAAATTTTTCATAAGCTACACTTTATGAAAAATTAAAAGAAATAGACTCTTCAGAAGCCTTGCTAAGAAATAAATCTCTTAAAGGAATACACATGCCATCTAATCACACATATTTTCAAATGTCAAATTTGCTGCATACAGATAAACAAAAGATGCCATTCACGGGGAGAGAAAAACGCAGGTACTTTTTGCTTACTGTGTCAGTAATTTACATTCAGATAGAACATCAGACATGGACTGTAGTTTACAGTGACACAGGCACATTCCATCTGGCAGTACTGACCCTCAAAAGGACAAATGCATAGATCAGTGAAGAAGAAAGGATAGTCTTGATCCCTCCAGTTGACAAAAGTCTAGCTTTTAGCCCTATCTGTAGGATACACAGGACCAAAGACAAGTTGAGCAAGCAGATCTGGTCCTACTGGTCAGAAAGAAAGAATTTGGGGTCCTGGGGTTGAGCCCTTGTCCAGCTGTGTTATTTCAGTAGACAGCATCACCACTGGGTCCCTGCTGGATAGCAAGTAAAGAACCTTAACCAGGGAGCTTGGAAGCAAATATAGTGACTGTCTGAACCTCTAATCTCTTGTAGGAGCCCAATAGTGAGTTATATGTACAGTGGTTGGGCAATACTGTCTCTGGGTACATGAATTTTGAGGACTCCTAGTTAAACTAATGACTGCAGTCTGAGATACCTATCCCATCGCTAGGTGATATTTTTATGAACTGACGCAGAGTAAATATCATTTGAAGTGCAATAGAAGTGCTTAAAATGCTTTCAGCATGTGGCTTTATTTATGTAAGCTAACCAGTGTATCCTAACCTGTAGGAGAATTACAGAGCTATCAGAAAAGGTATTCTGTTGTTTAATGTAAAGTTTCATTTTTAACAGTCAGAGTATTATTTGGCTTTCCAGTGGTTCCATTAAAAATAAAATAATAACAAAAAAAACCCCACAAACAAAGAAACAACAACAACAACAAAAAAAACAACAACAACCAAAAAAACCCTAAAACTCTCAGAGTTTCTGGAAATAAGAAATGAAAATTCATTGATTGAAATTTGTGGGCAAAAGAAACCAAAAAAAATATCATTCACCAACCATTGAAAAAAATTGTTCTGTGAGAAAGTCTTCAAAATGAAAGGGAATAAAAAAAAAAAAAAAAAAAAAGAATGATGTGTCTCATTAAAATGAATCTAGGTTGATTTACAGTAGCTGTAATCAAGGGTTACCCGACCTTAGAAGCTGTGCTATTCCATTTATAATAAATCTCAGCAGTTAAAAATAGATGAGCTTAAGACAGATACTAAAAGGAACAATTTTAGAAAGTTACATGATTATTAGAGAGAAGTTTCACCATGCCATCTGTTGACAGCAACCATGGTAGTGCCGTGATGAAGTAGGGAGATGTTTCTGAAAGGTGTTTGATACAATTAAACCTCTACTTGCTTTTCTGTCAGGGTTCAGCCCAGCCTAACATTGATACATGAAGTGAGGTATGGCTGCAACTTTTTATTTGAAAAAAGACCCATTTCATGTGAGAGCTCTGCCTCTGTAGGAAGGCTGAAGCAAATACACTTAGAAAACTTTCCTTGTTTGTTTGTTTGTGTTTT
Organism: Patagioenas fasciata; assembly: GCF_037038585.1. Taxonomy (NCBI): domain Eukaryota; kingdom Metazoa; phylum Chordata; class Aves; order Columbiformes; family Columbidae; genus Patagioenas; species Patagioenas fasciata. The sequence goes on along the minus strand of NC_092560.1, from coordinate 79,288,646 downwards.
ATTGATTTCAAAGAAATTAAACAGTAATCAGACAGAACTTTTACTCTTCATGATATTAGCCCATTGCAGCTGACACTGTTATGAATTGATTGTTTTCAGAGGTGTATCCAGATAATGGGTTTGAACTGGAACACAGGAGGTTCCACTTAAATATGAGAAGAACCTCCTTCACAGTAAGGGTAACAGACACTGGAACAGGCTGCCCAGCGAGGTTGTGGAGTCTCCTGATCTGGAGACATTCAAATCCCACCCGGACATCTTCCTGTGTAGCCTCCTCTAAGTGTTCCTGTTCTGGCAGGGGGACTGGACTGGATGATCCTTTGAGGTCCCTTCCAATCCCTGACATTCTGTGATTCTGTGAATGCTGCAAAGGGGAAGATGTCTGTTGTGTTGCTCTGGTTTTACAAGGAGACATGTTCTCATAAGCTCATCTCCTCACACAGGAGTGGACATATACCGCCACCAAAGCCAGCTGGGGTCCAGGCCTTTTCCACAGCCCTTTGCTGCAAGGAACACCCTGCAGGGACATGTCCATGACAGCCTGATAAGTGCTGCATCAGCAACCTGTGTGATATCTGCTTCTGCATCTCACCTTCCCTTTTTCAACCCAGTGGTGCCCACATGTTTCTGTGGCCAGCTCTGGTAATTTCTTCCCACCCACAGCAATTTCTCCATCAGAGATATGACCCCACACATATTGTGAAGACCATGGTAAACCCCCAGACAGTACACAGTTTCTTAAGCCATCCTGTGATATTGTTAAAATGTTTTGTTGTTGTTATTTTTTTGACAAATGCCTCTGATAATATTACACAAGAAAAACTTTGAATTAAGCTGATGAAGTTAAATCAAATGCCAAAAATGGACTGGCAAACCACTAGATATAATGTGTATCATTTAAAAATATATAGATTCTTCTTTTCAAACCTTTTTTAGACTATGCCTTAGTTACAGGATTTTGGCCCAAAATGTCCAAAGAGCTCTCTGTCTGTTGATCAAAGAGATACTGATTTCTGAAAGCTGTAGAAGAATTGGGCTGTATGGTGAATGTAGGAAAAAATTTAAAATTCTTTTACTTGCTTAGCAAGCCTTGTAAATCAAAGAAAATAAGGATAGGCTCTGGTCCCTAAATGAAAGTAAGACAAAACTGAAAACCTTCCCAGATTTTTTGTCTAGGCAGATTTACTCAAGATATTTATCATAGAATCATTGAATCATTTTGGTTGAAATACACCCTTAAGATCATGGAATATGACCATAACCTAAAACTACTACTAAATCCTGTATCTAAGAACCTAAGCTACGTGTCTTTTAAACACCTCTAAGGATGGTGACTCCACCACTTCCCTGAGCAGCCTGTTCCAATGCTTCACAACCCTTTCCATGAAGGAATTTTCATAATATCCAATCTTTACTCTCCCTGGCACAACTCGAGGCCATTTCTTCATGTCCTATCACTTGCTACTCGTGTTTACGTGCGCACACGCACACACGCATGCACACGTGCACACAAATGTGTGCTGAATTTACCAAATTACATGCATATTTCCCCACTATTTCCTTATTAATTTAATTGAAGAGTAGTTATCTGAAGTTCCAGTAGAAAATAAAATACATTTAAAACCTTGACCATTTGTATTTTAACAGACAATTTTTATTATTAAGAATATTGTAACTTTTATTTGATGAAAGTTACTATTAACATATTTTCATAATCTTCTCAGCCTAGCAACAGCAGGAGTAAAAGGTGTGAGGGGCATGCAATATTCATGAAATTAAGGAGAGTTGAGATGAAAGGGAGTTCCATTAGGGAGACCAAGTGTGACAATATGACACATATTTGCATATTTTACACTTTAAATCTTTTCAGCACATCCAAGTTGATATATGGATGTAAACATGCATTGCCAGTTTTTAGCATATTATAAGCCCTCAAGACTTTGCATGCATTTTAATATGTTTCATTATTGCTGTAGATTTTAATTTCGAAACTGCACAGCTTTGATGGAAGAAAGCTGGAAGTCAAAGCATCTGGCCTCTGCTTCAGGCAAGCACAGCCTCTACCTTGAACACTTTTTGTATAAGTAACTCTATTTATTTGTGCATGTGTGGGAGTTGTGTTTGTGTGCGGGAGTGTGTGCCTGCATGCAAGTGGTGACAAATGTGACATACATTTCTTTGATACACATATTGCTGAAGGAAAGGGAAAGGAAGGATTGGTAAATGTTGGGAAATGAAAAATGAGGAGAAGAGGAGGAGAAGAGGAGGAGAGGAGAGGAGAGGAGAGGAGAGGAGAGGAGAGGAGAGGAGAGGAGAGGAGAGGAGAGGAGAGGAGAGGAGAGGAGAGGAGAGGAGAGGAGAGGAGAGGAGAGGAGAGGAGAGGAGAGGAGAGGAGAGGAGAGGAGAGGAGAGGAGAGGAGAGGAGAGGAGAGGAGAGGAGAGGAGAGGAGAGGAGAGGGAAAAGGACATTATGTAGGTATATCAATGTGCAAACCTATCTTCAGTTGCTGTTATTTTCTGATTTTCCACAAATACAGAAAATACTACAAGTTCCTTGATTATAGTGTTATAGAACCATGGTTATTTAACCATACTTCACCATCTACCTTTGATGTGTTATTTAATCCTATCAGAAATGTAATATGACTCATAGATGTAAGCAAATGCCATGACTCATGATAATAATGTGATATTAGCACTACTTTGTGATCTTCATCTTATAATACCTTACAAATGCTAATTCATCCTTTACGTTTCCTTTATGTAGGTCTACTAACACCATCAGTGCTCAAGGGATTAATGTATTTTTAACTACCCATAGAATATTCAGTCAGTAGAAACCAACACTAACCACAAATAAGTACATAGGTGGATCTGAGCTACCACAATTCCCCTTATTCCTAAACAGGTGTCTTGTGGGAAGGTGTTTCATGGGAAAACTTTGAATTATGTTTATTTGGTTTTAGTATTGAAGGATTTAACTTCATGTAGCTCATTGACGGAGAGCTACTTAGATCCACAAAAGCAGGACACAGCTTTATCTCATTGGTGGCCAGAACCACTGAAGTTAATACAATATAAATGACTTGCTGAGACATTACAGCACAAGGTCTTTAGAAATTGTTATTCCTTGCTATAGCACTGATATCCATGAAAAAGAGACCACCTGAAAGAAAAGTCAGACATTCATCCATTCATGTAAAGACCGATCTACTTGTGCCAGGCACAAGGCTTGTTTGAGTAGATGTTGCAAACGTTACCCTGGTTTAGTGATTCCCTTTCTCATACACATATATATCCAAACATGCTAATTTACCTGTAGAAATCCCTCTGAAAGACAATTGGGAAGGGGTTCACAGACAACTAATGCAACGGAATACTTTTTTTTTTTTTTTTTTACCTTAATCTTCTGAGTTGTCAGAACTGAAGGACTCCTTTTTCTTCCCCAAACTCTCTAAATCTACTCAATGAAAAGATCACATCTTTAGCAAGCAGAGGATTTTCATTGTACACTGCCTCTAATAACAGTGGTTTTCTGATTCCATTCCTTTTGTTCTTGGGATAAAACTTTGCCCCTAGAAGTTATTTAGATATCAGGAAGTGGCTCTTTCCAGAAACTTCCTTTTTTTTTTTTTTTTTTTTTTTTTTTTTTAATTTAAATCTGTGTTTACAAGCTTTCTGAGGATGAGGATTTCTAGCAAGTACTAGCCTGGCGAACACCAGCCTGCAAACACTAGTAAAATCCTAGCTGTCTGATTGTAAATAGCAGAATGATCCTTTTCAGCCTTAAAAATCTATAAAACTGTGCTGCTGTCAGGCATGAGCACATCCTTATCCTGAATTAGGGAAGATGGAGAGGAGGGAGGTATGAATTCAGTGCATGTAATGTGCTGCAGGGGATCAGTTGGTACTAATGAATGGGATACAAGCCCCACTCAGGGCACTGTAATAAATCAGCCCCTATTTTATTTGTTGCATAACAACAGAACACTGTTGAAAACACCACCCTTATTTTACTGTTATAGATACAGCTTTGTTGTTTTGCATAACACTTTACCTTGAATTGCATTCAAGAGTCTCTTAAATAGATGACACTGATATCAACTCTGTAGAATTATTTTTATTTTCTGTATTGTGCTATCACATAGTGTTCCTGGGCAGATGTAAAAAATTAAAAGTAAACAAGATCTTAGAATAAGCACTTCACAGTGAAAGCAGAAGGGAACTGTTTTGTCTGGTGGGATTCAGGTATGCAGAGGCCGTTGATGAGGTTTCTGCCCCAGGGAAGCCAATTTAGCCCTTCAGAATAGAAACTCAGTGCCTGCCAAACACAGATACCCTTGATATTACCCTAGGATGAATACCTATATGACTAAAATTTGCTTAGTTAGACTAAGTGCTGCAGAACCATGCTTTAAATTAGGCATCAACAGCAAGGGATAGAGACAGGAAGAGTGAGAACAACAACAGCAATAGGCTTTTTGCTTGATCCAGACTTGCTATTACATAGGCAGCCTCACAGACCTGCTGTACAGGTTAATGAATTAAAGGTTGTGAAAGTCCTTGAATCAAAGCATTGTAGATGTGGAAGTGACTATTATTGCTTTAATCAATACATGGTGACAACACAGGACCACATGGATGTCATTACTCAGGTCACATTTCAACAGAAGCTGTTGCTTCTGATACTTACGGGCATATATGCATATGTAAAGAAATAGTCACACACATCCGTGCTAGGAAGCACAGCTTTGGATTCCTGAATTAACACAGCTCTCCTTTTAGATGGTATGTTTTGACTTAGCACCTCTGAACTTACATGAAAAGAGTCCTGTTTACAATGTTCTTTCTTAGGGTGTGCAGAAGATCTGATCCATTTGTCGAACTGTTCGGAAATAGTTTAAAATACTTCTTTATTTTGATTAATTGATTTTATTTTCCAGAACATGTTAGCACTGAAGCAGTCATTGCTAAAGCAATGAATAACAGTCTAACTTACAGGCTGAGGTTAACTCTTATATAGGACCACTTGCATTCACAAGTATTTCTCAGGGTAGTGGCACCTTCCATATAGCTTAATTATACAATATATTATTGTTAGCTTTCCCTCCTTTTTCTCTTCAATAGGCATCTTTCATGATCACCATTAGAGAAGCAGTATAGGCAAGAAGAATCCCTGATCTGAACCAGTGTTGCTATTCTCATGTTTTTTTATTTTTGCTATGAGGTTTTGGGGTTCTTTTTTCAATGTTCGTTTGTTGCTTCATTTCAGGTAAGTGGCCAAACTTTTATGATTCCACTTATAACATCCACTGTGTGTCCGTGTGACCTTGTTGTGGTGCTTGCATGGTCTGAGCCACAAAACCAGACATAAAATAAGAAAAAGCAAGTTAGCTTTCAGCTTTTAATACACGTGCAGCCCAAGAGAGCAGAGATAAGAGCTGTCACAAGCACTTTGATATTGACATTTCTCACCATAAATCCATAGAAGACACATACTTCTGCCAGCGTTAAGTACACCATTGGGTGTTAAGAAACATTTTTTGTTGCTACTTATTCTTAAAAGGGACAGAGATGGGAAGAGAGGAAGTACTTATATTTGTGCAGAAGCCATTTCCAAGACTCTCTTATCTCAAGTCGATCTGTTAAAATGTAAAAATGACCACGTTTATATTTGCAGCCCTGAAAAAACATAAATGTATGTGTTGGTCCTTCTAAAAGGGAGACCCTTGCAAAAGCTTAGGAATAATCACTTAATGGTAGTTTTAAAGTCAAGGTTGCAATGCACTTGCTTCAGTAAAAAGGCTGAATGGCAAACACAAATCTTACCCAAGAACATTGGTGCAATTTAGAATAATAATAATTACTTTTACTGCATTATTTAATTTTTATGCATGGCTTTCAGATATAAATCTGCAACTGAGTTTGGAAATTTGTCTACAACTCAGTTTCTCTGTTTTTTTTTTGTTTGTTTGTTTTGTTTTTTTTTAATACTTCTCTACTTTGTTGCATACACATTAACATCATAATAATATTTTAACATCAATACAAGAAACAGACATATGGCGAGTGTGTACATGTATAACTAAAATGGGAAACTATTCTGATTTGTGTATGATGAGGAATTTGGTCCAAAGATGAAGGGATGTATTTGATTAAATAAGAGTGTGATTTCTGTGGCACATTTGGTTACATGATGCGCCAGATTTTGCACATGATGGCTTAAGTAGAGTGCAGAAAATATAGGCAGAATAGGAAGGCCAAGGTGAAAATCCATGCAAAACTGAAAGTATTTATTTAAAAACAAAGATCAAGCCCTTGTTTTCATGGAAACCAAAGATTTTTTTTTTTTTCTCTTCCTTATGCTTTTCAAGATAATCCTATTGATGTTCAACAATCTCAAGGGCCATGGGTGGTCCCCTGGATTAGTTACTGTTCTTTTTGCTCTGAGACCCATCCAATTCAGCCATAAGCAAGAGTGAACAAAGACAGCTGTAACCAGTTTCTTATTTGTACACGCCTGTACACATGCAAATATACACAGACACACACATGGAGATAGAAACAAGAAATAAAAAAGTGTGGTAGTTTTATTCTGAGCAATATTCAAACTACAATAACTATCACTGACCCAGATTTGTTCCGTCCATGTGTATCCAAATATATGTGTGCATATATACACATACATATGCAAATATATAGAATGAATTTCTGTATGTATATATACACATATGTACATAAGGAGAGAAACAAAGAGAGAAAGAATAAACAAGAGATATCAAAATGACAATATGAGCTTATCTCATAGATTTCTTAGCTGATTTTCATATCCTTGGAAGACAAATGTATTTCTCCCTGGGAAAAAGTATTAAAATGCATTGATCGTTCAAGAAGATACCTGATGACAATTTGAAATACAGATAAATTATAATTTCTTCTCTCATTAACAAACTATAAAGTGTCAGCATCCATGGACACTGAATTTATTATTAAACTTTACCAAGACAGATGCTGCTAATAAGAAGATGTTTTTCTTGCTACTATTATCTACAGATAAACTGATTTAGGGCTTTCTTTTCAGTGCTTCTGTTTTTCTCTAAGAATTAAATTCACACTTGAAAAAAAAAAACAACAAAAAAACAAAAAACAACAAACATATTCCCATAGATTTAAAATATGTGTTGATTAAAAGGTGTTAATTGTATTATGAATAAAACCAGTATCATAATTTTGAAGCCTTAAGAAAGAATTAAATCACCTTTTTTTTTTTTTTAAGTCGTGAGAAAAGCAAGACAATAAAACACAGGAATAGGAACCAAGCCTGGTTAAAACATCATAATCATACTGAGCAGAATGAATTTAACTTTCACAGAAAATAAGCTTCAAAACATTTACCCTTCTACCTTACTTTGGAAAGCTACTAACATATTTATTTATATGAGTGATTACCTCAAACAATTACAATGTCCAGCCTTACAGATGCAGTTACAGTCATTTGTTGGAATTCAAACAAGAACAATGTTGGTGAAATAGTCATGTGTTCAGGGTTGATGTTTCTCTTTGCTTTCTTAGGGACTCTGTCGTCACTGTGTTCTTTCACGAATTAGTGAAAGGGAACACTTTTTATTTTGGCATTCGAAAATATATATCAGACCCGAAAGAAGGACATTTCTACTTGTCTGGCTTTTCTCCTCGATAATAAGTAAATGTGACAACTTTATGGCAAATAACATACTAAAAAGGAGTCTATCAGCTTGCTATTAGCAAAATAAGCAATAACAGACAAATATATACATGTATATAAATATATTCCTATACCACACATTTGGATAAGAAACTGCATACTTAATGATCTTTGCCTGGTGGGTATGGTTCGCTCTACAACTGTGGACATCACACCCAAAATCATCTGAAATGCGGATCTTTCTAGATGCCTTTGAAAAGCACAATCCTCCTACCACCAACTGTTCATCAGTAGAATTGAAGGTCCCTAACACAAGGTTTTGGAGCTAAGCAGAAATTTATTAAAGATCTTACTGCTTTAACATTGCCATGACATATGATTGCAAGACAAAGCTGAGTGAATGTCATGCTGGTGGCTGTAGTAACTGTTTAGTTGTGCATTTTGTAATGTTAGTGGTAGAAATTTGTCATGTCTCCTTTAATTCTAATGTTTCTGCTGAAGGTCCTAAAAAGTTAAAGGACAAATCACAGAATTAGAATTTGAAAAACAGATTATTTTGACTACAGGGAAATTTTCTTTTATCTCTTTCACCCTCTCTCATCCTTCATATTCAATGAACATCATAAACTAATTATATTTAATCTCATTTTCTGGCAGCATAAGGGTGTGGCACATTGTGCATAATCAATATTTTGTTTCATACATTTGGATTATTCAATCAGGTTTTTAACACAATCTGACTTATGCTTAAACAGAAAAAAGGCCCTTTTTGTTTTGGAAACCTAACTAATGAAATAATATATAGAAGTTTTCAGGATTGCTATTGTCTCCTTTTAAATAACATATTTAAATCAAACTGCCATTTGCCTCTGAAATCACAAGACTCAATTATTTCTCTGGTATCAGAGGGACTGGGCAAGAAAAAGAATGAGGTTGAAGTGTGCCTATGAGTATGTGTGTAAGTTCATGTGTGTGGGAGACAGAGAGAAAAAGAGAGACTGAGAGAAGGAAAGAGGGAGGGAGAGAGATTTAATGAAAAATTCAGATTACAACAATGTTTCTCAATAAGCCCAGCCCTCAAAGCAAATTACATTTCTTTTCCAGCACTGAAAAGCTTACTATTAGATCTGACACTTTAAAATATGCCAGCATGGCTGTGCCACATTCAAACTGCCAGCTTTTGAAACAGCTTCAAAGCCAAAGCATGAGATTTAAAGAAAGCAGTCTTAATTTCTGAGCAGAGGCTCAGTAAAGCATGTAGACAAAATCCGAGAAATTAAAATGTGCTAGAGCTTAAATAAATGTACTCCATCCCTTGCCATGCCTCCCCTGTTACATATGTTCTTTGCTGTAAATATTATCTGGAATTTCCTGCTCCTGAAGTCCTGGCAAAACTCACTTGGTTGTGATGGAAGTACACATCAAATAGTGTTTGGACATGGGGAACAAACAGGGAAGGCATGATTTAGCAACTGGGAGTTCTGAATCAGTCTCTTTCCTTATTTCTGTGGGAAATACTGTTAATTTCCATGCTCTCAACAAATCAAGAGCCAAATAAGGAGGAAATCTCTTTGTATAATCAATACATGAAGTAGTTTCTTTTTGAAATTTTGAGAGGGTGCAATGTCTATTTATTTCACCGTTGAACAACATGGAATGAAGTAACTAGATTTGATAATTTGGATTTCAGAGCTAAAAATCAAAACAAACCATACAAACAAACAAAAACACACACACAAAACACTCACCAATAAACCCAAAAAAACCCAAAAAGCGACTTAGAGAAAGGACACATCCTGGAAAGTGGCTTCATATAGTTTGCCTAGCAACTAGAATGTCATTTAGAGTGCTGTACTTAACTTTCGGATTTTGAGAGGGAAGTGAAAGCTTTCGTACAGATAGACTGGTATTCCTTGCACCCAATATTCCCAGTGTTTGTCAAAGAAGAAATATATTTTTCAAACTCTTTTTATTTTTTTTTTTTCTAAAACCAGAAGTATTTACTTCCCAGTCTTACCTCTGTAAAATCAGTAACTTAGATTTAAAAATGACGTTTCACAGTGTGAACAGAGAAAACCTTTTACTCCTCTACATCAAAAAATGAAAAATAGCTCAACGTTTTTCTTTTTAAACCAAGGGATGTTTCACAAAAGTCTGGGTTTACCATTTTCAGCTAGGATTCAGTTGGTCCATGCAATCCAAAGTAATTTGATGTGGATATGGTGTATCATTTCCAGATTCCTCCTCTGAAGTATCTTCCATGAGACTATAGTACAGATACTTAAGGTGATGAAGTTGTACTCTGAAACTCTTGGAAGATGGCAAAATGTAGTCTGAAACAACATTGCAAATCTTTATGTTTTGTGTTATCAATGTCCCAGACAACGCTGAAGTCACAAGAAGTATGTCCTGCATTTGTTCTAACCTGATTACCTTGGTTTTTTAATTGTCAATATCTAGCTAAGAACTGACAGCTGAATGGTTTGTTGATAGGTTTCTTATTTTTTATTGAAATTATTTCAGCCCAGTTGATGAATGCTAATTGTAAGGAGATTAAAATGACCCTTCATACTATATATACACATTTAGCAAATTCATTTAGTAAGTATTCTTAACACAGGGAGGTATTAAAATGAAACGTTTGTTACATATTCCAGAGAATCATATAAATCAGAGCTAATCACAAAATATTTGAGAATGTAAAAGGATGATTTTTTTTTTTTTTGTGAATAAGGTTAATGAGTAGTTATCTTTACTTGATAGCATCATATTTGAATTTTCAAAGTAGATAATAGTGATGCATACTGATTCATAACAACAAGAAAACAAATAATTAAGGTTTCTAACATATATGACAAATCTTAGAAATGAGTATGCCCTGTCTTGCATTGAGTCTATTGCATACTTATTTTAATATGCAATCCAATCAATATATTGGAAAAATCACAAAGTCTTTTTCATACAGACTGTTAGTTTATTTCAGCATGCATATGAATCAAGTGAAGAGGGAGATGACTTTACACAGGTGTAATTTACCAGATTGAAAGGAATAAATATGTGATGTGCACGAACCATAACACTGCTTAGCACTGAAAGTGAAGAGCAAATTTTATTGTTGTTCTTGTTTTTGGTTTTGTTTTTCCCCTGGAAGAAATCAGTGGTAGGAAACTAGGAACCTAAATGCAACAGGTCAGATTTAGCCTTTGAGTTCTTTTAATATTGAGGAATTCCTACTCTATTCCTACATAAATATTATTTTGAGGGTTTTAGGGTTGGAATTAATCTAATTTAACCATAGACATATAAAAAATTCGGTGTCTAAGTCTGAACCAGTTGTCTGAAAATCTGTCTATAAGCAATAGAGAAAGGTATGACCAGAGGCAATACATCTCTTGTAGACCTCTGTCTTCGGATAGGATGAAAGATATCCAGATGTTGCCTGTTTTCTTATCTTGATATCAAGAAACTGATGATGACCATCTCAGATCCAAACTCTGAAGGTTAGGTTGAAGCAGATCAATCAACCCCTAGTTACTTCCTGAAAAGAGGCTGCAAGGTTTTAGTTGCGAATGCAGAGTGGTTTTTGCTTGGTTGGTTGTTTTGTTTTGTTTGGGCTTTTTTGTTTGTTTGTTTGTTTCTGCTTTTTTTTTTTTTTTTAATGTTTAACAAGTTGATTTTAAACTAAATTTATTTAGAAGATTTTTTTTTTTTTCAGTAAGAGATAAGAACCCCAAAATCAGCGATGTATTTTTTCATCACAGAAGTACTAAATGAGGTGAATTAGGCTACAGGATCAGGAACACAGAGATATTTAGAATAGCCCTAGCTTTTCTGAATAACCTTTTCCCCTTGCATAGTTACAAGACTGCCTTACCAAGCTTGATTGGAGAAGCACCCACAAACCAAAACTGGGAGACCTTCCCCTCTCACCTCTTGTGTTAACATTTAGTTGCTTATCTGTATGGAAACATACAGGCTTACCTAGATTCTGTGCTGCAGGAATTTAGAAAACAAAGAAGTCATGCTTTCCTTTCAACAGGGAGAGTAATTAGCCACAAGAGAAACTTATTTAGGATTTTGATAGATTCACTAATGCTAGCAATGTTCAAGTCAAAATATGCTAAGACATATACTCCAGTTCAAACAGAATTAATTCAGGGAAGTCCTATGACTTCTGTTATGAGGGAGGTCAGATGAGATGTTCACAATGGTCCCTTCTGGCTTCATAATCTGTGAAGCTATGAAGCTATATGAACCTCTTTCAAGAAATAAAGATGATGGTAACTGTCTATAAATACTTGATAACATGAAATGGCTGGAGGAACTATTTAAGGTGCTTAATGATGATATTACAGGGAATAATGTCCTCAAACTGAAAAGACCAAGGTAGAATATTTAAGAAAGACAATATTTTCTAGAAGTGAGGTCAATTGCACAGTGGAGTAATTTGCAAAATTGAGCTCTATAGAAAGAACTGTGCAAGAAGAGAGTGAATAAAGCACTTGATTAGCCTATGAAACATGTCTGTTCTAAAGCTGGATAATTCAAAACTAAATTGTTCAAAAAGTCTGGCACTGTGGTTAATTTCGTGATTTTGCAAAACAGGTGTGCTTTTTTTTTTAAATTTAGTTTATTTTTTTTTAAGAATTGATCACAAAATTATTTACCAGCCAATATTTTCTGATCTGAACAGGAATAAGAAACTTCAGACAGTAATTATTTCACCTGACATTCAATAGATTCTACTAGGGAAATTGCTAATACACACACACACACAAAAAGACTTTCCCCTTGAGACTTTGTTGCTTTGTTCCTCAAAAGTGAAAATATTTCCTTTGGAGATAGATACTTAACAACAGTTGAGCATTCATCCTTCCACCTCAGTGCAAACTGACTCCAAATGGCAAAGTTGTGAATATAGAAAGGACTGACATTATTTGTAACTACAGTCATGTTTCCTACGGTTCCCCTCAGCTTTTTTTTGCATACTGAGGCAGTTTGTCAGGGCTTTGCACACACTCTGTGTCTAAAGAAGCCTCATTACTGGCCTGTGCAGAGACAAGGGAGGTGGAGAAGGATGACAAGGTTTGCATTAATTGCACAGCAATCTGTTGTTCCAGGGGCCATTCAAGCATATAATAACTTAAGTAGAGTTTCAGTGAGTTGGAAGCCCTTGCTTTTTGTAATGTTTTGGCAAGCTGATTTCTTATTATAGCACAGTTGGTACTTCTTTTTAAAGTCTTGACAGAAAGCTGTAGGTGGCCACATAGCTTTTGTCCTGCTAGCAATACATTTGCAACATTCCATTAGTCAGGCAAGAAGTCGACCGGTACAACTGCATTTTACTGTGTTGAAGTTCTTGATAGAGGTCATCTCGGACAGGACAGTTCAGATGTGAATCTACCTGCAAATTACTATAAAGCATGAAGATATCTTGTAATTGCTTTGGTCTATTAATTGGGGGGTTGGCAGCTGGATTCATATTCTGATTCCTCTAACTCTGGAGTATCTCATGGCCTTGATCAACAAAATTTACTGTGCCCTTAACTTATCAGTGGCATTAGGCTGAAATCTGCACCCTCTTTATTCCTTCTGATTGCCTGTCAAAGGAAACTCTTCCCAAGTTGCCCAAACATTTGAATTTATATGTGCCGATGTTTCTGTTTTAAAAATATCCTTTATGTTAAATTATGTTTGCTCCTTCTGAACTTGAGAATTTATAGAATAAACCACAAAAATTTAGTCGAGAAAATTTAATGAATGATGAAAGTTTGGTTCTGAGATTATATTAAATTAAGTTAGAAGAGCACCTAGGAAGATAATGGTTCATAAGAATTTTTGAATAGTGAAGACTAGCTTCTTTTATGACATCACTAGAAAGACAATTCTCTTTCTTACTGTTTCGGCATTTGTCAGACCAAATCACAAGATTAAGTAGTTTTTCGATTTATTCAGATCTTCAAATGGATCTATGTTTAAACTTTTCTTGAGTTTACTTTCAGTAAAGATTTAGCAATTGTGGAGTTTTTGGTAGGGATACCCAAGGAAAGCAAAATACAATAAAATACCAGTACGGAAATATTGCTTAAATATGTATGGAAGATGCTGGAGTATGAACGGAATACTGAAAAACAGTCCATCTCAAAGTCTGTGTGAAGACATGCATTTTTTAGTTATTAGGTCCAAGAAGCCAATTACAGTTTGATCCCTTTATTTTGTTTCATTTAGTATTGAGTTGGCAAAGACAGCTCCTATTTTGAATGTGCTGGAGTTTTCTTATACTAGTCACTTGCCTCATCTAGCAAACCATCCTGCTATGGTGCAAGTTAGAGCAGACTTTAGGTCACCCTGTTGTTTTTTTTTGTAAGTGACGTAGACCAGCCCATACAGTACCAGAACTACAATACGAACTATTTGGCCCTGTGTGGAAAGCCAACATTAGAGGTTAGAGCAACTCTTATACTTTTTAGACCAGATTTGCAGGTTTTGGTCAACTTTAGTCTTTGACATCAACCATACACTATCAAATGTATGAAGAATGGAATCATTGCAATGTTTAAATAATTTCTATTAAAAATATGAGATTGATATTCCATCACACAGTTTTCCATAGCAGTTAAAATCTACAAAATTATACTTCTAAGATTTAAAACCAATTGATTATAATTTACATATTATTAGTAAAGGAAAAAGAAAAAGTTATCCATTACCAAATGTAAAATTAAATTATCGTTAAGCTAATTAACCAGTTTGTTGTTATTGTGGAGTTTATTGTTACAATTGTATCTGTGCAAATTAGCAAAGAGCTTAATTTGTGCAGAAAAAAAATTCTTTTGTTGTTTTTGTTACTGTTGTGATAATGCATGCACATATTTAAATTGTTTCAGAAAAAAAGACTGTGATGAGAGTTTATTTTAGGCTATGTCAGAAAACCATACTACCTGAGTTCAAATGGATAAAGGCTTAAAATACATTCATGGCCATCTACTGTAGCCAACTCATGGACAAAATTTGCTAGATGTTTTCATGTGCTTGAGTCCCAGCAGTTCTTATTGCTGAGTTATTTTGCAAAGCAGAAAATATATACCTCATTCTTTAATTGTAGAAGTACTTGCAGAGTGAAGATTTGTGGATGTAAATTTGAGTGCTATACTATCTCATGTACAATTTTTCTGTTACATATGTGTCCTACCTGTGTTCTTGCAAGGGTACTGAGAAGTGTATTGACTAAAAATTCATTGTGTCAAGGCAAATGGCCAAAATCCAAAAAGGGACTTGGATTTTGCAGTGGTGAGTCACAGTGCCTAACTTATAGGTGTTTTTATGGTGAAATTCATAATCCTGTTTGTGGATCACTCAGGCTGAGATTTGCCTTACCTGTCTTTAGCCAAATATTGCATACATTTATACCTGAGGTTTCCTTATTTTAAAAGGAAAAAAAAAAAAAAAAAGAAAAAGATCTGGTATGTGAACTCTCATATATTTTTAATGACTGCATTATAATGAGAGGAATCGCCCTTAAAATGGACTATTTTCCTCCAAGGATTACAGAGGATTATTAGGATGATGAGCTTTGATGAAGACATCTGCATAGAAGACATCTGCATCTGAGCAGAGAAAGTACACCCTTTGAGTCTATACATAATGCATAGAAATAGGCATATCAGTTGCTGTGTAGTTTCCCCAGCAGGACAAAGACTGTAGAGAAAAGCAGTGAGAAAAGCCAGAGTACCTTGAGTGGATTGCACAGAGTGGATTCTTCCTCTCTCTGTAGAGCTGCTGCGTAAAAATATATAAGAACTACATCCTAATTATTTCATTAAACCCCTCAATGCTTTCTAGGGTCCCCCTGGGTTATTTTCTTTGTGCACAATGGCTGCCATTACACTGCCTCCCCATTCCTAAGGAGTGAATCAGGTAAAGATGCGAAGCTCAATAAGCAAATAAATAAATAAAAAATAGTATCCCCACACACACCTCCTAAAGCTGGATCATACAAGCTACAATAATTCATAAACAGGGGAGGAAAGGGATAAAAAACAGCAGCAACAAAACACAATTCCCCAAACAGTTGGCACATAAAACAGCCCAAAGGCAATCTCTCTTGTAGTACACCAGCCAAACACATAGGTATTTATGTGCAAAACAATTCAGTTTACTTTCCCTAATCCTCCTGATTCCTCCCTCCCCTGACAAAAAAACTGTCTTGCTTATCACAGGAAAACTGGTACTTTGCCTTGTCACTCATACAGCCCTTGGGTATGTATGGCTTTAAAAGAAGCCCAGGTATACTTCACTTTGATATTTTTTGGGGATGGGGTAATAAGGGAGGCAACATAAGAGAAGCAAGGATAAAATGAGCTGTCAGAACAAAGTGAGGGTAGGATTCACTGGACTAGACATAGTTCTATTGTCTCATACTAATGTAAATAATGTAAATGGTAAAAATAACTACTGATGTCCACTAACTCTAAAGAAAATCTAGATTAGCTAGGTTACTTAGCTGGAGTGAGTAGCTGAAATATGTACAACTTTTGGTGCTGTATATGAGACAAATAAATGACATCCATTGCATCTTATACTGATCTGAGGGACTTTTACATAGTTCCACGTTATAGCCTGAAAATATGCTAAATCAATCAGTCCTGAGCATGTACTTGTTTTCTTTAGTTAAGTCATGCAATGGAAGAGAATGAACTATATCGGTGAAACACGTGCAATTTTATTACAAATTTTGTGTTGATACATTGCATAATACAACTCATTTTATCAGCAACAAAAAATATGAAATCAACTACTAACTTACTCCTTCCAGTGTTCATACGAAACCTCTAGCAAAAACTCAGGATCAGCCCATGAATTGTAGTAGTTGATGTTGTATTTTGGGTTGAAACAATTTGAAACTCAGAATACAGAAAGTGTGTTTATGTATGACTAATACAAAAGAACCATCCAAGACAGTTTTTAATCCTGACCTAGAGATATTCTACTTCTGGAAATCATGCCTTCCAAGAGATCTGATCTTCTTATACCAGCAAACTTCTAAAATTCCCCATGCCTGTTGGTATGCTAGAATAGGAAAGCTGGGCCCCACAACATGTAATGGTTATTTGGGAAGACAAGTAGTTACACAGAATTCAATGATATTATATCTAGGATAGAATAGAATAGAATAGAATAGAATAGAATAGAATAGAATAGAATAGAATAGAATAGAATAGAATAGAATAGAATAGAATAGTTCAGTTGGAAGGAACCTGCAATGATAACCTAGTCCAATTGTCTGACCACTTCAAGACTTACCAAAAGTCAAAGCATATTTTTAAGGACATTGTCCAAATGCTTCTCAAACACTGATAGGCAATTAAACATATTGTCTCTCCATTTTGAGGAATAAGAAGATAAAATATAAAAAATATATATAGTGATTGTAATATAGTAACCTGCTACTTCGGATGTCCATGGCTGAACATCACAAAAATTCTCCACCAGTACAATGTCTTTCTATGCTCAAAACATTAACTTTTTAAAAACAGTTCCAAAATTAAATACATATGACCTAAAAAATGTAGATTTAGGTAATAAGATAGCAAAATCTTCATATGATCCTCAAATTGCTATTAAAATCCTAACAAAAAATCAGAATATGTTTGGCACATTCATGGTTCTGCAGCTAAAAAGCAACGCCAGAAATGAATACATATAAATTTTCTGGTCACTCCAAACCAACATAATAAATCTGTGAGAGTGCCTAGGAAGTGATTTCAGAAAGGAAGGAGAAGAAATCTAGTCTAAAGACTAGTCCTGGATAAGCGACAATTATCCCTGCTTTCAACTGGGATAATTGTCTTCCTAGTAGCTGGTATGGTGTCATGTTTTGGATTTAGTATAAGAGTAGTGTTGATAATACACTGATGTTTTAGTTGTTTCTGAGCATTCAAGGCCTTTTCTGCTTCTCATACCACCCCATGAGTCGATTGGCTTGGAGTGTGGTTTAACCCCAGCTGGCAACTAAGTACCACACAGCTTCTCACTCATATCCCCCAGTTGGGATGTGGAGAGAATCAGAATGATAAAAGTGAGAAAACTCATGGGTTGAGACAAAGACAGTTTAATGAGCAAAAGCTGTGCATACAAGAAAAGCAAAACAAGGAATTCATTCACCACTTCCCATGGGCAGGTGAATGTTCAGCCATCTCCATGAAAGCTGGGCTCCACAACATGTAATGGTTATTTGGGAAGACAAATAGTTACATAGAATTCAATGATATTATACCTTTCAGAAAATTTAGACTTATCAGCTTATTGACTGAAATATATTTGCTCCCAAGGCTAACATACAGAAAATGAAATCCAGGAAATTTCACTTTGCTATCATGATTTGGAAATGTGAACATTCCATGCTGTTAATTCACTAATGCGGTATTTATAAACCTGTATAAAGGCTTCTGAAAATAGATCACAGAATTGTTAAGTTTCAAAAAGACTTCTTGAGATCATTTAGTCCAGCTTTACTAATCAAGTAAGGTCAGTTAGACCAAACTGCTCTAGAGGACATGACTGTTAATGGGTAGACAAATCTTGATATCAGGAACCTGTTGGGAGGAAAATACTTATCAACTCCTTCCCTCTGACCTCATTCTTAGACCTTACAGAGTGTTCCTCAACAAATTCTTGTTTAAATTTACTAGGAATGATGCTACCTGGAGGAACTGACAATGGTCATCTTAACCACACAATGGCAAAAGACATTTGTAAACTATCAGGATGCCAGGTCTGGACCAGGAACTTGAAGAGGAGCCAATAAGTGTCAGAGTAAGCATGGAAAATCAAAAGTTTGAAATTTGTCTCTTCATCTGTCTCTTCCCACTATGATTCTCCATCAGCTACTCATTTTCCCTGCTGCAGCTGCGGTAAATAAAATTATAATTAGCGGGACACTGTTGTAAAATTTTTGAGACCACGTTCCTCATTATATAATTAGAATTATTCATCCATCTTCACAATTAATTACTCTGCATGGTTAGATGAAATTATTTATTACTATTGTAGTGCCTCAGGAGCTAACAGTACTTTAGCTGTGCTAGACACCATACACCTACTTAGTCTAAATAGTGAGGAAAAGTAAAATACTGAAGGGTAGCTAAGGGCATGAGAAGCTGAAATGACATGCCCAAGGCCATACCACAGGTGAGAAAGTTAAATTGATGGTAGAAATTGGACTTCAGAATTCTATTTTCAGTGCCATGTAAAAGACCATCTTCTATTAAACAGGGTGCTGTATGGAAATTTCCTAAAGTTCAAATTCACATGAGTTCTTGCAAGCTTATGTAATGCACATTTTCTTAATAAAAAGTTAAAATTACAAAGTTGAACAAAAGGGAAATACATATTCAGATTCTCCATTACGGAAGGTAACAGTTTCCCCTGTTAGCTTCAAAACTTCGAACTGAATTAAAGGTGAGAATGAACAAATAATTAGGAGTGAAACATCACCTGATGATATTGTAATTACATAGGAGTACTTTCGTAGTGGAAAATATGATTACACTCAGATTATTTTTGTGTTCTAGAGAGGAATAAAAAGTGTTTCCTGATGATACATGTTGGTCCTGGACTCTGGCAGAATCATGTTTTCATGATATATAACATAATTACAAATATAATTGATCTTTGACCTAAATCTCAACAAAATAAGCAGCTAGGTGAATACTAAGGTTGTAGTTAAGACATAAAAGAATGTTTTTGGCCAGCTAACACAGGTAAACACAGCTTTGCTTAATCTTATATTTCTGTTTGTTCTACCTTGAATGTTCTAATGCTGTGAAGATAAAATAAAGACATGATAGAAAAAAGCTATCTACTTGAGATAGCTGTGAAACACCCAGTTATATGCAAGACACATAAAATGAAAGAAAAAATATTTGCTGTGCTTTGAAACATAAATAACTTACCAGCTTCTACAAAGCTGGGAGATTTCTTAACAAAGACATGAAAAAGTTAAAGCAAAACAATAGAAGTTTTCCATAACATCTCTGCTTGGGGTTTTAGTTCCATGAGAATATGCTTCATCCAAGACCACTGAAAAATTGTAAACCTTGCAATAATTGATGGGCAAATTCCTTGGTCCATGTTAGAAAAGATGATTTTTTCTACCTTCAAGATCGATGAATTAATTAATATAAGACAATTTGTTTTCCTACTCATGCCTTTTAGGAAGAAATTGAAAAAGAATGGCTATCAAGAATGGGATATTTGTTGAACTTTTTTTTTTTAATTTTGACATTTCAATTTCTTCTTTACTGTTTTGCCCTACTTTTAAAAGTATTTTTAAATATGTAGTGAGGTAATAGCTTTTCTAAATATGTAGAGTAATAGTGATGGCCCATTTATGCAAAGAACTGTGTTTTACATAATATATTGGGTAATGTGTACTGAAACAAAATTATGAGTCTTTATAATATTATAAAATAAAATCTCTACTAAAAATGTCAGTGGAGGAAATACAGTCTGGAGATTAAAAATAAATTGATGAAGAAGTAAATTCAATCTGAATTGTACTAAATAGGATGCATGTGACCGTAAGCAAGTTACTGAATCTTTAGTATCCCAGTGCCTTGCCTGTCAGAAACCCCTCTTAATACTACGTTGTTTTGTCTTACCTATCCTTGCTTCTTACCTGGATAGGATAGCTGATCCACATTGCAACTCCTACACAAAATGCCAGCAAAGTAAAATACCTACGCATAAAGGAAATATTCCTGAAGGTCAGTAGATACACAGACATCTGAATAGAAAAATGCTTCCTTCAGACAGCTGAACTGCCAGCTACAATGTCTCTGTGGGTAGATGAATTATCTCTCACTGACTGGAAATAATATAAACTTACAATGTGAGTTCAGCCTTTAAAAGTTAAACCTAATCAATTCTTGGAAAGAGATGTTATGGATATTCAACATGAGAACCATACTACCTGCTTGTCAATAACCATATCATGAATTTTTATATCTGAGCTAGTTTTCTTGGCTCCTTTATAGCACAAGAGAACTGCTACCCCTAGAGAATTATTTCCTGAGTATTGTAGTTTGACAGATGCACAAATACATTAAATGAATCATCCTCTGGTGATCCGATATCATACTGTTGACTAAAAGAATATCTATATGAGATATTTTAAAGATCTAGTACAGAAACAGATGAAGCACACTCCAAAAGTGCTTACATTTTTGTACTGACTGAAAAGGGAACCTAGATTTCTCTACCGTAGAAAATGTGTCATACAATTTATAGCCTCTCAGGATACCTTACTACTTCACTTCATCTACAGTAGTCTCCCTCTGAGGGCATAGAGTCATAGAACTATTTTGGTTGGAATAGACTCCCAAGATCATTGGGTCCAATCATTAATGAGTTCCTTGGTGTCACAAAGGGATGAGTCTAGACTTTAGACACCCAACAGGATGGACGTTAGTGCCATGAAGTCCAGAATGGGGGGATAGAGGGTCAAGCCTACAGCCCTGTCAACATTTCTTAGTGATGTTCTTTGTTTGTTCTAACTTGGCTAACCACAGTTACCATTCATTCAGTGGATAACTACTCTTAGTCCCTTTCTGTGAAGTTTCATTCTTTCCATTTGTTGTATACCTGAGGGTAAGCAGCATGTGAGAGCATCTGGTTCGTTAAATTACTATCTTCGTGACTACTCAGTATGAAAGAAATAACAACTAACAAGGAAAGTAATAAATTAAACACACAGACACACAAAGGTAACAAATGGGTGATACTGGAGACAATGATGAAGACCTAAGCTCTTCAGCCACTGGCTGATGGGCTACTAGTAAAACTACTCAGACATAGCCTTGGAGAGGGTCAGACAGAAAAGTGGGGTTCAAAAGTCTAGTCAGTATTATGAGGTACCAGAAGGGGCCTGGGGAACTATGCAAACTTGTCACGGGTTGCTGTATGGGGTAAGAACAAGTGTGGAAAAACAGAAAGAACGGTAGATAAAAGCAGCAACCACATGCCAGCAAGCTGCTTGGCTATGTGGTTGTCTGATAGATCCCTATGCCTGACCACAGCAGTTTGCCCTGCCTTCTTATTAAATGCTTTTCTTGACTATTTTCTCGTATAAAATTTTATTCTCTGTCCTACATGTGAGTGCTGAAAAGTTTAAGAGCCAGAGACTGGCAAAGAGCCTGAGGGTCACGGCACCCATAGATCTAGGTATCAATATCCAGTGTGCAAGAGCAGTTGGGTTGACAGAAACTGGGAAAGGCACCACTGGTCACCAGGCTCTACATATCATCAGATGTATATGTATATCTGTATATATATGTGTATGTCCAAATTTGTATTTGTATGAGAGGTCTAGAAGCCAAAAACTAAATACATAGGTTTGTTTATTTTTCCCTAGTGAATCATGCCTCTATGTGTGTATGTACAACTGTCTGACTTAAAGCTGGAGTAAATGATGAGTAGGAGGACACCTGCATCTGCAAAGACTTTTGCAACTTTAGCTAGTCATGCATGGGGGATCCAGGGTGTGGGCATGGATATTAAGTGGATTAACAACTTGTGCTAATATTCAAGACTGTGGGAATGCTTGTGAGATGTTTGGGTCATTGCATGAATCTGTTCATTATGTGACATCAAGCTGGACTAGCCAGCAAGTAGGAGAAAATTTGCATATTCGATGGACCTGTGTAAGAGACAGACCTATAAACCATGCTAATATTTGAGGGTTTGTGAATATGAGAGTGTTTATGAAACTAGAGAGTGAAGGCATGTGTGAGCTTTGATCCTTGTCAGCTGGAGGGGAGGAAAAGCCCAGGACTGTCTCTATTTATGTTATATGTACATGTTGTTGGTGTCCATGTAAGTGCTGCTAAAGGCAGTGCTGTGTCTGGGGTGGTCCATGTCTGCATTGTCTGTGGCTGTGTGTGTTTCTGCAGGACGCACCTGAAGCCTCGCTGCTGGTCAAACCTGCAAAGGGAAAAAGCAGTAGCTGGATGGGGAAGAAGAGACTTCCAGGTTCTGATTGCACAGTGGGTGAGGATACAACAGCCAGGAAGGAGGGATGTTGGGCTCCTGGAGATTGATCGATGTGTCGGCTTTCTCACATCCTCAACAGTGGAGGCAATACAAGCCCTTCCCTAAAACTGTGTTACATTTCGGAGGCCAAAAAATGGAAGGCTAATCATTGCAATTAGCAATCTGATCTAACTGAAGATGTCCCTGCTCATTACAGGAGGGGTTGGACTAGGTGATCTTTGGAGGTCCCTTCCAGCCCAAACTATTCTATGATTCTATGAAATTTTCAGATGTTTCAATTTTTATCATATATTTCTATGTTACACAGTACATCCTCCTATGTGTTCTATAAATTACAACTTCCCTTGTTTCAAAGCTCATTGGCAACAGCAGAAGGACTCCTAGAAATAAACAAATAAATAAATAAATAAAATAATCACCTTTCTTCTCTCTCTATAAGCTACGAAGAAAAAAGATACTGCAAAATAATACAGCTTCAGTAGGAAGGCAGAGGATACCTATCTCTTGATCACCCCTTTGCTGTTCCTTTCACCCCCATTTTGGGGCTGCCTCCAGCTGTAGGCTTGAAAATGAATCTGAACCCACACAGTTTCAGATGTTTCCACATAAAGTAGCCAAATTTTAATGTGGGAGAAAAAACATCATTATTATGTTAGACTTCCAGAACATGCTACCTAATCTAATAGCAATTTGGGCATTACAACTGGCTGTGAGCTGAGTGTTAAAATGTCTCTACAAAGACAAAGTCAGATCTAAATTGTCTTAAAAGCTTCCCAAGTGCAATCAAGAGGACTTTGACATAAAATGAGAAACTGAAGGCTGAACGGACCCTGGCCAGAAGTTTTCCAGTCCTCTGTTTTGAACTTGTGGCATCTAAATTCTATCTTTGTTTCAATTTAGGAGCCTAAATCACCTTGAGATTAACCTTTAAGTCTAATCCTTGATCTAATTCTTGCTTACATCACTTATCCAGGTTCTTCAGTGCTAGTTATCACCCTTGTTAGCAGGCTCAGGAAAGAGAGTTAGGACTGACTCATAGGATCAGTGCAGTCCTTTTCATGTGCATGTATTGGATAGATATAATATCTAAGCCTGAGAAATGGTGTGGAGCACAACACAGATTTACTGTATCTGCCATATACTTGGAAAGCAAAGGTTTGAGCAGCAGATGTTTCTCATGGAAGTTTGCTCTTTTCTCTATGCTAATTGTTTGATGAATATAAAGGACACATCATTCTTCACAGCTGTGAATATATATTGCTTTTCACAAAGCATTTACTTCTGCCCATGCAGTCCTTTCACTGTAATAGCAAAGTCAGTGTTTTTGTTTAAGATTTTTGGACTGATCTGTTTTATCAAGGGGATAGTGCATGTGTACAGCCAAGCTTTGCCCCTTCCGTTGTAACCTCTCTCTGGTTTCCACCTTTTTATCCTGTACTGAAGAGTATCTTAAGGAGAGGCAGAGGTCAGCCCAGATTTCACAAATCAATAATTCGCTTAGCAATACAGTCATGGATCAGAAATATAGTTGTATCCCAGCAAAGGAAATCAGGGCTTTATCCTTCCCCCTTTGGAATTATATTCAGTAAAAAACATGAGTTAAACTCCTGAGCCAGGATTTGGAGATACAAGCTGCCTTCCATTGAGTAAGCCACTTTTATTTGATTATACAGTGAACTTGTGCTTAAAGCATCTTTTGACATAAAATTGTCATAATCTAGTTCCCAGGCCGTATACCTGCCTTCGGAAGGGGACCTGAGCTAAAGGTTTACTTGGGTCTTTGCAAGTCAGAAAAACAAATGAGCACTAAGAAAACAGTAGGAACTACATGCACTGCCTAAAAGTGTCTCTTTTCATTTAATGACCCTTTCGTTTCACCTCTTCGTAGCTCTGGAACCACTAGAGATTCACTGACAATTTTGTGGCTAAATTTGAAATTAAACACATTCTTATTAGGTATACTTTTCTAATACAGAAAAAGTTGCATTTCCATTCTCAGTACTATGAAGCTTTCACAATGTTTTTTTCTCTTTTCGAAATGCACTTTGCAGCTGCTCCCTCTTGATTGTGGATTGAAGCAATATCCTGCATCAAATTAACTCAGACTAGAAAAGTACAAATTTTGTGCTAGTTTGCTCTGCTACCTTTCGATTTCAAACTCTGGCTTTTAGTTAAGCACTGAGTTTTGGTATCTGATGACGAAAAATCAGCACAGATGATCAAATGTGGATGTATTTGTGGCTTATTGCATTGTTTTTCTAAAGTATGTTTTCCTAAGAAACCAAATAGATAGAAACACAACAATGAGTACGTATCCCTTCTCTTTCAAAACTACAGTGCAAACCAAGGAGTTATCATGTGAATCTCACAATAAAAAAGCAAAAGAAAATTCGGATTTTTCATCTGAACTACAGCCACACTACTGAATGCTGAAGAGTTCACTAACTTAATTTAAGGAGGAGAAAAATTAATGCTTGAGTTGAAGAAGTCATAAGTCAATTCATGCTAGGATACCTGTTAGCAAATTTCCTTCTCACAGACTTCCAGGAATATGACAGATGATATACATTTCTAAGGAACTCTGATTATTTTCAAGACTTCACTTCAGCTGTTGGGTAATCCGGATTTCCACAGTGTGCTTGTGTGCACACACAGTATCAAGCTTGTGTGCAGCTGTAATTTACTAATTTGTACACCAATCAGAAATACTAAACTTCAATGCATGAAATAGTCCCAAGCTCAGATAACAATAAGAAATAAATACTTCATAAACAAATTGGAATAGAAGTCTAACCAGAAAGCTTTGATCTGCATCCTTCCACCAAGGCTAACTCCTCAGAGAGGTTTTTTATTGTTTGTTTGTTTTAAACCTCAGTTTTGATATAATCTGTTTCTATTGTATTTGGGATTCCAAGCAGAGTTAAGTCTGAATCAGGATAAACTCATCAGTCATTCAAGAAATTAATATATGTACCACATATTCAGCTGATATGTGGTTCTTTTCCAAAACTCACATGGTAATCTCTACAAATGTTGAGAAATACTCCACTGTTTTGAATCATCATAACAATTTTGTGATACAAATTTCTGATTAGATCCAAGGACTGTCTAAATGATGAAACCAAACTTCACTTTTCTTAAAAAATTCCATTGCTCCAAATAAGTCAGTGAAACTCAGTTAATATCTACCAAATCTGGACCTTATTAAAATACAATGTCTATTTCCCTGTTTTATTTGGGGGGTTATTTGGAAGTGATATATCAAATTGTGCAGAAATGCATCTTGGGGTATGAAAGTATTTATCCTCATGTTCCTTTGACTATCTGCAAAAAAACTTTGCTGTACAGGATAAACCAGCAATATCTAAGCAAAGCTTAGAAAGTTTTTAGAAATCTACAGATAATTCTGATTATTATCAGTCTCTTATCTTGAGGACGTTTAAAAACTCAGTATAAAAAGGACCTTGGTATATAGGTTCAGAGGTCCAACACTTAACAGCATTATTGTAAACTATAAAAATAAGTCAGAAAATCATAGGGCATCCTTACAGTCCAATCCCAAACCCCACTGAAGTCAGCAAAAATATTTCTATGGATCTAATAATTTTCACTGAACTATTAAATGTTGCTATGGTTAACATTCATTTTAGTTAACATTACACATGAAGAAGTTGACTGTTGTAAGGCTTAATTGTTGTAAGGTTTAATTCTGTCTCCAGTGAATGGAGAAAGCTAAATGCTAGATTAGATGTCCACAACGTACAGAGTGAGACATCTTTTGACAGAGCTCATCTTTCTGTTTTGGCTTCAAATGGGGCACAAATAATAAGTTTAAACTAGACATCTGGCATGTGGATGGCTAAAAACTGAGACAAGGTCAACTGTAACTGATAAATAAAAGATACAGGTAGCACAGGCAAGGACTTGCTTTAACTCTACTGCAGAACTTCTGAAAATATATTCAAACTCAAGTCCCATTCCAGCTATCATTTATTTAGCAGTATCTTCACAAAAGGGACACTGAGAATAATTTGAATCATTGTAGGCAGTGTGATCTACTTTTCCATTACGAGATCTCATTTTGTCTGCCATGCATATTTGAACTCTCAAAATTAAAAAAAAAAAAAAAAGAAAATCTGGAATCTGCTCAAAGACCAACATGAAGGAAGCAGTACAACAGTCATGCCAAACTCTCAAGCAGCAGAGCATTTCTCATTCACTACCCAAGACAAGTGTGCAGACACTAGGGAGGTGGCATAAATTAAAGCACTTCTGAATGAACTAACATGCCTTAAGTCACTCGAGAAGATAGTCAGTATGGCTTTGAAATACCAATCCCCAACTCTTCAATTTCTCTTTTGTCTCTTGTATTTCTTCTCCTATGACCAACCCTTCATAATTATGGCTAAATACAAACACTTCAAAGAAAACCTTAATTGAAGGTCAATGTCAAACAGTTAAATTCTAGAGTTCCCTTTGACAGAAAAAGTGTCTAAGCAGTAAAACACATAACACTTTTATTAGTTTTCAAAGTCTGTTTGATGACAAAAAAGTGAATGCAATTGTCTTCAAACTTGTGTTTATTTGTTGTTTGTTCTTTTGAATGCTTTCAAAGCAGAAATAATCCATAATGGATAAATGGAACAATGACACTTATCACACTCTTAACGTATGGATGAAGTGTATAGTTTATAATATCTGTGGTGAATGCTGACAATGTCATAATCAAATGAGGACTGTTTACAATCAGATTTCACAGAAGTGAAATTCATTCAAGGGATATAGACCCCAGAATAACCACAGATATAAGGCCACCTTGATTTTACAAAACTGAATCCGACTACTTTTTTATGACTCAAGAAATATCAGTTATTGTAATCAACATAATGTGAATTTCTTGTTATTTCTGAACCATTATTGCAGTTTTTTGATCTATATTGTTTATAAACATTAATAACATCATTAGTGACACCAAAACCAGCATGTGTGTTAATGAATTAGAAACTGTGTACATCTGTAATACAAATTAATGAGTTTTGCTGAAAACCAAAAATACTGAGTTTCATAGAATGCTTCTGCAGAATATATTGTGAACATATGAAAGTGGGTGTTTGGAACAAATATGAAATTGAGAAAGTGAGAAAGTGAAATGAGGGAAAAAGAGGAAAGGAAAACATTTCATATCATTAAAAGGAAAATTATAATCAGAGAGGGCGACTGTGAATGATCGTGCCTTAGTCTTGCAGCATTCTTGAAATGATCACTAGAAATTTATAAGCTATTACGTGTATGTACTCGGTATTTAAACAATCCTTAATACTTAAGATTTTTTAAAAATCTCAAATATTCTTTAACACATTTATTTAGTGATGTACAATGCTGAATTTGCCCAAGAAGAAGTATTTTTCATTTCATGACAGAGAGGACCAGAAACTGTCCCATAGCAAAGACAATATTCTGACCTATATGAGATTTTCCATTACTAATCTGAAAGCCCAGAGAAGGGGCAGTGGCAAAGACTGAAATGTCAGTGGTCATACTATGCTTATTTACATTAACAGATCTATTCAAGAGTTTTAAAGGCAAATTTTGCTTTTCCTCTGAAGATGATTTCAGTAACTTTCCTGATATTAGTCTCATTATTCAAGTGTTTCTCCACTTCTCTGGCAGTGTTTATACATCAGTATATAATGGATAGTCTAATCACTCTAATGGTACAGAATGAATGGAAGATTTGGGTCACCTTTGTGCACCAGGCTTGTGATGGCAATGGCTTTCTTCTTTGGGAATATGATCCTGAATTGCAGAAAAGAACATTCAAATGTGCCGTTGTAAGCCAGAAGATTTTAACTGCTGGGGAGCTTCACATGTTACTAGAAGCAGTCATTCCTCTTCCATTTCTGCTGCTATAATGTGATCACGGGAACAGTGACTTGCTGGATGTCCTCTGGGGATTTTCTTATGGACTACTATGATATATTAATCTCTTTCTGGCCCTCAGGACATAATTTATTCCACTCCTTGGTAAATTTGGAATGTTTTCAATTTCTGTGATATTCAGACATATCTCTAAGTGATGCAGAACCTGAACATGTCTGAAAATTAGTCATAGATTTTCAGGCTACATGTCAAGTTTTTGCACTTTTTCCTCATTTTTCCATCTGTGGAAGCAGGGAAAGGTGTTCAGGATGCATACTCAAAATTCCTGACTCCTGCATAACTGCATATCTAACAAAGAGATTAAGTTTTCTATATTGTTGCAGATTAAAATAGCACCTAGCAGAAAACCAGATTATATCACAGTATCACAGTATCACAGTATGTTTGGGATTGGAAGGGACCTCAAAAGATCATCTAGTCCAATCCCCCTGCTGGAGCAGGAACGCCTAGGTGAGGTCACACAGGAAGGTGTCCAGGCGGGCTTTGAATGTCTCCAGGGAAGGAGACTCCACAACCTCCCTGGGCAGCCTGTTCCAGTGCTCTGTTACCCTCACTGAGAAGAAGTTTTTTCTCAAATTTAAGTGGAACCTCTTGTGTTCCAGCTTGATCCCATTGCCCCTTGGAAAGGAGTGAAGGCTCCAGATTCGCTAGCCTGGAGATTTATGAACTTGTGGCTGTCTATTCCAGAGAAAAAAAAAATAGGATCTTCACACAGACTAAGGACTCTTTTCAAGAGTTCTGAATAAATGGGATGCCTTGGAACTATGCGCTGTTAAGATGTAAGAAGGGAAAAGACTAATTCAGAAACACCATCCCCACTTTCTGCCCCTGCAGGAGTCTCCAGGGTGCTTGTAGCAGAGGTTGGCAGGACCATTTGCATTGTGTGTGCCCATGATAGGAGAGGACAGCTTCAGCTTCACCTGAAATATCTCTGTGTCTCTGTAGATGATGAGCATGTGGGTAGTAGCCTGCTATAGACACTGAAGACTGAATGAATGACAGACTGAAAGCCAAATTTATAATCAACTCAGGAATACAGCAAGAGAGATTTTAGGTATTGACAGTGGCCAAGCTTTTAAATAATGTATCTCCTAATAAAATAATAAATTTGTTAAAATTCTTAGATATTTGAGGAGCTGAACCCATTCTACAAGCCCCTGCCAAAAAACCTGTAGTAAACTGACCCACCAGGCAAATACTTCCTGACCTCAAATCTCATGACTAGTGAACTTTAGACACCTGAGACATTTTAAAACCACTAAAAGCTGTGATGAACTCACCCCAGAGCTGCTACCTGGAACTAGTTTCCAATGCATCAGGGAAAAACAAGAAACAAAAGAAAACATGTTCAGTTATTTATGAATGGGCTGTGGAAGAGGAAATCTCTTCTGACCCTGCTGGGCAGACAACAAAGGTCCAAGGACTAACATTCACAATGTATAAATAAAGTGAAAAAAAAAATAGATTCCTCTCAGACAAAAGAGATAGTGAAGAACTCACAAGACAAAAAGTATTTTCTGTCTTTGGGAATTACAGTACAGTTCCTTCTATGTGCTTATTGTTTTCCACCAAAATCAAACCATGGTCTTTGTCCTATGTTACTAACGCTGCTGCTGCTGCTATTACTATTACTACAACTACTGGATAAGTAAAAAGCTTAATCATAGTCTTTTATGTGTTTTGTTTTGTTGTGTTTGTTGTTTTTTGTTGTTGTTTGTTTCTTTGTTTTAATTTACTTGATTATTCTCACTTTAAATACTCTTTCTTGACATATAAGTGGAAATTATATTTTATGCATCCATTCCACTCCATTCCATTCCATTCCATTCCATTCCATTCCATTCCATTCCATTCCATTCCATTCCATTCCATTCCATTCCATCCCTCTCAATAACCTTATAGCGCCCTCTGTATCTGTTCTAGCTTAAGTCTCTTGACAATATTCATAGGCAAAGGAATTTTTTCATGGTATTGCCAGTAAGATCTTACCAGTGTTTTCTATTGTTACATGAAAAATTCGATTTCTGTATGAAATGAAAAAAAAAAAAAAATCATCATCAAATCATAGAATTGTTCGGATTGGAAAAGACATTTAAGATCATCGGGTCCAACCATTAACCTATCACTGTCAAGTCCACCATTAAAACATGTCCCTTAGCACCACATCTACATGTCTTAAATACTTGCACAGACGGTGATCAACCCAGTTCCTTGGGCAGCCTTTTCCAATGCCTGACAACTTTTTGGGTGAAAAACTTTTTCCTAATATACAATCTAAACCTTCCCTGGTACAACTTGATGCCATCTTATCTCATTCTGTCACTTGCTACCTGGGAGAAGAGACCAACCCCCATCTCACTACAATCTCCTTTCAGGTAGTTGTAGGGAGTGATAAGGTCTCCCCTCAGCCTCCTTTTCTCTAGGCTAAAACCCTCCGGTTTCCTCACACTTGTGCTCCAGACCGTTCACCAGCTCTGTTGCCCTTCTCTGAACTCTCTCCAGTATCCCAATGTCTTTTTTGTAATGAGGGGACCAAAACTGAATACACTATTCAAGATGTGGCCATGAATAAATAAATCGTATCCATTCTAGAACTATGTTAGACTTTTCATGGCTCTACCTGAGAGGTATCTCATAGTTATCCTGCAGTCAACATGTATGTAAAGATCTTGACTATCCTCATTACTTCAGGGATAACAAAAACTGTACTTTCATTTCCATGTCACTTCTTCTAGTCACTAATGTCTGTTGTCTATGAGGATTTATCATTCTCAGTATCCAGTTGAGAGTTTCAGATAAATGTTTAACCTCAAGCTTAAAAAAAAAAAAAGCAAAAAAAACCCAAAAAATAAAAACAATAAAAAAAAATTGTTTGTTCTTTTAGCCAAAGTAGGCTGACATTGGGGGTAGAATGATATGAAAAACACTATCAATTTAATATACACCACATTTTCAAAATGTTATTCCTGGGGCCAGTGGAAGATCAAAAGTGCAAAACATATACGTAACCGAAAAACTTTTCCTGTGCTGTGAGTTAAGATGTGTTATTTAATCCTATCTTGATTATTTAATGGTAATGCAGTAGTCCTACAGACACTACATGTGTGTTTCTTATGCAAGTTTTTCAGTGGAAAAGTTTATCTGATTTGTTTGTAAGAATCATAAATATTATATACTTCACGCTAAAAGTAGACTTTCATAGCATTGCCATGTAGAAAGCTTCACTAAAGCAGAAATAACAGTTGGTAACTGTATCACAACAGAACCTACAAATGAAGCTAGAATGAACGAATTTATTTTCCACTTGCAAAATAAGAAAATAATTGTTTTGGGACCAAGAAAATTAATTGAAAGTGATCACTTTGAACATTTCTAATGAGTAGAATTGAATGGAGATTTTGCCAGAGAAGAGTGAACTGAAAGAAAACAGAAAGAAGAAAAATCTCATTTTAAAGTTTGAGCTATAACATCATCTCTGGAGGTGGGTAAGGTGCTGGCCTCTTGACTCCAGTCATTACACAGAGGGGAGGGAGAAAAGCCAACTACTGACTGAGAGCAGGAAATATGATGGCCCTCCTACAGAGTAAGAAAGACTAAGAGGATTGTGCGATCAGACAGCCCCTAGGAAGCTGCTTTTAGAACTGTCTACACAAAATTAAAAAGGTGTGTGGATTTTTTTTTTTATTAAAAAAAAAAAAAAGAGAAAAAAAGCCCTGTTGCTGTCCTGACAAATGTTAAAAAGGGTCTATATGCTCTGTGCAGTCATCAGTCTTGGGAGAAAATGCTTCTGCTTTAGTAATGGGTCACAGCTGGTTTCAGTAATGTACTGAAAGCTTCAAGTTTGTCATGACCGAGCGTTTACGCAGCTTTAAGCAGAGGTGTCTGACGCTTGTGATGGCATACTTGGATATATTAAATGCATTATTTGAATACATCAAAAACAACAAAAAAATCTACGAGAGCAAACAAATCAAACTTGTTTTCTGGATGAAGCAGGACTAGATGAAACTCTTCATCTAAACAGAGAATATAAATGCAGATTGAAGGGGAGATCTAGTGTGCAGAAATATGAACCTCATGTGCCAACCTTGGCCTGAAACTGTTTGATTCTGCGCATAATTTCTTATTGCAAATGCATACTTAAAAAATGAGGAAGATGGGGTAAAGACTTAGGATAACAGAAAGCATTTGCTAGTGAGTAGTTCCAAACTTTAGTACGAAGAGTTCATTTGGTATTAATGAGCTTTGGATTAGGACACAGATTCTCATCTTTAAGAGTCCCGTACGCTGGGGAAATTTAGAACAAGCAGGAAAGGATTATTTTCACTAAACTTTTTCAAAGACTCTAGCTAGGTTTTGCTGAAAGAAAGTGACATAAAGGAGTCAGACAATTTCAGTTGCAGCAGAAGTTACAATGTGAAATAATATTTATGATTGTTACTCTTTTCTCTCATTGTATTATACACAGCAAAATCACACACACACACAAAAAATAGTATTTTTAATGTAGCCTTCTTTGTAAATGTATGATGATACAAAATATCTTGATTCAAGAAATTAATGATGGAAATTTGAGTTAACAAGGACACAGTGTAAGAGTAATATCATGTTCGATTCTAGTGTTGCTATAAATTATTTAATTTTAACCCCATATGAAGAACAGGAAGAAAACTGAATCCATCCTCAGCCTTGGGAGTAAAAGTGATCTACACTACTACATTCACAACTTTCAAGATGGTGTAAGAATTATTTTGAAATCTTTACATTGAATATATAAGTTGGATGTGCACACTCTTCACAGAGATGAATTTCCCTAATACATGTTTCTCCATTACAATTAATTGTTTCTCTGTCAACAGCACATACAACCTTTAATAGAGGTGAAGGTCCCAGATGGACAAGGCACCTTGCAAATGTTTAATGAGTGACTATCCCAGAACTGAACACTATAATCATCAAAACAGAGAACAACACCAAGGCTTCAGCTATTTTCCAGTGCAGGAAAGTAAAATGAACATTCCCCATAATTTTGTAAATCCTTGATAAAACGTGTACAAGCTTAGATTCATCATTCTCATATGCTTGTTAATTTTAGCAGTGAAGAACTATGGACAGTATATGACAAAGGCTAAATACTGACATTTGCTTCCTTTACCACATAAAAGGTTCACCATGACAGATTGCTGCTTATCTCACATACCTTTATATCTGGTCCCAAATAAGAAAATGGCAGGAAAAACAACAACAACAAACAATCAAACAAAAAACAACAAGAAAAACAATCAAACAAAAAACAACAAGAAAAACACACCAGGACACTTCTGAAAGCAAACTTCACTTGAAGTCAACTTTACTTGAAATAAGAAGTCTTTCCCTCCCTCCCTTCTTCCCTCCCTCCCTCCCTCCCTCCTTCCTTCCCTTTGTTCCTCTCTCCCCCCCCGCTATATTTCTACCTATATCCCTCCCTTCCTTTCTGTTGATTTCTCTCTCCCTTTCTTTCTCTTTTTTTGCTCTCTTGCTCTCTGTCACTCTCGCTCTTCCTCTCTTTCTCTCTCTCTCTTTCTTCCGTCATTAACTCCCATCCAAATGTGTGCCTTTGCCTCTTCTGCTCTCTTGCAGTGGCAGGAAACTGAAGAAAATTGATACACTAACATTTCTAATATGACATTCAAAAACTCACTTTTTGATTTTCAATTAACCTTGCAGAAAGAGGAAATATTGAAATTCACCCCTTTGTTCATGGTTGTGTATGTTAGCCAGGCTAGTGTTGGTAGGAGTGAACAAGAGGGGTTGGGCTAGGGAGAAGGAAATTGGCACCTTGTTCAAGCACTCCACTGCTATTTGCACAAAACCAGACAAGACTACCCTGCAGTAATTACTCTCTAAAGGGGGAAACAGGTAGGAGAGAGAGTGCTCTTGTCATTTGTTTGACTTAATTGTATGCTTTTATGAGCTGTCTGCCTGGAAGGATTAAAGTTACTTTTAATAACACTTCCTTTCAAAAGAATTTGATTTGAGATTTCCCAGCAGGGCTGCCTACGAAACAGCAGGACCCTTTTCTTCCTTCCAGCCCCCTGTTCCTTCAGCATTCGCCTCTCCTCCCCCTTTTACTTCCCTTCATGAACACTGGCATTGTTCTATTTGTCTAAGAGAAGCTGGAGCTGGAAAATGTAGTATAAAGTCAAATTCATATATAAGCTTCAATAAATAAATAAATACAGATAAGATAATGTATGAAGAAGAACAGTCTTTCCTAAGATGCTAGGCATAGGAAAACTGAGCCATTGCCATATAGTCTGGTTTTCCTTCAGTTAGCTTAGAGAAAATGGCATTACAAGAGAGAAAATGTTCACTACATACCTACAGAGCAGGCTACCGAATGAGTCAAGAGTATTTGCATGAAGAATTTTTACTTTTAGAAAAAAAAAAAAAAGTAAAGTTAGACAAAGCAAAATTAATCCAGGGAATATATGAAAAAGTCTGGAGCATAATTTCTTAATATAGTATCATTGGGAACTATTTCTTAGAAGTAGGTTTTCAAAGTTATTAGGTGGGTCCACATGTTAAGGCATTTTATTTTATCTTATATCATCCAATAATAAACTAAAATAAATATATATAGAGAGAGAACAAAACAAAAAGGATGATCATGGATCGTGGAAATTAAATTGTTTCTTTTCCTAGCATATCATCCAGGATCCTCTGTCTGTGAATAATTGGAGTTAATGTGATATTAACAGTTTATATCCAGCAAACTGCTTACTGATAGATGAGGGTAGTTCAGTTCTCTCATTGAGTGTGCACCTTTAAATGATTATTTAAGAATTGTTGTAGGAAATACCATACACTTGTACAATAAAACTCACTCACTCTAAGTTTATGGGTTTTAGTTAGTATTATTTCATTTGCATTTCTAACAATCACAGCCTAAATATTCATTTTATTTGTTTTTATTGTGGCTTAAGAGAAACAAGGAAAAATAAAATAAGACTTTTTCACAGGAAAATAGTTTTTCCTTTCCCCAAAGAAGATTCCCTAGGATCTTTAAACTTGATTCTTGTTAAAATGTATGGGCATTCCATCTACAATACCACCAGAATCAGTCTTATTAGATTTTTCAACTATCTGGGGAAGGAGACTGATTTTTGCTAATGTTTTAAGGTACCTAATGTCAAATTCCTAGCTTGCAAGCATCTCACACCTGACACATTAATGCATTGCAGGTCAATTGCTCGTCTGATTCCATTAAAAGGAAGAAGATGCCCTTTTGTACATGAATGTAAATCATAATATGCTTAATTCACTCTCACATCCAAAGTTCAAAGTCCAAACCATTTTTAAGTCTCCAGTAGTAACTAACAAAAAATTATTTAGCATTCTTGAAGCCTGAGTTGATTTCTAGTAACTCAGCTCCATGGCCATTAGCAAGAATGACCACTGGATATTCAACATACACCTGAATATAATCAATAGTATCCAATATGTAAATAATTGTGTCACCAAACTCATGTGACAAAAATTCCTGTGCCTCATCATGATAACTGGTTGGAAGTTCCTCATCTGACTGAGCAAACTCCACTTAACAATAGCTTAATTCCCTCTTTGACCTACACTATGCATATATTAATTGGTCAAAGATTAAAAATAGAAACTGAACTTTGGTCATTAATTTCTGAATTAAATGATTTTATCATTGCTTTATTTTCAATGGGCTTATTTTCTAATCAACCTCATGAAAAACTTAAAACATTTAGGAATTAAAAAAATAATATCAGGTTACCTGTCTATTTTTGTATTATTTCCTCTCTGAAAATCTTCAAAAGAAATGTGATTTCTTCACAGGTCTTATAAAATACATATTTTACCTAGAAAATGTTTTTTTTTTCCTGGTGTTTTCACCATTCTTTGTATGCTAAATTTTAAACTGATATCCTGTAGAGAACAAACATAATAACTTCCCATAATTAATTTCGTGTCCCAGCACAAATTCTCACTTTGAGTAGTGGAGGATGGTTAGTGTCTCTGAACCCTTTTGTGTTTGGTGTGTGGTGGTTTTCATTTTGTTTGTTTGTTTGTGTTTTGGTGGGGTTTTTTTGTATGTGTGTTTTTTGATTGTTTGGGGTTTTTTGTGTGTTTTGTTTTGTTTTGTTTTGTTTTGTTTTGTTTTGTTTTGTTTTGTTTTCATACTGAAACAACAGCAGCTAATGTAATATTTGTTTTTGAAAATATCACCTGGGTTATCTCCCACTCTTGGCAGTATGCGGAATTTTGAGCAACAATGTAGAAAAACTGAACGGATTTAAACCTAACATGTTTAGAATACATTTATCTGTTTTTTAAGTCAAAATATCTGAGAAATGACACCTCACTGCTAACCTCATAGAAAACAAAATATTTTACATGAGTGATCTTTTTGGCTACAAATTATAGAAAGTGGTAATATGACTAAAAATTAATTGTTCTCTAAAAAACAGTAGTCAACAACAAGCTGTAAAGCCTATCTAGCGAAATTAAGAAGCAGAAGAAAAATTAAATATGATTGGGTCATAAAAAAAGCTTTGACACTCCAGCTCCAGGCAGAATTTTCTAAAATCTCTGAAGATTACAAAACACTTCCCTTCCACTTTTAGGGTAATGTTTTGTGATAACTTTTAACAATTTTACCATTTCATTTGTATTTATAATCCCAGTCCAACAGAGCTTAGTATCATTTAAGGGATGCTTTCACCAAAAATTGAACACTGAACTCCTGTTAGATGCCTTATTTGTGCATTATGAGTGACCAATGACTGAAGCAGTCTTCAAAACCCTCGTCAAGATTTCTGCCTTTAAAAAAAAAAAAACACCACCACAAACAACACCCAAAAAAAGGGGTACCTGTTGCAATCCTCATTATTTCTTAAGGCCAGAGAGATGCTGTGAAAGGTAGCAAATATTCTTCTATAACTGCAGTTAAATAGGATGAAAGTTCTTTGTCTTGTTCTCTCTCTCTAACCTCATGCTGCAGGTCACTATAGTAATGATCTCTCACAGCTGGTTCCCTCATTAAGCTCCTTAGTGATTATATCTTACTTGTTCTCTTATGTTAAAACGAGAAGTTAGACATATGATGAAATAAGCTCTTGATTCATATTCACATACACATAGAGTTCAAGTATGACACAGGTAAAGAGATTTAGAAAGAGTATCAGAAATTAATCCTACTCATAATTTCACCAGAGTATGCTCACAACCAAATTCAGGCTTCAAGCAGAAATTCACTTTCCCTATTCATGATGTAATACCGAAGGAGATAGCCTTCTGCACTGAAGTTGGTGAATTAGACAGAAGATATTGCTGCTTCTGGTCTCACCCAAAACAACAAAAGGACCTTCAGATGATTTGACTGAGTAGCCTCAAGGATTTCCATGCTGAAACGCAGCTCTGTTTAGTGTTATAAGTGTTTTTCCCTTATTAGTGAATCTGTAAAAATATTCTCAAACATTTCCACCTGAAAAAATCATTCTCGCTGTTGGTAGGTTACTGTGTTTATGCTTGGGACTTTATGATCTCCTGAACTCAGGTGGTATGTTTATACGACCCCATATGCTTTCCTCCAATTTCTTGAATGTCATCTTTTCTTTTTTTCTTTTTTTTTTTTTAATTTTAAATTATCTTACATCCCTGTATGTTACATTCTAAAGACACTTTGCTACTTCCCTAATTAGATCTCCACATTTTAATATCTTGTCTTAATACTGTGAAGAAGTTTTTTATTGTTGTTTGAAATATCTCTTTTTTTTTTTTCTTCTCTGTAGCGGTAGTAAATTCGACGAATCCAGACGCCGGCATAAGCTCTTTGATCGAACGGGCGGGCCGGGCGAGAGTAAGGAGTCTAATTCAATGTGAATTTACCATCCATACTCTTTAATGAACTCTTAAACAACACTGAATATCAATGTCCCCGAGACCACGTTTTTCCAAGCCTTATATACTCTATACTAAAAGGCCATGCGGCAAGTGCAGGCTACAATTGGTTACACTCACAGTCACTCATCCCCCCCCACTATGGTGATTGGCTGCAGGGCACTGTTCACAGACTGTTCATGCGCAGCGGCAACGCCCCTCCTGCAGCCTGGGTCGAGGGCAGAGCAGCTTCTGTTTACTTTCCTTTTGTCTCTGGTGTCTCAGGGAAATCCTTCCGTGTAGCACAGCCGCATCAAGCCCTGGCTTGTTCACAGCACACAGCCAGAGACTCTCCACACTTCTCTCTCTTTTTTTTTTTTTTTTTTTAACAAAACTTCTTTAGAATGCTTCTGAATTCTGAATCTCTTTCTTCTCTGGACTCCAGCTCTTGGTGAAATTATTAATATATTCAAATATTCAACTTTTCTGTTCAAGTGCATTTATTTCTTTTTTTTGATATCTTGTTAGTCATGACTGGACCTATATTCCTTCAAATTTCCTAATAACTGAAATGATTTTGACAATGACTAATTCTAGATAAGGTTGTATGAAAACTGTGCAGCATCCATGAATTTGTAATTCAGTAAGACAATCATAGCAGTTAAGTTAGTTCTCACATATTTATTTGGTAATGTAATATGTGCACAGCTTTTATAACATGTGCTCTGTAGTCTTGCATCTCCTGGGCTTGGTCTCTGGCCAATGGTATTTCTTTGTCTGAAAAGTTTGAGTTGAATCAGTTCAGCCAGTTCTGAGTTATGTGTGTAAGAAAAAATACAATGATGTTTCCATATGTTCCATTTGGGATTATTGCGCTTCACTAACTCCAAATGGCTGAAACTGGAAACACCAAACTTAGCAAGCCTCTAACACTCATCAAGTAAGGACAGACAGCAAAGGCTCAAAAGAAACGAGATTTAAAGTCATGAATATTTAAATTTGGCATATTTACAACTGCATACAGACCATTTTTCATTCTGTTTTTCATGGTGCCTTCAGACTAACACCATTTAGTATACTGGGTGCACATCAAGTCCTTTTAGATTAACATTACTTTAACTGCTCAAAGATGTACAGTGGTAAACAACCCAGATTTTCAATATCTATTGGATGAAACAGTGTTTCTTCCACCTCTAGGGAACAAACTTGGACTTCCCTGGAAGAAGGGGGCAAATAACCTTCATTAACATTGTAATTTAAACCTTTAAGAGTGGTACAAAAGAGTTATTTTGTGAATTTGCCATAAAAAGGACTGAAAATATGTTACACCTTGGGTAGTCAGCAGCATAATAATGAAACTTTCTTGAAACACTTTTGGTTTTGGCTACTCAAATTTAAAATCATATTTTGACTGTTTACAAACAGTAACATACAGAAACACATCTCAGCTCATGATAGACTTTAAAATAAGGTGGATGTATCCTTCAGAAAGTTTATTTTCTGTAGGGACAACAAATTTTATATTTTTAGACAAGTCTATATATATATATCTGTTTTTCATACAAGGCATTTCATGTACTAATGAGTCTCAGTAGCTGTCTGACAATTAAAAGGCTATATACTTGATATCTAAATTAAGGTGAGTTGAATACTACTATTAGGACTTTGTGATTTCATCACAGTATAAAGATGAGGTTTGCTTTGTGCTGTGTTATCTATCAGACAATGCAGTTTGATATCAATGTTGAGTGAGCACAAATATGAAAACATAAAAGTACTTTGGGTTGGAAGGGAGC
The DNA here is from genome assembly GCF_037038585.1 of Patagioenas fasciata. NCBI lineage: Eukaryota > Metazoa > Chordata > Aves > Columbiformes > Columbidae > Patagioenas > Patagioenas fasciata. The sequence goes on along the minus strand of NC_092560.1, from coordinate 79,248,290 downwards.
TTCAAAGCTCATTGAGTCCAAGCTACCTGCAATGAGCACGGACACCTTCAATGAGATTAGGTTGCTTAGAACTCTGTCCAACCTGGCCTTGAATGTCTCCAGGAATGGGGCATTGACCACCTCTCTGGGTAGCCTGTTCTAGTATTTTACCAGCCTTCTTCCTTGTGTCTAGCTGAATCTCACCTCCTATAGTTTAAAACCATCACCGCTTGTCCTATCGTAACAGGACCTGCTAAAATGTCTGTCCCCATTTTTCTTATCGGCCCATCCTAAGAACTGCAAGAAAGTAATAAGGTCTTCCTGGAGCCTCTTCTCAAGGCTGAACAGCCCCAACTCTCTCAGTCTTTCCTCACAGAAGAGCTGTTCCATCCCTCAGACTATCTTGGTGGCTCTGATTTAGAACCTCTCCAACCGGTTCATGTCTTTCCTGTGCTGAGGACCCCAGAGCTGGACCAGCACTGTAGGTGGGATCTCACCAGAGCAGAGCAGAGGGGCAGAATCACCTCTCAACCTGCTGGCCACAATCCTGGTGATGCCGCCCAAGATACAATTGGCCTTCTGGGCTGCAAGTGCACATTGTTGGTTCATGTCCAATCTTTCATCCACCAGTACCCCCAAATCCTTCTCGGCAGGGCTGCTTTCAATCCTTTCATCCCCCAGCCTGTATTGATACTGGGGGTTGCCCCAACCCAGACACAGGATCTTGCACTTGACCTTTTTGAACCTCACGAACTTTGCCTGGGTCCATTTCTCAAGCTTGCCCAAGTCTCTCTGGATAGCATCTTGTCCCTCACGTGTGTAACCTGCACCAGTCAAGTTGATGTCATCTGCAAACTTGATGAGCATGACCTCAATACCGATGATTACATCACTGATGAAGACATAAAATCAATATGGTCCCAGTATGGAGACCTGAGGGACACCACTTGTCACCGGTGTCCATCCAGACATTAAGCCATTGACCACTCCTCTCTGTGAATGATCATCCAGCCAGTTCCTCATCCATTGAACAGTCCACTCGTCAAATCCATACCTCTCCAATTTAGAAAGAAGGATGTTGTGAGGGACCATGTCAAAGGCTTTACAGAAGTACAGGTAAGACATCTGTAGCCCTTTCTTTGTCCACTGATGTAGTCACTCCATCATGGAAGGCTATGAAGTTTGTCAGGCAGGATTTGCCCTTTGCAAAGCCATGCTGGCTGTCCCCAGTCCCTAATGTGCCTCAGCATAGCTTCTCGAAGGATTTGTTCTATGATCTTCCCAGGCAGAGAGGTGAAGCTGATAGGTCAGTAGTTCCCAGGGTCCTCCTTTCTATCCTTTTTAATAATGAGTGTGATGTTTCCCTTTTTCCAGTCACCAGGGACTTCACCTGACTGTCATCACTTCTCAAATATCGTGGAAAGTGGCTTGGAAACTACATCAGCCAATTCCATCAGGACTCTGGGATGCACCTCATTGGGTCCTATAGAGTTATGTATGTTCACTTTCCTCAAATGATCATTTTCAGATTCAGGTTCATAGTGATGTTCATAAGCAATTTCAGCTAATTCCGACTCAGATCCTGACATCTTTTTCACATCCAATGGTACTGATTCAGGTGATAAACACATTTTTACATCTTTTGAAAGCTCTCTGAAGAGCTGTCTCCCCTGAATTGGAGCCAAACACTATCAATGATTCTTCTTCATTCTTTGACATGGATCTTTTTGCCCCATATGTCATTTTGTTATGTTCAAAGGGTTAAATTAGATTTATCTGAGTCTTAATTTTTCCGTAACATGTCAGCTTCTCAGTCCTTATGTATCACCTGTTTATGTGCAGAATTGTCATAAAGTTGTTTTTCATTAGTACTCTTGATGTTGAATGGAGGGGTAAGCGTATTTTCTTTTTTTTTTTCTTTCCCCTTTCTTCTCCCACCCCTCCCTCATTGGTCACCTCTTCCCTTTCTTCCTATTTTCCCTTCTCTTCCCTTTTCCTTTTTATTTAATGGTTAACTTAACAAAACCCACACAAGAAATTTTAGAAGTTGTTCAGTAGCTATTGGGCTACTTCAGTGCAGCACATGCCTCAACTAGGCTTTCTGCAGAGAGTTTTAAGCCATTTCCTTCTATGTCTCTTCCACATGAACTGAAGGAGCTGAGCAGTTCCTGGACAGCACTGCTGGCTTTGACCAAATGCAATATTGGTAATTTCCTAAATAGGTAGATTGCTGGTGGGAATAAGATAACTATGGTACTATTCTCTGCTTTGTTGGCGTAATGAAAAAGCAGGTCTGCTGTTACTGCCCCTGAGGGAGGAACTGTGGGACAGTAACCATTACTTCAGAGAAGGTAATTTCAGTCAACAACAGCAGTTGTATGCTTTTCATCAGTCAATAATCCCCCATCAGGGATGACTTTCTGTTCTTCCAATGGCAGCAGAAGCAGCAAGCCTACCTCTCTGGGGCTAATTCTAGTTAGTTCTCTGTTTCTACTATTTTTTTCCTTTTTTTTTTTTTTTTCAAATTTTTTTTCTTTCACTGGGAAGGTAATGTTCACTTTACTCTGTACTGTCAAGAGCTCTGGTGTTTGCTTTCCCATTCGGGGTCTTGTGTTGTTATCCAAAGAATAATTAAGGGTATTCCACTCTGTCTGGACTTATTTTTCCCTTCTCCCTATCAAGTTTCAACTACTTAAAATAGAAATGTTTAATAAAGGAAAGAAAATGAATTTTGATGCTACCAACTGTTAAACAATTTAACTTGTAGCTGCACTAACATTAGCGTAAATGAACCTTGGTTTGGGAGCTGCATGATCAAATCCAGTTACAGAACAATTTAGATCAGTAGAATATTTCAGTAATGAAACACAAATTAATTCTGGGCACATTTAAAGCTCTCACTTGTCACTTGCTCCTGAGAATCAGGTTCCATACAGATGTATAAGTTCCTGAACAAACTTAAAATAAATTGTTCAACTTCATATCACTAGCTGGGCATGTCAGCTGATGATTCCCAACCCTATAATATCTTGCAACTGGGACAGAATGTGATAGTTTCCAGATACTTGTACAGATAGCTAGCATATAAATATCCAGACAAAAGATATCTTTACTGAGAGTAGCTTATAACCTTCTGGGTCAATGGCACTTCTCTTCCTGCACTGTTCTTATTGCAAGACTATTTTTAAATGACTAATAACACAGAAAGGGATCAGAGGTCACAATAATGACCACTGTGCTATCCTCAGTTTTATAGCCCAAATGATTGAACAGGGGATTGTGTATTAGGAACCATATATTTTATTTGAAGACTAACCTGTGGCATAGTGAAAACCCTAGATGAGTTATTTTATTGCATTATCTCAGTTATCAATAAACTGGGTATAATGACACTTGACATCTTTAAATACTACAGTGTGAAAAAACTTAAAGGGAGTTTATAAATGTGACATCATATTACTGATGAAAAGACATAAAATATCAATCTTGTTATTGCTTTCCACTGTATTTTTAAGTTCTATTACCTTGTTATTAATTTTTTTTTCTGGGTAGTGGTGTTTCAAATCTTTAAGTAGCTGTGACAGTGGTCATATCATTTGCCGTTGGTGTCCAAACACTTAAACAATTCACTGCTCTTGGAATATGTGCCTGATGCTTTACAACTAGTGCTGTGCTCCTTGGCAGTCACAACCACTGGGACTGAGGTGATCAGGCTCAAGAGCTCAGTGATAGGGGAAGCCAACAGTGGAGCTAGTAGCTTATTCTTTCCACTCTTTTCTTGCTCTTTGTTGGTGTTTTATTCTCCTCACTCCTTATCTAATTGGAAAGAGTGGATCTTATCTGCATGCAAGATATTCTCTTAATATTTAGGAACAAGTCTGGTTTCACAAGGCATCTTTCCTGCTTTTTCTACAACCTTTGTTCTTATCTTGCAGATTTTACTACCTAAGCTTTTTTTTTTTATTTTTTTTTTACTCTGTTTGTGTAACTATCCCACAAGTCTCTATTTGCCTACTGGTGATTACATATTGTTTGTAAATCTACACCTATCTTTGTTACAAATACTTTTTCCTGTACTATAGTAATGTTATATAAAAGTATCACAGTGTTATATAATGTTTATATCCAATTGGTGGTTACGCTATTTTGGTATGCTTATGTTTGTTTTTAAGGCAAATAGTAATACTAGCTTGCCTAGTATATTTCTTCTTTGTGGATTCTGGAAGACCTTCTTTGGATAAACCTCTGAAGCAAAATAACCCTAAATGTTAAGTCATAGCACAACCAACATGGTTTGTTGGATTTACTTATTTTACAATAAAAGTTCAAGTTAATTTTTCAAGAAAAGTTAGGGGTAAGTTTGGGTCAAAAGAAATGTAAGGGGTGAAAAGAAAGAGAATTCCTGTAGGGACTCACCCAATGCCATCCATTTTTGATGTTAGACTCATTATTCTACAGGTCTTCTTGGGCTCTCAGAAATATTGGATAAAACAAGGTTCACTAAATGAAGGGGTACATAAATAGAAAGCAGTGACCTCCTTCCCTTTCTCTTATAAAAAAAAATGAGTGTATTTCCAAGGTAAATGACATTTACTGCAACAGAAGATGCAATGAAGCCCTGTGTTGCTGTGGCTGATATGTCACAGCTTTAATGGTAAGAAACTTCTAAAAAGCAGGGAATTCAAGTTAACAGAGAGGTTAACACTACTTCAAAACAAAACACTTCAGTAATTTAAAATTAAATTACTGTGAAAATTTTTGTTCTTCATAAGATTTGGTTATTTTGACCTTTCATTTCATTTCAAGATTAAAAGAGCTGTCAAAACAGAAGGATTTATGATGAGCAGAAATTGTATTTTTTTATCAACTCTAATAAGGCATGTTCCATGGGAACACATCACTGCAGCTATCCAAACCATCTCAATTACTATTGATTAGAATATATCTCTAACAGAATGATGTTACCAACTAGTCTCTGAATCTATTTAAAAAGTGAAAGTTGGAAAATTATGAAAGATCTTGATCATTATGAGAGTTTCTTCTAACTGTATCAATTACTAGTTTAAACCCCGGAGCAATAGAAAAGTTTGTCTCATGTTTAATACATTTTTAGCTTACTGATATTCTGTGCCAGTGAGTTCCACCAGCCTAATAATAAGTTTGATTTCAGATATATTTTGCAATCATTTTTGATCTAGTGTTAAAAAAAAACAACAACAACAAAAACCATAAACAAATACAAACAAGCAAAACCCCAAAACAAGCACAACAACTTTTCATGTTTTCAGAGGCATGTGGAAGAATATGTATGGATACCTAACACATTCTCTATAAACTGTATTGCTCTGTATATAACCCCCATGTCATTTTTGCTCTTTTCCAAACTGAACAGTCACTATTACTCTAGTATCTCCTAACTAGCTGGCATTTTGAGGCTAGACAACTAAAACATGCAGGTTCAAAGGGAACATTAAATAGAGTGTTTATTTAAACATCCTCTGAAATCTCTTTGTCCACTTGACCTAACTACTGACTTAAATGTAATAAGAAGGCATTTTAACACCATTAGTATCTGGATTCCAGCCAAAGAAAAGCTCCTTACTTTGTATCTCTTTAGACGGCATTGATGAAACAGCCTAAAAGCAGGTTTAGTATTGCTTAATTCATTTTAAATGGTTAGGCAACTCAGACTGTATCACAGGAAGACAAAAAACAAGGTTCTGAAGGTTAAGAAAGTCTGTCCCAGTCTGGACCTTTCCTAACAGATTATTAAACAATATCATTGTTTAGTTTTGGACAATCATAAGAGAATTCAATCCTATATGGTATGATGACTTCCAACAAAATATGCTTTTGTAATTGTATTGAAGAGACTTATTTCTCCTCTTCCCGTCCAAGATTACTATTTTATTATTTTTTGTCTCTTGTGCTAATGCTTTTAGCACAATGAAATTAAGCAGTCCAGGTTTCTAATGCAAACTGCTCAGGGACAAGATGCTAAGTGATTCTAAGTGTTTTGTTGAGAGCCACTGTTTAAGTAAACATTACAAATTATAGTTTTGTAGTATATAACATAGATTGAAGCCCTTGAGCAATGTATTATTTATAAAATACATCACTTTATCAGTTTGATCGTGTTTCTTTTCTTTAAAGAAGAAGATGACAACGATTTTAGTCCTGTTTCTGAGACAGCATGTCAAATGGCAGGAAAGATACATCCTTGAAAGATTCATTTTTTTTTTCACACCAGATCTTTGATTATTTGAAGAAAAGATGTCATTTTCTGAAGACATCTTTTCATATACTATAGTAGACCTGGCATGCTTGGCTATTAGAAAATATATACTAATTTCAACAGCATAGTTCACAGCTTCAGCATTTTATTTCTCTGTATGTTTAAAATATTTTATCTGTTTTATTAATTCATATTTTTATTCATTTGAATGAAAGACTTTCTGTAATTAAAAAAAAAAAAAAAGAAGAATGACAAAGGAATTCCCCTGACAGTATGCCTCTAAGAAACTATACTACAAGATATCAAATAAGGGTCATGAAATAGGCTTGTATGTTTGAATATATTTACATAGGGTTATATTAGGTTCTACTATCACTCATAGCTTCAATTTAGTTTCTGCTATAACTCATACACTCGATGTGCAGATCAGAACCAGGTATCTACATGTTACAACTGCAGTCCTTGTTTGGTACTCCCATATGGGGTGAGAATGCTCATGCAACAGATGTTGCGTATGTTGTATTCCTTGATGACAAGTAAATGTTAACATGGATACATTCAATATTGGTAAGGCTTATGTAAGAAAGCATGGACAAGGTGGAACAAAAACTTCCAGAAACTCTATAGAGTCTGTGTTTCAGTATCATACCTCAGGAGTGCTTATGGTTGCAACCTTTACACTGTTTCATACACATTCATACCGAAGAATGCAATTTAGAAGGGAAAAGAAAGATTAGGAAAAAAAATCTTAGGGGATTAATAGATATTTTTTTTTTTTCATTTTTATTACAGATAATATGATAATGCATAAAATCTTTTTCATAGTCCAGTGCTGCAATAACACAATTTTGAGGGGAGATTAATGGAACTGTATTCATTATAGACATAATTCTGGTTTCTCTATCTGGGCTTTACCAATTTTAGCTTTTTATATTCTCCTTTTTAATAAAGTTTCATTTAATATTAGAGTAATCTTTGCATTATATTTCTGAAACTGGTTATTTATTGCCCAATTCTATCCTTTTCTCTCCTCCTGGTTAGAGGAGTTGAAAGCATGAAGATAAACATATTTGCCTGATATTTTTTTTTATATTTTGGGCAAAATCAGTTATCAGTGACTTATTGTCCTTGCTGCTCCAGTGGTGTTAGAAGTAGATGATGGAACCTCCATTTTTTTCCAACATCAGGTGTGGAATTAGCTAAAATTTACATAGTCTAGTGCTAAATCTATTAAATGGGTGTGAATCAAAGATGGTGTCATGATGAGTTATGTGTGTTAGTGTATCAATTGGAAGTTATGTGTGTTGGTGTATCAATTGGAAGCAAGAAAGCACAACAAATTTCTTTGTACCTCAGACATGGTCTTACATTTCATTAAGTCTAAAGAGGGGGAATTAAACAAGCTGTTTGCAGTGCCCAAATGTGCCCTATCACAGTGTTACAAGTATGTCTTTTGAGGAGATTCGAAAAAGATGAGTCTCCAAGTCCCTCACTATCTGCCGTCTTAGCTCAAACCAGGAGTCTATCTGGTATCTTAGGTCTACACCATCCTATGGAGGGGTAGTCAAGAAGCTGGTTTCCATAAGACATTTAATATTTTATCAAATTAAACAATTTTAACCAATGTGCATCTAGAAATTTGTCTGTTTTGCACACATTGAAGAACTTTTGATAAAATATTGTTCCAGATGCATTCCTTCTGCCTTCCACCTGAAAGCAACTTTTAGGATGATAGATCACTATGGTCATGCACACAACCCTTAGTCAAAAGACAGGGCCCTTGACCAATGAAATATCTTGGTTGAAAGAAGTTTCTGAACCACTGCCATCACTGACCAGAGCTCATATTCAGCTAACGTATAAACAGAACTGCCAGAGACCCCCATTTGGTTGGTTTTGGTTGTGGCAGTGAGTATGCAGTGGACGACCCTTCTCCTCAGACTGGTCATCAAAGGAAAATTCCCTGAGGACTGATACACCTTACTGATGTGGTAGCGATCAGGGCAGCCTTGAGAGTCCTCACTTAGTAAAGAGTGGGAAAATGGTCATTTTAAATCATCGCTCTAGAGTTTTGGGATGTGATCTGCTTGAGTTTGAGTTGGCTGAGAACTCCTGACCAGTATCTGAACCTGTGTTATATAATGTTGTCAGAATAACAAGGATTTTCTGCTAAAATATTTTGGCCAGAATGAAGTCTGTTTGGAGTTTATTGCCTGCGTAAATTGTCTTTTGGGGTGCCTCTATGGCAAATACGCAACAATAATTCTTTCTAACAAAGCACCCCAATTGTAACTAACATTACAAGTTCCTGCAAATAAATGGTTTTCTTTCTGACTTTCAGAAATGTGCTTCCTGCCAAGAACACAGAGTATGACTTCAAATATCATACAAATATGTTCTGAATTTGATGGTCTTCACATGAGAGGATTAACCTAGCAGTAATGTGTTAGTATTGAGACATTTAGATTATTGACATTATCAGATCTTTCAGAGTGTGATGAGAAGAAACTTTTACTAGACTTTGGGAGTATTCTTTATATTTAAAGAATTTGAAAATATATTTGATAATACCCCCATTGTCTCTCTCCTTATTCATCCTGACCCCTCATGCACAGATTTCTGATTTAAAAGAAGCCTGTGTGTTTTGGTTTGGTTTGGTTTGGTTTGGTTTTTTCAATTTTGTTTTGTTTTGTTTGTTTTTGGTTTTATGTTGTTTTGTTTTGTTTGTTTACATGTTCTGTTTGTTTGTTTATTTTAGAAACAATACATTTCTCAGAATTCTTAATTGCGTTAGCTGTACAAATTTGTTCCATGTGAAGACAAAATTGTGACAAGCATGTAGTATGACCACCACCAGTGTGATAACAAAATTAGTTTTGCTCATCACAGTTTAGTCACTCTAATAAGTTCAAAAGTTGTTTTGTTAGGAATTACAGAGTAGTTATGTGAGCAGAACCTAACATTTCTGGGTGAGGAAGTTGTCAATTAGGAATCATTAGGTAATTACCAAATGGGTAAACACGATAAGTTTAACCTCGATGATGAAATCTTTTGCTGAACTTTTGTATTTTTGGAGCTGAGAGCACAAAGTCAGTTTTCACTTCTCACTGACAGCATCATAATATACATGGCATGTACTATCATAATTTCTCCTTTTTGTGGTCTGTGACCACAAACACAGTCTTACTGAAGGCACCCAGAATTTTATCATTACTGAGTTTCTGTTATGTAAGCTGGTTAAGCTGATATGGTATTTGATGATTCCCACATTGCATTTCACTACTTCTCTTGATACATGTTAGTTCTTTCTCTCCTTTAGTACTAAATGCTAGATGATTATATTATATATATATAGCTTGATTTGTCATAAGGTGACCTAGATTAAAGTTATATAGCAAGGATATATAATGCATTAGCAGCACTTTTTAAACAGAGTTTCGTCTTTGTAGCCTTCTTTCTCAGGTGTGAAATGCTGATAGAAAAGACCTAATTCACACAGATGGTTAGAAAAGGCTTTTTATTTGCATGTAGTCACCGATGTAGATCTAAACACATACACTCTTATGTGATAAATTGTATAACTGTTGGTTTCTGTGGTCTTTTTGGTATCCTAAATAATGGTGTGGGTGGGGAAAGCATTTATGAATCATGCAAGTTACCTCCTACCAGGCCAGCAAAATTATCTTCTCCACACTAATCATCAATATCATTGACCTTTGTCATAAAACTTGGGTCATTCATATCTATATCCCATTAGAAGTATCATCCCACAACCACCTCTTTGGGTCTATTAAAGTCATGTCAGAAAGAATCATTGAGTTCTTGTCAAATCCATCCAACCTTCCGCATTAATATATCCATGGTTGCCTCACTAATCACTCAGCAAACAATGCATGATATACACCAGGCAGTGAGAAGTGAGGGAGAGATCCTTGGAGAACCCTGTCCTCCTCCAGTCATGGATTTGATGGTGACAATGATAAATGAGAGAGGATATACAATATGCTTTATTCCCCGTCATGAGTTGCAGTATTCGGTAGACTCTGCTGTTCATTTGTTTTCTCTTTCTCTTCCCTCATTTGTTCAGGAGTACATGAAGAAACTCACTTATCTGATTACAAAAGTGATCAGGCAGTCAGTTTTGCTCTTTGATTTCTAAGCTTCTGTTTTCTGTTTTGTTTGGGTTTTTTTGTTGTTGTTGTTGTTTTTTTGTTTGTTTGTTTGTTTGTTTGTGTGTTTTTTTTTTTTGTATTTTTTTTCCTAATTCCTTTCTTTGTTATTTTAACTCACCTTCTAGAAACTGAAACTGTACATAATCCTGTACTGACTGGAGATGTGTTCTCAATACTGTTTTTTAAACTAAAAGTATATTGAATTTCAAAAAAATACGTTTCATTGAAACCCAAACACGGACCACTTTACACAATGTCATACAAACTATTCAAACAACGTAGGACTGGATGAATAGATCTATACTTCAAAATTTGGGCTGGCTATCACATCACTGAAGACTAATTCAGGAGGCCTACTGATTCAACAATTACCAGAGTTATATGGCTCTCAGAACGTCTGTTCCAGCTTCAGCCTTTTGCTGTTTTCTAAAGTCCTTTACATTTTTTTGTTTGATGTGTAAGCTGTTCAGATGAGGAACTACTTTTCTCTGTGTATTTTTAGAGTACCTAACTCAGGAAAAAGAGAAGAGACATTGCAAACTACCACACGGGGGGGAAAAAAGCAATGGAAATTAGTAATAAACACCTAATTTTCAGGGGTTTTCAGACTCCGTTGCACACTAACATTTCAGAGACTTTTTGGGTTTTGATAGAGAAGTAAGCTAAGTTGCAAAATGGGCTCTTTGAGTATCCAAATATTAGATATACCGCTTTGAAAAAACTGAGCTTGTCTGCATTCTGTGTTAATTCATTAATGGATGAAATGTTGGTATCTACCCAACCTAAAACAGATGTTTTGCAGCAAAATTTAATAGTTTTTGGAAAAACTGCTTTAATATCCCTGAATGGGTGCAACTCTCTAACTGCAAATTATAATTATTATTTCTGTTTTACATCCATTAACAAAATGTCAGGGGGGAAACAAAAAAGTGAGAAAATAGAACTGGACATTTCCAAGACTGTATGTAAATAAGTAGAATTCTAATATAAAAAAGAACCATAACAAATATTATTAGTCATGATAACAACAATAAAAGAGATAATTTTGGAAGGAGTGTAAGTTAATATGTTTCAGGGCATAAGCTAGTCTCTACACATAGGGCTTAGGAAAAAATACACTCTTTGGGCAAATTTTTGTACTACTCATCTGTTTCTATGAAGCACCTGGTGCCAGCCATTGTTCAAAGCTCCTTCCAGATCTATATATTTCTTGTGTGCTATGGCAATTTTTATGTGTCTGTGAGCTGAAATAAAGTTAACTTTACCTAAAATTAATTTCAAGGTAGAGATGCTATCTGTGCCAATGTTGTGCTGGCAGGGCACTCTATAAACTACTTCTGAACACAGAGCCAAATGCAGCCCTTTTGAAGATCTGCAGGCTTAGTCTGAGAGCTTTGGCAGGTGTCTGGTATACTTCAAGGGCGTTGAAGTTTGTGCCAAATTTTCTTCTTTGATTTCCACAGATCTGAATGCACACATCTGGTTGTGGGAGGGGTTATCGCACATCTACATCTGCCAAACATGGCCATGCTCTAACCCATGCACATTTCTTAAATTCCTGTGTACCTTTTTGTGACAGGCTAATTCCAGCAGTGAGTTATTTCAAAATAATTTAACAGAAAATATTCACAAAAAGAAAAACAAAATGAAATAACAAAAAACCAAACAGGTTAGGGAGAGGGAAAACCTGTGCATGACTGCCTCTGAATTCACATTGGACTTTGAGAGATCCACATGCTTTTCAAAGGTTACTGACATAAAAAAACACCAAAGAGTTAACACAGAAGCCAAAGTTTAAAAAAAAAAAAAAAAAAAGTTATTTCAGAATGAAGCTTAAAGCTTAAATCCTTAACTATAAATTGACACAGAGGGGAATTTCTGTATGAGAGCAAAGAGGCAAAAAATAAAATACAGACGATGAAATTCAGAGAACTTAGGAGGAAATACAAGCAATAAAATGAAATATTTCTCAAGGAATAACTTCCTCAGTATTTTCCTTTTCCTTTCTTAATCACACAAATCCTCATGATCTGGTTGTGAGTTGATTTTTGACACGTTTGTAGTAGAAACAGACCTATATTTCAACATTTTTTTTCTTTTAAATATTTCTAGATTTCAGAAGTATTTGGTATGCAAATTTTGGCTTGTTCTTGCTGTAATTAGGCCTGTAGGTCACATGGTACATTTAATTTCTTCTGACTGGAGCTCGAAGCACAACTGAGGGAATTCTTGGAAGAAACTATCACTATTCTGAGACTCTTAAGCGATAACAAGTGTAAATAGAAGATTTCAGAATCACCAAAGCTTTGCATACCATACATGAGCCCCAACTTGTCCACACACATGCATAAAAAAACGTGCATATTCTGGATGTTGAAACGTCCAGTAAATTACACAAATAGAATTAAAAAGTTGTCTTAGAAGAAAAGCTGATATGTTAATGTCATAATCATTGCCTGTCTTTCACTAAGGCTGTTTTTTAAGTGCTTATCTTAATGTCCACTGTGTCTTACAGTAGAACACATGGAGGACATCAAGAAAAATAATGCGCTGTAGAAGAAAAGGATAAGCTAAGTTATTTCAACAGTAGTCAGCACAGACTTCCTTCTTTTTTGGGGCGGAGCTGAAGGCAGACATATTATTTTTTTATTTTATCTAAGGGCTTTTTCAGTTATGATGAAGAGGGAACCAGGAGAAAAACCTTGTTAAGCACCTGAATTAGATTCAAGACCCCACTGGGATCACCTGATAGACCCTTGATCTTGATACATAAATGCATGTCTTGATGTATGTATATTTTGGGTTAACTTACATGTCTCTCTTCTCTGTATGTTAAATGTACCTAAATCTGATGGTAGACTGCATTATTTTAGGGAGGTGCAATAAATTTAAAAGTTGAGTGACAGAATACTGAACAGCTAATTTGAGGTGAGGTTGGCAGGCAGTATCTAGAAGGATATTTATTCTCTCTTCTCACTTAGAAGGAATTCTGATAGTTGGTAAATGAGAAGATAAGGACCCTTGGAATCTGTTCTTCCTCCTTAAGTTCAAAAAAGTAGTTAATCTTGCCTGGAAATTGTTCTCCAAGGTTGGTTTCATAAATCTAAATCCTAAACTAAGAGTGGTGTTTTTTTTCCTTCCCACAATGAGCACCTTACCTGCATTTCAGTGGCAGGGCTGAGCTTTCTTTCTCAATTGCTTTAATGGTTTCCTGCTGGGCTTCCCTGAATTTCTTTGCTATGCAACTAAGTCTCTGCATATTCTATTGCTAGGCAACTTGGATTTTTAGGCAGAATTCCTAAAAGATGAGCCTTCAGTCATAGGTTATAATGATGACTGTTGAAGTTCTCACATCCACCTAGAGAACACATCTCTAAGTATTCAAATAAGAGTGATGAGTGTTGCATGCATGTCTAGTTGATTGACAGAGAAAGTGGTCTGAAGTACAGGTATCAGCAAATGAATCCCAAAACATAAATGTAGAAATATTGTGGATAATAATGTGAATAAAATCTGAAGAAAGTCAGAGGTCATACCTACACCTGATTTAAATTAGCACACCAAGGAAGATGTGGCCATGGAAAGTTTCCCTAAATTTAATGCTTCTCTGGTTTATTTCACAGAATGCTCCTTAAACTTTGTGAATGAGCAAAATACCCTACAAATATTGATCATTCATCTCCATTTTTTTAATGGATTCTCAAACTGTCATAAAAAACAGAAAAATAAAACAAACAAACAAAAAACACAACAAACCCAAACAAACCAAACCAACCAAACAAAACACACAAAAAAACCAACTACGTGAACAATAGAGAAACCGTAACATACTATGTAGATCATCTTAAACCATGAGCAGGAAAAAGACAATTTGCAACTCCAGTTAATGTCATGGTTTGCTATTAAAAGTGACAAATACCTATTCTGTTTCTCTTAATTTCTTCTCCCTCCCAAATTTGACAAATTTTATGTTGTAATCAAAGTTGTTGGTAACATGTAATGTCTTCTTTTTCTTGTACTGGCTTCTCCATATAGAACTCATTTTTTGCAAGGTAAGGAAGTTGATTAAAAGTAAAGAAATGAAAACAGATAAAAAAAAATCCGAATAGTATTCCTTCTGAATGTCAGCTACATTGTGCCACAGTGGCTTAAATTGTGCAATACAGTGGACTTCCAGCCCGACTTGTATTTTAAGAAACCAGTACAAATCTTCAGCTGATGATGATTGCAATGCAGTAGCTCTTAGCTGAACTCTACTGTTCCCTGGTGCTTTGTTCAGAGCAATTGGTTTCTTTTGCTCTCGCGTTGTTAACACTAGACAAGGACTCGACTATAATAAAAAGAATGCAGTGTTGTATTTTCTTCCTTGTAGATTTACAGTAACTGACGCAAAACTCAAGCGCTTGCAAACTGAACAGGCTCAACTAATTTTGTTCATTGTTATATGTAGATTAATGGATTCCAGAAGAGCTTAAATGTCTACTTAACGTTATACAGTGTTACAACTAAACCAATCTACTCTATGACATGATCTAGTCCAGATACTCATCTGCTGTGCAATAGAAAAACTGTTTCCACCTAAGAAGGAGGGATGAAGAGGACTTTTATGTCTGTAATAAATTTGGAAGTCACCGTAGCTATATTGGCTGAAAATGGTGACAGTCTTGGTGGCTATTGATTGTTTATATCAGGTATATTATATTCTATTATAAATGATGGTCAAATGACAATGTAAAAATATGCAAGCAGATATTAAGAAGAATGTAATAAATAGGAAAGTAGAGCTAAGAACATTGGGGATTTAGAACATGATCTTGTTTGTTTGTTTTAATTTTCTTTATCTATCCACAAGTGTTTAAGGACTAGAACTGGATGAAGCCTTTGTTCTGGAAATCAAAATTCAACTCAAAAATGGAAATATTTTCCATTTGACAAAGATTTGAACTACTGTTCTTCATTAAAGGTTTATTTGAAAGTTTTGCATAAGTTTAGCTTCAGAATTATTACTTTTCTCAGATTCAAGAGGACTAAACAATTTTTGGGAAGACAGACAAAAATCCTCTATTTCTTTTTTTTTTTTTTTCCAAACCCGATTATCAGACAGATGATAATTTAGCTAGAATTGGTGTTTTACTAGCTAATTTATCTACCATTAGTATTCCACATATCTAGAAGAATAATTCATTTTACTGTCATTTAGAAATTCTCTGCAGAACTGAGTAGAACATGAGCTACAGGCTTAAATAATCGTACAGTTTTACACACAAAAAAATACAATTTCACAAAATCTTACAGAATTTAAAAAATTAATTAAATCTAGCATTATTTATATTACATACATATTAGGTAGGCTTTTATAACAGGGATATAATGATATGTTCCACTTCAGGAAAGTCGTGAAAACAAAACATCTACAGAAAATTCCTTTTGTCTGACTTCTAAACCCCCAGAAGTTTCTTCATGTATAAAGAGAATGCATTATTTTTTAATTAAAAAACAAACCAAAACAAAACAAACAACTCTACAGTTTTAACACAAAGTAGTTTGTTTGATAAACAATGCAAGCAAAAGGAGAAGAAAGAAAAAGTGGTGACACAGTAAAAATATATGTATAAAGATACCTGCCTGGTGCAGTGGACACTATTTGGGGATAAATTTTATACTTAAAGAACCAAGATTAAAATGTGAGATTTACTATGGAGCAAAGCAAATGGATGGAGTTAAAAAGGTTTGAAAATATTATCCTCATAACAATCAAGAACTTTTCTTCATAACTCTTATACTAAATCTTATAACAGAAGTATAACTATGAGGTAGGTAAAATACCTAATTAATGAGTAATTTAAAAACTGCAGAAAGAATAGCATTGCATATTAAAACCCCAGTTCAATGGACTGCTTAGGCATGTGCTTAACTTTAAATACAATCTGAAGTTTTGCTGATGCCCTTAAAGTTATACACATAAAATGGTTTAATGCACTGACATTTCAATGCAGTGGTATGTAACTGAAGTTGCAAACTACACTGCTTAATTTTTGCAGAAATTTGATATTTTCATTCCTATTGAAATCAATATGGCATTTCCATAGGAATAAAGGCTTATTTACAATGTCCTTTGGGGTTTATTTTTAGTTTAGTTTTTCTTGCTAACCAGCCATACTTCAGGGACGACCTTCTGCATACCAGCAGACATCAGGAGTGAACAGGGATATAAAATACATATCCCAACTAATGCATACTTACACCAAGGCATTAAATGACTGCAAATAACACACCACTTATTTATCTCAATACAGGTAAATAGCTGAACAGTATGTGTACTATAAGAGGTGCACACTGTCACCTTAAATTTGGTCTTGCTTTTCATATAGTTGTCTGCAGACCACTCTAATCCCCCATGTTTAATGCTGGTAAATATTTGAGGTCCATTATCTTGAGTTTATATACCACACGTGAGGGTGTCAGTTGTTTTTGCCAGGTACCAAGTGATAGGATGACGGGAAACGGCCTCAAGCTGTGCTGGGGATGTTTACATTGGATATTAGGAAAAATTTCTTCACTGAAGGTGTTTTCAGGCATTGGAACAGGCTGCCTATGGAAGTGGTGGAGTCACCATCCCTGGGGGCATTCAAAAGACATGTAGAAGTGGTGCTTAGGTATATGGTTTAGAGGTAGACCTGGCAGTGTTAGGTTAGTGGTTGGACTCCATGATCTCAAAGATTTCTTCTAACCAAAATTACTCTGTGATTTTATGACTTCATGAAAAAATATTTTCAAAGGATGAATGAAGTGGAGAGCAGAAACCTGCATAAGATAAAATAAAAAGTGATCTGTAGGACTTGTGGCACACAGTAGCTATGAACTAAAGCTCATACAAAGTACTGTGTGATACTCATGCGGTGAAAAGCCTCAGCTTTTCACTTGCTCCCAACTTTCACACATTTTTTCTGCGTGCGTTTATTAATTTCATTATTTTTTTAATGTTTAGTTGAGAAGGAATGAATAGAAGTGAAGGGACAGAACTGTGAAGGTTACATCCCTGGAGAGGAGAAGTACAGCTGGTGATAGAAATTATTTCCTTCAGGAGCAGCTGTGAAAGCCTTATGTGCCAGTAGCTGCATGTGAACCCTTTATTTTTGTAGTATAAAATCTGTCAGGAAAGTGTAGCTCTGGAAAGAGTATTTATATGCAACCAAACACATCCACTTAGCATTAAACACCCCTGTTAAGCAGGTTTGTGTGCTCCTATGTGCTGTCAGTCAGGTTTCTCTGCACTAACAATCAGTTGCGATCAGCTGTTTTCCCACACTTGGGTTTGGATACGCAGTGCATAATCACCAGTTGCAAGGTAGTTACATGCCCCTAAAAATGAGCATAAGTTGATCAGTTTGTCAGACTGTCCAGTGTTCTACCTTTTCACAAATTCTGGGCACTGAAAAAAAGAAGAATATGTACTTTTTTTCATTCAATTCGGCATTTCATTCCATTTAATCTCAGCAGTAGCTATGCAGATAACATGAAACACCTTCCACAGAAATAACCCTCTAACCCTTTCAAAACCTCCATCCTGGACCTCTACCTGTCTTTGAACATATGCAAGAATCAAGAATGTGAGTACAACTCTGTCTATGGTAATTCCAGCTATGACCTTCAGAAAATATCTTAAATTCAGCCAGTGATTATCTTCTCTCTTTTGTAAAATGAGATGAATGTTCTCCTATCTCTCAGTCTTTATAAAATACAGTTAAAATTAAAGACAGTGTGCAAATGCTGAAAAATGCAATCCTGAGCCTACACATTTGGTGTCAGTAGGAGTTTTACCACAGAATTCAAAGGGAGCAAGGTCAACACCTGATATAATTGAGAGAAGTTGTTAATATACATCACTTACTGCCTGTCTGCAGTTCTTGTCTAGCTAATAAAGTCACTCACTGACATAACAATATAGAGTGCAGAAGCAGGTGACACACTCTACTGTGTGGTTATGAGGTCTTTTATGGCACACCTTTTCCTTCAGTACCTAGTGGAGGGTATATAAATATACTCCATATGCTTTATACTACTATATTGAGTAACTTTTTGAATGTATGCTTTGGCAGCTCAGCATGTCTCAGGCAAAACTTACTGTGTGACATTTATAAGAGGTTAGCAGATTCTGTGCATTTATGAAAATACCAGAACAGTCTAACACCAGATAACACCAGTAGCTGCCAGTTATACCTAATTGGCTTTTGGAAAACACTAACAGACTTGCTTAGGTTAATAAGAATTACTGAGTTGTTTGTTTGTTTGCTTTTGTTTGTTTGTTTGTTTGTTTTTGTGGGCAAGTGTGGGGTTTTTTTAGTTTGTTTTGGGGTTTGTTTGATTGGTTTTTTTTTCGGGGGGGGCGTGGGTGTTAAATATTTTTCTTTGTCATTAAAGGTTTATATTAGTGGCACTCCAAATTTATAAGACCAAGAGCAAAATTATATACAATCAACATTTGCAGCCACCTGTTTTATCAGGGGACAGCATGACTAGTAGATGAAAAAAGTGGCAGCAGAAGAAGCAGATCCTAATTACACACTGTCTCTCATCAGTTATTATGCTATTTACGTTAATACTCACAAAATGCTTAGTTATGGTGTAGACCACATTTTCCATATGGCCAGGAAAGTGTATGAACCAAGGAGCAAGATCGTGCAAAGTTTTTCTTTTTTTTTTTTTTTTTTGGTGTGTGTGTGTGTGTTTGTTTGTTTGTTTTTGGTTTTTTTGTTTTTGTTTTTTGAGAACTGGCCTATCAGGAAAGCTAAGCTTCAAGAGTATCAGTGAATTCTGTCCTCTGGAATTTCTAGCTCAGTGACAAATTCCTTTCTAACCAAATGTTTTACAAAGCACAAATAATTCGAATCAATGTACAGCACCTACTAGTTTTGGAAAATTTAAGATATAGATGATGCTTGGTCTGATAATGCTGCCTTCTGATCCACAATATTTTGAAATTTTGAAGGGCTGGTAAAAAAACGGATCATTACTGTAAGAGCAAAATAACATTGTTCTTTTTGAAATGAAAAATCTCAATAAAAGTAATTATAATTTTGAGTCTCCTTTTGTAAATGAATTCAGTTTATTCATTTCAGATTAAAGAAGATCTCTTTCTATACCAGAAAGCTCATTGTGAGCACAGAATGGAGAGCTACCTCTGCAGGTCTAATTGAAATTCAAGATGTGTTATCCATACCTGAAAAGGTAAGTGCCATATACAAAAGGAAGGCTCTTTCAAAGAGCCAGGTTATGCCGCTTTAGATGCATATACCTTTAGTTAACTTTTTTAAATCAACTAAAAAAGAAACAGCAACAACAAAACACTCTCCAAATATTTAAATTGTTTTGAAATGTAAACAAAATTTAAGTTTTATTATTTACTTTAGGGTATAAAATATTATAACTTTATTTTGTGAAACTTCTCCCTCCCCACCCAGAACTCACACCGTGTCTGGCTGCAGTTGTCACTTCACATTGAATGGTGAGTTGACAAGAAAGTCCTAGCCAAACACAACCCTTTAACGAGATGGCACATGAGACAATGAAACGTGAAATGGCATGGTTTTATTTTTTTCACTTTTTTCTTTTTTTTTTTTTTTTTTCTTGACACAGGGTTTTCCTGAAGAAAGAAGAAAAAGAAGAAATTAAAAGTATGGGTCTACTATCACTCTCCATTGACAACCCAGACATCTGACTTATGCTATACCCTGAGGTTCTAGATGCCAAAATTGAGGTGGGATAAAGTTAGGCAAAAAATAACACTGAAAGGTAAAACAGTGGTGAGAAGTTCTTTATGAAAGGTTTTTCCTGGTTTTGTGTTTTTGTTTTCCTTCTTAGCTGTAACTGCTCTGAGCCATAGCTTAATTCCAGCTTTATACATTCAGTCTCTGAAAGCAGTCATAGTAAGGTGGCCATGCACTTCTGTAGACATATGTACATGTATAGCTTTTTGGAGGTAAGGTGTAATTCTCTTCATGGAGTAAAACACAAAGAAGTAGAAACAGTGCAAATCCAGGGCTAGAATCATAGAATGTCCTGAGTTGGAAGGGACCCACAAAAATCATTGAGTCCAACTCCTGTCTCTACACAGGACAACCCCACAGTTCACACCATGTGTCTGAGGATGTTGTCAGTCTCTTCTTGAACACTGTCAGGCTTGGGGCTGTGACACTTCCCTGGGGAGCCTGTTCCACTGTTCAGAACTCTCTGTGTGAGGAACCTTTTCCTCATGTCCAACCTGAACCTCCCCTGGCACATCTTCCTGCCATCCCTTCGGATTCTTCATTTATCACTAAAGAGAAGAGTTCGGTGCCTGCTCCTCCTTCTCCCCTTGTGAGGAAGCTCTAGCCGTGATGAGGTCTCCCCTCAGTCTCCTCTTCTCCAGGCTGAACAAACCAAATAACTTTAGCTGCTCCTCATACAGCTTCCTCTGCAAACCCTTCACCAACTTCGTAGCCTGTTCTAGACACTCTGGAGTAGCCTAATATATTTTTCATTTGATAGCACCCATAACTGCCCACAGTGCTCCAGGTGAGGCCACACCAGTGCAGAGCAGAGCGGGACAATCACCTCCCTTGCCTGGCTGGCAATGCTGTGCTGGATGCACCCAGGACACGGGTGGTCCTCTTGGCTGCCAGGGCACAATGTTGGCTCATGTTCAACTTGCCACCTACCAGAACCCCCAGATCCCTCTCTGCAGAGCTGCTTTCCAGCATCTGGTCCCCCAGTCTGTATGTATAGCCAGGGTTGCCATGTCCTGGTGCAAAATCTGATACTTAACCTTGTTAAGCTTCATGTAGTTGATTGTCGACCTCATGGATTGTGACCTGGTGACAGAGTTCCTCCACCTCATTTACTTTTTATTGAAAAAAGTATAGTACTACTTCTGTTTTGCAACATCTTCTGCTAGTCAAATAAGTTCACCCTTGGGGAACTACTTTAAAATGTAAGTTAACAAGGGAGGTTTTTACCCAGGTCAGCTGAAATTAAATTGAGTTTTGGCATCTGGTGACCCACGTTAATTCAAGTTGGCAAGCCAGAATAACTGGGTTAGCCAGTAAAAAAGCTAGGTTATTAACTCCAGACCTTGTCAAACAAACAAACAAAAAATTTGCACCTCTGCGTTACTTTGAGTCTGAAAATTTTCAATATGGTCTACAACAAAACTCAGCGACTTGTGTCACCAAATCCAGTCTCAAGATTCAATGTCATTACTTACCTACCACTCCTGCCTACTCAGTAATCACTTCCAAATCCTCTCTACCTTAGCTATTTAGAGCCTACAGCATTATTATGAAATAAATTTTTATTTACTATTTTCCAAGAGGAAAAAAGAAGGAAAAAAGAAAGTGAAAAATCTATGTGGGTGTCTTCAAAAGCAGCCTGTCAAAATGCATGAGATTGCTCTGATGTTTAATGAGGAACAATTAGTTTGAGGATAAATAAGCTCTGTTTCCAGTGCTGACTGAGCAGGAGAGGATATGTGCAAATTAATGTCTGGAAGCATGCATGGCTCCCAAACTTTTGTGTGCTCTCTCTTTTTGTCTACCGTACTTCATTTGTGAAACTTGTTCTCCCAGGGTTAGAATACAACAAGATTCAATTCAGATTTTTCCTAAATTAAATAAAATTTAATTAAATGTAATGGCCATAGAGCCTCCAAGGGGACTGAGGTGGGGTGAGCATATGAGCATACTTCTGATCCTGAAAGGGAGATAACTTATTTTGAAAGCAAGTAACTTTTGAGCAAATTCGAACTGCATATGACAGGAGCATGGGATGGTGGAATGAATTAATGTAAGCATTTAACAAGCTGTGTTTTCACTGTCCTGTTCTGAAAAACTAAGCCTTTCTGAAGCATTGTGGAGCAGTTTGAAGTGTAGAAATGCTTACTAGAAATTTTATTTTTTTAAATATTTTCTGGCAATTTTTCATTTACACTTTTGTTCTTGAGATATTTGGCTTGAGTATAACTACTTGGTTGTTACAGTCACACCTTCTAAGAAATGTTGCCATCCTGTAGCTTATTAATGTTAGGGCATAGAGAAAAGAAGAGGTTACCCCAAAACAATGAAGTGATAGTCTCTAACACTACATTCCTCATTCGTGAAAACCCCAAAGGACCAAGGTAATAGAAATTGCCTCAGATTACTTGGAATAATGATGAGAGGTCGTTTCAGTTTATTATCTTCTCTATTATACAGAGATACAAAATATTTTTCCAAACACTCTACATGATGTGTAAACATAAACATCTCAATAAAAAATATGGGAAACCTGAAGTATGGAGTAACAGTGACCCAAGACAGAAGAGCATCATGTCATGTTAAAGCATCCAGGAAAACTCATTCAGGAAAATCACTATGTATTAAATGCAGATTGTAATATTAAAAACTATGCTCCTCATCATCCTGTAAAACACCCAGTCCTGCAACAAATGCCCTGTTTTCCCTTTCAAATTAATGAATAGCTTTAACTGATGCAAAATAAAGGTTTACTCAGGAAATACATAATTACCTAATATCAAATGTTAAGGAAAGGAGTGGGGTATAGGTCTTGTACCATTTTCACTTTATCCTGAATAGTTTGTCACCAGGAATGTGTGGATCTTATCTTGTTCTTTTGTGTGACCCAAGAAAGGTTTGTTCTGATTAAACTTTTATCAGTCCTGATACTCTGTTGTAATTATACTAATCAAATTCCAATTAAAAATAAATGTCATTAAAAATCATGCGTAAGCAACATGATAACCCACATGAAGACAGAGCACCACTGTGAAATATCTGTACAAGTAGAAATATCTCTAGAAGTACCTGTAAAGTTACTTTCTTTACATATCTGTGTGACCACACTGGTAATAATCTCCTCTGCTTTATCAATATTTAGAGACAAGAGCCACACTGCAGTCCTCAGAATTGTGTGAAGAAACATCTGTAAAAAACAGAACAGAAAGAACTTAAAGAGAAAACCCAAGAATGTCAAAACCTCAGAAACAAATTATTTATATATATTTTCGTTTTAAATGTCAGAATTTTTTCCATACCACTGCAAATTTTGGAAATATAACAGTTTTAAAAAACGTATCTTACTATAGATCTTTTACTATGGATTTAAGGTTTTAAATTTAGATAATGTTCCAGAATTAGAGCTATACAGATAAATAATCACTGCCATAATATAGCATTTTCCCAGAGAGAACATGAATACAAAAACTATTTGACATCTTCAGTGCTCTATAAAGGCATCCTTTTAGAATTCTTGTTAGATTTTAAATGTTCAAAAGCGGGCCCATAAGATAAAGATATAATAAAAATCCTCATTATTTAGTACTCCAAAATGGTACAATGAGTTAAATTATCTTATCAGAATATATTTAAAATATACAAACTAAACAATGGATATGAATAAATACAAAGATTCATGTGTCCTGTTTTCAAGAAACATGTGATGAACAGATAAAAAGCTAAATGTGATATATTGTTGAGAACATTAAACCAATTTGAACAAATTTTATGAATTTATGGATCGTATATTCTCCTCCATAAATGCTTTTTAGATAATAATATCCTTCAGCAATGACAAAATGATTGCAGCTGATCTATAGTATATTTTTCTTTATGAGTTTTATAGCCATAAAACAATAAAAAAATTAAATCTTAAAGGCAAGAAAAGAAAAGAGAGATAGGGACAGAAAGAGACTGGAAGTATAGCAGCAAAATAGTTTTCACAAAATGGGAGTTTTACTGTTTTTAAGCCAAAGCCAATGTTTTTCATTGTGCAAAAACAAACAAACTGTTGTATGTTCCTCTCTTACAGAGTTTTTTCTTGAAAGTCAATTTGTGTCAATACTTGAAATAAAGATGAGTGAAGCCCCAGTTGGCACTTGTTGAACAGCAGTGTAAAGGGCTGAGATAGCCCTAGAACGACGTGTGAGAGAGAAAGTTAATTTGTCATTATGTGTGTGGACGAGATTTTTCATCCTATATTAAATAATCCCCTATAGTATCATCTTGTTTGTAGTCAATAGTTTTGCTGTTAATGTGTGTATTCATTATGCATCATGTTACGTAATAATAGCAAAATTGAAGCATTAATGAACATGGCATTAGGAAGCATCGCACTAGAAATGCTCCATCCTCCCTACAGCATGTTTTTGTCCAGTAGGTGCAGATAGACCAGCTGTGGGACCCATATATCAAAGGAAATAGAAGTAGTTTCTAACATCAGTACTCTTTTTAGCTAGATAATTTTAAGTTAATTGGCCATGAAATGGGGCAGGAAAAAGAAAACGATGGAAAGAAAACAAACTTGTTCCACTTAAATCCACAAATGTGTGATACAGGCATCTTTATGTAGAAAACATAATCAGAAACTAGGAATGAACGAAAAAGAAGTGGTGATTTTCAAATAGCACCTCACTTCAGCACCAGACTACTAAGAACTTTTCCTGTCTGCATGGTGACATTTTTCTGATCTTGAGCCAGAAAAAAAAAAAAAACAAAAACAAAAAACAACAACAAAAAAAACCACAACAGAACAAAACAAAACAAAAACAAAACCAACAGCAACAAAAAAAACAAACTAAAATAGGGAGAGTTTAGCTCTAACTTACATGTTGTCCAGATACACAAAGTAACTCATGTCAGGTTTTCACTGTACCTCCCTTGAAAAATGTGTAGCGGTGTTTTCTTGAAATGGATGCATGTTATCCAAAGAAGGGGAAAAACAGGAGTGAAATTTCTGTAAGTCTGGATGGAGAAGAGGAAAGGCAAGAGAGTTACAGAACTATCTCTACAACACAGTATTTCTCACTATCCTTTCTCTGTCAAATACAGCCACAACAGGGCAGCCCCGATTTGACCCTCTCTATTTGAAAAGTGCTTTGAAGTTGAAACATACTTTGTAAGTGCTAAGTATTATTATTAAAATTAATTGATAGGGTTACTGTTCAGTGCAACTGCCTGCTAGCTTAGATTGAGTTATACTGCAGGATATTGTTTACATTGTAATGAAGAGGGCTGTGGTAATACTGTATGACTGCCTCTCCTCTGGGAACCCTTCCAAAAGCAAGATGTGCATCTGATGAGAGTAAGCAATGAATTAAATACATAAATGAATACGAATGATGAATATATATGGGAGGTAAATTGAGGGCTTCATAAACACCAGTCTTCAGTTTGTATAAAGATTCTCTTTGGTCTCCATTTTGGAGGTAATGGATGGTCTAAAGTTGACTTCAATATGGAGAGGAAGGAGCTTTAACTAAACCTTTATGCCTGCTCTGAGACTGGTTTCATACTCAGATAACTCCCACCCACTGTCCAGGGTCTCTTGATTTGCTTTGACTATTGGCTGAAAATTCAGCCATTTACTTTTTCAAGGCTTTTAACAGAGGCATCTAATTCTGAAACCCCATTGATATGGACTTCCATTGCAGTCAGCGAAGAAGGAGGATGGTATGAGAGAGAAGAAAGTTCAGGTAATTCAGGATTGTTCTTAAATGGGTTGTATCTTCATTTGTTGCATGGAGAAGGAGCCTGAAGAAGCTGAATCTAAGTGCCTTGGCTAAAGGATGTCTCTGGATTGGCATAGTCTCTGCACAGAAGCAAATATGATCTAAAATGGCCCCAGGTTGGGCGGACTGTCTCTGCTACTCACTTTCACAGTACTTGCCTGTTCTTCTTTTATTTCTACTCTCTCTTTGAATGTGAAATCCTTGAATTCTTTTATTTGTTCTTCCTACTTTTCAGTGCTAAGTCTCCCATGCAAACAGTGCTGCTAGAATGCAGCTGCCTCATTCTGCATAGCAGACTTAAAACACAGCTCTCACCAGCCCATGTTATGCTAACTTATCATTGAAACATTCAAACCTGAACCCCTGGAATTTTCCATCTGCTTTTCATCTGCTGAGCTGATGCTGGAAGGGCAACTGCTGTGAGAAACCCTGCAGGGCAGGTTTTACCAGTGGGTGTAATTGAGAAACAGTAGCTAGCACTCTCAGATACAGGGCAAGGGGATGGTTAATAAAAGAAAATATAGATCAAAAACCATATAAACACACATCACAGTGTGATCCAGACCAGTATTGTTGTTAGGTTGTGGTTTTGTGTTGTTTAGGGTTTTTTTTACACATATACACTCACACATTCTCCAGACCATGTGTGTTAGAGTGTTTCATTGGAGAATGTAAGAAATCTGAGATTCGTGGAACACCATCAGCATTTAAATGGAAAGAAAAGTCTTATTGACATTCTGAACAGAGAGGAGGGAAAACTGAGATTCACTTCCCAACTAGCAGTGTAACCCAGTTCTTGAGCAAATCAAGGGAAAAAAAGGGCTGATGTTTTTAAGTGCTTGACTCAACACATCTTTAAAGTCCCAAGTATACAAATCTAAGGCTGCAGTCTGCTGAGCACTGCTAAGGACCCTGCAGCCTTGTTTCAACCTTGCAAAGTGAGTGTTGTGACAGCAGGTAGGCTAGCTGTGGTAAAAGGTGAAGCATTATACACTGATTGATAGGGGGCAAGCATGACTAAGGTCTTGAACTCAGTGACACTAAGTCAAGCCTTATTCTCTGTAAACTGGGTAGAGAAAGGGTCTTTTATGACCGCTGACCAGGAGGCTGTACTTACTTGTTAGAAATATTAACAAAAGCAGTGATCAAAATATGTCTTAAGTGATATTTAGTTTTCCTTCATGGTGTGTTTTCTTTTGTTTTCTTTTTGGATAGAAAAGAAAAGAAGAAAATGGAACCAAAGGGAATGCACACACACATATACACATATCCACACACAGAGAAATCGTTATGTAAAATGACCAAGGCAGATCAAGGAAAATAATTATTGCAGCTGCTGGAGCAGAAAGCCCATTATGGCTAGATGCTAGTTCACAACGTACAGTCCTGGAGGTTGAGAGCTAAATGCATTTTTCAGCATCTTTAGCACAATTTATTAAATTAAGTTTTAAAATGTATCACATTTCTTCCCCACTCTGTTGTTTCCCTCCTTGCTCTCTGATTATGGCTTGTTTCCTTGTTTATATTTTACAGTTAGTGTTTATCA
Organism: Patagioenas fasciata; assembly: GCF_037038585.1. NCBI lineage: Eukaryota > Metazoa > Chordata > Aves > Columbiformes > Columbidae > Patagioenas > Patagioenas fasciata. Next base: position 79,220,820 of record NC_092560.1, on the reverse strand, counting down.
CTGTTATAGTTCGGTTTGCTTCCTCTCATTTTCTGACCTGATGTTGGAGTGTGAAACTTTCCTTACATTTTTGCTGGAGATATTATTCACACAGATAGTAAGTTCTAGCAAGGGGTGTGAAGTGGGGACAAAAAGAAAAATATCTGGAATGTCTTTAGGTATCTTCTGATGAAAACCTGAGGCACCTCAACCCAGAACCAAATCGAAGTTTTGAGAGGTAGCAGTCTCCTGGTAAATTGGTGGTACTATTGAAGCAGGGCAGATATCCGTAAGTCAAATATCTTTGTAAAGTGGAAATCTAAAAAGAAAAATGATAAATGCACTTCTTAAAGCCTATATGCATGTTACTGGCATTCATCTTTTCCCAGAAGGAGTTTCCAGCATTGGAGTACCTAATTTTTTAAGTCTAAGACCTATATTCATACCACCTTCAGAGGCAGTGTGAAGTAAATCTGCTAAGGCCTTTTCTCAGATGTAATCCTTTGACCATGCAGCTGGGTAATCCCCAAACTCTTTAAATGCAGCTAGTGAGTCTGCAGAGAAATTATGCTGCAGGTATCTTTCAAACAGAGAAACACTCTTCAAAATCATGTAGCATATGGCACACATTTTTAAGATAATTTTCACATGAGTTTCATTTTTCTTCTTTTGAACTTAAAGTAAACTAAAAACAATTTTAATTCCCATCAGAACCAAGTCTCATGTCTTCTGAATCTTAACTCTCTTGAGTCATTATCTTTTTAGTTCCTTCCCATTGATATTGGTTCTATATTTGCAAAGATGCATTCACTTTCACAGTCAGTCTCTAATTCTCATGGAGGTAGGCAAAGCAGTAACCACTTTTTAGGTCAAGAAAAAGATGGACAAAAGTGAAGTGACAAACACCACAAAGAGTGGCAGTTACAAAATAGAACATGAAAGCCATAATATCCATCACAGAGACACTTTTTATAGACACACAGGACCACAGGACTGGAAAAAATGCCCAATTCCTTGTCTTTTCTGGCAGTTCTTCAATATATGGATACGAATGACTCACAGGTTCCAGAAATCATAATGAGAAAATAACGACAGCTTAGGGTTTTTGAGAAGGAATTGCAAGAAAAGGAATGGGAAAAAGGCAAAGCCAGAAATATCTAGCAATGTCTTCTTCTGCTTATAATGCATGAGAAATTAATGCAGTATGTAGGAACTGGTGTGGATTTTACCGTTGTGTCTATTCACGTATGCATAACATGAGTAACTCCAGATATAACCTGTTTGAAGAGTGATTTAATTAATAACACTCTAACTATAAGCTTTCATTTATAGTAAGACCCTCTAGGGTTTATTTCTTTACATCATTGCTGGAATACAGAGGAGACTTAAAAATAGTGTAAATTACTTTTACATGTAAGGTATATAGTGTGATATGTAAAGACGTTTCATGAAGATGTAAATAAACAGATTTCTGTGTGCATGTGTGGGGAGAAGGAGTGTGGGAGGGTATTTATATCAAGAACGGCTGTTTCAAAAACAGATTTTTAAAGATCTTGGTTTCTTAATATTTTTTGGTATTTAGAAAAAAAAAAAAGATCATGGCAAGATTATCTTTTGCAGTTATTAGTAAAGATCTGTTTATACAGATGCCTTTCTAAATCATGAATTCAATCATCATTCCACAGATAGATGTTGAGTCATAAAGCACATGTTGATTTAATATCTGAGAAGAAGACTTTTGAGTCAAAGGACTGAATCCCATTTGAAGTGCTGGGTTAGAAATGGTTAGGCTTTGAAACTTAATACTTCAGAAAATAAAAATGACAATACTTTTTAAAAGAGATGGGGGGTGGGGAGTCAGGGAAGAAGAGATTAATCACAGCCATGACAGTATTATGAAAGTATTGTCGGAGTATTTTGTGACTAAACTGATGCACACTTCAAAGGTATATTATTGAGGCAGTTTTCTGTTTGAGAGTCAAATGAATAACTTGTTCATCTGTGTAATAAAGCATGTCTTACTCTGTGTGAACATAGATGTTTTAGACAGAAATCAACAAACACCGTTAATTTTGTAAGCTCTGAATTTTACTCAAAGAATAGTGGAAAAATCAGCTATCAGAAGAAATTTAGATAAAGTAAATATAACAAGCATTTTTTTCCAAAGTCAAATAAATCCAATCGCTCTGGAGATTTGGCTTCCTACATTTAAGGTCAAATTTCAGAACAAGATGACAATACATTTGCATTTAAAAGTTTCTCCATACAGAGTTTTGAATGCAAACAAACCCATAAGGATAACACTCAGACTGCGTAATTGGCATGTAAACCTGGTGTTTGTGAACCTATTAACTATGGCTATGACATCCAAATCCATATGTAAAGAATTATGCCTTATGTAAAGACTGTTTCATTCCTGAAGGATGCTATCTCCTTTTCTTATCACCTTTTTTAATTGAGATGTGAGCTAAATCCCAAACAGCAATCCAGACTGTCAGTTTTCTTAACTACCAAACCTGTAGGTTTGCTAATCCGTGAGTGCTTCTCTAATGAACCTTCAAGTTGTTTAGGTGCTCAGATCCAGACGTTTATACATTCTCAGAAATGCACATTCTAAAAAACTTCAATACAATGTAGGGTGAACAGGCAGCAGCAACTAATGAATTCCTCAGTGAGGGTGAAATTTCAGACCTGCCCTAAAAGTCTTCTGAATCATGACACTCTTCCTGAAGAATCTGGAGAAGCAGATACTGCCTGTCATTAAAGCAGTTGAGTTAGTATCACCCATATATGGCAGAGAATGGTAACTAAAAATTGTGATAGATCTTTAAAGAAATGGCTCTGATAAAAAAGGTTAATACTTCATGTACACAGAATGAATCATGCTGTGAACGAAAGCCATCTCTTACCTAGTCAGTGTAGTCAGGGAGAAGCTACAATAGGTAGACCAAAAGCTTGTGGTCGTTTTCAAAGGCATTTTTTTTTCTCATCATTTGACATTTATGGAGCTTTCGGTACTAAGAGTTTCCATGAGACAGACAAATGAGTTGGGTTGGGCTCCACTGCGTAAGAACATGAACCAGACAGTGACACTTTTCTATTCCTTTTGCCTTTCTTTTTTTCATCCTCTCACAGAAGAGATCTGATCAAGAAGTTCTCGATCTCACAGTGCAAATAAACTGGAAAATTTCTGGAATCTTCTCACATGAGATTCTTCTGGTTTTACCAAGTAACGCTGCATCTGCAAGTTATAGCACTGGATCTACCCAGAGACCAGAAAGATATCCTTACCTGCTAATACATGGATTTTACTGATGAAAACGTGTGAAGTAGCGGGGTTTGTTTGGCAGATTTTCTGGAAATACTTCAAATGACTTTTTTTTACAATGGCAGAAATTTTGAATATTCAAGGATTGCAGTGATTCTGGGCCTGATTTCCAAGGAATTTACTTCTAAATGTGTTGATGAATCTCCTGTAATCTCCAGGATACACTTCGTTGTAACATTCTATAATCTGTCATGTTAAAATTGGCATCTAGGTCTAATCACATTTTAGGAAACTTCTCACTTAAAAGTCATATTTATCAGTGGGTCTTTCTGTCTGAATAGACATTTGTGAGTAAAAAAGGTTAACATCTTTTAAGAGACAGCAGGTTTCTTTTAAAATTTTTCAGACCTTTTCATGCTTTTATTCATAGTGAAAGGCATCAATCATAGCTTCCTTTAAAATACAAACGAAATGTGGTAGTTGGTGTGGACTAAAAAAAGAAAGAAAAAAGATCTGATCCCAACTAAACTAGAAATTATGGAGTTTATTGTCTCTTCAATGTGGAGAAATATCTGGTCGTCTTAGTTGGATTACTTTGATTTAACGTAATAAGTAAAACCACATATTTGCTTTTCAAGGGACATCAAAAATTGTTCTAGAAAGGCCTTATTAGTCCTGCTTTTCCAGTTTTCAACATTGTGTCATTATGAACAATGATATGTTTTACCGACTTAGTAAAATGTGTTATTGTCCTTGCTGACTAGCCCTAGCAAGCTGCTGTGTGTGTATTATTACAGAGCACATTGTCAAAACTTGTTTATACAAGGCACATGGACCTGTAGAGAATGAGCTAGATTTGCAGAGATTAGCAAATTCCCACTGTAGCTCTTTACAGATTTGTAACTTGTATATTCACTTGTGGGGCATCATGGTTGTGTATTGAACATCCATAAATCACAAAGCTCTCCAGCCTTGTTGTGGAAATATGACAATTCTGCTCAGCACCTGCTCTACACTCTATTTCTGTCACTTGCCAGAATGGCAGTGTCATTCGTGCAATAAACATCTCCACATAGTATGGCCCCAGCTCTGACTCAATGGAATTCAGTGACCTTGACCAAGATGATATTTTTGATGTGGAGACCTTATCGCATTCTTCATGCGAAAGAAGCAGGGCTCTAAACTTGAGTGACAGAAGTCACATCATCTTAAGTAAATAAACAATACAATAATAGTGACTTTATTTTAATATTTCTTTTCCAATACACTGAAATTTTACCCAGTAATTACCCGACAAAAATATTTATGAATGTCAGACCATGGAGTTCTATAGCATTTGCTCAGAGAATAACATTGCTTAATGAATTCTAGCACGCACATAGGACTCAGGTTTTTAATGAATAGGTCACCATGATTTCTAGAGATGGCTGTCACTTTGAGATATGAGAATAATTTCTCTTTAGTGAAGAGGAGCATGGATATGTGCATATTTAGGGGCTCTATTTCCCACAACTTTAGACCTCTCAAGACTGAAACAGAGCTGGAGATAAGATTTAAGAGATTTCAGGTGTCATATCACTGAGATTTCTAAAGATCAAGACAGTTCAAACACGCAGATAATTGGCCAAATAAATACAATTTCCACCACAAATTTGTTAATTTTGTGTTACTGTTTAAGTCCTCAAGCACCAGAAATGTAGTAATGTTATAGTGCATGTCTCCTTCATGTTTCACTGCTTGTTTATTCATTTCATAGATTTTACCTGTGACAAAATTTCATGTAAAGATACAGCACTTTTGCCATGAAATATGATTATATAAATGTGGCTACATCTTTTAACTTCAGATTGTTCTTTCTAATCCTGTACGGGATGAAGGAAAGTTAGCAACATTACCCTGTATGGAAGAACTCATCTTGATTTTCCAATAATAGTCCTGGATAGATAACCACAAATATCCAAGGAAAATTAACCTTCAAAAAGTCAACATTTTATCAAAGCCAGTTTTACTTGCCATGATACAGAGAAGAACTGAGTTTCTGACACAGCTGGTACTACCATAGTTCTCTTAAATCAGCTGTGGGAGGCAGTGTAGGGGCAGACCATTACCATTCATGAGTCTCCTCTTGGGAAGTAGGCAAAATACTTCAATCCCTATTTTAACTTTTTTTTTTTTGTCTTTTTTTTTTTTTTTTTAATAGAAAACACAAAAAAGGGTAATGCAATAAATAGAAGTATTCAATAGACTCTTTGAGCTACTGAATATCAGTAGACTGTGCTTTAATAGGGGTAGAGGAACAGATGTAGTTGCTGCAAAATGGGAAACGGTTTCTTTGCATACAATGGAGATGAGAATTGCATTATAATCTATAGAACAGGCTCTTCTAATAGAAAAATAAAGATGCACATTACAACTTATGGGGCATCACAGATATAGAAATTAAATAAGCAATATTAAGGATTTTTAAATCACCCTGACAGAAAAATTTGGTGGTTGTTTTGTTTTTTTTTTTCCACTTGTTATTTATAGTTAAAATCTCTTTGTTCCTGCTGAATTAAAGGTACTGAAATATAACTACAATATAACCAAAACACAAAACCATTGTCCAAAATTCAAATGGTTCAGGTCTGCATGAGACTTCAGCTGAATGTATTTGAAAGAAGAGCTAATTTCAAATTCAGAGACTTTATTCCAGAAACATCACCTCAATCCCTCAGCAGAAAGGTGCTTGTAAAGACTCTTACAGTCTTTTATTCATTTGGGGACTTTCATCTTTACACTCTGCACATTTGCACCTGTTTTAAGGTTACCGAACCCTGACAGAAAGTTCTTTCGACTGATTCTGCTCCACAGTATTAAAATTGCAAATACTACTCTACGAAGATTTTCCCTTCTAACCGGAAAGCTTTCCTAACACAAGAACAACACATACTAAACCTGTCTCAGGACCATCCACAAGCTTTTTGCTCATTCGTTCATTTTCCCTTTTGTGCGCTAGATGTTCAGTTTCCCTTTTGGAATTCTTAGGGGGCTTATGGGAAGTTGTAACCTGTATTTTTTTAATCATATTTTTGAAGATTACAATTAACACAAATTGCTGTATGAATTTATAATGAGGACATACCTGTGAAAAAGACCAATGACTTTAATTTCAACACGGCTTCTTTACAGCTAACACAAAAACCAGGGACAACACAGATTATTACCTTAGTCAAACAGCAATGGGGATAAATACAGAACTGAAAGATGCAACAACCAACTTTGTCCTTACATAATTAATTCCTTGTTATTCATTAATCAATCCCATGTAAATCTTGGAGTGAGGAACACTGGACTTTCTAGTAAGAAAAAGCTTCCACTGGTCAGTATGACTGGTAGCACTATTTAGAACTTGTTCTGTCTGTTGATGTGCTTTATGGGTTTGACTATGACGAGGCCACATCCTTTCATTTCTGCAGAGCCAGGAGTGGATTTAGCAAATTCCTTTGGTAACTTGGTGCACTAAATCACTCCCTTTCCCATGAAGAATACTATTCACCTTCTGCCTCCTCTCAGGAAACAGCTCACATTTTTAAGAAGAGCTTTTTATTCAAATAAACACCAAACAATAAACTGGCTTTCCAAAAAGGATGCTCTTTAAAAGTGCCAGAGACATCCTGTGCTTTAATCCACTCCCCTGACACAAGCAATAAAGTGACAAATGAAATCAGTGACTGTTGAGAAATAATCATGTTCAGTTCAACTGGATACACACACACACACACACTTCCCTTGAACAAATTCATCCTTTAAGCAAGTAGTCTTCAAAGTCACATTGTCAGGCTGCCAGTTGTAAAACAAAACAGCAACAAAAGTCCCAGCAAAAAAATATTTAAAAACATATGACTAGAGAATAAATAATAGATAAAGCTGGCAGTTGATCTGCTGATATACCAGATTAGTTCCATAGAAGCAGCTGAAGATGTTTCTTAGCATGTCAGGTTCACTTGTGGTCACAAAACCCACTACATTATTCTATGGTAATGGCTCTAAATGCGGTTAGAATCCAAATTATTATATCTATTACTGTGTAATACCGTAGTATCTGTTTTTAATAAGTGCTATGTCTAGACTTCCCTCCAGTGTGTTCATGTTCACGAAGGCTAATCAATATTTACTTTACTTGCTCTATCGAGTTTCAGCATATTAATTAATGAATCTCCCTGTAATCATGATAGACCTCATCACTGCATCAAAGTTGAGAGTTTGAAATTGGATTTGTTAATAATGAAGCTATTTCTCCCTTCTCTCTTATAACCTTATATAAGAAGAACAGGAACGTGAAATACTCCCAGGTCAAAAGTGTATCTTTATACATGCATATGGCTTAGGTAAAACTCTTTATCACTCCTGATCTTTACTTAAATTTCTTATCATATATATTGATAAAATCGTAATCATTGAAAAAGGCCTAATCCAAAGCAAATGAAACTTATTCTCTTGACTTCAAAAAAATTTGGGCTAAACCTTTTTTTTTTTTTTTTTCAGGATCTTTTTTGTAAAATTTTCTTATTCAAAGTTGTGTCATATGCAGTTTTTGGTTTAGTATTGACAATACTATGAAATTGCACGCATTAGGCAAAAGTTTAATGTTTAAGTGGCTTAATTCAACCCACTGAAGATTTCTAATGTTTCTGTTTCCTGAATTATTGTTTTACAACTTAAACCACTATTTCTTGATTACACACATACAATGTGTCAACAGAAGTCAGCACTTCAGGTTTATGAACTGGGACATAGATGTAAAACAATATTGAAAATCATGGGAGTTTGCCATGTTAATTTAGTGCCAGATGAGAGTTGCTGTTTCTTAACATGGTGTCGTCCTTGATTTCCACGGCAGAAGGAACAAAAAAAAAAAAACATCACCACCAAAAAAACCTCCAAAACTAAAACACAGAGGAAGCCTGTTATCTCTTATGACCCATATCGGCAATAGATTCTGTAGCAGTAGCTAGTGTTGGTGAGATGTTCATTCCAGGAACATCTTACCAGAGTCCTTATGGGACACCTGTACCCAGAAGAGACCTGGATAAAGGTTATTTATTTAATGTACTTCTGAGGCTGCCAGTGTGACACCATGTAATTCTTAGCCTCTGAATGTGGAAGTTAACCAGGGCAGGCTGCTGAGACTTAGGATTAATGAAAGAAAAAGTTTAACTGTAGTGAAATTAGAGGTTCTTGTCACAAGTAGGCCCTACCAGAGCATCATCCTGGATTCATCTGATCTGCTGGTAGACGTCACAGACAAGTCAAATGATTAAAATGGAAACTAAAGCAGAACATCAGCTCTGTAAACCTCTTACACTGAATGACTCCACACACAAGCTCAAAAATTTGGGGTGTTCTACATGTTTAAACTAATTGGATTTTCACTTACCCATTTTTATTGTATTTAGTGTATAAAACGTATTCATTTTCACCTGAATTACACTTTCGAAGGTCAAGTAATATAGAGAAGACAAGAAGGTACAGTTCCAGGATGAAACATCCATACACAATTTTATTTGTTAAGAAATCTTTCTAAACCATTTCCAGTGATCCTGTTTTCTACTCCTTTTGCTGGGGAAAGCAAATCAAAGCTAAATGTAGTAAAATAAACATCATGTTAGTTACCAAAAACCTCTGCTTTGTACTTTTCAGATATGGCCTCACCACGTTTTTCCAATGTATTTTTTTTTCTTTTCCTTGCAGTGTGCAAGTTCTATTGGGTTGTCTACTTACGAAGTCACTGGAGTTGCCGCCTTTGCTTCTTCACTCAAAATGATAGAAGTTGGCTAGATTTCTGCTATTTATAGATTTTCCTGTTATGCCTCTTTTGAAAAAATCATTGTTTATTGTCCTAGCAGAACAACCTTTAGAATTTATCATACTCCACTATAATTCCTGAAGGATCAAGTACCGGAATTTCTCCCATTTCTACTTCAGAAATTAGTCTGAAACATCTTTTCCCATCAGACCAGTGTCCAAATGAGACAAGCAGCTCTGTTCATGAAATGCTGCAAATATTATTTTCTAAAATAGATTGTTGAAATTATCTTAATAATTTTCTCATTCCTTTTTTCCCTAACAGAATTGCCTGTAGAAGGCACAGTTGATATTAAAGGTAACTCGTCTTTGTTTCTTTTCTTCTTTTTTTGGCACTGATTTAGGCACATTATCAGAACTTCATGCAAAACAAGGTAAAAATGTACCTGTGCGATGTCATTTTAAGTGAGTTAGCCATTTTTATGTAATCTAGATCCATACATGGTCAGATCCCTTTCTCACTGAATTTTGGAATTTGCTTTTCTAAAAATAGACTTCCCTTCTGCCAGTGACATAGTATAATCATGTACCACAGAATCACAGACTCACAAAATGGTTGGGGATGGAAGGGACCTCTGGAGATCATCTAATCCAACCCATCTGTTAAAACAGGATCACCTAGAGCAGGTTGCACAGGAATCCATGCAGGCGGCTTTTGAATGTCTCCAGGGAAGGAGATTCCACAACATCTCTGGGCAGTCTGTTCCAGGGCTCTGGCACCCTCAAAGTAAAGAAACTTTTCCTCATATTCAGATATAACCTCCTGTGCTTCATTTTATGCCTGTTGCCCCTCATCTTATGACTGGGAACCACTGAAAGGAGTCTGGTCCTTTCCTCATGACATCCACGCTTGAGATATTTATTGATAAGATCCTCTCTCAGCTTCTCTTCTCCAGGCTGAACAGAACCAACTCTCTCCATCTCTTCTCATATAAGAAAGATGCTTCAGATGGCTGATCATCTTCATAGCCTGCCCCTGGACTCACTTCAGTAATTCTTCTCACAGCATCCTCACAGCTAAATTGAGGAGGTGTGGTCTAGACAATAGAGTAGTGAGGTGGGTTGCAAACTGGCTTAAAGAGAGAAGCCAGAGAGTGGTGGTCAATGGTGCAGAGTCCAGTTGGAGGCCAGTATCTAGTGGAGTGCCTCAGGGGTCAGTACTGGGGCCAATATTATTCAATATATTCATTAATGATTTAGACGAGGGAATTGAGTGTACTATTGGCAAGTTTGCTGATGACACTAAGCTGGGAGGAGTGGCTGACACGCCAGAAGGCTGTGCTACCATCCAGTGGGATCTGGACAGGCTGGAGAGTTGGGCGGGGGATAACCTGATGGAATTTAACAAGGGAAAGTGTAGAGTCCTGCATCTGGGCAGGAACAACCCCAGGTTCCAGTATAGGTTGGGGAATGACCTATTAGAGAGCAGTGTAGGGGAAAGGGACCTGGGGGTCCTGGTGGACAACAGGATGACCATGAGCCAGCACTGTGCCCTTGTGGCCAGGAAGGCTAATGGCATCCTTGGGTGTATTACAAGGGGGGTGGTCAGTAGATCGAGAGAGGTCCTCCTTCCCCTCTACTCCGCCCTGGTGAGACCCCATCTGGAATATTGTGTCCAGTTCTGGGCCCCTCAGTTCAAGAAGGACAGGGAACTGCTGGAGAGGGTCCAGCGTAGGGCAACAAAGATGATTAAGGGAGTGGAGCATCTCCCTTATGAAGAAAGGCTGAGGGAGCTGGGGCTCTTTAGTTTGGAGAAGAGGAGACTGAGGGGTGACCTTATTAATGTTTATAAATATATAAAGGGTGAGTGCCACGAGGATGGAGTCAGGCTCTTCTCAGTGGCAAACAATGATAAGACAAGGGGCAATGGGATCAAGCTGGAACACAAGAGGTTCCACTTCAATTTGAGAAAGAACTTCTTCTCAGTGAGGGTAACAGAGCACTGGAACAGGCTACCCAGGGAGGTTGTGGAGTCTCCTTCCCTGGAGACATTCAAAGCCCCCCTGGACACATTCCTGTGCGACCTCACCTAGGTGTTCCTGCTCCAGCAGGGGGCTTGGACTGGATGATCTTTTGAGGTCCCTTCCAATCCCAAACATACTGTGATACTGTGATACTGTGAAATGTGTCATTAAAATGGATGTTATTAACTGCAAATTAAACTGCACACAGTACATCTTTATTTTTTTCTTCTGAATCACAAGAACTGGATAATTAATGGATGCTGGTTTGTTCCTTTTTTCCTTTCTATATATTAGAATTTTTCAACTGTACCTCTTTTGTAAATCATGGTTTTTTTCATAATAGTAAAGATTTTTAGCTGATGAGGAATCCACACTTCCGAACTGAGGCACACATCTGAATGTCACTCAATAGTAAAACAAGATTAACCTAAGGAGCTGTATTTATCCGTTTAACAGTTGTGACTGAGAATTAGTCTATTCCCAAATGAAATGGATGCATGACAGTACTGCCATACTGATTTGAAAGCTTGGACAATGAGGGTTTAATTGCTTTCATTCTTGTAAAATGTCTTAAGAACAGAAATGAAGGCAGTATGAAAAGACAAAATAAAATGTATGCACTTTTTTTGCATTTTTGCCAACAATATTTTCTACAAATTCAGGTTGCTGTTGTTTCTATATACAAGTCTGTTACCTCTGTGTCTGTTGTGATTTAGTATCTTTAAGAAAGTTATATTTACTCTTGGTAAATAATCATGAAATATCTTCCACAAACAAGCCCAGGAACACTTGTTGCCTACTACTCTGGTCTTTTGCCACAGCAATGCAACAGTAGCTGTAATGAGTCAGATGAAATATCCATTTAGTTGAGCACATCTCTCTGGCAATAGCAACTCAAAATTCCCTAGGAAGAATATAGAGTGAACCTGGGAACATCCAAGATATATTTGAGGAAGAGATGATGATATGCTCTACTCTCTGCCATCAAGACGTTTTTTCCATAGCAAAAGCAATTTTGACAGAAGGGTCTAAACAGGAGTTTTATTCAATCCAGCCCATTCCCAAGCAGAATAATCTCAGGACTAAGTCTGCAGTTTGATGTGATGTAATGCAATGTAATGCAATGCAATGAAATACAATGCATTACAATGAAATACAATGCATTGCATATATCCCAAATGAACACATCTGTATTACAGTTTTGAATTGTTACTTTAATAGACAAACTTGTCTCTCTTTGCTCTTTCCTTGCTTCTTTCCTAGGATAAGAGGGGAAAGCTCAACATTCTCCTGTATATCTTTGGCTCCTATTGGATAAAAGGAAAAAGAAAGTTGAAGAAAGAAAAAAGAAAAAAAAAAAGATAAATAAAAAGAAAGGCTGGAAAGAGGAGGACTGTACAGCTGCTTTGATGAACTAACTCACTGCCATGTTGTGGTTAGAGAAAGTACCTGGAGCCTGGGCTGAAGGGTCTTCGATAGGTTGCACGGAGTGTAAACGCCAGCAGTCATCATCCCGGTCATGCACCATTATATTCTGAATGTTTCAACAGAGTTACTTCTGCTTTAGACCTCTTCATTTAAAATATAAACTAACAAACAAAGAGATAAATAAAAAATCAAACCTTCTGCTTTTAAAATATCTGTTTTTAGAATGGCCAGTTGTCATCCAAGTCCTCTTGAGCAATGATTTTTTATGTCTCATTCATAACTCATAGGGATAACACAAAATATTCACAATCTAGGTTATCTATTACACAACTAGATCTTCATTTTTCTTGCCACCTCTGTAATTTTTTACTGTATAAACTTTCTTCTATCTAAGAATTATTTGTGTAAAGGTTTTACAGCCAGGTTAATTTATGTGTGTCTCAGCGGAACTATGGCACTGTCAGTGAATTATTTGGAGAAGGATGCCTAAGAAAACCTCCAAAAAACTCTGTCAAATAACCTATTCTTTATGAAAACATTATTTTATACTTTTAGTTGCCTCATGTTAGGTAGAATAAATTCATCCCTACTCCATCAAAAGTTTTATGAAGAGCTGGAAGTTTTTCCTCTATCTGTTGTATCATACCCCAGTATGTTTAGGGGCATTATATTCTACCAAATGAAAGCTCAGGTGTCTTCTCACAAATGTTAAAGCCACTGTTCAGGTTCCTGAAGGTATTGTTTTAGACACCAGTGAAAAGCCTGTGCTTCTGGATCCAGAGGATTTGGTGTGGGTATACTGGCAGAAAATCTTGAATGACAATGCAGTCCATCACAACAAACAAGCATGGATCTTGCATGTACGCTCTTCCAGAAAGACTGTCAAAAATCCCCATGCAACAGGGCAGAGTACACAGCTGCTCCAGAGGGTCCAGGTGGAGAAGAACAGAACAGACATCAGTGGGAAATAAGGAAACACCATCTTCTACTTGGGTTTGTGTGAATTATGTCATCCAATTGCTTCATGTAGCTATTAACAAGGTACTAGTTAATCCTTGTTTTCTGTTAATCCCTGTTTTCTTCTGTTTAAGGAGTTTGGTCTGAAGTCTAGTGAACTGCTGTGGAGTTCAGTAACTTTTGAATAAACTCAGCTGGGAAGGGAAGCCTTGGGGCTATGAGTGGCAAGAGCCTCATGACAGCCTTGTGCATACAGAACCATAACTACATGAACTTATTTAGACCGCTTAGTAAATTTTTATAGCATTTTTTCTGCAAGCTAGCATCTTGATTTTTAATTATTCTTTCTCCATATAAAAGCAGGCAAACATCTGATTCTTTTGCTGAACTGCTCCCACCCAGAGGATGCTTAGACATTATATTGCTTTTAAAGTATTGTTCATCCAACTCACTTTGAACTTTAAAGCTTTTTACTGAGATAACAGGATCTACAGTGTGAGATCAAGCTTAGAAATCACAGCTTGAAATGCTCATCCAGCGGAAGTCATGCAGAAAATGAAACATATCTGGCAGAACAAGACTATGGCTGGAGTGACAAGACAAAGTCAAGGAAAAGGGCAATGAGGAGAACCCCAGACAGCAAAAGGCTCCCTGGTGTTACTGGGAGAAAAGAGGATAAAGGTGCAGGGAAAATGAAGAGTTAAAACATGCCTGGCAAGGCTGAGATTGAAGTGTGTGAACAATCCCAGCTTGTCTCTCCCCCATCCTCTCAGCAAAGGTCATTCTCTGTGAAAACATTTTTCTGTTCTATGTGTTTGCTTTTATTTTGGCCTTTATCTGGGGGAATTTTGCCTAGGTGTGAATGTGTCTTTTTCAAACTGTTCAGTCTCTCAGCTGTCTCTTAAAACAGGAAAAAAAAAAAAAATAGCAGAGGGAGGCAGGAAATTTAATGCTGGTTGGGTGGTGCTCTTTTGACAGCTATGTGACCGCAGAAGTTACAAGATGGGCTGAGAAAACGTCTTTTCTTCACTGGCATCTCTCAGCCTGTCTCATACCCCTTAAATGAAGCACTCCCATAGAAGCATCCCAAAATGCTCTGTGTCCGCTACAGCCACAAGACCATCTCTTTATCTGCGGTGCTGTGCTCAGCACCCTGGTGTCTGCACAGACAGCATTTCCCTTGGGGTTCGCTATAATCCCCTGAGACAAGAAAATTCATTCTATAGGTATACTTGAACCACTGGCTCTTGTTCAGAATCTCCTTACTGGCCCTGTTTGGAACTGGGATGTAGGCAAGAAAGCCCATCTATCTCATAACAAACCTCCTGAGCAGACTCTCCCCTAGCACTCTGACATTGTTGATGAGAAAACAGCATAAGAAAAGCAACTTGCAAGCACGCATACAGTTTGCTTTTCTCATCCTCCATGCCTAGACTTCAGATTTTGCTAAGAATAATCATATGTATTGCAGTAGTGCTCAACACACTGTTCTTAGACACCACAAAAAGTATGGCTCCATTGAAATTATTTGTGCTGACCTCTTCTTCACAGCAGGAAAAGTAACAGTGCAAACATGAAACAAATTTTGTTTAAAAATGAACAGCTTCCAATGATTTAGAAAACAACTTTAAGGATAGGAGGGAACTATTTTGACTTCTCCTACATTGTGCTGCTGATACGCTCTCATTTGTTGATAAAGCACTTCTTAAGCAATGGACAGAACACACCTTTACAGGTATGCAATGTTTGATTACCAAGGTAATCCTACTAAAATAAACAAAACAATACAAACAAAACAAACAACACAACCCAAACCCAAACATAAATAAAAACAGAAACACAAACCAAAACACACAACAAACAAACAAAACCAGCTGTTTCAAGCATATATAGAAGTGATCAAGTCTTCTGATATTTATGACTGTAGTTATGCATGACACTATGACTAGATGCAACTGTAATATAAGTGTGTAGCAGTTTCGCATGTATGGCCAAGAGTGTGCTGAATGAACTTATAGACAAAAAGCACAACTGTTGCCCCATTTAATTAATCTTTTGATAGCACAAATCCAGCCTGTTAGAAGTAAATCTTTCTGGGTTTTTAGACAACAAGCTTTTCTGACAAATAGTTATGGAATATTTCAAAGTAGTTTTGATACCTTTTAGTTTGAAGTACCATTTATGCTTAATGATGAATAATACATTAAAAAAAAAAAAAAGTATTTTGTTTAACCAACAAAATTTTGGGGCAAAACCCCTATATTCACCTATGATATACAAAATGAATGCAAGTTATTGGAAAATAATACAATTGAACACCATCAACTCCAGCTTATTTTGGGTTTTGGAAAGTAAATAAATTAAAGTAATAAAATTATGAATAGTATATAATAAAAATACTTTGATTAAAACAAAAATACAAATTAAGTATTAGCTTCTTAATACTATTATTAGGTATTTAAATCCGAACAAGATTATTCTCCATTCAGAGCAGGATACTGATGGTGATTTTATAAACTTTTCCTGTCTCAAATAAATAACTTTCAGGTAACCTTCAAGCTACCAGAAGTGTTGAGAACAAATATTAGACTTCAGAAAAACCTTTTTACATTGAAGGAGATTTTCTGCCCTTAAGTGTGGAAATTGCACTGAATATCACTGAGTTGTTATAAAAAAGACCTTTCTGTACTTCCAGCAGGACAGATAGAAACATAAGGCTTTAGGGCAGTATGAAGGCAACTGAATAATCTAAATTGTTCCTGTAACTGAAGGAAAAAAAAAAAAAAGTGAGAATAATGTCTCAAAGTAGAATCCCATTTTTTCTTGGTACATGACATTTTATTTTACGTCTTTCTTTCTAAAAATAACTGAGATTGCCCATCGGCAAGTTTTACACCTTAGTAGTTAATAAATATAATATTAACTTACGTGTATTTATGGATATTAATTTATAAAGATGACATTATGTGCCAATGTAAATATATGAATGTTATTTGTGAGTGTATATGTGCAAGTCTATATATACATATATAGATGGACATGTATGTGTCTATTTTTTTGAAGTTCCATGCAAAGACACAAAAAGAACAACCTTTGTATGAAACTTAAAAGAAAAAAAAAATCCCCAATTCATTACTGTTTTATTTCATTTCAGATTCTTCTCAGCATATGTTCCTGTCGTCTGTCTGCACTGCCACTTATGAATAGTAAGACACAGACAGAGACACAACCAGAGACAGATTCTTAAAGAAAAAAAAAAAAAAATCTGGGACATCTCGTTTAGTTTGGTTTAATTTTTCATTTAAAAAAATAATTAAATATGACGTTGTCCTCTAATTTCTGCTCTATGCACCAGCTGCCATTGTCAAGCTGTTGTCTTTGTTACAGTATTTTTGTGAGAAAGGATGCAAACCCACATTTGGGGTTGTTTTGTTTGTTTGTTCTTAAATATGACAGCTTACTTTTAGTTTGAGACAGATTTAAATGGAAGCAACCTCTCTTTTTAACCTTCATTTTTCTTTTAAAACTTCAGCTCCTGAAGAAGAACAGAGCAAGATGCTCAGCTCTAGAAACTGCAAAATCTTCATCTGATTTACACCAATTGAAACTGTGAGATGTGGAAATTACAGCAACAGTCTCTGTAGGCATTATATCAAATGGTGCTTTAAGTGAGCTAATGTAAAAAATGTGATCAACATATAAACCATAACTTACCTACTCTTTCTTTATTTTAGGTCTATTTTCATGATTTTTTGCAAGGCAGGATATGTCTCCAAACACAAAGGAAAAAGGATGCTTTTAAAATCTTTTTCTCTCTCATCCAATATTAAGGGCAGAAAGTAAGGAAATAAAATTGTCCAGCTAAATGACACAACACAGGACTCTGAAAAGACCCCAGTTTAGGTTCAGACAACTGAATTTTGTAAACAATGCAGTAACAGCAGATATCTAACATCAAATTTCCAGGACAATTGTATTACTGGTGATCATGCCCTATACATACTTTTTGTGCTGGTGAATGTATCTGAAAATCTGGTTTTCAGAAATCAAATATCTAACTTTTTTGTTTGTTTCTTTGGTGGTTTGTTTTGGTTTGTTTTGTATTAATATGAGTCCTTGTACAGGTAACACAATATAGGACTGGCAAAATTTTGTAACACAAATCCCATTGTCACATCTTCAAGTTATGTGAGAACTTGAGAATTTGTACGTAAGAAAGAGAATTTTTGTAGCTTCTCTTATTCTTGTCCAGATTAATCCATCCCAACTTTAAACACCTAATCAGAATTTTTAAGTTAGGTATGTACTTTTTCACCTGGGATTTGAAAGGTGCCCGAGATGAATTTCATATTGGAAATATATGGGCCCACAGAAAGCAGCACGAAGCCTCACCAACAAGAACTAAAATTAAGTGGGATGATTCATGGATCTCACTCTGGATTATTTCATCACTCTTTCCTCAGTATATAGTTCAGCAATTGATCCATGTTCCATTACATTATATAATATTCACAGCTCTGAGAATTCTGCCAAGAAAAGCTTGCAAACAGCAAAGCACAACAAAATTTAAAAAAAAAAAAAAATTCTGAGGTCACATCAATTGCTGAAAATGGTTCTCTGCGTGATCACACAAGCAATTTATACTGGCATAAGTGAGAAATGTGCATAAATAAGAAGGATGGAAGGAAGGTGGAAATTGAGCTTGTTTTGACATTTAATTCCTTAATTTACAAAACTGAGGTCTTAGGACATGCAACTCCATTGGCTGAAAGATCTCTTTTAAGTCGAAAACGAGAGAACCAGTATGTACATTGTATAAATTAAGTTCAAATTTATTTTTCAGTGGTCCAATTAACAGCAGCCTTTTCTACAAGGTGTTTCGAAAAGATGGACCCAGTTTCAAAGTGCTTTCAATTTGAAATTGGGTCCATCTTCCTGAAACACCTTGCATATGAAATACCAGTCAAGTTTCAAACGTGTCTTCCATGAGGTCCACCTGAAGCTTCTGCTTTAAGGTATGAAATCTGTTTACAGTGTTTTCTAAAAGAGAAAGCTTGAACCATGATTTCCTGCTCTTTGTAGGAAACAGAGATTTTTAACTGTCTTAAATAACTCATTTTTTCTTGCTGATATGAGGTTAGTTTTACCTTGGACATGTATTTATAAGTTCAAATCTGCCTGCACCCACAGTGATAGCAGCTAAGAACACTATAATAAACCAAACACATTTCTGCATGTCTTATCTCTGCATGGATATACATACTTATATGATATTTAACAGGATTGCTGAATGAGAAATCTATGTATCCCTTTATCTTTGATGTCTTGGGTCTCAATAAAAAGCTAGTCATATCCATTATGTATATAGCACATCAACTCCTATTTACAAGGACACATATATATTAATCATGTTGCATGATAGAGTGATTCCCAAGAATATAATCTTTTTATATATATAATCTGTAATGGGTAGCTCAGTTTACAGCTGATGTTTAATTAGGAGCTTGCAGTTGCAATAAACTTTTTTTTTTTTTTATTGCACTCAGCCAAGGTACAGTATAATGAAATGTAAGTGACCCAAACTAAATGGAAGCACTGAAGTAGATAATGTAGCAATATATCAAGTAAAATACACCAATTCTGCAGTCAGTTCGTGCCCTAATGGCAGAAAAAGGTTTTCAAAGCCACTTTAACCATAAGTAGTGTGTTTATGTATTATTCACAGTAGCAAATAATTGCAAAATGTCAACATTTCATTTTCCTCTTAAGAATTTCTTTTGATTAGTGACCTAATTAACCATTAAAAAGGGAAAAAGGAGTATGTATTTTTATTTTTTTATTTCTAAGCTGTGAATATGGAAAGCAGGAGTGTGGCTTACTGGAAAGTAATTTATGATCTCAAAATGTCACAGTCAACATTAATAGTTTTTAAATGATCAGAAATAAAACAAATAAATAAAATAGTCTAGTTTATTCACCTTATAGAGCAGGGGTGTCAAACTTATTTTCACCGAGGGTCACATCAGCCTCACGGTTGCTTTCAAAGGGCCAAAGGTGATTTTATTTATACAGTCCTAAAATTACTTTCGGTCCCTTGAAGGCAACCGTGAGGCTGATGTGGCTTCCAGTGAAAATTAGTTTGACACCCCTGTTGCAGAGTTTTTTCATTATGTATGTGTCTATGTATTTATTTATTTATTATTGTTGGTGAAGTTTCCTATTAACATGAAATAAGAAATGCATATATTCAAACAATTGCCTGAGGATTTTTTCCTTTTTTTTTCCTTTTTTTTTCCTTTCATTTTCCCCCCCCCCCTTTTTTTTTTTTCCCTTTTTTCATTTTTCTTTGCTTTTTTGATCTGGTTGGTTGGTTGGTTGGTTGTTTTTGTTTGATTGGTTTTTGGTTTGTTTTTTTTTTTTGATTGTTTGTTTGGGTTTTTTTGTGTGTATGTGTGTTTTTTTCCCTCTGTATTTCACAGAAATTCTATAAACTGCCTGGAAGAATAAGAAGTGGAAAAAACCAGATATAATGTACATACACCAGTGTCCCATATTCTCAACTTCCAGTCCTTTCAAGTCCTGTTTTAGATTTCTATTACACAATATACACAATGAAATCAGGCTGGATATGGGACCTCGTTCTTTCACCAAATGATAAATGTGGACAAAGAAATACAGGTGTTCACATGTTATTTTAATATAATTATCAGCTACCTGCAGGTGGCTCTCCTTAATTTTATGTGTTAGTAGATATTTTAATTATTGTCATTATTCTTTATCTCTTTGTGTAATAGTTCCTAGGAGGTATGCTTTGGACCATGACTACCCTGTTCTAGACTCCATACAAGTACAGAATCCCAAAAAACATTCCACAAACTGAGGCCAAACTCACTAAACAAGGAATGTGACAGATGGATTAGGGACTGTATCTACAAAATGCATCTAGTTTCTGCAAATGATGCCTACATATAAAGTATTATATAAACTGTCAAAATAATTTCTCAGAGGTGCTTAAATTTCTTAGACATTAATGAAATTGATTGATGATCAAGAACTATACTATGTCTGAGCAGCTCTGTATGCAAACTTGTGAAGATTCCCAGCTACTTCCCTGCTTCTCACCATTTACACCCATTCTGAAATAAATTCTTGTAACACAACTATTTCACAATGAACTCCTGACAGTACTACATATTCTTATATTAAATAGATAATTTCCTGGCATGTAGGATCTTGAGATGCAGATCCCTGTTCTGTTAAACTACACAGAATAACTTGATCCTATGGCTCCATTCTTTCTGAGTCCCAGTCATTGTATTACATAGTGTTTGGTTTTGCTTTCTCAGTGAAAGTTTAAAAATGAAACTCTAAGCAGACTGTCCACGACAGATTGGGTAGGGAAAGACCTTTAAAAAGTTAGTGCTTAGAGCTTGCCATGTTGTCAAATTCAGCTGACTCTCTGTTAAATTTTCTCACTTCTAAAGCCCCCATTTTTTTGGTACACATTTCTCTGTTCAGTCATGATAACAGTATCAATGTAAATTCAGGCTGGATCTCCCACTGGATTCAATAGGCTTCCTATCAAGATTCAGTCTTGTTCACCATCACTTAAGGAGTCTGTGGACAAACCAAAACCAAAAATACTTTCTCCTGGTCACTCTTTCTTCAGTGCTACAGGTGAAAATCCAGGCACCTGTTTAGAAAATTATTCATTATTTAGATCATACTAATTCCTTGTTTGTGAGTTGTATACCAGTAACTTCTTAAGCTTACACTTGAGAATTCTGGTATGGTTCTCCACATGCCAGATATGTAATAAAAATAGCACTTTTTCAACAACTGTGCAAACATTGTTCTCTGGATAAGTCAGTACCCTCTGGACTTCTGCATGCACATAAGATAGAATATAAATGACTTTCAGGCCAAAAACTCAAGGGCCATTTAATCTTATCTTATTTACCTTTTGATTAAAACACAAAAACAGAGAAAAAAACGCCAAACTTCTAAGAGTAAACTTCCTGGTTTATCAAGTGCTCACAGGGAAAAAAAAAAAAAAAAAAAAGTGAGAGAGAGAAATTAAGGCACATCGAAATAAAATAGGTTTATCAAAAATTAACTTTAAACCATTTTCACTTGATACTTGTTGACTCCTAGAGAGTTCAAAATAACCATTTACATCTCCTGCTCTGAACTAGTTAAAAAGAAATATACATATCCTATCTCAACTTTGTTACTGAGGTTTAATTTATTACAGTAAATTGCTGCACTAACTGACCATTAGTGAAGTGAACATATTGCTAATGAGGTAAAGAACATTAGTTGAAGCCATCTTCCCTCAGGTCCACGTTAATGTATAAACCTTGTGTTTGCTGCAGGCTGTGGAGTTGAAAATCATGATTTACTGTAACTCATATCATAAAATAAGCCAGGCTAACTTGAACATGAGTTTGAATACATAACTATTAAGGGATCAGCCACCTAAGCATGGTTTGTAGATGTTTGTACAACAAAAAACTTGTGTTGTAGGGTTACTTTAAGTATTTCAACTATCCTATTTGTGTGCAGTTTAGGGCAGGTGAAGAGGAATAAGTGTCAAAGGATCTTGTCTACATTACCCAAGTCCGTTCAATGTCTTCTATATTAAAGAATTATTTAATCACATAACTTTGCCATATGTGGAAATTTACCTTGGTTTGTTTAAGTTAACACTAATGAACTCTCACTCAATTAGCATATGTGCTCTTATTAACAGTACAGTTCACATATAAGAATTTTTTATATCTTGCTTTGATGTTAGGAAAGTTTTCTGTCCTGGGGTGGATCAGGAAAAAAACAAAGTAATTGAGAAATTCCTGATCGTAGAATTATAGAATCATGTAGGTTGGAAATAACCTTTAAGAGCACCGAATCCAACTGAAAAGCTAACACTGCCAAGTCCACCACTGAACCATGTCCCTTAGCACCACATCTACATGTCTTTTGGACACCTCCAGGGATGATGACTCAATCACTTCCCTGTGCAGCCTGTTCCAACGCTTAATAACCCTTCCCAGGAAGACAATTTCCTAATATCCAGTTTAACCGCCCCTGCTACGATCTGAGGTCGTTTTCTCTTGTCCTGTCACTTGTTACTTGGGAGAAGAGACCAACACCCACCTCCTTACAACCTCCTTTCTGGCAGTTGTAGAGAGTGATAAGGTCTCCCCTCAGCCTCCTTCAGGTTAAACAGCCCCAGGTCCTTCAGCTGATCCTCCTAAGACTTGTGCTCCAGACCCTTTACCAGCTTTGTTGCTCCTCTTTAGACACTCTCCAGCACCACTATTGGGTAGCAAGGAGTGAGGCAGATGATAAGAAGAATAATGAGACAAAAAGTGTTTTCTGTAAGGATAAAAACAGAAAAGTGCAATGCCATGTATCATTTATTTAAAAACACAGACACACACATGCCTCCTGCACACCCCTCTCAACTAAACATACTCTCCTAGAAACTGGTTCCTCTTATTGTGCCATAATGCATTGCCTCCTGAATTGTAGCAATGGTTTTATGCCTAGAGGACCCTGGAAACTGAATCACTGAAATACTATGCTCTGAAATGCTTACAGGTGAAAAACAAAAAACAACAACAACAACAACAACAAACAACAAAAAAGGCAGGATTGTTATGGACAGATACATGCCTCATGCACAGTTTGTATCTGCAGAGCAACAATAGATCTTTATTTATAATGCAAACATTTGGGCAATCTGTTTCGCAGTGAGGTCCTAGGAAGAGCTGTGGTGACCCAGCTGATTAGATAATGAACTTCAGTGACAGCATGGGTGGGAATTTTCCTTAGTGCTTCCCTCAAGGAAGAAAATACACATGGAACCAGACCCCAAGGTATGAGGCAGGAAAGTCTTTGAGAGTCAGTTCCAAGTGTCATATGTGTTTGTCTGAAAATGCCACTTTATATAGGTACTGTACACTCTTCAATATTGCTGAGAAGCAACTGAAAATATGTTTTTCTCTCAAGTCAAATGTTTTTAATTTCTGCAATTATCCCACCAGTTTTCATTACTTTTGGTGAAAATTATGTGTTATTCACTGTGCACTATGCTGAAGTGCTAATTATTAAGCATGTACATAAAAAAAGGCTCAGGATATACATGCTCAAGTCCCAAAGGGGCATAGCCAACTCACAGGAAGTGCACCTAGGACAAGAGAGGTGTTAGGAGAGACTTGGAAGAATGATGTTAGTAAATGTTGGCTCCGAAGAAAGAAACATTGAGATAATATTGTGCTATCCAGGGTGGTGGGAATGTCTTAAGGGTCAATCTGTCTAGTTACATATGATGAGAGAAAGAGAAAACAAGGGGGATGAAGACCTAGCAATATTTGCAAGATATTGTTCTATTTTTCATTTAAACAAATGCAGAAACCTCAGAAATTCATTACAAATATGTCTTGTTATCTGTTATGGATAGAGGTATATTTAGATTGTAGCCCTTAGCTAAGTTTGAGAAGCAAAGAAGATATCTCTCTCTACATACACGTGTGCTTATATAAAAAGTACACTCTATATATGTCTCCCTGCTTTTGTGGATTTGTGTCAGACACATTGGTTATGGCATGTTTAAGACAGTCTTCGTATGCAAATCAAGCTTCTAATCTGATTCTTTCGTGCATTCAGAGATCTAATGACCAGAAGGAAACACTCTGATCTTTGAGTCTGATGACAGGCAAAACACTGCCATAACTTTTTCTTGAATTAATTACTGTTACAAGTCCAACAGCTTTGCTTGTATGAGAGGATTATCTGCAGCAACAAAACAAAACAGAATGAAGTTTTAAACATCTCTCAAAATATGTAGGTTTTTTGTTTTTGTTTTTGCTTTTTATTTTTAAACAGCTTGTTCCCGATATATTTCCTTGTCTGAATACAATAAAATATGCCTTTTCAACATAGAAATAATACATGTATGTGAATTGTGTAGTACTAAGATGGCTAAGTTATCTCATCAGACTCTTGAAACATACTGAAACAACACAAACCAGCTCATTAGTAAAAGAGCCATAAGTGATTACTTCCCTCAAGTTCAGCTTCTTTACAATTCTGTTACACTGGGAGATGTCTGTAAAGGACTAAGTTTTCCGAAACTTCTCCATGGCACTGCTAATACAATAGGCCTTCACAGTGAAGCTGAGCTGTCAGCCAGAAACTAGTGGACTGTTTCAAGCGTTTTGCTTACGTTCTGCCTCTGCTGCTCAAAACTTTTCACTGTCAAGCAGGCCTGGGTGCTCCCAGTCTGATTTGAGACACAAAGAAAAGGTTATATGCTTAGTCACAGGATGGGAAAAAAGGGCTTTACCCTGCTGATCTGTCCACTGGAACTGCTCAGAGCCTGTACTCATGGTATATGAGCTTCACTAAAAGCTGATTTATGAGCTTTGGCCAGACAGTGTTTCTAGAGTAATTCTTTATCCTTCATATCTGAGGACTTCCCCAAAGGGTGAAGTTTCAGAACAAGACACCCCCATCACTCAAATAAATATTTCAGAAGCAAATGCCATCACTTTCCACTGGGCTCTGGACATGTTATAGGTCCTCAATTTACTGTTTTACTATTCAGGTCTGATAGATGCAAAGGGAAAATTTTCAGTTCAGCAAGTAGCTCATGCTGTTTGAAGGGCAAAGATCTGCAGAAGAAGTTGCAGGAGATGTCTTTAAGTGAAGTAGGAAGATGAAGAGGAACCTGCTCAGGTAGGTTAGTCAAGTCTAAGCCTAGGCCTTTTGTAATGTTATTTGCTAGTGTTCAGGAATGAATAGTGAAGGGGTTTCAGAAAGGTCTTTGATTTGGCCTTATGTAAAGCCAATTAGTTGAGCTAAGTAGTTCTTCTAGCCTTTATTAATGCTTATTTTATTTCAGTTTTGTGCTGTGTAGAAAGCAAATGACAGTACAAAAGACTCAGAGCTGCTTAGGTGGGGAACTAATTAACTGGGAGGAAGAAGAAAAAGCCACTCAGGTAGAGGTATCATGAAATATAGGATTTGGTTTTCATTTCCCAGACATTGTTGGTTTTGCAGGGCATAATTCCTGTTTTGACCTACAAGTCCTTTGACATACAAAGAGGGACATCAAAGTGAAGTTGGTGTGAAGTTTCAGATATTGGACCTTTCCTCTGATGAAGACACCTCTGAGTCAAAACAAGGCCAACTTTCAAGTTAGACACAACTTCATACTTGGATAAGGTTGTTTAGGGTCATACCCAGTCACATTCTGAATACCTCTAAAGATGGATATTACATGGCCTCTCTTTACAACCTATTCCAGTGTTCAGGTAACTCCATGATTTAAACTTCTCTAGTTATGAAAAATAAAATGTAACGTCATTCCTACACATTGTTAATTATGTTTCCTGTTAAATCTTAGTTTTGTCTATAGTTCAAATTTCTCTAGCTTCAACTTATAGACACTCAATCTTTTATTTTACCTGCTAAACTCTTTTATTCGAATTCTTTTTCTCACCACTACTTATAAGCTAAATAGATCAAGTACCTTGAATGTCTCATGATGTCTAATCCATTAGTCATTTGTAAGGCTTTTCTCAGAAAGCTATTTTGTTTTTCCATATTGTTTAGAATTTTGACCATGAAAATTAGATGCACTACTCAAGTAAGAATTGTAAATATTTCAAATAAAGAAATAATATATTTATGTAGCTTTAAAGCTTCTAAGTCAAATGCAGCTTCCAGTTTTAAAGTTCAGAGGCAATTCTCTTCAGCAGCTGAACCTGCGAGATGACAAATACAAACAAAAAGGGCTGGTCAACTTCCTAGGCTCCTTCTATGTACATTGTACTTTTCAAGAACACATTTGACTTTTTATGCAGTAGGGGGTACTTGTCGCTGCATTTTGCAATCTAGCTTTCAATATGATGGATCAAAAATTCATGCAAGGTCACTATACCAACAACAACAATAATAAATTCCATCGATGTATAAATCAGGAACCTCTGCGGTGAAGTAGTGACATTCAATACACAGAGAAGTCATTTCAGAAGTATTCACTAAATTTTGTAAGCTTGTGATTAGAGCAAGGGATCTGGAGCATTACTTTGAGATTTCAGGGGAACAATTGGCATAAAAAAACTACAATCAAGTTGATGGTTACTCTTTTTACACATGTGCAGACAACTTTCTGAACAAAGTTCACTCATGTTCACAGTCTTCTTCAGGGGCTGATTTATGGCCTCAAACTGAAATTAAGTACAACTACCTAGCCTGATATGTAACCTGGGGCTAGTAGTGACAACAACATGCCGACATGGTTCTGCAGCCACTTTTGTTGGACCTGCATCACTATGACCTGACAATGTGCTGGTAGTTTCTTGTGCAAAACAAGCAAAACTTCTCCATTTCCAGGGTCTGGGCTATTTTATTTTGGGGACATATTGTGTCATTTAAACAGGCCAGGCCATTTTGAGATTTCTTCAGTGTTTCCAAATGATGCTGCATCAGACAGTGCGATCAGGAACAGAGAACACTTCTGAACCTGATCCCCACCTGAAAACATATTCACATTTCCCTCTGAATTAAACCATCATTTTCAGCAAAAAAATGCTGGATGGACTAAATCTTTCATTTGTCCAGAAGCTGAGGTCCTGAAAGCATCTCTGTGAAGTAGATGTGAATTCTGAATATTTTTCCCAAGCCTCACTAGAGGTATTTGAAGAGTCCAATTTTCATTACTTCTGCCTATGTTCACTTCTTATAAACTCCACCAGAAGACTGGAGAGCCCAACGGTGCAGAAAATTGAACCAGGCTCTGAAGAACTGACGCAATCAGACCACAAGCTTCTATTTAGACAAGATTTAGCTATGACCCATAAAAAAAATATCCCTTGTCTTTGAAATACAGTATCAGTAAATTCTCTGTCAATTAAAAGTCAAATGTATAAACATGATATAAAAAAACTTTTTTTGTTTGTTTGTTTTTTTAGAGTGACTGTGGCATACAAGGTGAAAGCATACTTTTGTAACTTGAAAAGCTTAACCCTGTTTCCTTGCTTATACCCTCCTCCACCACACACGCACATATATTTAACTGGGTTCCTGAAAGTTCGATACAGCACAGAAATTTCTTCTTGCAAAGCATTGCTTGGTCACATTTTTCAGTACTAAAACAGTTGGAAAGCTTATGCACAGAAAGTTAAAGGGAATGTAACTGTGTTGGATGCAATAAAAGCCCAATTTAGTTCATACACACTTATTTACAGGTTGCTATTACTTTGAAAAGCTTCTGGTATTCTGAAGACAATAAGAAGATCACAAAATCCCTTCCTTCCTGAAAACCATCCAGTCCGAAGCTTTCTGTGTGATAGAAGAAGAAATCTTCCACAGCTCTACCTAATCTTCCCCAGAGGACAAATGTAGTGACATTTCAAACCTATTAGTGGGCACTGTCGAAACAGATGGGGAGTGCTGAGAGAGAGTCAGCCTGACTACATGTTCTTTCCCCAGCCAAGAAAAACTCGTGACACTGAGAACATCCCACAGCAGTCAGAAGCATGAAAGTGGGTCTAATATAATCTGATCTCTATAATCGGATATCTCTTAAAGATATATATGCTTTTGATTCCTGAGAAATCATCAACATTTTTGTAATTAGAATTTAGCATAAGGTTACAGCAATCTGCAACAGTAACTGTGTTAATAAATTGTTTTAAAGCTTGACACGTGTGTGTAGATTTACTTTCTACTAAACAGTTAAGCAGATTTCCATTGGCAAATCTGTAATTTAGCATACAGGAGAATCATCCCATGTAGTGTAGTTCATAGTCGATACCTAACATCAAGAAATTAATCCAAATCATAAGCTTCCAAGGAATCTATAGTTAATGCCCGCATTCTTTTATTTTGCTAAATAGTGTTTTTTGGGTCAGTTAGACTGATGTGTAGACAAAATATAACAAAAGGTCAATACATTTCTGCATCTATCTTGATGTTAAGCTAGAAGTCTATAGCAAGACCTCTGATTTCTGATGCAGAACTAGAAAGTTCTTGGTAGCTTAGGCATACCTTCATTCACTCCAGTGGGGTTACATTCCCTTACGCAAGCAATTAATTTTGTCCACCGATGGCAGGATCAGTTGTATTGTATCAGCATCTATATCTAAAGGATTTGGTGACTGGATGTTTATATTGGGAAAAATTAAACAGAAAAAAATGCCTGTATGGTTAATCCTTACTTGATTTTATTAAATGAAGCAAATTCTCAATCAGTTATATTAAAAAAATAATAAATATTGAGTAACTTTTTGTTAAAGGTGTTATTTTTCAGTGAGAATTGTAAGCATGAAGTATTAAATGTTAGTTTGAATTCCGCAGTCTGTCACACTTTCAAAAGAGATGATCCTAGTGAAAATAGCTCTTAAAATATGTTAATCTATTAAGGCATTACGTAATTTTACATTCAAGTACGTAAAAAGTTATGATTGATTTTGATTTATCATTAATTGTGGTTTTGTTCTTTCTGACTATTTGAATGCTAGTGGAATCATGAGATTCCCTGAAAAATTCAGCCTTCACAAAAAAAGTTTTTTCTGGATAAAAGGTTCAGACTGTGAAGCAAATGTATTCCACAAGCTCAGAAACCACAAACACATACACAGGAAAAGAACAACATAGTTCCCCATGGCTGCCCATGGCACAGAATGTCCTATTTGTAAAATAAGGTTGTGAATATTTCTCAGAAGAGGCAGCATTTTGAATCTATCACTTCATGCATCTACACATTCACATGAAATCAATGAGATTTAAGTACTTTTTTTCGAAGTTAAACTTTTTATCAGACTTGGTTGAAAGGTTGGTAGGTTATCAGACAAGTGCGGAGTCTGAAAAACCGGCAGAACAGAATCACCCATATACCTCTACAATAGCAAAACCATCCTGACCAGTGGCAATTCTCTGACATAATTTTACAGAATCATTCATGATTTTGCAAAACACCACACTTTTTCAGCAGTGAAGATAGATATTACCAATAATATGGTGAACGTTGCTGTTTGTCTGTCACATTTCTCTTTCGTTTTTTCCCCCAAAATACAATACAATAGATTGTATATCTTGATAATGTTACACTTAGTTTTACCAAAAAACAACACCAACAAAAACAACCCAAAACCCCCAAACACAATGAGCAAACAAACCACCAAATCTATTAAACCTAATAAAGCATGTTAAAGTCACTAAACGATTTTCCAAACCAATGTATATTGCATGAATACAACTTTCTGTATAACTCTGTATAACGGTTTAACAATTCCACTAAAAGATGTCATTCTTTACTGCATTATGTTGCATATGATTTTACTCTTATCCTTCTTCTAAATTCTGTAATGCCAGAAAAAAAAATACAAAACAAACAAACAAAACCAAAAACCAGCTTACATTTTTATGTCATCATCCATCTAGATACATCAAAAATCATCATAAAAGCTGCCTGCCACCATGAATGTAACAATATCTGCTGTGAAGAGTGTGCAGACTCACCCTACATGAAAGTGAAACTAATAAAAACTGCACATCTCAACACATAGAGGCATCTTTAGATAAAGATTGTATTAGAACTGCAATTGGGAAGGTGTCCTTCAGGATTTGTGAAAATGAAAACAAGTAAAAATGAGTTAGAAAAACACTTTTCAGGAATTATTTCATAGAATCATATTTGGGTGTGATGTATTCTGCCCTGGAGCAGGATGTGTAGTAGATGACCTGATGTGATTGTTTGCTGCTTCAGTTTTATGTATTAACCAAATACAGAAGCAGTAGCTGAGTTTGCAAAATACTGCAGCCAGGACTGATTTACAATGAAAAGACAAGTATTATAAACTACGACTCCACAGTCCATACAACAGTTCAGTTTTTAACATGCATTCCACATGTCTTTTGGTATGGTCTGGAGTGGCTTTGATCCTGATACAGAAGCCAGTCAGGCTGTGCCTGTATCAGTATTTTACTTGACACTGCTGAAACTAATCTTTTGATTATCCCTATGTACCAGGTTTTGTTTAGTGTTGCCAAGCAGTCTCAAAACACATGGACAAGATTCCTTTAGGAAAGAAAAATGATCCACAATATGCATAACCAATTTGTATTAACCTTAAATTGGTGTAGTTTTATCCACAATATATAATTGGTCCTGCTCTGTTGCGACTGCCCATAATTCATCTGACATGGCTGTATGGTCACCCACACAGTTTTTCCTTTCAGATACACTCCTGTTGCCCCATACTACTTGTAATGCAAATTCGGCTTCTGAAAAATTTCAGTATAGTCTAATGGCATTTTGATGCAAGGAGAACAGAGTTGAAATGCAATACATCCTAAGACAGGATAATAGGCTTATTCTTCTGGACTGGAAATAAGTACAATTTGGTGATCAAGGTCCTCAGAGGAAACAGAATGTGATGACATAAATTGCATTTATTTCTTTGGCCTTGGCAGAAGCTGATCTGCAAGATATTTATATTTCATCCTTCTAATAAGTGTTTAAGAAAAAAAAAAAAATACTTACTCTTAATTATGTAACCTACTAAGCAGAGCTCAAATTAATCATACCACTTTTAGAATAAGCATATTTAAAATACAGAAATTTGGAATTAATGCTATATATTTTTCCAAAGGATATTTATTAGGCATGCTGCATAGCTTTTAAAACAACACAAAATAGAGTACTTTGTTCTAAATATGTATGATCCTCATGAATTACTATATTTTGTGATACCTAATCAGTGGTTTACAATTATAACTTCTTTTCCTCTTCTATAAAATTATTATTATTGTTTTTCATAACAGTAGTGTTCAAAAAACTGTGATGAAGTACCTGTCACTGATATTGAAAAAAATGAGAGCGAATATCCATTTTGTGACTACATCATCAATGGTTATCTGCACTCATATCTTGGTCATGCATTATTAAACTGTAGTAAATGCCCACCCACTGTGAATTTAAATAGAGCTTCAGTTTTTCCCTTCCCTTCCCTTCCCTTCCCTTCCCTTCCCTTCCCTTCCCTTCCCTTCCCTTCCCTTCCCTTCCCTTCCCTTCCCTTCCCTTCCCTTCCCTTCCCTTCCCTTCCCTTCCCTTCCCTTCCCTTCCCTTCCCTTCCCTTCCCTTCCCTTCCCTTCCCTTCCCTTCCCTTCCCTTCCCTTCCCTTCCCTTCCCTTCCCCTTTTATGCCTTTGCCTTTCATGCACACTTGAAGGTCTGTTCTTTGCTCCTGGACTGTAGTGTTATCAGACAAACACACTGGGGCAGAGTCTGTCATTAGACCTGACAATTTCAGCACAGGAGAGGGAGGAAAGACATTACAGGGTCAGCTCTATCCTCTTGCTTCTTTTCTCCTTCTTTATTCAAGCTGTGATATATACGAGAGTTTCAGCTAATGCAGTTTAGGATACTCTTAGTACTTTTATTCCCCTTGTAGTAGCTCAGAATCTCCTTGTGTGATGAAGTTTACAAGCATATCCCAAAGCTCTTACAATCTGAGCAAAAATTAAGCTGTTTTTTCAAAGTTTTCCTGTTCTTTTTTTGAACTAGCAGAGATAAGGGGATTTCTGTTTGTTTGTTTGTTTGTTTGTTTGTTTTATTATAAGGAGAAAAATCCTTGGTTATATAATTTCTGTGCCAGTGTCCAAACATTCACATGCATTACATAAGGGGTGTCAAAATCATTTTCACTGGGGGTCACATCAGCCTCATGGTTCCCTTCAAATTACACTTGGCCTTTTGAATGCAACTGTGCGGCTGATGTGACCCCCAGTGAAAATGAGTTTGACACCCCTGCATTACATAGAAAATTGATTGAGATTGATTCTTCCAGATGAGTTGAAGTTATCATCTAAAGAAAAATACAGACCAAGACTGGGGAAATAATCTGAATATTTCCAGCAGGAACAGTTACCTGAGCCACAAGATGTCATAGGGCTCTCCAATGCCCAATTTTACTCAGTGTCCTCATTATGAATGCCACTTCTTCCCTTAAGTTTAGTTACTCTTTCTAGGCAATTGCCAGTAGAAGGTCTTTGATGTTTTAGGCATGGATTTCTGTCATAATTTTGGGATCCTCCTCATGACATTCAGTCTCAGTGCAAGATGAACAAAGCATTGATCCACACGAGTTCTGGCCAGTTCTGGCATGTTATTTTACAAACTGTAACCAAAGAAACACTGGGATTCTACCCCGAACACTGATGCACCGTTGCCAGATATTTTTTTTTCTAACAAAAGTAAACCAAGAATGCAAACATAAACCATAAGCCCATACATTGTTTGTCTTTTTTTTTTTTTTTTTTCTCCCCGATTTTTTTGAAAGTCCTCTCTTAAGGCAGTGGTAGTTTAGTCATACACAGTTAGGCAGCTGACTTTTCTATAGATAGGAAATGCAACAGATGCTCAAATACATGTTAGTCACTTTACTATCCCTGAAAAACAGTTGTATTTTTACTTCATCTTGGAAATCTGAAAAGAAACAACTGAAAGAAACTTCTCAAAATACCTAAGCATAGACGACTATTAATATTTACAGAATTCACTTCACAGTGGACAGAAAAGGAAAAAAAAGTTGCAATTCTGTTCTATCTGCATTTAAAGTTTGAGCTTTTGAACTTTTACAGCTACAAACAACCACTTATATGAAATATTAGCTACTATTTAGCCTTGTGACAATAGATATGGGCTTTCTCTAGCTTCTGTCTATGGGCAGTGAAAGAAGAACAAACAAAAATTCTTCCAAAACAGTGTTCATCTCATCCTAAGTTGACTACCTAAAATCGCATATGAATTGTCTTTTAGAAGTGGTTTCTCCTCTTTTGAGCAAAGGCAGCTTACAGAGACTTTAAAAAACAAGATATTGGAGGTCTAAAGTTACAGAAGAGTGATCCTGAAATTTAGAAGTGGATTTCAATAACTTTAAAAGAATGTTATTATTCAGAATATTATTCTTTATACAATCTACAATTATTAAAATTGGAAATTACTGCTAAAATGAGAAGCTTCTCTAGTTTCTACTTACTAAAATTAAGTATTCAGAAGGAAAGTGTAGAGAACACAGAAAAACCCACAGATCTTAACAGATGAAGTATTTGTGCCTAACATGAGAACTCCTAGTAATAGGCTATAGTTATTGTATTAAAAGAAGAGTTCCATGTCAAGATTCTGGGCCAGAATAAGTGATAAGTAATCTGGATACACAAAATGAAAAAAAGGAATCCTGTCCCAGGGAACTAAAAAATTATCAACAGACATCCATTTAGACATTGAATAGAAACCTGAAGTCGACTTTGATTGACAAAGAAGAAGAACTGTATGCATATGATAGATGCATAGCACCTTTGTAAGGATCAGATAGATGTAATACAACTAGATGTATCAGACAGATACAGCTATCAGGAAGGACCAAGAGGTTCACACAGAAAATCAATTAAAGGAGACATACACATGGATAGTTAAAATGATAAAAAGAATGTGACAAACAGACAGGTAACTAGAAGGAACTTGAGTACAATCCTTCATATCACCAGATTATCTTTATCAGTGAAGTAGTGTCTCATCTTTAAAGAAAGGACAGTTATTCCCCTTTTGTTCTATGTAGTTCATCTAGATAATCTGTTTATAGAAAATTTGCATCATACATTTGTGTTCAGCTCTGCTAAAATTACACTGCCTTCACAGTTACTCCAAGGATGAATTTAGTTCAGTTTTGCAGTGTTTATAATCAGAAGTTTCTGGTTTCCATGAGCATGACACTAGATAAGCCAATGTGATGATGATGGGAAAGGCCGAAAAAGATAGAACACTGTGAATGCCCTATTAGAAGTTGTTCAATTAAGTATTCATTTCACAGTAATATTTTTCCTTTAAATAAATCTGAGGTATATTTTCACCTCTAAGCTCAATAGTTTTCTGCATTAGCTTGATATGCATATCAAAATTTGCACTATTTCTTAAATTGGTAGATAGGGTAGGTTTGCCGTTAACATTTATGCATTTAGGTTTCATAGTCCTGTGCTCAGAATACATTTCTCCTTCAAAGATTTGCACGGCTTTCAGCTTGTAATTTATTGCTGGGTATATTAGGTACACTGAGTCCTTCTGATTCACAGCTTTCTAATCGGCTATTTAGAGTTTACACCAAGCAGAAAATCAATGTATTCAATATGTAGTAGCTCTCTCGTTAACTCTAGTCATTTGCTTAAAGAGTAACGTCGAGTTGATAATTGAAATATGGTCTAAACCGTGCATTTTAATTTAAAATAAAAAATCCTTGAAATATTATTAATTTAATCCTTCCTCCCCCCCCCCCCCCCCCTTTTCTCTCTCCCCTCTAAAGGGCATATTTATTTCAGTTCGTGATTTGGGATCCTAGTTCCATGGCTACCTAGGATTTCAGAATAATAGCACTTTTATTTTATGCAGCATCTTACAGAAATCTCGAAACACTTTATAAGCATTCTGTTGAAAACACGCCACTTCTGGGGTATGAGATATAGCATTTAGCAGCATCCAGGAGCATCTTACAGTATTTCAGCATAAGATATAAAGAATACGTGACCCAATTGAAGAGAACAAGTGGCATTTGTGAAAGGCTGATTGCACAGAAATTTGGCTAAAACTCCAACGGTTTACATGGGTGTTTTATTTGTCTTGTTTGTTGGTTTGTTTTAATGTAATATGGCTCTTAAAAACAAGGAGATTTAAAAAACATTCTGAAAGTAGGCAACACATTTGAACATCTAGTCTGTTCAGATTGTTTAATTTGTCTTGTGTTATTATTAAAATATTTTCTATTATTATATGGACTTCTTGAGTAAGGTATACAGCCAGACTGTAGTATAAAGTTCTGATGTGATACAAACTGGCACAGGTTCTTTAAAGTTAAATGAACAATACTGTTGTATGTCAAATCGGCAGTGGAACCTATTTTGTTCTGACTTGTTGCCTGAAGTTATGCTCATAAACACTTCATTTCACATGCTGAAAACAGGGATTTAGGAGCCCAATTAAAAGCTAAAGTCTAGCTAGAGGCAGTCAGATTTGAAAATCATATTTATACTTCTGCAGAAAATAAAAGTAAGCAAATACATAGAAATGAAAATAGATATAGGTATAGATACACATTCCATTGTAATTTTGTTTTGGTTATCTAGAAAAAATTCACTCTTATCTCTGAGCGTGCATGTGAGATTGCAGCTTGATTGTATAATGGTTGCTACATTAACTGGTATAGTCACATCACTGCCAGTCCACTGTAATTTACTGTTACACAGACACTTCAGAGGACTTGGAGTATAACTGCTCACATTAAATAAATAAACAAACAAAACCAAACAACAACAAAACAAACAAAAAACTCCAACCAACCAATGAACCAGAACTCCCTCAAACGCCCTCTTTTAATTTATTTTATTTTCTTGTTTGAAGACCTTCTTTTTGGGAAAATTAATATTTTCAAGTTGATCAAGTTTCAAAAGGTTGACTGCACATTTTTAAATGTATTTTATGTTTGTTTCACGAATTTGGATTTCCTTTCTGAAAATAAATTGTTATAAGTATTCTTATAAATGAAAATAATCTTATAAAAATAGATATTTTTTTTTCTCAATAAGTATTTTCCTCTTTCCTCCCAGTGTATTTCTAACTGCAACAGAAATGTGTTACTATTTCCCAGTTAGATACTACCTTAAGCCTCTGCTTAGATATTACCTGTGCCTGAGGATGAGTTCAAATCAATATTTTACATTCTATAAATACACACTATTTTTAGATTTATTTGGTCAGTTTACTGGTCTCTTATTTTCCTTCTCTTTATCTTTCTCCGTGAAATGACAGACATCTTACAGTGATATTGCCGGCGAACATCCTGCTCTACTGCCTCCTCTTCTGTTCACATTGCCTCCCAGATCCGCTGCCTTTTACCCTTTCTTCCTGCAAAGAGTATCCTGAACTCCAGAAACTGAGCTTTCCCCCTTGCCGCTGAGGTCCTGACACTCCATCTGCATAGCTCTTATCTGTCCTGCACAGAAGGAGGGAGAGAGAGATGTGAGGGACTATTTGTTGCAGTTCAAAGTCAGTTTTCTTTTATGTTTTGTTTCCCTTTTCTCTCCCGCCTTTTTTTTTTTTTTTTTTTTTTTTTTAAATATTCTCCTCCCCCTCACCCTGGGATAAATAGAGGTAGAAAGGACAAGTGGTTTTGATTAGCATTTAAAATGTTGTCAATTTTTAATGAAAGTGTAACCTCCAACCATCAACTTTGCACAAACTGGAGACAAGGTTGCAAAATGAATGCTAATGTCTTTGGCAGGCTTTGGCTGCATTGCCCTTCTGTGAACTCCTCTTGTTGTTAATTTGTTATGTCAGCCCATATTAGTGGTTTCCCGAAGCCTGAGTTGTTGAGAGTATCAGCCTTAAGGAGCCAGAGTACATAAGAGTTTGCTGTTACTGATATTATTATTTAGTTGCACACAATGCTTAGAGGTCTGGGTCCTTCAGCTCTGTACATTCGGCAGACCTAAATCCTGCCAGATGGTGTTTCCCCAAAGGGGCTTATCATTTAAGTGTAAAATGAGAGACAAGAAGCGAGGATGGTAAAGGAAGGAGGTGGAAAAGTAGCAGGTGAGATAATTCTACGTGACATGAGTTAGTTACATAAAGAAGAGACTACCCTTTCTACAAGCATGTGCAACTGGCTGCATAAGTGGGTTAGATGTATTTCTAACAAGCCATTGCTGTGTAGAGTAAAGGAAGAATTTGAAAGAAGTGCTGACATGGCTTTGTAGGTATTCATGAAGACATTCCCTATGCACAGAGGGAGGAAATTGTAAATACAATGTGGGAAAATTCGAGCAGTGGAGCAACAAAGGTTGACAGTGCTGGCACTGCACTGAATATTCCATTATACTTGGAATATTCATTTTGTTATTGAGCTCCATGTGAAATATCACAGGGTAAATTGCCTTTTTCTGACTGAATCACCTTTATACTTGCCAGGAGTCTTTCTAATATGTGAAATAGTCATGCAGCTTCACAGAAACTTGTATTTAGAATGGATCAAACACAAATATTTTGCAATGTACCACAAAAGACATCTTTCCTTTGCCCATGGAATTGTATCAGTTGGCTATGCAGGTCATTTAATAGTAAGTGGGGGGAGTAAGATCCAATTAGTGTATTGCTCTATAAAAAAACTACAAATGGGACTTCAACTTTCTTGAAACTTATTTTGAATATTAAAATCAACAACTTAAACTCTACTTGACTGGGCAATTCATCACAGGGATATCATTATCACCTCTGATATGTTTGTCTGTGTGTATGTATACATACACATTGATACACAGTACATTGTTTATGTAAATTAGTTGCCCTGGAATGATTGAAATGCAGGCAAAGCTGACATGCAATGCAGTGACTGTGTAATGGTGGAGATTGCTGTTGTTAGGAGGAGGAGTGGGGAATAATCCCATATCTAACTGAAGATAAAAGGCCCAGTCTTGTGATCATAGAGACCCATGAAGACACTATCTAGACCTCTGTTCCTTTTTCCTTGCCAAAAATATTGTCCCTGCATGAGCCAAACTCTCAGATCACTGTAATACAGATCAAATACCAAATGAAGCTAAAAAAATGAACCCAGCTGAATGCGTAGGCTGCAATATCCTCTATGCAGTGTTTAAAGAACAGAGCTACACATGCTACCAGATGCACAGCTTGTTCATATATGCACATACACCCTGTTTATGGATGCTTGTGTACTTGTCTGGATGAAGGATGCATACACGACAGACTTTCACATGAAAGAGGGAGAAAAAAAAAAAAAAGGAAAAATTAAAAATAAAGGTCATGAAATTTGATCATCTCCATATTTAATGTTACTCTAAGCACTCTGCAAATAACAAGGTACTTTAATACCCTGCTTGCACTTTAGTCTCATTTAATATAAAACCTATGAAAGATTATTCCTGAAGTCATTATCTTTAACTGTTGAGATCATAGATCATGCCTAAGTGACTGAATTGCCATAAGAACTCTCAATGGGATACTGCTGAAGATCTGATATATGTCTTTCAGTCTCCATTGGAGTCAAATGACATGTAGAAGAAGAGGAATGATAACTTTGAAGAATGAAATGTGTTCCACAGGCAGCCAGGATAATGAGCCTATGGCAAGCCTGTGATGACTGAACAATAACATGTAGAACACTGCTGATTTCTGAATGGTATTGACAAAATGCAATAGGTGACTTGTCCTACTTATTAATCCTGTTTGTTTTGTAGATTAACTTAAGGGTGGGAATTAACTGCTTCCTTATGCTTTGTGTTGGGAACAGAGATCAGATTGACTATAAAGGGTTAATCAATGTTTTCTTGGTGCTGTTCACACAGAAATGCCTTGAGATAGCTGAAATTTAGGAAGGATAATCCAGACAAATTAATCTAAAGGGGCTGAAATCTGAAGAGTAGAAAATTTGCAAGCAGTAGAACAGAGAATTCGTATTTCAGTGACAGGAGTTAGAAACTAAGCAAGTTTGAGACCAAGAATGCAGAGAACAAAGATACTTAGAAGTGTGAAAGGGAGGTATCACAAGAGAGAGGTACTGGTTGCATAAGGTCTGGGAAAGCTTGTGCTTCATATATATGTCTATGACATAATGGATATAATGCTGGTCACCTGTGACAACGTTTGCATGTCTATTTTCATTTCCAGGAATGCCTTGTGAACAACCTATGTACTTTGCTGTGTCAAAAGGAAAGGAAACATCCATAGTTACTTTTCTGTAACAGATAAAACTCAGCAAACAAGACCCCACCATGGCCCCTCAGCGGGTACCTGTCAAGGACAGTTTCCTTGAGGCTCTTTGAAATAATTGAAATGAAACAAAATGATGTTGAGCAAAATTTGTTAGGGAAATAATGATTTTTTTTG
Organism: Patagioenas fasciata; assembly: GCF_037038585.1. Lineage (NCBI taxonomy): Eukaryota > Metazoa > Chordata > Aves > Columbiformes > Columbidae > Patagioenas > Patagioenas fasciata. The sequence continues at coordinate 79,181,415 of NC_092560.1, read as the reverse complement.
ACCCTCGACTACATCTGTTATAACTACAAAAGATACTGAAGTCCCCAAATTCTGAATTCTGTGTTTGACTCACTTGAGAGCTACTACATAACTCAAAATGTGTCATGACACTCTGCTTATCAGTTTGATTATCCCCAAAATGGTTATAATGACACTTAACTTCTTCAAGGAGTCTTGTGAATTGAAGCCTGGAAAGAGCTTGGAGATACCAGAATGTAATATGCTTTCTCAATCCAGCATATCATCATCCAATTTTAGTTATTTTGTGTCTTTTATCTTCCTCTGCCAGCATTTTTCTGACTTCTGTAGTTTGTTTGTTTGTTTGTTTGTTTGTTTGTTTGTTTTTTTAAAGTAAACATATGAGGGTCATTTATATCTCCGCTCCTGACTCTTGATTAGAATTTGTCAGATTACTTGATGAACATAATAACCTCTGAGGATATAAACATTTTTTCTTGACATGAATTATGCATAAAATAATCCTCACTGTTGTAAACCTTTGTATGTAACTACCTGATGTATGCATCAGATGAGCAAACTTTGATTCTTTGGAACAGAAAACAATGGCTGCTGATATCTCATTCTCTTTGTTATTTTGCTGCCTGTTGTTAGGACATATGAACAGTCAGTCATTTTTTACTCCCTGTATGATGATATGTCTGTAGGAGTCAGTTGAAGAAGTTGTGGTTTTGCTTTTTTGTATTTGTTGTGTTTTGGTTTGGTTTGGCTTGGGATTTGGGAGGATTTTGTTTGGTTATTTAGTTTAGTTTTGGTTTGGTTTGCTTGTTTGTTTTGTTTATTTTTTGTTTGTGTTTTTTTTTTTTTTTTCTTGCTTGTCTGTTTTGGTTTTCTTTGTTTGTGGATTTGTTTGTGTTTGTTTTTCCTAAAAGAGAAATTTCAAAGAAACAGAATGCTATTTAACTGTGGTTGGATTCCACCTGGTGGCCTTGGTACTGATAATTACTGGAGAGTCAAAAATAATTTCTGCAAGAATTTCTGAAGTAGTGTCTCTAAATAGGTTATGAAGGAAGTAAGGTTTGATGATCAGAACCTTTCTATCTATAACCATGAATCATGAAAATATATGAAATCAGAGACAGACAAACAAACAAACAAAAAAACATTCCTCAATTATTTTTTTTTCAAAAACTCTCTTTGGCAGAAGTAGTTTAGAAAGAGTATATAACAAAGAAGCATAAATCTGCCTGAATTTAGATATTAACAGGGCATGAATCAAGTATTGAAACATTGAATCAGAATTGAATTCTTATGACTCACTTGTTGATGATTTCAATTTAGTTTCAAAAAAGTCTTGAAACAGACTGTTTAATCCATTTCTCAGCTGCATTAATAAAGCACTTTTTATCTCTCTCTATCCAAATAGAATGTAGAATACTTAGGACTACGCAAAGAACAATCTAAAAGCATTAATAACATGGGTAAATAAAACTTGCTGTTTCAGTTAGTCTTTGTTTGCTAGAGATTGTGGTGGATAGATGAGATTTGAGATGTAAAGAACAAATTCTGTACTCAACTCCTCTGGAATTACAAATTTGCTAGCTGAGACACAGGATTAAGAACAGAGAATCCTGGGGCATATTCCCCCCTTGATTGTTTTCTTGCTGTGCATAGTCCAACAAATCACTTAATCTGTTTATACCTCATTTCAACCATCTGCAATTATTATTATTAAGCAGATACTAAAAATGCCCAGAGTTGCTGATCCTGATGAAAGTCGTGTTGTTTTAGGTAGTTTACGATGATTTGGTAAGGGACACTTCTTGAGGAGTTTACTGGTTAAGAAGCTAAAGCAATGCCCAGGGGAAGGATGCTGTAATGCTTTTAAGCTGTTCAAAGATCTCTAAATATATTGGGTTCTCTGTAGATACAAAGCATTAATATGCACACTGGAAGGTATGTGCATAGCCATAGATCTAGCATATCATATTGTTCATAAAACACACGCTCATACGTACACACACACTTCATCGTCCCTATGTTTTCTGAACATATTTCTCCAATTGCATATAAATTTTATCCTTGTTCTGTAATGATATGACAGTAAATGAATTACCATAAATAAACCAGACACGGGGATTGGTGCATAAAGTTGTCCTAGCTTCATACAGGATCTGACCTTGGAAAAAAGAATACTTTACATCCGTGATGATTCTATCTGCTGTTGATGAATCACAACTCCTGCTTATGTTTAATCACTGCTGACAGTAACAGCTGACAGCTAGTTACGAAGAAAAAAGTCCTCAGCAACTAAATTCTTTTCTACAGAAGAAAATAAAACTCTTTACATATGACTGGTTTTGCATACAGACAGAGTGACTGGAAGGATGTTCTGCTGATTTTTATATACTAAATAAATGCTTTTCCTGTTTTTTTTCCCTTTAAATGTAACTGCATTTTTTACTGATTTTCATTCTCATTATGATCTCAGTACTGCCTTTGGAGATTTTTTGTTTAGCCATGTCATAATTTTTGCCCAAGTCAACAATTTTTATTTATTTGTAAAATTTAATGAAAGAATGATACTTTTTAATTTATTATTTATTTTTTATTTGAAGAAAATACGGAATTCATAGTGATACTTTTATCTTTGGTTCAATTCATTGTGTTGTTCATGAGCAGTCAGATTTTGGAGTTGATGAGAGGAAGCTGTTAATATCAAAGGCTATTTTGTGTTTGACTTTTTTAATCATTATGTCCTTGTGCATTACTTGATTCCCATTATTGGCCCATGGAAATCAGTGGGACAAAACGACTTCAGACTTTATTTTGCAGGAACAACAACTGTATTATGAGAGTGCATCTCAGTTGGAGAATTAGATTTCTTGTGCCCAGGGCACAAGGTGTGT